>NW_027257578.1:0-600000 GCF_043159975.1 Macaca nemestrina
TGAAAGGAATCTGAAGGCAGGCAGTCCTCCCTGTGCACTGGATCTGTGATCTTATCAGAGAGCCCAGCTTCTCCTATCATTCCCTCAGGCACTTTGACTGAAGGTGGTTGTATCTTCTAGATCACCTCACACCCCAAGAGAGAAGCTTTGTTCCTGCAATCACAGCTGCATTCAAAGCAGCAGGAAAAAGAAAAAATAAAACAATGTCGTACTCAGTAGTTTGGCTTCTTTTAAGTCCTTTTGGATGTCTTACTCAACAATTCCACTTCTATCACATGGGCCAGAATGCACCAACATGGCCACATGGGTGCACAAAGACAGCTGGGAAACGAAGCATTTAGTGCAGAGCCTTGGTCAGAAGAGGAGGAAGAAATGGATGTTGAACCAACTGTTTCTGTCACATGGCGTTTTAGTTGAGCTTGGAAGGATGAGTGGGTTATTCAAGACAGGCTTGGAGAGAGACACAAGCAAGGATCGTGTGTGGAAGAAGCACGCTGGGAATTCGGAGGATAAAAAGAGTCTCCCCCTCACTGCAGATTCTTCTTGCTAAAAACTCAAGGGCTTCTGAATTATTTCCATACTTTTTCTTTCTGAATTGAGAAGATTTACAATTCAATTATATGTAACGCTGAGACGTCGTCTTCTTGGGGATTGTTTAAACACTAGTCCGTTTGGGTTGGGAAAGAGAAACCTAAGACCCAAGTGCAGGGGGAGGGAGTTTCAAGGTTCCTGGAACAAAATGCTGGAAGGAATTCAGGCAAAATATGCCATGGTCTTCTGATTGCTCTCTGGTGCCTGTTGTGAAGTCTAAAAGCTGTGATGCTCCCCAGGAATGGCTGTGTTCTGAAAGCTTTTCCAGGAAACTGTCTTGAGCTGGGCTACATTGTTAGCTCTCTGCTTCACAGAAAGAGCCTTCTTGAAGTCCAGAGGGCACTTAGATAAGACGGATTACATGGCACTCAAGGTTTCCTCCGTGGTTTTCTTCCAGACATCTCTGAGGCATCAGAAGCAAGGGTCAACAACTCAGTGTCATAGAAATTTTAAAATGAATAAAATATTTGGATGGAAGGAGAAACCTTCAAAATGATGCCTATTATTTAGCATTTTATCTTCCACAAAGCAAAACAAAGCTATAAACTTCTCACTGCAACTGTGAGGGAAGAGAATCCTAAAACATTTTGTCTTAGCCTGTTTTCTGCTTCTCTTAGCAGAGTGCCTGAGACTGGGTAATTTACAAAAACAGAGATTCACTTCTCACAGTCCTGGAAGTGGGAAGTACAAGGTGAAGGAGTGGTGGGCATCTGGCAAGGACCTTTGTGCTGTGTCATCCCACAGGAAGGTGGAAGGGCAAGAGAGCATGAAGGAGTAAGAGGGGTCAAACTCACCTTTGTAACAGACCAATTCTTGTGATAAGGAACCCACTCCCCCAATAACAACATTAGTCCACTCACCAGGGCAAAACCCTCATGACTTGATCACCCCTTAAACATCCCTCCCCTCAGCACTACTGCATGAGGGATTCAGTTTCCAACACTTGAAATTTGGGGGACACTTTCAAGCCATAGTAAGAAAGAAATGGCAAAAATAAATTACTTAGACAGTGTTTATCACTAATAATAAGATATGCACAAAACATCATTTATAGTCTATATTCACTATAATATGTTGTGCTCTATTTTCATGTTACTTAATGCAAAGACATAAAAAACAAAGAGAAAGATTTTTGAGAGAGGTATTAAGAAACAGCACCATAACTTTAGTTAAACTGAGAAACTGGTGGAAGTAATTATTTTAAAAACCTTTTTTATTTGTTGGTTGTTTGGAAGTCAGTGGTGACATTTCAAGGAGGAGTTGTCATTGGGAAGGCAGATTTCAGGAGGCTTTCGTAAGAGTGTGTGAGGAAGATGGGCAAGGAAGGAGGACAGGTGACTTAGAAAGATTCTTGGTGGCAACTGGAAGTGCAGAAATAGAATGATGACTTCAGGCAGAAGCAATTCAAAGAATGTTGTGCTTTTGCTTCCCTCTTTCTGTCCCTCTCCCCATCTCTCTTTCCATCTCTCTATGCCTCTCACTTTGTCTGTCTCTGTTTCTCCCTCTCTGTGCCTCTCTCCTGGTTGCTCTGTCTCTCTTTGTCTCTTTTCAAGACTCTGTGTGTGTCTGTGTCTCTCTCTTCCCCTCATTTCTTTCTCCATCTTTCCATGTCTCTCTGTGTCTCTGCTTCTCTGACTTTTTCTGTCTCTCTCTCTCTGTCTCTCTCACTCTCCTTCTTTTTCTTTCTTTCTTTCTTTCTTTCTTTCTTTCTTTCTTTCTTTCTTTCTTTCTTTCTTTCTTTCTTTCTTTCTTTCTCTCTCTCTCTCTCTCTCTCTCTCTCTCTCTCTCTCTTTCTTTCTTTCTTTCTTTCTTTCTTTCTTTCTTTCTTTCTTTCTTTCTTTCTTTCTTTCTTTCTTTCTTTCTTTCTTTCTTTCTTTCTCTCTCTGCGTGTGTGTGTGTCTCACTCTCTTGGTTTCTCACTCTCACTCTCCATCTCGCAGCTCTCTTTGGTTTCACTATGCAAGCTGACTTTCCCCACCTGATGATCCAGTAGTATTAGCAGGAACCGGGTGGACTACCCCCACCACCCGCATCCTGTACCCATCCATGAACTGGGGCAGAGGAGAGGACTGATCTCGCTACTTGGCCTGGCTGGACGTGCTGACCCTCAGGATCACAGGCAGTGGAAGGAGCAGTCCTGGAAGGTCAGAGTGGGTCCTGTGATGGATGGAAGTGACAAGTATGTTGAGCAACAAAAATGACCAGCACTTGGTCTATGGCAGCAGGAGCTCAGAAGTGAGGAATCCTAGGGCCTTAAATGAGTGGCTCATTGTGGCAAAAACTTTTTTAACAAAAAAAATAGCCCCTTGGGCCACGCGCAGTGTCTCAGGCCTGTAATCCCAGCACTTTGTGAGGCCGAGACGGGCAGATCACGAGGTCAGGAGATCGAGACCATCCTGGCTAACACGGTGAAACCCCGTCTCTACTAAAAAAATACAAAAAACTAGCCGGGCGAGGTGGCAGGCGCCTGTAGTCCCAGCTACTCGGGAGGCTGAGGCAGGAGAATGGTGTAAACCCAGGAGCGGAGCTTGCAGTGCGCTGAGATCCGGCCACTGCACTCCAGCCTGGGCGACAAAGCCAGACTCCGTCTCAAAAAAAAAAAAAAAAAAAATAGCCCCTAACGAGGGTTCCAGTGACCACCTCTTAAGCAATACAATTGACCCGTGAACAATGCAGAGATTCCGGCACCAAGCCGCCACACAGTTGAAATTTCTACAATAACTTTTGGCTATACCAAAAGGAATTTACTAATAGCCTATTCTTGGGTGGAAGCCTCAGTGATCACGCAGAGAGTTGGTTAACGCACATTTTGTGTGTTGTATGTATTGTATAGTGTATTCTTACAGTAAAGTAAGCTAGAGGAAATCATAGGAAAAATGTGTTTACTATTCATTAAGTGGCTCATCATAGAGTTTCTTGTCCTCATTTTTGCTTTGAGTAGGCTGAGGAGGAGGAGGTGGCAGGAGAGGAGGAAGGATTGGTCTTGCTGTCTAAGGGGTGACAGAAGTGAAATAAAGTCCAAGTGTAAGTAAGTGACCCATGCGGTTTAAACCCTGTTGTTCAAGGGTCAACTGTTTGAACAGGGAAGTTTTGAAGTGACCTCTTTTTTTTTCTTGAGACAGAGTCTCACTCTGTTGCCCAGGTTGGACTGCAGTGGCTTGATCTTGGCTCACTGAAATGGAAGTGACTTCTTTTCAAATAGGGCATGGCAGGGAAAGGGGGCGGAAAATGGCAAAAGTCTGCCCCACAAACTCACGACCAAGATCCCCAATTTCTTCACCTGGTGAGTGGGGCTCTCATTCCCTAGACCACAAAGTCTATTTTGGGTTCAAAGATCACCTAGGCTCTGGGCTTGACCTTCCAAGAGAAGAGGTATCTGGGTCCTCCCAAGAATGCAGAGCTGTCCATTCCTGGATGAGTGACCGCAGCTCTGACCCTGTCCCTGGTCTGGGCTTCACTCCTCCTCCTGTAGGCGGCCGCGGCCACAGGCTCAGGAGTTCTCTAACCCAGGCAACACGTGGTTGTGGGTGGGCGTGCTTGCAGGCAGAGGAAGAGGTCTGGGGCTTACTTGAGAATCTCAATGCTGACACCCAAAAAAAGGTAAAAGCTCCTGCAGGATGCTGGCATATACAGCTAACAAGATAACACTGTGGGTGTACATCCTGGCACACAGGAAGAGTATTCTTGTTCATGGCGGCGGTTTCAAATATTTCAGTGAGTTCTCCCTTGAATGCCTCTGTCGGGAGCCACTTCAGTTCAGCGTGGGCAGCAAGGGAGCGTCAAGGACTGGTAGTTACGAATTCAAGCTTGTACACAGCGACAGGTCACAGGTCTGTGGAAGATGCCTGTCAATCAATATTCAGAGGTAGCATTCCATAACTGAAGCATAGGGCATATCTGACCTCATCTGACATGGCTAAAATCATGATTGTTTTTCTAACTGGGAAATTTATGTAACTGATTTGCCAATAAAGAACCATCTCTCTCCCCCATTTTCTGACATAACGATAGTCATTAGGGAAATGTTCCGATGATGTTCGTGAAAGAACAAACCAATGTCTTCCGCTGTAATACCACCCATTTCACACATATGACTCTTGCTGCTTCCATGTGACACTAAAAGTATCAGGAGTGCCAGGAAGTCTCTTTAATCATCGTTCTCCAAGGTGCTCAGGAGATGAAGTCATTCTGTGAAGTGGACTTCAGTTAACACCACTGAGAAAATGTCCTAGAGAAAGTAAAACTTGTAATGGCCTCATACTTTACAGAAATAATGCAACTTTCTTCTTTCGTTTCTTTCCAGTTTTTAGATATTAATATTAATTGGTTCAGGGCAACCTGTTTCTGCATCAAAGTCTTGGGAAGCTTCCACCTGTTTTTATTTGATTTGATTTGATTTGATTTATTTATTTAGAAATACAGTCTCACTGTCACTCAGGCCAAAGTGTAGTGGTGTGATCACAGCTCACTGCAGTCTCAACCTCCCAGGCTCAAGCCAATCCTCAGGCCTCCACCACCTGAGCAGCTGGGACTGCAGGTGTGCCACCATGTCCTGCTAATGTTTTATTTTTATTGTTTTATTTTGTGTAGAGTCAGGATCTTGTTATGTGGCCAAAGCCGGTCTCAGACTCCTGGTCTCAAACAATACTTATGTCAGCCTCCTAATGCGCTGAGATTATAGACATGAGCCACGGCACACAGCTGATTTATTTATTTATTTTCTCAGAACTATGCGACCTGATTCTTAATACATAAGGAAATAGAAGCCAGACAAAGGTGGAAGTAGTTACACACCATGTGAGTGTCATTTGGCACTTAGACAAGAGAGGCAGATTATAAAAATAAAAGATCCACATGTCGCAATTGACTGTGGGCTTGGATATGAACTCCAGCACTTTTTATTTTTATTTTCTAAGAGATAGTGTCTCACTCTCTTACTCAAGCTGGAGTGCAGTGATATAAGCATAACTCACTGTAATCTCAAACTCCTGAGTTCAAGTGATCCTCCTGCCTCAGCCTCCCAAGTAGCTGGGACTACAGATGTGCCATCGCTCCAGGCTAATTTTTTTTTTTTAATTTTGTAGAGACGAGGTCTCCCTGTGTTGCCCAGGCTAGTGTCAAACATGTGACCTCAAGCAATCGTTCCGCCTTGGCCTCCAAATCGGTGGGATTATAGGTGTGAGCCACTGTACCTGGCCAAGAAATCAGCTCCACCTGTTTTCTGTATAAAGTTTAGCATCCAGATACAAAGCAAAATAACGTTTAAAGATCAAAGAATCTGAAGGGAAGCTTGTGGGAGGGGAATGGGCTGAAGGCAGCGTTTTTTGGTCTACGGTTTTGCTTATTCTTGGACTTTCCAAAGTCCCGAAAGAAGCAGAAGGCAAGTGAGAAGGGAGGAAGAGGCGGGAGGAAAGGAGGAGGGCTGCGCCTCTGAGGTTGCAGATTAGCCCAAGGCGGCTCAGTGGCTGGGAAGGAAGGAAGGAAATTCCCAAGCCCGAAGGTAGAGACAGGGTCCTGGGTCCAGCAGAGACTGGAGGGGAGGAGGGTGCCGGGAGCCAAAGACCTTCCTGCTAGCATTGCAACCTCTTAAACTGCTTAGGCTTTTATCCAAATTTGGTATGTCCGCATTTTGTAGACCTCCAAACCAAGTCACTCAGGGTTACCCAAGCAGGAAGGAGAGGATGATAGGAGAAGGTGCCCCATCTGATGATGCCCTTCTGGCTTTTATCCATTCCTGGGAATGACTCTTTCTCCAACTCGGGGGATGCCCCTCTGGGAGAATACAGTGGCATGGACCAGCAGTGGAGAATTCCAAGTCCAAAAAACGATTGGCATTTTAAGGAAAGTAAGAAATCATCCTGCATATATGAAACATTGGGAAAAAAGGTTATTACTAATAATTCTCAAGAGACCACTCTGGTGAGATTGGGTTTCTTGGGGATGTGTGGAGTAGGGTATATGTACTGAGTGGGCACATCCCACCATTCAGACTCCTCCCTCAGCTCCTGTCTACTGTAGCAGTCAGAAGGCAGCTCCGGTCCTCATCTCCGCTGAGCGACCCACTCACTCATTCACTCACTCGTTAACTCATTCACTCACTCACTCACTCACTCACTCATTCACTGCTTCACTCGCTCACTCACTCATTCACTCACTCAGTCCTTTATTCATTCACTCACCGATTTACTCACTCGCTCATTCATTTACTCATTCAATCACCCATTCACTAACCCATTCACTTACTCACTCACCCATTCACTCACTCACCCATTCACTCACTCACCCATTCACTCACTCACCCATTCACTCACTCACCCATTCACTCGCTCATTAACTAACCCACTCACTCACTCATTCACTTATTCACTAACCCATTCACTCACTCATTCACTCATTCACTAAGCCAATCACTCACTCATTCACTCACCCATTCACTCACTCATTCATACCCTCATTCACTCACTCAGCCATTCACTCATTCGCTCACTCATTCATTTACTCACTCATTTCCTCATTCATTCACTCAATCATTCACTCACTCAATCATTCACTCACTCATTCACCTCTTCATTCATTCACTCACTCACTCACTCATTCACTCACCCTTTACTCACACACTCACTCATTTATTGACTCATTCACTCACTCATTCGTTCATTCACTCACTCACTTCTTCACTCACTCATTCACTTGTTCACTCACTGACTCATTCACTCACTCTTTCCCTCACCCATTCACTCACTCACCCACTCGTTTGTTCACTCACTCATTCACCCACTCACCCATTCACTCACTCATTCATTCACTCACTCATTCATTCACTCACTCACTCGCTCATCACTCATTCCCTCAGTCACTCACTCATTCACTCACTCATTCACTAAGTCGCTCATTCATTCACTTACTTATTCACTCACCCATTCACTCACTCACTCTTTCACTCATTCACTCACTTAGCAATTCACTCACTCAGCAATTCACTCACTCACTCACGTTCACTCATTCACTCATGTACCCACTCACTCACTCATTTACTCCTTCCCTCATCCACTCATTCACTCATTCACTGACTGACTGACTCACTCACTCATCCACTCATTTACTCTCTCATTTACTCCTTCACTCACTCACTCACTCCTTCATTCATTCATTCAGCAGCATCCACGACAGGTTCACTCTGTCGTGGGCTCTGCTGTTGCCCTGGGCCTGCAGCAGGGAATAGTCAAAGATCTCTGAATCCACGGCATTCAGAGTTCAGCAGGGGGACCTCTGGAGAAGCCCAGTAGATAGGTGAAATGCCCCATGTGTGACAATGATGAGGATGTTTTAAGAGAAGCAGGGAGGGAACAGGAGTGTGCATGGAGCCCAGAATTTCAAAGAGGGTGATCTGGGGACGCCTCACCACTGCAGAAGACCTTGCAGGACAGACTTGAGGAAGGTGGGCAGAGTGGGTAGGGAAAGGAGGGCCTGGGCTGAGGAAAGAGCAGGCTGGGCCTGAGGTTGTCGGGTGCCTGCATCGGCCTCTGGGCAACACCAGGATCTGAAGGGACCAGAGGACAGGCCAGTGTACCATGTGTGGGCCTGTGACTCCAAGTCAGCAGAGAAGATGCCTGAATTACCTCCTGATAGGTGCACCCTGACTTTGAAGTTGAGCACACCCGAGGCATGGAGGTGGGGTGGATGTGGGGGCAGAGCAGGGGATGGGGAGGGAGCCTGTTCCGGTCCAGGTCAGAGGAAGTGACTTGGCCCCAGTGGCTCCAGATTCAATGAAGAGCCAAGAGGGACTTTCCTGAGGGACTTAGATGCCGGGGCGGAGGAGCACTGCAAGGCTTCAGCCTGAGTCCCTGGGAGGATGGAGTCACCAGGAGCTGAGGTGAGGAAGACTGAGTGGTGGGGGGTTGTGCGGGGGTGCAGAGGCCTGAGCTCAGTTTGGCCCCTGCAGATTTGAGATGCCCACTCCATGCACAGGTGGAGACGGCAGGGAAGGGGAAGAGGCTGCAGCTCAGGTAGCCCTGGAACGTGCAGCCCGACATCCTGGGGCACTGGGTCATGGTTCCCTCATGGCTGGGAGCTGCTTCCCTCCTGGGATGCCACAACTCCTTTAGAGCACATCGGCATCTCCTGCGCTCACCACAGAGGGGAAGCGGGAAGGACACCTGTCCCTATGCATGTTCTCCTTCACCTGGTCCTAGGCAGGTCCCAGGCAGCACCTCCCCTCCCAAGTGGCTCACCTTGGCCCCTGCCTCTAGTGTTCACAGCCAGACCCTCGAAGAGGGCTGGACTCAGTGGCTCACTTCTAATGAATAGAACCAGGCAAAAGAGATGGCGATCTCTCCTGAGATTGGATTGGGAGGGCTGCAGGTTCCATCCACTGGTACTCTCCCCCTGGGTCTTGATAGGTGCTAGTTCTGGCATAGCCAGTCACCTGCCCAGGGCAGAGGGAGGCCTTAAGCTGATGCCACGGAGAGACTGGGGCCTTCAGTCCAACAGCCTGCAAGCAATAGAATCCTGCCAGCAACACAGAAGCGAGCATGGAAGCAGCTCCTCCCCTGATGAGCCTGAGCCTTCAGAAGACACAGCAGCCCTGGGCAGACATCTGCAGCAGCCGCGGAGAGCCCCTGGGGCAGAGGGCCCAGTGAAGCCTGAACTCCCTGCCCAAGGAGTAATCATTCCTGGGGTATAACTGTGTGCTGGTGTGGGCCACAGTTTGGAGTAACCTGTCAAGGGACAATGAAGAACAAACACACACCTCAGGTCCTACTGGGTGGAAGCTGTACGGTCAGCACGGCATGTAATATCTGTCAGGCCTCTGAGCCCAAGCCAAGCCATCGCATCCCCTGTGACTTGCAGGTATAGGCCCGGATGGCCTGAAGTAACTGAAGAATCACAAAAGAAGTGCAAATGGCCTGCCTCCCTTAACCGATGACATTCCACCACAAAAGAAGTGAAAATGGCCGGTCCTTGCCTTAAGCCATGATATTATCTTGTGAAATTCCTTTTCCTGGGTCATCCTGGTTCAAAAAGCTTCCCCACTGAGCACCTTGTGACCCCCACTCCTGCCAGCCAGAGAACAACCCCCCTTTGACTGTAATTTTCCTTTACTTACCCAAATCCTATAAAACGGTCCCACCCTTATCTCCCTTTGCTGACTCTCTTTTCGGACTCAGCCCACCTGCGCCCTGGTGAAATAAACAGCCATGTTGCTCACACAAAACCTCTTTTGTGGTCTCTTCGCAGGGACGAGCATGACAATATCTTCCAGTTGAATTAGAAGATTCATTGCTAAGGCCAAAGATTTAAAAAAAAAAGAGAACCTCTAATTGTAGCACCATTAAAATACATGACTTGCAAAAAAAAAAAAAAAAAAAAAAAAAAAAAAAAGAGCCATAGCCATTCTTTTCCATCTTACCTACAGGTATATATTAATATATGTTAATTCCCTGACTGACTGAGCAATGGGCCAAACTCATAAGAACAGATGTGTGAGGACCGTCAGTGACCACCCTGACCTCAGCCCTTATATACAGACAAACTTTTGAACATAATCTGTAGCCTTGGGGGTCTTGACACTCTAAATTTTATTATGTTTAATTAACTATTTCTATTCCCTAAGCAATACCTGTTCATCGGAGAGAAAAAATGGCATTACCTATACTAAGCAAAAGAAAGGAAATAAAATGCTCAGAAACATTTACATATATATGCAGACACACACACACACTCGCACACTCGCACGCACAGGCTCGCACTGTGTCTAGGCCTGCCTTTTCACTTATTTGTATGTCCTGAACTTATTTCCATTTCAGTAGACACTTATCTTCGTAGCGGTAACAGCAACTAAATATTATTGCAGCGTCTATTTTTACCATCATTTATTTAACTCATCATGTTTGAACTGTTAGGTTGTGTCTATGGTTTTCTGTGTTATAGACAATTTGATGACAAATGACCCATCCCCTAAAGTTCAATATAAAAATATCAATTGTATAAGGAGATAAGGGGTATTTGGCTGAAATAAAATTCAGTGTGCCCTACCTTCTCCACATGTAATATGCTCTAAAAAGGCACGAATAATTAAATTAGCCCTTCTATTCTCCAGCACAGATCCTGGGTCCAGCGGTGGGTGCAGGTGCTCAGAGCCTCGGTCTGCTCTTCTGCCCGCCAGAAGGCAAAGGCCACTCAACTGCCACCTTAAGACACCCAGGATTCTCCTCTCCTTTTTTATTAATAGAATAATGCTCAGGCTCAGTGCATGAGAGCAGCGCTCTCTGACTTTGCATTCATCAGAGTAACCTAGGTGGTTTGTCTAAAAATATACATTCCCTGGCTGCGCTGGCAGAAACTGGACTTCAGTGGTTTAGTGGGGGTGTGCATAGGACAGGTGATTCTGAGGACCACGAGGGGTTAGGAATTTCCCCATTCATTCTGGCCAAGGGAGAGATCAGACCATCCAGCATTGTCCGCAGCATATTTTTTTTTTCCTCTTTTGCAATGAATATTTGATGCTCAGCGGGATGAGCCCCAGGATGAGACACACATCCAAGAAAAATCCATGCCTCTCCATCTGTTCCCCAGGATTGCCCTTTGGCGAGACTCTCCTTTGCGATTGCTTCGTATTCCCCGGTTCATAGAACAAACCTCTTCTTAGTCTCTTTTGTTGTCTCTTATCTGTTCAACAAACACCCACTGAGCAGGACCATCCTTCGGTAAGCCCTCGAGTGGGGCCGTTTGGCAGCCCTACTTCGTGGGGTGAGCACTGAAGGAACCGGGGCCCCATAAGCCCGTGCTTTTGTGGGGGCTGCCCCCTCTCCCGTCGCAGGGTAACCGGCACCAGGCTGTTAAGCTGTGGATGGACAACCGCACATCCCATCGGGTGTGCGTATTTCAGTACGTGGAGTTGGCCAGTGAAGTCAGCCGAGGTCAGCACAGCGTACAGCAGCGCGCGTGTCCGTGGGGAGGAAGGGTCGTCCCACCTCCCCTAGAGGCCAGTCGTGTTGCGCCTCCTCCTGCCCCACTCTGACTTCCGCGCGCCCAGGCGTCTCTGAGGGTCGCGCCCCGATACCCTCCTCCACCCCAAGGCTTCTTCTCCCAAAGGGCCGGGCTAGTGGCTCAGGAGCGCCACAGCCCCCGTGGGCCCGGGAAATCGCAGCTTCGTCATAGCTAAGCCCGCCGCGCTCAGCTGTTCTCGCCACCTGAATGATCCACTCTCCGTGCGTCCTTCCCGACCTCAGGCTGCAGAGAAAACTTGGGGGCGGGGGTCGAGGAAGCCGCGCCCCGGGGCTCCCAGCGCAGCCCCCAGAGGAATCCTGCGGGCAACAACAAGCTGTGCGAGCGGCCGGGCTAGGCGCCGACAACAGCAGGAGCGGCCGGGCCTGCAGCGAGCCTCCGCGTCCAGATAGGGTCTCCGCGCCCCAATTCCATCCCGCCCCGCCATCGGCGCTCCCAGCAAGTGCGGGGTTTCCACACGCCCCGGCGTTCGCGCCCACTCACGGTCTCCCTTGCCCCCCCGGGAGATGCTCCCCGCGTTCTATTCCGCCCCGCCTTGGCGCGCCCAGCAAACGTTGTGACCTCGCCCCCCTGCGGTCTCCCCCTCTCCGGACGCTGCCCCTGCCCCCACCTGTGGCTCTCCGGGCATCTCTAAAGCCCCCAACCAGAGTCCTCCAACCCACCCGCGAGGCTCGCGCACCAGCAACGCGACCCCACCCACAGGGACCCCTCCCACCTGTGGCGGTACCCCCGCACCTGCGACCTCCCCCATCGCTAGCGCGGCCCCTACCTACGACGACCCCCTCGTAGGTGCTCCTGCCTACACACGCCCCCTCCCCGCCAGCCCCTGCCCTTTCCCTGCTCCTGCCCCTAGCCGCGCCCCCGCCCCCGCAGGCCCTCCGGTGCGCTCCGGCCCCGCCGGTCACTGCCCATTGGCGCTGGCGCCAGGCGGGGGCGCGGGCGGGGCAGCAGTTCCGTGTCCGGCGCGCGCGGGCAGGGTCCCCATTGCCTGCCGCGCACCCGGACTAGCGACTACCCTCGGCCTCCTCGCCGTGGACGCAGACGACTCCCGGGCCCCCAAGGGCTCTTTGCGGAAGTTCCTGGAGCACCTCTCCGGGGCCGGCAAGGCCATCGGCGTGCTGACCAGTGGCGGGGATGCTCAAGGTGCGCGCCCCCCTCCAGGCGGCGAGGTCGGGACGGACGGAGAGAGGGAGAACAGGGCGAAGGGGATGGGGGGATAAGGCAGAAGAGGGGGGGAGCGATGGGAGGACCCGGGGAAAGATGGGGAAGCGATGGGAAGAACCGCGGAGAAGAGCGGGGAAGCGATCGGGAGAACTGGGTCGATGCCGGTGCCCGGGAGCGGCAGGGCAGGGGTACCTGCGGGGCAGCGTGAACCGTCAAGGCAGCCCCGGGGTCCTTGCCGGGTGGGGCGGAGGAGGAAGGGACATGGCGGTAGGAACCTCCATCCGAAAGATAGGGAGCTTTCCATCCCGTCCGGTTTATGTTTTAAATTGAACCTGGCAGAGGGGTCGCCTGGAGCGCCCTCGGGGGTCGTTCTGCCTCTGAGCTGTAGGACTGGGCCGGGCTTCCCCTCCGAAGCGAGGGTACAGCGCGATCACTTCCTAAGTGGCCCCCCGCCCCCCAACTCCGCCCCACGCCACCACCCAGCATGTCGAGGAACAAACGGCCGGGTCCCCGCACGCCTCCTGTAGCCTCGTGCCCCGCGCGGTGTGGGCGGGGTCCTGGCTGCTGCAATGCAGGACGCGGCGGGGGTGCTCTGGGTTCCCGCCTGGCGTCTCCGAGGCGGTCCGGCAGCCCCTCGCGTTTCCGCTGGAAGATTTACAAAAAGGGTTTCTTGGGCTCGCATGTGCTGTCGCCTTCCGGATCGTGACAAAACTGAAAACTAAAGTGGGTCACAGGCCCTCCCGGCCAGCCTCCGCGGACCGGAAGGACCAGGAAGCGGGGACTCCGGGACGTCAGCGGCGCCGCGACGCGGGCTCTGGGCTTCCCCTGTCCTGCAATGTGGAAGCGGCTCTCCAGGAGGGGCCCGAGCCTGGGCCCACGACGCGGGCGCGCCGGGAGGACATTTAACATTGAAGAGCGGGAGGTGATGGAGAGTGCGCTCCCCAGGCCCCGGGTGCACGTAGGGGCGCCTGTGCCCGGGATCGGGAGGGTGAGGCCTTCTCCGTCAGGTAGACTTGTTAAATCTATCTGAAAGTCACAGATAACTAAGTGTCAAGTCGTTACAGATATTTATGTATCCTGAATGAGATGGCTACGGAAAACATGAAAACATCGTTACTGGTTACGTGCATGATGCATCCAAAACATTGTTACCTGCACAGTGGCAGCACTGATATTTGTGGGCTTTTGAACGTGTGGACTGGAGTGTTAAGAGTCCTTCAGAGTTATGACAGTAGTTTGATTTGAATGTTCTTTTCTTGGCGAATAAATGCTGTACATTGAATTTACCCAGGAAACTAGGAAGGTGAACCCACACAAAGGACACAGACCTGTGGGCTGCTCCAGGCACCATTAGGGCGTTGCGGGGCCTGAGCCATGGGCTTCCCGTTCAGCCTCTTGAGAGCCCTGAGGGCGTCTCTGTTCTGCCTCACACTGGGCCGGCTAGTTTCATATTCTTGTTATGGTTCCGAAGCTACAAGCGGTTGGATTCTGCGAGTCGCTCTCTGTCTTCCTCCTCCAGCTGCTTTCAAATGGGTCGTCTCTTTTTTTAGAACTGCTTTTTTTAAGCAGTGATTGATGGGGTGAGTTGTAGTGCTGTCCTGAACTGCAGAGGGGGCGCACTGAGGAACCTGGGTTTTGATGCTGTGCACATCAGCTGAGTCAGCAGCCCAGGGCCCTGTCAGTCCCATTATTAAGCTTATTTCTTGCTCTTCGACGCCTTAAAAAAAAAAAAAGCAAACTCCTGCTTGCCGTCACTGGCTGTTTGGCAAATGGGTGTTTACCCTGGAAAGAGGGACATTTTGTCCTCTGGACCGTCTAAGGCGCCCTTTAGTGACGTGGTCCGTTTCTGACCACTGTATTCTGTGGGCGTCCTTCCTGCTTCCACCTTCCCTTCCCAAACGCCTCCGCCTCCAGGGCTTTAATTTTCCTTCTGTGTGTGTGTCACGCAGAGGTTATGACTATTGCGCCAGTGCCCTTATTATTATTATTATTTTTCCTGCGGAGGTCCCAGAACTTGCTACATCTCAAAAGAAGCAATTGCATCCATTTGTTCGCGATGATCATAAACAGTGCCCTCTAAGGGAGACTAATTGGTGAACCCGTCTGCTGTGGGTAGAAAGACAGCGGTGGCCGCGGAACGGGGGCTCTGCCTCTTCAGAGCCTGCACAACCATCCTGCTTTCTTTCTTCAATATCCAGTAGGGGGGTTAATTTTAATAAGCCCTTGAAACCAACAAAGCAGGAAAGTGCAAAGACATTGAGTTGCGAGATTTAAAATTACAACCAGCAGCCTCTCATTCTTCCTTCACTGGGGGTTGCCGCTTCGTTTTGGGGCTGCAGGGTATGTTTGGCAGCGACATCGGACCTTTGTGCTGTGCGACTCATGAATTGAGATAGTTCCTTACTAAGTGCTTTGTGCTGTAGGTATGAAAATGGGGATAGAGGGAGCACTGTCCCGGGTGGAGAGGCGTGGAGAGACGCTGTGATACATAGCAGGTCCTTTTCTTCTGGGCTCCTGGTTATAAATCTTTTTTTTTTTTTTTCTAATAGCCTGACAGATGGTTTTTGTGTCTTTTTTTTTTTTTTTTTTTTTTTTTTTTTTTTTTTTTTTTTTTTGAGACGGAGTCTGGCTCTGCCGCCCGGGCTGGAGTGCAGTGGCCAGATCTCAGCTCACTGCAAGCTCCGCCTCCTGGGTTTACGCCATTCTCCTGCCTCAGTCTCCCGAGTAGCTGGGACTACAGGCGCCCACCACCTCGCCCGGCTATTTTTTTTGTATTTTTTAGTAGAGACGGGGTTTCACTGTGTTAGCCAGGATGGTCTCGATCTCCTGACCTCGTGATCCGCCCATCTCGGCCTCCCAAAGTGCTGGGATTACAGGCTTGAGCCACCGCGCCCGGCCCTGGTTTTTGTGTCTTAATTAAAAGATTGAAGACTGTGGGCCAGACGCAAACTAATTCCATTGGCATCAGAGAGAAGGATTCTGTGCATATTTATCTATAGGAATAATTGATTTTTTTTTGGTCGAATTATCTGGTTAGTCAAATCATACATTACAGAAGTAATATTTAAAATTAAAAAACAAAAAATAAAAAATATATCTGTAAACCTATCCCCCTTCCATTCCAGTCTTTGTCTCTGTGTAATTTTAGAACCGTGAACCACGATGTACACAGAGTTTATACTCTTTTAATATCTTGCTACTTCATTGTTTTAATGTTTAATCTTTAGGTTGATGTATCACAGGTTGCTTGATCATTTCTTACAGGTGTTTGGTTTAGTGTTTTTTTTTTTCTTTTTTCCCTTTAACTCTAATGTAAATTTGAGTATTTGGCTGGTAGTTTTAGCAGGATTTAAGGCAGAGCCTCAGTTAGGGCCGCGGATCGATTTATGGTCCCTAGTTTGAGGAGGGAGGCGGCAATCTGCCCTTTCTTCTATAATTGATATGTTGAATCACAATGGACATTTACTTGATTTTGAGCACTTGGGACTCCCCTGGGGTTCACTGATATTGCAAGGTCAGGACTGGGGATCTCCTGCTGGAGAGGCCCCCAGCGTGCCCAGCGCAGGGTCCTGAGCGCGTTGCTGCAGGACAGAAGCCCTGGGCTTTGTCCTCCAGCAGCCATCACTCTGGGAAGGACTGGCTACTCCAGGAATGAGGTCTATGCTCTGAAGCCCACAGTCAGCAGACCAGCAAAGGTCAGCACAGACGACCTTCTATGAATCATTCATTTAGCAAGCATTCATGGAATACACACTCCGTGCAGTTGGAACTTAGAGTGGAGGGCCATCAGCTCACTGTTGTCTGAGCAGAGCTTGGTCTCTGGCTCCCTGTTGTAGCCTCCGCTCCTAGGAGGTGCACGGTGAGTGTTGAGGAACCCTCCACAGGCACAGGTGCCGAACAAGGACCCCTCCCAAGGGCGTCAGCCCTGGGCCCTGAGCTCTGAAGAGGAGGAAGGCATTCCTAGGGCCGACTTCCCTTCTGGATACTGAGCTCTGCACAGAGAGAAACTCTTCCACATTCACTGCGGTGAAGTTCCTGAAACAAATAACACTTTAGAGACTGGGGCCTGCATTCCCCGGAATTTCCATGGCCACAGGTGGTGGCTGCACCGTGCGACTGGAGTTTGCGTTCCCCAGAATTTCTGTGGCTGCAGGTGGTGTCTGCACCATGCAACTGGTGTCTATGTTCCCTGGAATTTCCGTGGCCAAAGGTGGTGACTGTACCATGTGAATGAGGGTCTGTGTTCCCTGGAATTTCCATGGCTATAGATGGTGGCTGTACCATGTGTCTGAGGGTCTGCCTTCCCTGGAATTTTTGTGGCCACCGATGGTAACTGTACCATGTGACTGAGGGTCTGCATTCCCTGGAATTTCTGTGGTCGCAGATGGTGGTTGTACCATGCAACTGGGGCCTGCATTCCCTGGAATTTCCATGGCCACAGGCGGTGGCCGCACCATGCATCAGGTCCTCTCTCAGGAGTTGGTGTCATTCTCTCTGTTACTCCCTCACCTGACACAGAGCGGCAGTTCCTGACCTTATCATTCCCAGGAAACACACAGGCATCTGTTTTGGATCCTTGTTTTATTTCCCCATTACCTTTGTCATCAAAGGGAAATTCACATCCCTATAAAGCCGAAAATGGTGTGGGGCCCCCTGGTGGTCTTTCCAAGGCATTATCAGCAGGTAAACTAGACCATATGGGCCAGTGTACCTGAAATGAAAACAGAAAGGTAAGTCGTGTCACTAAGCTTTCCTGGGAGATTCAGGGTCTTTGTCAGTGACAGAGTCATCCAAAGTAAGTTGTTTGTTCACTGCAGATCGACACGGTTAGCTGTGTCGGGATTAAACTTACCCAGTGTCGACAGAGTGTAGCTTAATCCTCACGGAGGAGTGTCAAGTACATTGAAGAATAGCTGCCGAGCCTGCTATTGTCAGGAGAGGGGCAGGTGCCTCTCTCCCTTAGCCCAGTGCTGAAGGAGGCCGGTCTCACATCAGGCCGTGCGTGTGAGCGAGCTGGATTTTTAGCACGCTGGGACGATAGAGCACAAACATCTATTTTTAACTTGTGGGTGACCTTCTTCTGTGCTGCTTGAGTCTCTGTGGACCTTTCTCTGTTTCCTTCCTGAGGAGTCTGTGCCAGGGTCCCAGACGTTCTCTGCGCTGCACCTCGGCGCCTGCCCACTCAGGAGCCTCCTCCTGGTGACTGTGGGACCGGGCTGGGCCCACACTGTCAGCATCGTCCGGGGTAAGCAAGCCCGTCCCTCCACACCTTAGTGTCCCCAGCTGTTGAACAGGGCTAATCAACTGACCGTCAGGATTAATGGGGATCAGATGCGCTCATCTCATAGCCCTGCTTGGTAAACAGCCACTTCCACTCTGTCCTCCAATGTGCTACTCTAGACTTTTGCTTTACCTCCATTTAGCCAGGTGATTCGAGGTGACAGTGACTATCAAGAGGGACGTACAGAGGAAATCAGTGGAAGAGAGCTCGAGGAGCAGACATGGGTGCAGAGAACACAGTGCAGGGAGCACGGGTGCAGGGAACATAGGCATGGGGAGCACAGATAGGTGTGGGGAGCATGGGCGTGGTGAGGATGGGTGCGGGGAGCAAGGGTGCCCGGAGCACAGGTGTGGGGAGCACGGGTGCGGGGGGCATGGGAGCGGGGAGCACGGGGACCCGGAGCACAGGGTATGGAGAGCATGTGTGTACTTGCTCTGCTCTGACAGATGCTGCTGAGCACGTACTCAGTGATCAGATGGGTCAGAGCCTCAGTGCCTCTTTTTTAGAAAAAGTATTTCTTTTTTTAAAGATAGGACTTCCCTCTTCCTGGTGGCCCCTTTTAGTCGATACTCTTTTAAGCCTGCTTTTCCAGAGGAAAGCTAGGAAGGATGGCCTATATAGGTCCCAGTCTGGGCATATCTGGAAGAATGACCTGTTTTAGGTTTGAGTCTAGTGTATCTGGGGACAACTTTGAACCTCCATTCAGAGTCCCAGAGCCACCTGTAGAGGCTCCCCAAATGTCTGCTGGGACTTTCCCCTCTGCTCGGGGATGATGAAGAGCAGAACCTCATCCCGCCACGACCTCTGGGGTCCTCCTTCCTGGAGGGCAGTGCCTTGGTGGCCAGTGTGTGTAGGAGGCTGGGCTGGCACCTTCGGGCTATGCTCTGCAGCGGCGGCTCGTGACATGGGGCATTCTGTGCTCTGCACCGGGACTGTTGACGTGGGGCATCCTCGTGCACTGTGGACCACATGCGGTGCACATGAGCCAGACAGCTCCTGGAATTTGGAGCCTGATTCTACCTCAGGCCATCCACCTATCTGTGGCACTTCTGGGGGATTGTGAGGACCATATGAGTCTGTGTCCCCACCCTCACTGGCTGGACACCTGTGCCAGGCTGGAGCTTTATGTGTCACCATGCCCTGTTCTGAGTTGTGTGAATATTTATTTTCATTACCTACTCTCATGAACTTTCCTTTTTTAAAAAAAAATTCAGAGACAGACTTTGAAGTCCCCTGGCCCCACCCTTTGTGGACCTAATGGTATTGCAGAAATTATGGCTTCAATTATGTGTAATAACTGCGGCTACTTTAAAAGTCATGTAAAGGAACAAGGTGGAGTGGCCATTTAAGCAGTACATCACGCTGGATTCTTCAGTGAACATTATCAGGCTTTCAACACATTTTCTCTTTTTATTTACTTTGGAGAATAGAATGGGTGCTCAGAAGCTGTTGGAATTTAGTAACAGAAAATCATCCTTAAGGAGCTATTTAAGCAAGGGGACAGTTGGAGTAAATGTAAGTTATGAACACACACTTATTCCAAACCAGAGAAATAAAAGCATCAACTGTGCTGGGGTTGAAACTTGGTTGCTAGTGTGTCTTTCCTGCCCACAGTGACTGTGACAGTGCTGTGGCCAGGAAATTCTGGAAAGAAGACTTGGTGCCAGTGGTAGTTTTTGTGACGATTCATTTGCTTTCAGCTCAAGTGACTATAGTCTAACTTGCAAATGGCTAGGTCTCCACCAATGGACCACGACATTGACATAGGACAAATGAGAAATGGCCCTTGGGTTTTTAACAATTATTATTTTTAATGGATACATTATGGTACATATCCATGGGATACAGTGTGATATTTCAATACATGTTTATCATGTGTAATTAGCAAATCAGGATAATTAGCATGTCCTTCTTCTCAAACATTTGTCATTTCTTAATGCTGGGAATATTTAAAATCCTCTGTTCTAGCTGCTTGAAAATATACATTAAATTATAAACTACAGTCACCCTACAAGGCTATAGCACACTAAACCTCATTTTTACTATCTAGATGTAATTTTGTATCCATTAGCCAACCTCTCCCTTTCTGCCTTCCCGCCGCCCTTTCCTGTCTCTAGGTTCCACTGTTCTACCTTCAGAGGGTAGAATATCATTTTCCTCATAGAGATCTTTAACCCTCTTGGTTAGACTTCTTCTGAGGTATTTTTATTTTTATTTTATATTTTTGTAGCTAAATTGGATTGCTTTCTTGATTTCTTTTTCCACTGGCTCATTGTTAGTCTATAGAAATGCTACTGACTTTTATATGTTTATTTTGTATTCTGTAACTTTACTGAATTTGTTTATCGGTTCAAAGAGATTTTTGCTGGAGCCTTTTTTTTTTTTTTTTAATATATAAGAGCATATTGTCTGCAAACAGACAATTAGAGTTCCTCCTTTCCACTTTGGGTGCCCTTGATTTCTTTCTCTTGCCTAACTGCTCTTGACTAGGACGTTGAGTGCTGTGTTGGATAGGAGTGGCACAAGTGGGCGTCCTTGTCTTGTTACAGGTGTCAGAGAAAAAGCTCTTAGTATTTCCCCATTCACCATTATGTTGGCTGTGGGTTTGTCACATATGGCCTTTATTGTGTTGAGGTATGTTTCCTTCAGTGCCTCGTTTGTTGAGACTTTTTATCATGAAGCAGCGTTGATTTTATCAAATGCTTTTTCTGTATCTGTCGAAATGATATGGTTTTTGTCCTTAATTCTGTTGATGTGATGTAGCGTGTTTATTGATCTGTGTTTGTTGAGCAATCCTTGCATCCTGGGATAAATCCCACTTGATCATGGTGTATAAACTTTTTGATTTACTGTTGGATTCAGTTTGTTAGTATTTTGCTGAAGAGTTTTGCATCTGTGTTCATTAGGGGTATTGACCTATAGTTTTCTCTTTTTATTGTGTCCTTGTCTTATTTTGGTATCAGGGTAATGCTGGCTTGAAGAATGAACTTGGCAGAATTCCCTCCTCTTCAATATTTTTGGAATAGTTTGAGAAGAATTGAAATAAAAATTTGTAGAATTCAGTTGTGAAGCCACCAAGTTCTGGGGTTTTCTTTGTTGGGAGACATTTTATTATTATATAGTCATACGTGTTACTCATTATTGGTCTGTTTAGGATTTCCGTTTCTTCTTGGTTCCATCTTGGTAGGTTGTACATGTCCAGGAATTTATCCATTTCCTCTAGGTTTTCCAATCTCTTGACATACAGTTGTTAAAAATAGTTTCTAGGGCCGGGCGCGGTGGCTCAAGCCTGTAATCCCAGCACTTTGGGAGGCCGAGACGGGCGGATTACGAGGTCAGGAGATCGAGACCATCCTGGCTAACACAATGAAACCCCGTCTCCACTAAAAATACAAAAAAAAATTAGCCGGGCGTGGTGGCGGCGCCTGTAGTCCCAGCTACTCGGGAGGCTGAGGCAGGAGAATGGCGGGAACCCGGGAGGCGGAGCTTGCAGTGAGCCGAGATCGCGCCACTGCACTCCAGCATGGGCGACAGAGCGAGACCCCGCCTCAAAAAAAAAAAAAAAAAAAAAAATAGTTTCTAATGATCCCTTGTATTTCTGTGGTATCAAATGTAATTCTCCTTTTTTGTTTCTAATTTTATTTATTTGGGATTTCTTTTTCTTTCTTAGTGTAGCGAATGGCTTGTCTATTTGATTTATCTTTTCAAAAAACCAACACTTTTTTCTTCATCGTTTATATTTGTTAGTTTCCATATTATTTACTTCCTCTTTGATCTTTGTTATTTCTTTTCTGCTACCACTTCTGGATTTGATTTGTTCTTGCTCTTCTAGCTCACTGCAGTTCATTGTTAGGTTGTTTATTTTAAATCTGTTTTTTAAATGTAGGAGTTTATTGTTATAAACTTTCCTCTTAATACTGCTTTTGCTGTATGTCATAGGCTTTGATATGTTGTGTTTCTGTTTTCAATTATTTCAAGAAATTTTTAAATTTCCTTCTTAATTTCTTCATTGACCCATTGGCTATTCAAGGGCATATTGTTGAATTTCTATGTATTTATACAGTTTTGAAAGTTCTCCTTGTTGTTGATTTGTTTTTTGTTTGATCGTTTATTAAACTTTATGTTCTAAGGTACATGTCCACAATGTGCAGGTTTGTTACATATGTATATATGTGCCAAGCTGGTGTGCTGCACCCATTAACTTGTCATTTAAATTAGGTATATCTCGTAATGCTATCCTTCCCCCCTCCCCTCACCCCACAACAGGCCCCGGTGTGTGATGTTCCCCTTCCTGTGTCCAAGTGATCTCACTGTTCATTTCCCACCTATGAGTGAGAACATGCGGTGTTTGAGTTTCTGTCCTCGCGATAGTTTGCTGAGAATGATGGTTTCCAGCTGCATCCGTGTCCCTACAAAGGACATGAACTCATCCTTTTTTATGGCTGCATAGTATGATGCCATGGTGTAAATGTGCCACATTCTCTTAATCCAGTCTGTCATTGATGGACATTTGGGTTGCTTCCAAGTCTTTGCTATTGTGAATAGTGCCACAATAAACATATGTGTGCATGTGTCTTTATGGAAGCATGATTTATAATCCTTTGGGTATATACCCAGTAATGGGATTGCTAGGTCAAACGGTATTTCCAGTTCTAGATCCTTGAGGAATCGCCACACTGTTTTCCACAATGATTGAACTAGTTTACAGTCCCACCAACAGTGTAAAAGTGTTCCTATTTCTCCACATCCTCTCCAGCACCTCTTGTTTCTTGACTTTCTTTCTTTCTTTCTTTCTTTCTTTCTTTCTTTCTTTCTTTCTTTCTTTCTTTCTTTCTTTCTTTCTTTCTTTCTTTCTTTCTTTCTTTCTTTCTTTCTTCCTTCCTTCCTTCCTTCCTTCCTTCCTTCCTTCCTTCCTTCCTTCCTTCCTTCCTTCCTTCCTTCTTTCTTTCTTTCTTTCTTTCTTTCTTTCTTTCTTTCTTTCTTTCTTTCTTTCTTTCTTTCTTTCTTTCTTTCATTATTATTATACTTTAAGTTCTAGGGTACATGTGCATAACGTGCAGGTTTGTTACATATGTATACTTGTGCCATGTTGGTGTGCTGCACCCATCAACTCGTCAGCACCCATCAACTCGTCATTTACATCAGGTATAACTCCCAGTGCAATCCCTCCCCTCTCCCCTCTCCCCATGATAGGCCCCGGTGTTTGATATTCCCCTTCCCAAGACCAAGTGATCTCATTGTTCAGTTCCCACCTATGAGTGAGAACATGCGGTGTTTGGTTTTCTGTTCTTGTGATAGTTTGCTAAGAATGATGGTTTCCAGCTGCATCCATGTCCCTACAAAGGACACAAACTCATCCTTTTTTATGGCTGCATAGTATTCCATGGTGTATATGTGCCACATTTTCTTAATCCAATCTGTCACTGATGGACATTTGAGTTGATTCCAAGTCTTTGCTATTGTGAATAGTGCCAAAATAAACATACGTGTGCATATGTCTTCATAGCAACATGATTTATAATCCTTTGGGTATATACCCCGTAATGGGATGGCTGCGTCATATGGTACATCTAGTTCTAGATCCTTGAGGAATCGCCATACTGTTTTCCATAATGGTTGAACTAGTTTACAGTCCCACTAACAGTGTAAAAGTGTTCCTATTTCTCCACATCCTCTCCAGCACCTGTCGTCTCCTGACTTTTTAATGATTGCCATTCTAACTGGTGTGAGATGGTATCTCATTGTGGTTTTGATTTGCATTTCTCTGATGGCGAGTGATTATGAGCATTTTTTCATGTGTCTATTGGCTGCATAAATGTCTTCTTTTGAGAAGTATCTGTTCCTTGTTGTTGATTTATAGCTTTATTCTGTTACAGTCTGAGAATATCCTAGATGTTATTTCAATTTTTAAAAAATGTATTGAGACTTCTTTTGCAGCCTAGCATGTGGTTGATTCTAGAGAATGTTCCATGTACCAATGAGAAAAATGTGCATTCTGTATCTGTTGGATGAAATGTTCTGTAAATGTCTGTTAGGTCCATTTGGTCTACACTGTACTTTCAACTTGATAATTTGTTGTTATTTTCTATCTAGATGATCTCCAGTGCTGACAGTGGGGTTTTGAGGCCCCTACTATTGTTGTGTTGGTGTCTCTCTCTCTCTCTCTCTCATTCTCTCTCTCTCTCTCTATATATATATATATAAATATGTGTGTGTGTGTGTGTGTGTATATATATATATTTGAGACCGAGTTTTGCTCTTGCTGCCTAGGCTAGAGTGCAGAGGTGCAATCTCAACTCATTGCAACCTCCACCTCCCGAGTTCAAATGATTCTCCTGCCTCAGCCTCCCAAGTAGCTGGGATTACAGGCGTGTGCCACCATCCTGGGCTAATATTTTGTATTAGTAGAGACAGGGTTTCACCATGTTGGCCAGGCTGGTCTTGATCTCCTGACCTCAGGTGATCCACCTGCCTCCACCCCCCAAAGTGCTGGGATTGCAGGCATGAGGCACCGTGCCCAACCTCTCTCTCTAGATCTACTAATATTTGCTTTATGTATCTGGGTGCTTTGTTGTTGGGTGCACATATACCCGTAATTGTTATATCCTCTTGCTATGTTGATCTCTTTATTACATAATTACCTTTTTACAGTTTTTGACTTAACTTGTGATTGGTCTGAAATAAATATAGCTACTCTTGCTCACTTTTGAGTTCCATTAATGTGGAACATGTTTTTCCATCCCTTCACATTTAGTCTATGTGTGTCTTTACGGCTGAAGTGAGTTTTTTGTAGGCAGCAAATAGTTGGTTTTTCTTCTTTAAATCCACTCAGCCCGTCTATATCCTTTAATTGGGAAGCTTGGGGTTATTTTGCTATTGATATCACAGTCCAGACATTAAGATTTCCTCACTTAAGTTATTTGTACACAAATTCATATGAAGAGGAAATAGAGTTTTTCTTTTGTCTTTTAAAGATAGCGATGGATTATTATTTTGATTTCATGCAAGTGAGGGACTCACCATGCCTGTTGGAATTTTAGAATTTCTTTCCTGTTATTAGGAACAGCAATGATCTGTAATGGGTTCCTGGAATCATCCAGTGGTGTTCTGAATATCTTAAAAGTTTGCTGTCATGTCTCATTTTCTATTTCTCCCCTAGTAGCCATGCACCCGGGGCTGGAGATGGCCTTACATTTCCTTGTCTTTAATGATTTCTTAGGTTTAGTGTTTGACACAGTTCGGATTCTGGATAAAATCAGCCCTTCTGGGAAGTGTGTAAATCAAACAAGGACTTTCTGGTGGTGTTATACAGGTTTCCCATGCCCCATGAGTACAGGAATAGCTCCCTGGGGAAGGAATATGGGCACATGATGGCAGGGAGCCATTCTTGGATGGTCCCATCGTTCTGCAGGAATTCTCATGCAGGGAGAAGAAGCACACGGCGACTGAGCTGGTAGGGATTCTGCTGATACTTTTGATCGTTATGATTTGCTCCTGAAAGGTGATGTGGGATGAAGCGCAATATTTAGAATGCTGACATTCCTTGAAACAAAGATATGGAAAAAATCTTATAATTGCAGGGTGCTTGGTAGTTTTCAGCTGCTCTCATGTGGATCCTTTTTCGTCCTTCTGAAATGCTTTCTCAGGAGAGAGCATTGTTCTCTTTATATAGATGAGGAGCCTGGGTTTCAAATGGGTAGGAATTCATCACAGGCATTTGAATCTTTGGTTTCCTGGAACATTTTCTATTCAAGTATAGACCACATGGCCTCTAAAGCCTGGCTCACTCTTTTTGTTTGTTTGTTTTGTTTTTTGAGATGGAGTCTCGCTCTGTCGCCCAGGCTGCAGTGCGGTGGCCAGATCTCAGCTCACTGCAAGCTCCGCCTCCCACGTTTATGCCATTCTCCTGCATCAGCCTCCAGAGTAGCTGGGACTACAGGCGCCCGCCACCTCGCCCGGCTAGTTTTTTGTATTTTTTTTTGAGCAGAGACGGAGTTTCACCGTGTTAGCCAGGATGATCTCGATCTCTTGCCTTCGTAATCCACCCATCTTGGCCTTCCAAAGTGCTGGGATTGTAGGCTTGAGACACCGCGCCCAGTTGGCTCACTCTTAACGCCTCGATTGGGGATCCAGCCTCACCTCTGGGATGGGTGGCAGGAACTCCACAGCCATCCTGGGTGCTCTGGGGTGGGGTGGCCGAGCTGTGGCAGCCCCTCCCAGCTGAGTAGCAAGGCCGGGGAAAGCTCATTCCATTCCCCTTGGTTCTAACCAGGTAGAGGCTTACACTGCACATTTCCTTAGCTGGGAACCTTTAGAACTTTACATTTAAAATCTAATCTGTGATCCAGGGGTAGATACATTGGTACTCACTGTACAAATCCTACATTTTTTGTATATTTAACATTTTTTTCATGTGTGTCATGGACGACAAAAGAAATGCAACCCCTTTGAGTTAGCTTTTCTGTATAGCATCTTCTAGAATCAGGAGGCTTGCCAGGGTTTTGTTTCATCAGAAATCTTAATCTTTCTGCTCAAGAGATGGCATTATGAAACTCTTGGTTGTGTGGTTTCCGGGAAAGAAATATTCTAACTGAGTTCCAGGAGTCACCTCTGTGGCGTTTCTACAGGAAAAGTGACCACTCTTGAAGCTTCACTGTCACTAGCAAGAATGATTGTGATGGTTTCTAAGCGGTCTCCGGCCAATCTTTAGTTCTTTTATGCAGAGTGCTTTTATTCCAATTGAAGTGCCCTTCGGTTTAATGGTGACCTCCTGTTATTACAGGGATTGCAGCCGCATTTGATGGACGTGAACCTGCTCATCACTGGCTCCCCAGCTTCACCTCTGGGGTGGGTGGCAGGAGCTCCACAGCCATCCTGAGTGCTCTGGGGTGGGAAGTCCCTAGTGGGAGTGGAAGGTGCATGGCCGGGACGTTCCTGTCCCATGTTCCACACTGGTGTGTGCGCGTTTCTGCCTTGTTTCTTCTGTCCGTGCGTCTGTTGCGTTTTCTCCCTTCGTGCGTCTGTGGCCTGTTTTCTCCATGCGTGCCTCAGTGGCGCGTTTCCTCCATCCATGCGTCTGTGGCATTTCTTCTGTCCGTGCGTCAGTGGCGTTTCTTCCGTCCGTGCATCTGTGGCGTTTTCTCCATATGTGCGTCTGTGGCGCTTTTCCTCCCTCCGTGCATCTGTGGCGCTTTTCTTTGCTCTGTGCCGTCTGTGGTCTGTTTCCTCTGTTCATGCGTCTGTGGTGTTTTCTCCGTCTGTGGATCTGCGGCGTTTCCTCTGTGAGTCTGTGACCTGTTTTCTCCGTCCACTCTGAAGGCTGTCGCTTCTCTCTAGTCACCACTTACTGATCGCTCCCTGTGTGCTGAGCCTGTGTCAGGCGTGTGGCGTGTGTCACCTGTGTGGCAGGGGTTTGTGTGACACACAGGGACACACGCTTGGGGAGCCGCAGTGATGGGGTCATGGCCACGCAGCTCAGCCCTCGGTCTGAGGGGCTTGGTGTCCACCCAGCTCTTCCCGAAGCAGCCTCGGGGCGGATCCCAGCTCTGCTTTCTCTCCTCAAGGCACCTCATGAAGTAAATTAAGCAAATCGAAAGTAGGAAACAGTTGTGAAATGAGACCTGGTTTCAGGCGTGTGTGGTCATTTCTCTTTACATGCTTACTTCATATACCCCAAATGATATACTTTTCCAGCTGGTGTAACAATTAATTACCAGCCATTACTGGTACAAAATTCCATGAAGGGTATTTGAGGAGGGCATAGTCTCAAAACCATGCTTTATTTTCACAGCTGTGATTTGCATGATAAAACTGTCAGGACTGTGACTTTGTTATCTTCTTTTTATTTTTAGACCCTTGAAAGGAAGTTATTTAGTGATTACTTATAATTATGAAAATAATCTAATGATTAGAGAACCTCATTAGAACAAGTATTATATTTTCTGTTCCTTATGTAAATGAAATCTTCTTAATCCAGGCCGATGTTGGCAGGAATGGTCACGTTTAAAATGGGTAAGATGTTTATGTGATGTGCAGACCTCTCTCATATCGTCTCTGGAACATTCCAGGACTTCCATCTCGATTCTCACTTGTTGACACCCTACCTTGTTTTGTGATTATTCTTGTTTGCATCAGAATTTTGAATCCACATACCTGAGATGATACTTACGTATGCATGTACACATGCATGCGTGTGCACGTGTGTATGCGTGTGTATGTGCGTGTATGTGTGTCCATGTGCACGTGTATATGCATGTATGTATGTACATGTGTACGCGTGTATATGTATGTGTGTGCGTATATGCGTGTGTATGCATGCATGTGCGTATGTGTGCATGCATATGTATGTATGCACACATGTGTGCATGTGTGTGCACGTGCACACACGTGTATGTGTGTGCGTGTACATGTGTAGGTATGTGTATGCATTTGTATGCATGTGTGTGCACACAGGTATAGCTTTCCCTTTCATACAGGCTGTGTTGAGTATTGCTGTTAGGCAGTGACAACTTTCCATTTCCTCAGTCAGAAAATGGGTAGGTCATCATTAATAAAGATGAGCATTCAATATCAGGAATCCCTAAAGACAATTGAAATTGTCATATTAAATAAATTCCAAAACAAAGATAGTGTTCTGTACTATGTGTTCACATTGAACTTTCTTATAAAAATTGGTGTGGATGTTTCCCACTTATTGGAAATCACATGACTAGCTTAAGCCAAAACGTGGAATATTAATTCTGTCTTCAGATCACCTTTGCATATTTATGATTGATCTGTTCTGTTGTTCTGGAAGTTCTGAAAGCCACTCTGTCTTACCCTAGCTGGTGCCACGGTTGTGAGAATTCAGGGAAACAAGGTGTCTGCCAGTTTCAGTATTTTAGATCTCAAGCTGCCTCTTTTCTGCATCATAAACCAGTCTTAAAGAAAGACATAGTGTGATTTGTAGTGGATTATATCAGTTTTATTTTCTGTGGCTGAATCGTCACTCTACCTTGTGAATTAATGTTATTTTTCAGATCGTCTTCATAACATAGGGAGGTTCTCCAGTGTTGAGTGCAGGTTCAGTGAAAGCACTAACACTGTTACTACGGACTTCAACAGACTTGTTTTCCGAGGTGATAACCCTGGAGTCAGGCATTCAGTGTCCGCCCATCACTTCACTTGGTTCCGAGTACTCGGTCCCCTCCCGCTCTCCTTCCCTGCACCCTTCCTTCTGTCTTACCTTCTTTTTGACTCATAGGCCCTCGGCAGATGGTGTGTTGGGGGCAGGTGTCTGCTGTGAATCTTCGATAACCTTGGGAGACAACTTTTTCTTTGGAGCGAGACCCCTCTCAATAAACTTTCAGTAGCCCGAGTATCATCTGTCGTGTGAACTATTTGTGGAAAATGTTCAGCATTTTTCCTTGGGTTTTGGCCGATCTTTCTCCACCTGCCAGTTTCTTCTCAGTTTGCCGTGTCTGTACCCTCAGCAACCCCGTTCCAGCCCTGGTTACGTGTGAAGTAATTGAAGAAGAGCTCTGCAGATGAGAGAGTGCATGTCGCCCCCCGAGTTCCCTTCCTGGCCTCTGAGTGTGGGTTGTGTTTTGTTCTGAGGGACGACTCTGAGGCTCCTGGCCCCTGTTTTGGAGCACCCCACGCCAAAGTGGGTGTAAAATGAAAACTGGGTTTATGCTGTATTATTATAATTCATAGAGCGGATGATTAAAATGCTTGAATCTGAGCAGCAGCTGAAAATGAGGACATGGTACCAGTTTGGATGTTGGACGACCTTCTTGAAAACACTTTCATCATACTTTAGAAACCGTGCGTGTGCTGTTTTCTATTTCATACTTAGAATCTGTACAGTGTGTGTTGTATGAATGTGTTGCATGAGTGTGTTGTGTTGTATGTGAGTTGCATGGGTTGTATGTGTGTTGCATGTGCATATTGTGTTGAGTTGCATTTATTGTATGTTTGAGTGTTGTGTGTTGTATGAGTGTGTTGTACGTGTATTTGTGAGTTGTATGTTTTGTATGTCGTATGTGTGTTGTATGAGTGTGTTCTACGTGTATTTGTGAGTTGTATGTTTTGTATGTTGTATGTGTGTTGTGTGAGTGTTGTGCATTGTACGTGTGTATGTGTATGTTGTATATGAGTTGCATGTATTGTGTGTATGTTGTGTGAGTGTTGTGTGTTGTATGAGTGTGTTGTACGTGTGTTTGTGAGTTGCATGTGTTGTGTGTTGTGTAAGTGTTGTGTGTTGTGCATGCATTGTACATGTATTTGTGTTGAGTTGCATGTATTGTGTATGTTGTATGTGTTGAATGTTGTGTAGTGTGTTGTATGTGCATGTTGTGTTGTGCGTGAGTTACATTTCTTGTATGTGTTGTTTGAGTGTATTGTATGTGTATGTTGTGAGTATGTGAATGTTGCGTTGATTTGCGTGTGTCGTGTATGTTGTACGTGCATGTTGTGTTGAACGTGAGTTGCATGTTTTGTACGTGAGCTGTATGAGTGTGTTGTATGTGTATGTTGTGAGTTGTATGTATTGTGTGTATGTTGTGTGAGTGTTGTGTGTGCATGTTGTGTTGTGAGTTGTGTGTGTTGTGTGTTATATGAGTGTTGTGTGTCGTATGAGTGTGTTGCATGTGCATGTTGTATGTGAGTTGTGTGTTGTGTGTGCTGCATGAGTGCATTGTACGTGCGTGTTGTGTTGTATGTGAGTTACGTGTGCTGTATGTGTGTATGAGTATGTTGTACGTACATGTTGTGTTGTGAGTTGCATGTATTGGTTGTGTGTTGCCTGAGTGTTAAAAATGCATATTGTGTTGTGAGTTGCATGTATTGGTATGTGTTGTATAGGTTGTGTGTGTTTGTCTGCATTGTGTGTTGTCAGTGTTGTATAAGCGCATTGTACATGCGTGTTGTGTTGTTTGTTAGTTGCATGTTGTCAGTGTGTGCCGTGTGAGAGGCGGGGCATCCACATGACTGCTCCTCAGCGAGTCCTGCCTTGCAGCCCCTTCCGAGCTTGTATCCTCCGGAGCAGCCTAGAAGCAGCAGCATGTGTGCCTCTGCCCTTCCCCAGGAGGCCTCCGCCAGGTCCTGCGCTCAGCGCGTCGCTAGGCGGTCTGCCTCTCTGGTCTCTCTTGTCTCTCTCATCGTCCTCCTGCGCCTCCTCCTTCTCGGGACCTGCATCCTTCCTCTGTGCTCCCTGGCAAGCTACACCTGGGACGTGAGAGTTCAGGCTCTCCCCGAAGCTGTTTGCTCCTCTCTGAAGAGCGCCCCCCTTGGCTGGCCGTGAGCAGCTGGAGTGGATTGCAGGGAAGGGAGGTGGGTGTTCCTGTAGAGACACCAGGGTCTTACCTGGGGAGAATGGAGCCTGTGCTGGGCAGGCCGCCCTCTTGAGGAAGGGGATAGGGTGGGAGGAGCCTCTCGTAGATAAGGGGCCCAGCTCCTGCCCTCCTTCCCTCTATCCCAGTCAGTTGTGAGGGAGGGCGGGGCCCTAGGTGATTTCTATGCAGATCTTCAATTATCCAGGCTGTGAATCAAATACTTCTGTTTTTAAGATCAGAGGAAATGTCCTTTTGTTTGTCTGCCTTTTATTTTATTTTATTTTATTTTACTTTTTTTGAGAAAGTGTTGCCCAGGCTGGAGTGCGGTGGCGCGATCTCGGCTCACTGCAACCTCCACCTCCCGGGTTCAAGCGATTCTCCTGCCTCAGCCTCCTAAGTAGCTGGGATTACAGGTGCTCGCCACCACATCCGGGTAATTTTTGCATTTTTAGTAGAGATGGGGTTTCACCATGTTGGCCAGGCTGGTCTTGAACTCCTGACCTCAAGTGATCCACCCACCACGGCCTTCCAAGGGGTTGGGATTACAGGCATGAGCCACCGCGCCCGGTCCGTCTGCCTCTTAGTTAGAACCTGTATATTTAATGTTTTAAATTTCACTTTTCCGGGTCAGAACAGTCGTGTTTCTTTTTCGTAGTGTTGCTATGAATGTCCTTTACGATGAGGAGACTGGGCTGGCTGCCCACTGGAGAGTGGTATCACTGGGTCAAGGTCACCATCTGCCCCAGCAGGGTCCAGAGTGTTTAGAGTCTTTCCTGGGCGTAGACACCCTTTTGTCTGACGTTCAGATAAAACCAATCACCATATTCAGTTAATCAAAGAGATCAGAGCTGGGAACGGTTAGTGCACATCCACCTCTCCCGAGAGTGTTCACGCCTCTTCCACGGGGGGCTAGGCTGCTGCTGAGCGTGGTTCTACTGGCTGTGGGTGTGGCCTCTTTCCTCAACCACAGCCATCGCAGACCTGCCACAGTTTTGATTCTTCTAGAAGAGAATAGGCAACACAAGAGAAACAAGATATGTTACATTTGAAACCTTTAAAAATTATTTCCTCAAACATTGTGTATATTTTTTGCCCATACCTAATGTGATAGCAATTTAGAAAAGATTAAAATGAAAAAAAAAATTTCCCCCATATTAAGTCTTTGAAAGGCATCCAACTTAGTTTTCATACAATTATTCTCTCTTTGGAGTCATACTTTATTGGTTTCAGTAATGTGTAACAAGTGCACCGGCATACACAGATTTAGGAGCAAACAGCTGCTTCATGATTATAGTTCAGCTCGCGGGGCCCAGCTGTGGGGGTGCAGCCTGAGCCTGCCTGTGCACCAATAGGGCTGGTCACCTTGAGCATCTGGGAGTGTCTGGGTAAGTGAGGTCTGGGCAAGGCAACATCCACACACCTGCGTAGTTCTCACTTTGTCCACGTTATCCAGCAATGCCACAAAATTATCAAGTAAATGTTCTCCAAGCGCATATTCAATTAGTGTTTGGAAAGTGCATAGGTAGCTCCTACAGCACCTTCAGGAGGAGCTAGGAGCCCAGGAATGAGAGCAGGTGTGAGGCCTGTACTCTCTTTGCATAGATAAAATATGCATGTGCATATCTGAGGCCAGAAAGTTAGATTGGGGCCAGAATGTGGAAGTCCTTACCTGTCGGATACGAGGGAGCCACTGAGGGTTTCGGAGAGAATCGCCTCTGATGTGCGGCACGCCGTGGAGCCGGAGGGACAGAGCAGGCTCATGCAGGGCACTCGCCGTGGCAAGAGGAGGACAGAAGGCAGCCAGTGAGCTGAACGATTCGGTGCCTGGGTCAGGACGGGAAGAGGGAGTGCAGGAAGGCGGAAGAAGCTGCGAGTCTGCACCCTGAGGTCGGCGTTGCGTTTTGCTGGAAATCAGGAGAAGCAAGTGTGGATCTGACTCGGAGATACTTACAGACACCACTGCAAGCTGCGAGTCTGGAAATACAGGAGGAGGCTTGGGGAAAATCTGGAACAGGGTGCATTTGGGAGCCTCTTACGTAGAAGTGCAGGTCAAGTAGCCAGAGTGTGAGGCGTGCATGTCTGGAGAGATGAGGCCAAAGGAAAGCCCACATTTGGAAATGGAGGAAGGGTTGGAAGACCCAGAAAAGGCCCTGCTTAGAGTCCAGAGAAGAGCTGGATGGCGCAGTTCACTAAAGCCCAGAGCCGAGAGTTTCCAGGAGAAAGTCCCAAGTGTTGTTGAAAACCAGGGGGCAGGACTCCAGTTGGAGCCTGCGAGGGGAGCCTGGCGGCCCTGATCCCTGAGAGCAGCCAGAGCCTGGGGGTCTCGCGGAAGTGGGTGGGAAGTGCAGGGAGCAGGTGGAGATGGTCCTTCAAGGCCTGGTGCTTCACACGGGCAGCCAGCCGTGGACCAAGACGCAGCTGGAGAGGGGCCTGAACCCAGAGTGTATCCAGGTGAAGCAGGGAGCCGGGAAGGGCAAAGGTATCCGGAAGAAAGCGGGCAGGCATGGAGCCAGGTCCCCAGGGAGGCTGCAGTCTTCTTTCTCTGTTCATGGACTGGTTGTTGGTTATTTTGAGTTCCCAAAGTCATCCACTCGGTGCGGTCCAGAGAAAGTTCCCAGGGTCTCAAGCCCAGAGCAGGCCTTGTGCTTTTCCGAACACGGTGCGTGTTGACTCAGGGTTACTGTCACTGGCTAATTCTAGCGTGTCTTTTGTTGAAACCTGCAGAAGAGTCTCAACCAGCATCAGCTTTTGAAGAACTTAGAAAACTTGTGTTCTTCTAATTCTGGTATTTTTGCCTGAAATGCCTCGTATATTTTTGGCTAGGTGTTCTTAGCACTTGTGTTACGGCATTTGGAGCTCTGTATTTTTGTGACGTGCTAGCTGTGAGGATGTTTAAAATTAGATTCCTAGAAATCAGGTTATAGGAGCTCTCGGCCACGCTTCATGGGTTATGTTTTGACCCCTCATAGTGGATCCCGTTGCGGTGGCTATTCTTAGTATTTGTGGAACACCTGACTCGTGATGCTAGGAGAATGTGATTTGTTTTCTTTGTAAGTCTAAAGTCTAATGACCTTGTAGAGTCTTTATACCCATCTCTTATAAATCAGCTTTAATGTACTTGAAAGTGTCCTCACTGTGCCCTTGAAAAGCAGGTGCACATTTTAAAAGTCATCCTTTTAAAATCCTTTTCTCCAGCCTGTGCCCTTTGTCTGTTTTGTTTCCTTCACTGCAACATCATGAAACAGGGACAAGGGCTAGAATCTGTTTCATACACAGAGCTTGAAACAGGGACAAGGACTACAATCTCTGTTTCATCCACAGAGCTGAACTGTGCTGAGTGACCTGCTATGCTGATGTCTGTTTCTATCATGAGAGGGAACCCAGGCCTCTTGACTTTTCCTTTTGTACATTTTTTTTTTTTTTTTTTTTTGAGACAGAGTCTCGCTCTGCCGCCCAGGCTGGAGTGCAGTGGCGTGATCTTGGCTCACTGCAAGCTCCGCCTCCCGGGTTCACGCCATTCTCCTGCCTCAGCCTCCCGAGTAGCTGGGACTACAGGCACCCGCCACCTCGCCCGGCTAGTTTTTTTGTATTTGTTTTTAGTAGAGACTGGGTTTCACTGTGTCAGCCAGGATGGTCTCGATCTCCTGACCTCGTGATCCGCCCGTCTCGGCCTCCCAAAGTGCTGGGATTACAGGCTTGAGCCACCGCGCCCGGCCCCTTTTGTACATTTTCAAAAAGAATATTTTTTCCTCTCTCGGGTCCGTTCCACTGTGGGATTCTCTCCTAAGGCTGTTTCTTTGCCTTCCATTTTGACAACTATGGTTTAGTTTCTGAGATGATGAAAGGGCAGTGAAAAGGCCTGGGAAAGAGAAAGCAGGAAGGGAAGGAATTATCTCATGATTTTAGTCAGAAGGAAATCACTCAGACAGAAACGCTCTTACAAGTGAGTCAGATCCCAGGAAGTGGGATTGAATAAATGGCATCGTATCACACAACTCTGTTTTACATTCTTGCTGTTGCCAGGGGTAACTAAAAGAACGAGTATATTCATTCCGAGGTCAAATATATACCTTTGCTGACTCTGACTATAATTAGCAGAATTCGTTCAGTTCCAGTTTGAGAAAACCTTTACAGAAGAGGGTCTTCGTGCACGTGTGCCTATTTCTATTTGTATGTTCACATGTATTTGAGTATAAATGTGTGTGTGCCGTGTGTGAGACCTCATTATTTGAAATCAGGAAATGTGCAGTAGAGCTTATTAATTACGAGAAGGTACATTTGGGGGATAAACCACTTTGTTTAGAGTTGAATAATGGGGTCCTTGAGGGGTGTATATATGTATGTGTGTTTGCATTTGTGTGTATGAAAGCGTGTATTACATGTATATGTGTTGTGCATGTATGTGTGCCTTTGTGTGTAATGTACACGTGCATGCATGTGTATATGTGTGCATGTGTATCTGTGTTGCATGTATGCGTGTGCATGTGTTACATGTTTAGGCATGACTGTGCACACATGTGGAAATATGCATACATGAGTGCTCGTGTGTGTGTAGTTATACATGTATATTTGTGCATGTTATGTCTATGCATTTACTTATGTATGTGTGTGTCAGAATGTATATGCATGAAAGTGTATGTATATGCATGTGTGTTTGAGTGTTGTATGTGCGTGTGTGTTTGAGTGTTGTGTGTATGTGCATGCATGTGTTATGTGTTGGTATTATGTGATTATGTGAATGTGTGTGCATGTGTGAATGTATGTATTGCATGTCGGTGTAGGTGTGCGTGTGCATGTGCATGTGTGTGTGATATGTGTCTGTGCATGCATGCATGTGCACATTTGATTTGTGAGTCCTCTCTGGGAGGGGCATGTTCCTGGAGACAGTGCATGGGATACTCCGCTGTCCTCTCAGGGAGAGAGACATGGTGAAGGTTGGAGCCATTAGGTAAACATGCCTGATGTTCTATAAAATATATATTTACATATACCACTGGGGTTAAATATATGTTAAATGGGTGCAAAGCTGTTATATTGCATTAAAAGTCATGTCAGTACTTCCTTGTTAAAGGCTCTGTGAATGACTTCCTGTACATGGGACATAATACACCACACAGAATTACAGCGGGTCAATGATATTTGCCAGGAGGTCTGGCTTATGATTGGTATTTCTAGTTGCAGACATGCAGGTTGAGCTTTGCTGGACTTAGAGGAGGGTCATTTACTCTGCCCATTGAATGATACCAGCCTCTCTGCTGCTTCCTTGTTCTGCCGGCTTCATCCAGAGCTGGGACAGCTGCTCTCAGACGCATTGTACTTTTCTCTCCATAAAAATCTGCAGCATTTGTTAGCAGTCCAGTAGCAGACCGAGTGGCAGGTCCAGGGGCAGGTCCAGTGTCAGGTCCAGCATCAGGTCCAGCGTCAGGTCCAGGGGCAGGTCCAGCGTCAGATCCAGGGGCAGGTCCAGCCGCAGCTCCAGTGTCAGGTCCAGTATCAGGTCCAACAGCAGGTCCAGCCAACTTTCCACACGGCCCATGTGAAAATGTACGCTCTCTCTTCCATTTTTCACAGCAGTAGTTATTAGTAGAGCCTACTGCCATTTCTCCTTGAGTTCCTCACAGTGGATGGTAAGCATTTGCTTTATTAAAGGAAAGTTCCATGCTCTTTGTGCTAAGTCTCCTCTGCCTTTCTGTGAGAGGCTAGAATTGGGATCGACCCTCAGCTGTGCCAGAGCCTTGGTTCTGGAATCTACTCTGTCTCAGTTCTGGAATCTACTCTGTCCTTGTTGCCTTCCATCCCCGACAGCCATCTGTCTTCCTGTCACTCCTTCAACACGGAGTCCAGCAGTGTGCACACAGGTGAGCATGTGTGGATGCTGGTTTCATAGGATCTTATCGGGACCTTAGTCATCTTTTCACTAGGAAACCGGACACTGCAAAGGACTTACAGAAAAGCCCAAAGAAGCTGTATCAATAGAATCATAGAGACAGAATTCTATAACCATAGGAAATGGCATTGATTATCATGAAATGTGCATTTATGTGAGGCATAGTAAAACATCACATTTCTTATGGGGTAAGAGCTTGGGAAAGAGATTATGAAAGTATAACTAGCTCTACTCTTGTATCGTGGAGGATGGTAAAGTGATGCAAGATTATTGTATAGAATGGAACAAACGGAATAGAATTATACAGAGTAGCGCAGAATAGAACAAACAGTATAATGTTATATAGGGTAGCATAGAACAGAAGAAACATTGTAACATTATGTAGTATAGTATTCAATAGGACAAATAGTATTGCATGGTCTAGAATAGAACAAGTGGGATAGTATTGCAGAGTATACAGTTGAACTAATGACGTAGTATTGCATAGCATAATACAGTCTAGATTAGAACACACAGCATAGTATTAATATTATGTAGTGTGGTGTGGAATAGTAGAGTCTCATGGCACAGAACAGAGAGGATAGTGCTCTGTAGCACTGATGCAGGAGTTTTGCTCTTTAGCTCAGCTGAGTCCAGGTTCTTGTCTCATGACCAGGAAGAAACAGGCACGTGGACATCGAAGAGTGAGTGCAGTGGAACTTATTAAGCTAAAAGGAAAGCTCTCGGCGAAAACAGGGGTCCTGAGAGCAGGTTGCTTGTTGCCCCCTTCCCAGCTGACTACAAGAGCTTTTATATAGAAGCTGATGGGGCTGGGCTCCCTGTCTGTGTAAGGAGCGATTTTCTGGTGGCTCCACCTCATTCCCCTGTGCGCATGGGGGTCCTTAGTCTGCTGTGAGCATGTTCAGGCCAGCCCCCTGTGCAAGTCCCCCTATCTGCACAAAACTGGAGGCTGGAGGCTCTCTGAGACCCTTTCCTTACTGTCCGCCTAAAGCAAGCTGGCTAACTCCTTTCCGTATAGAAGAAAATAGTTTAGAATAGAACACATAGTACAGTATTATATAGTATAGAATGAAACTGTTGTATTCTATCGTAGAGAATGGAATAGTATAGAATAGAACAAACAGATCGTACTAGTGTAGTATAGAATAGTAGCCTCGCGCAGCACGGACCAGTGTTGTGCTCCCTATGTACAGAGTGTAACCACCAGGAGAGCGTTCTTCAGTGGGGCATCACTGGCCCTTCATATTTCCTTGGTTCTGTGGAAATGGGGCCGGGGAGATAAGAGAGGGGGAGGAGGTTGGCTTTCTTACTTTTAAGGTGCTCATTACTTCTTGGGGATCATTTCATGGTCCCCTTTGGTAGTGTTCTGTGAAGCAGTCTGTGGACTCTGTAGGGTGAAATGTGGGGCAGTCTGTGAACTCTGTAGGGTGAAATGTGGAGCAGTCTGTGAACTCTGTAGGGTGAAATGTGAAGCAGTCTGTGGACTCTGTAGGGTGAAATGTGGAGCAGTCTGTGGACTCTGTAGGGTGAAATGTGGGGCAGTCTGTGGACTCTGTAGGGTGAAATGTGGGGCAGTCTGTGAACTCTGTAGGGTGAAATGTGGAGCAGTCTGTGAACTCTGTAGGGTGAAATGTGGAGCAGTGTGTGGACTCTGTAGGGTGAAATGTGGGGCTGTCTGTGGACTCTGTAGCATGAAATGAGGTGTTTTATGTAAACAGTTGTCTCGTGCCTGGCACATGGCAGAGCCTCCGTGGATCTTGCTGTTGTGAACTTTCTGATAACTTCTCTACAGTGCCCTCCACACTATAAATACCACACACTGTGGGAAGTCCAGGCCTTTTCAAAGGCTGGGTTTCATTTTAACAAAATTGGAAAGCCCTGCATATTTGGAGTGGCCAGATCATCCTGCACTTAAATGACTTCACCTGTCCGGCTGGGTACAGCTGGCTTTTCTGTTTTTTTCTCCGTTTCTTTCATCTGGCAGTCTCTTCAGGGAAACTTTGACTTTGTTGTCAGGAAAACACTGATTAGCGAGAGATCAGATAGCAGCTGTGAAGAATGAAAGCCACACTAGTGCCTGATGAGGAGAGATGCACCTCCCTGCGTGCTGCCAAGGTTTATGGAGCAGAATTCCCTGACACCGCTGCCCTCACTGCCTGCACCTGCATCTGCTGTGGGTTCATTTCCTTATTGGACTTGGCTGGGGACCGCCTAAGGGGTGGATGGGTCAGGACTGGGTAATCTGGGGAAGGTGTGCGCGGCATTCCTGTTTGCAGTCTGTGTCCCTGTTGGAAGAGATACTTTTAGCGCATCCGTTAATCCAGATGTGATTAGCAAGGGCTGTCTCTCCCAGGTGAGAGTTGGTGCATCTCTGCTGAACCACTTCTGACTTCATCCTTTGTCAAGTCTGTTACAAAGAGAACTTTGGTTTCTCAAGGTTTAAGAATTAATGTCAAAGGGCAATTTAGTGTTCTTTTTGAGTCGCCAGCCTGGCTGTGGATGATTCGTGAGTCCTTGGTGGTCAGGGCCACAGCACAATCCGGTGGGCCGTCTGTTCCCCACCCTGGTGGATACTTTCTCACCCAAAGAAATGTATTCTGTTAACATGTCTCAAGTAGAATATTTTAGTAGGAGACAGAGTTATGGCTCTTGTTTTAATTTGTAATAGATAATTACTGTAGCAGGATCAAGGTTGAGACTTGCAGTGTAACTCATGGAAAACACTGATTAGAAACACCCAAAATATATCACCAGCTTTGTTGCTGCAGTTCCAAGGGACAAGGAATGCATATGTTGTTTTTTTTTCTTTTGTTATTATTTATTATTTTTATTTTTATTTTTTTTGAGACGGAGTCTTGCTCTGTCACCCAGGCTGGATTGCAGTGGCATAATCTCAGCTCACTGTAACATCTGCTTCCAGGGTTCAAGAGAATCTTGTGTCTCAGCCTCCCGAGTAGCTGGGATTACAGGTGCCTGCCACCATGCCCAGCTAATTTTTGTATTTTTAGTAGAGACAGCGTTCTCACCGTGTTGGCCAGGCTGGTCTTGAACTCCTGACCTCAAGTGATCTGCCAACCTTGGCCTCCCAAAGTGCTGGCATTACACACATGAGCCACTGTGCCTGGCCGCCATGACCATTTTAAATGTGGCACTGAATATCTGCCTTTTTTTTTTTAAGAAGTGCAGATGTCACCCCTCACACCTCTATTCTGGGGCTGGCCTGGGCTGGCCAGCAGGGTTCCCAGGCTCGAGGCCATGTCTGAAGTGTTGTTGGACAATGTGGATCTGTGACCCTTGGTCTTTGGGGACGTGGGGACCCCGAGACACCCACAGTCTTGCGAGGGTTTACGGCTCTGTGTGTGGCTGCTGTGAGGCAGCTTTGGGCGGGGAGGAAGGAGAGCAGAGCCCATCTGTCCTGGTGTGGAAAATGCCCAAGAAAGTGGGAGCCATGCACCTGTTTGATAATAAGAAGGCATGCTTCTCTTACTGCAAATACAACTTTTAATGGTTTTCTGCCAGAAAGACCCTGTCCTTTATGTAGGATACATAGAGGATCATTTGGCAAAGGATTGGGGATTTGGGGTTAAACTAAAAACAAATTAATTTCATTTTTTTGAGTTAATTATTTGAGTTAATTATTCATTGAGAATTTGAATAGCACACACTGTTCTGACTTCCAATTTCCCCCTAATGAACAGCATTTGCTGTAACATGACAAAACCCTGAGTCTTAGAATTACTGGGTAATGTGGAAAAAGTCAAAGTTGGTTCTCTGTTGTTTTGCTTTAAGGAAATTATATTATTTTGCAGCCACTTAGTTTTCTCCTTTCCAAGAAGAAAAATTGCTTTCTTACTACCTGAAAATTCGTGAAGGTCAAGGGGACACAGGCTGCAGTGCATTAAAAGCCACCATCAAATGTGGACGTGGACTGAGTTTTCCCCTGTTCTCTCCCACCATCAAAAGTGGAGGTGGACTCAGTTTCCCCCTGGTCTCGCCCATCAGCAAATGTGGACGTGGACCCAGTTTCCCCCATTCTCTCCCACCATCAAATGTGGACGTGGACCCAGCTTCCCCATGTTCTGGGTAACCATCAAACGTGGACTTGGACACACTTTCCCTCTGTTCTGCCCACCATCAAATGTGGACACGGATTCAGTTTCCCTCTGTTCTTGCCCACCATCAAATATAGATGTGGATCTAGTTACCTTCTGTTCTCACCCACCATCAAATGTGGATGTGGACCCAATTTCCTTCTGTTCTCACCCACCATCAAATGTGGACATGGACTCAGTTTCCCTCTGTTCGTGCCTACCTTGCCACCATGGCTCATTTCACAATCACTCAGGAAAGGAAGAAACATTATTTTTAATAGGCATGAAGGCAGTTGTTTTTAACCTAAGGAGCAGGACATAATTCCAGCAATGGAAATTACCAGCTGAGTGGGTCTGTGTGAGGTTTGGAAGAAAAAAAGGATTTTACCTTCCCCTCTCTGTGCGTGCCCACCTTCCCCAGTTGAGAGTCACAGATTTAATTACTTTAATTTTGAGCTTAAAATAATTTGACCGCCTAACAAAAACTACTCAGTCCTATAAAATTCTGCTGTGTGTTTGGTTTTTCAGTTGTTTTCTGAATATGGTAAATGAATACATTATGAGTTGTTATTTTAGTAATTGCTGTAAAAATTAATGTATGTTATAAGCAAGTGTTATAAAGTTAATTTAGCACCAAAGTAAAGCTAAAGCTGCATTGATTTCCCACTGTACTTGTGCATAACAACGGCTCCATGAGGCAGGCACTGTGACCCTGCAGTCTGGTGGGAGCAGGTGCCACCTGGCTGGTGCAGTCGCTGCCCGTCCCCTCTTGCTGCCAGGCAGCTTTGTAGTTTCCAGGCTATGCGGGAGTTGAGGCGGGTGGTCAGTAAGTGACGGTGGGGAGTTGGGTGGTGCAGGTTGGCGTGGGGTGGAAGGAGGCGTGGAGAGCCTGGGGAAGGCTGGACAGCAGCTCCGGTACCTGCACAGGGGGGCAGGGTGAGGCGGCACCGGGCAGTGAGTAGCTCCTGGAAACAGCCCTTGAGGTTTTTATAGACGAGTCTGTCTTCAGCTCTGCACCCATTTCCTGCTGAGTCCGGGTGGAGGGTGGAGGCGTCGAGCGCTTGTTTCTCCAGGTGAGGGCCCATCGGACACAGCCAGTGTTTCCTGGAGTCCCCTCACCTGGGAACGTGCCCCTGCTCTTTTCAGAACAAAACAAATCTTAGTTAAACTTGACACATCACCTTTCCAGAAGGTGTTGAAGTCTGTATGCCTGTTAAGCCACCTAACTTTAAAGAGTAATGATACAATATGCTTCTTTTTAGGGGAGAAAACCTAGCTGATTTAAAAGATAAAATCAGAGGTTGGGGTCGCAGCATTTTGGAGGAGACTTGGTTTATGTCCTAGTGGGCAGCAGTGTTTCTTCAAATATTGTGTTTGCTCTATTATTACATTACAGAGGTGACACTTCAAACATAGGGAAATGGAAGGCAAAACAGCCCCCCCATTCAGAGATAAACGTTATCAACATATTCATGCCCTTCCTTCTGCTGTTTTTACTGTTCACTTTTAATTTTAAGACCACGTTCGTAGGATGGATATATAATTGTTTATGGTGACTTTAAAAGCACCTTTCTTGCTAAAAAGAGTATTTTTTCAGTCTGGAAAATTTAGACAACATGTTTTGTTTAAAAATTAATTATAATACCACCATGAAGTCATCAATATTTTTATACATTTTCTTGGTCTCTTTATGGACTTAATATATACAATTTAACAAATTTGAAATAACGTAATTTTATGTATAAAATGTTTCTTGGCATTAGAGATGGAGCAGAGAGGAGGCACAAGGCTTCTCGTTGGCTGAGGTCCTCCCAGGGTGTGACCAGCGGCCTCCCAAGTTTAGAGTCTGCACGGAGTAAGATTTCTAAATCGCCTTACACCACACCCCCTGCAGCCATGAGCCCCTTTGATAAAGGGGTGTACTCTGATAGATTTTTCAAGACAAGAGTGTGCTGGATCTGAAGCTGTTTCAGCTGCTTCTGAAGACGGCAGCTCTGGGACGTTTTTGCCAGCTCTTCCTCAAGACCCCACAGATGCCACACCCTCGTCTTTTGGAATCCATTGTTAGAGAGAAGCCTGAAGCCAGTTTGATTTTTGCTTCGTGGTAGGAAACTGATGTTTTCAGGCTTTTCCCCTTTATTTCCGTAATGAAGATGATGTCCCACCTCATCCAGAGGTGTTTTTGTTACCTTGTCGGGAATGCCCAGCCCTTATATGCCTTTTCAGGTCCTCAGTCCCTTTCTCAACTTCCTCGCAATCCTCCCCATCTCATCCATCTTCACTGTAATTCTGTTATTTTTTTCATTTTTGTGCTCACTTTCCCATGCGACTTTTGTTCTTGTTTCACGTGCCAAACTTTATGTCTGAGGCTCGGGGGCCGTGTTTTATCCTGTCTGCCTCTGCATATACTTTTGAGAAGTGGGCGTGGAGGTTGCCCCCAGGTGCTGTTTCAGCTGGACTTGCCCAGACTCTGTGAATTGGGGGCATCGGGCAGAGCCCATGTGGCTCTGTGGTGGGCCGTGTTGCTGAACCGTACGTCTGATGTTTGGGGACCGTGTTTCATTCTGTCTGCCTCTGCATGTACTTTTGAGAAGTGGGGTTGGAGGTTGCCGCCCAGGTGCTGTTTCAGCTGGACCTGCCCAGACTCTGTGAATTGGGGGCGTCGGGCAGAGCCCATGTGGCTCTATGGTGGGCCGTGTTGCTGAACTGTACGTCTGAGGTTAGGGGGCCGTGTTTCTTTCTGTCTGCCTCTGCATGTACTTTTGAGAAGTGGGGGTGGGGGTTGCCCCCTGGGTGTTTCAGCTGTACCTGCCCAGACTCCCTGAAGTGGGAACGTCGGGCAGAACCCGTGTGGCTCTACAGTGGGCTCTGGTGCTGACAGAGCAAGAAGCCGCACTCCCAGAACGCGCTCACAGCTGTGGGCAGGTCTGGGATTGGGAGAGGATCATTTCCTTCTCTAAAATACATCTCAACTGTTATCCAGAAGGTTGGCTGTAGGCTTTCAACAGCTTCACTCTTCTTAGTGACCAGGAGACAATTCACTAAACAGAGTTGTGGTCAGGGTTTAATTAGGAATTTCTGCGAGAGGCTGGCGGGACAGCTCCCTCTGAAGCCTCCTGCAGCCTCCCCGTCCCCACTCTTGGGCCCAGCCACCTGCATTGGTCTGTGGAGGCTGCACATTCTCTGTTCTCCTGAGGGGCTCCTGGACTTCGGGACAGCCTTGGTAAGCTGATGTGTAACTCCCAGTCTCTTCTCTCTTTAAGTAAGTACGTTCATGGAATCCTGATCTTCTAAATTGTTTCATCTTTTTAAAACAGCCACAGCTTCCTAAGCCACCTTGTGTCTGAGTGTGAATCACTTGTTATTTTTCACTGCAGAATGAAGAGAACTGAATCGTAGTATTTAGAGGGTGATGAAAAGACAGAGGTTAGGGTATTCCATTTTCTCACCTTTTCCTTACACTGACATGGCGTGGGGCAAGGGCTTGTTCCACGAGCTTCTGTTTTTGTTGTTGTTGTTGTTTTTGTTACTTTTTTTGACATGGAGTCTCTCTGTGTCGCCCAGGCTGGAATGCAGTGGCGCGATCCAGGCTCACTGAAAGCTCTGCCTCCCAGGTTCACGCCATTCTCCTGCCTCAGCCTCCTGAGTAGCTGGGACTACAGGTGCCTGCACCACGCCCTGCTATTTTTTTTGTATTTTTGGTAGAGATGGGGTTTCACAGTGTTAACCAGGATGGTCTCGATCTCCTGACATTGTGAGCTACCCGCCTTGGCCTCCCGAAGTGCTGGGATTGCAGGCGTGAGCCACCGTGCCTGGCCTGGTTTTGGTTTTTTTTTGAGACACAGTCTTGCTCTGTCATCCAGATTGGAGTGCAGTGTCATGATCTTGGCTCACTGCAACCTCCACTCACTGCAACCTCTGCCTTCCAGTTCGAGCAATTCTCTTGTCTCAGCCCCCCAAGTAGCTGGGATTACAGGCATATGCCACCATGCCTGGCTGATTTTTGTATTTTTAGTAGAGACAGGATTTTGCCATGTTGGTCGGCTTGTCTTAACCTGTTGGTCCCAGGTAATCCGCCCTCCTTGGCCTCCCAGAGTGCTGAGATTACAGGCATGGGCCACTGCACCCGGCCCTGTGTTTGACTCTTAAATCTTCTTTTTCTTTTTAATATTTCTCTTTCTGGAGGGCCACTCAGTGGATATGGAGGAAGAGTTCACAGATGTCCGTATTACATTTGTTTCTTAAATTAGCCTCCCTTGAACACCGCTATAGGGTACAGACGCATGAAGGGCTGAAAGGGTGGTTGCGTCCCAGTAAGTGTGAGCGTGGAGCTGTTCTGTGAGACCCCGGTGCCGGTGAAGGCACCCGTGTGAGATGGCCTGGGACGGGGGTGTGCAGAGCCCTGACCGTGGAACACACCCTTCGGCTTTGATGTTTCAGGCCATTGCTCTGGTCATCAGTGAGCAGAAGGTCTAACAGCAGTGATATTTATCACTAGCTGTGTTGGCCAATGTGTTAGGAGGGTGAACCTGTTTGACTTAAGCTGCTTGACTGGTTTGCATTTAAATAGACACCTGGTGACCTGGTGCCTGGACACTTGCTCTGTGACCTACCCCACGTGGCTTCTCCCTCTGCTATGCATTAGATGAGATGGGCGTGTTTAGGGTGGTGTGGCCCTCGACTGGAATGCATTAGAAGTGCAAACCCTGCCTCACCCCAGACGTGCCCCACCCCAGTGTGACTTTTGGAGGTGGAGGCCCAGAATCCTTCACCTGCCCTCCAGGTGGGCCTGAGGATGCTGAGATTTCAGAGCACTGCTTTGCTGGCACACCAGCAAGTCCTGCTTAAAGAGACCAGGATGTGAAATGGCAGGTTACCAAATTGTATAGCAGAAAAATAGAAATGTTTCCTTAGAATGGGTGTAGGAAGAAAAATGATTTCCTTCACCGTATCTGGAAAAGATTTCAAATTAGCAGGCACTATTTTTAATTATTAGTGGTCTCTTGTATTTCTTATCTTTTTTTTTTTTTTTTTTTTTTTGATACAGGGTCTCACCCTGTTGCCCAGACTGGAGTGCAGTGGTGCAATCTTGGCTCCCTGCAACCTCCGCCTCCTGGACTCAGGTGATCCTCTCACCTCAGGCCCCTGAGTATCTATCTGGGAATACAGGCACGATACCACACCTGGCTAATTTTTGTATTTTTTTTTTTTTTAGAGATGGGGTCTTGCTATGTTGCCCAGGCTGGTCTCAAATTCAAGCATTTGTCCTGTCTCAGTCTTCCAAAATGCTTCTGTGCCCCTGTCCCAACAAGGAAGAACAAGAGATGTGAGCCACACTCCTGGCCTCCTGTCTTTCCTTGTTGGAGCCGGAATGGAGAAGCACTTGCCGCAGCTGACTTGAGTATATCCCGTTTTGCTTTGTTTTCCTCACGGGTAACCTGGCAGTGCTGTGCACCAGTGCTGCTGGCCAGCTGTTTTTTCGATGGACTGGCAGAAAATGAAACTGAGACCCGGGTTCCTTTCTCCCTGGGTACTGACCAGGTGGGAGAGGAGGGACGTTATCTGAGTATCATCTTCATGAGGGCTGGTGGGGAAACGTCAACTTGAAGGTGCCTGGGATCTAAGGCATGAAACCCAGCAGTGCAGCGGAATATAGGGGATGTAGACTTGGGACCAGAGACGTGTGGGCCGGTGCCCTCGTTCCTGGTGGGTTTTGAGTGCAGGAAAAGGTTAGTGAACCAGCCGAGGTCACGGAGCAACCTGCCAAGACCTGCCTGGATGTATGGCTAGCTGCCATGCTGGCCCCACAACTGCCCATTTGGGGATTCCTTGCAGTTGCAGACCCACCTAGGAGTCCGGAGAGCATCCCAACCATGACCTCAAAGAACGAGGTGTTGCCTTGAGATCCTCCAAGGTGAGGGTAGGATTTTTTTTTTTTCAATTAGCAACAATTTGTTGTGAATGATCTTGGACCTATTTTCCACTTCTTTGTATAGGAAGAGAGAATAAAAAGTCTCAATGTGCCAGATGCAACATCAATGGATAATGCTGCGATTTGGTTTCCTCCCGTGGTCCAAAACACGTTCTAGAGATGCCGCTGCTTTGTGTGTACTTGAGACAAGGGTCTAAATGTATTAGGGCCTTGATATAATCTGTAAGACAGGCACAACATGCCTATTTCAAAGAGGCACTAGACAAGAAAGCGTGCTCTACTCAGTACAATGAGAATGCTTCATTGTCATAAGCAAAGTAAAATGTCTCCAAGACGAGCTTGCCATGCATTTAATGACCTTGGATACGAGCTTCCTAAACCTGCCAGAAAGTGCTTCCAGCATAGCTTCATGCAGTGGTTTCATGCAGTGGCTTCAGTGGAGAATGTGCATATGCGGCTCATACTGAGAGCTGGGCAACACCCTCCTGACGTGACGGGTGCCCATGTGTGAACCGTGAGCCGGGAATCCTGACTTGACGGGTCCCCATATGTGGACCGTGAGCCGGGCAGCACCCTCCTGACCTGACGGGTCCCCTTGTGCCCATTGTGGGACCTCCGTCACCCAAGCAAGTGACACGCGTCAAACTGAATGCAGGGAGGAGGGTCCAGGATTGTGTGCGGGCTCCGTGTCTCGTCCTTCTGAGGCCTTCTGGGAAGCCAGGAGGGCAGTGGGGACTTCTGTGTGTTTCCTCCTGGTGGCTGTGAATTTGTAGCAATGGCTTTTTGCCAAAGGGCCCGGAGGCGGAATCAGAGCCTGTCTTGGAAAGGATGACACCTTCACGGGCAGCTTTTTCCGCCACTCCAGTGCTCCTGTGATTTTCAATATGTGCACCCTGCAGACTTCAGCCTGCTAGTGTCTTGGGGGAATAGATACCAGGATTGCTCCAATGCCTGCAAACCTCAAACAGGAATTTCTCTGCATGAAGTTGGTCACCAAAATGGGAGGTAAGGGGAGAGGGGAAGGAACTTCTTGGCCTCGTCAGCCCTTTTCTTGAAACTCACAGTCAAACTTTGTCAAATTCTAGGTGATGGTGCTTCAGGCGATGCACTTGTGTATGTTATGTCTTGTTTTCTGACTATGGTGCTTCGAGAATTTAAATATTAAGGTGAAATTGCCATGCACAGTTGAATTGGCACCATAATTAGACTCTCTGTAACGCCTTTTGGTTTCCTGTTAGAGTGACTTACCATTTTTTGAGTTAACTGAAGCAAACTCACTCTGCTTTCAGCACGAAGGAACCACTGTATAGTTAGGACATCCAATTTAATAGAATTACCCTAAATAAAGTGTGCTCTTTTCATAAATTTTAAAAATTCTTTTATTCATCAAACACATATTGAGTACTTATTATCCTGGTTGCTAGTCACTGTTCATATATATTTTTAAGGAATTACTTCCACCTAGCTCTGAAATAACATTGCATTTAGAATTTAGCACAGAGGTGATTAAGCATGAACTTTTCTCAGCAGTCTTGTTTTCGTTTTTACTTGAGAACATGTTCTCAGACTCGGTGCCCAGCTGACATTACCGTGCGTTGCCCGAGGCACACACCTGGCCGGCGCTGTGTCTCTGGGGCTTTAGAGCAGGAAGGAAGGGCTGCCAGGTGTCTGGCCCTTCCATGTTTCCCTGGGGTAGGAATTAGGCCTTGGGCAGGAGTCTTGGCTTGTCTTACTGGATTAGCTGGTGTCATTTAGTCAGCTCTGCCTTGGTGTTAAGCTCTGGACTGACACTGACCTCTGAGTGGCAGAGGAGAGGACGGCGATTTAGAATCAGTCGTGCAGACCGGGGCACCCAGCGGGTCTCCGATAAAAAGTGGTGGCAATTGATCACTTCCCTTTTTGGGAGAACTGTGTGGATTGACTCAGACCTCTTTCTTTTGATTTTATCTTGAGACTTTGTAGAAGCAAAAATGCCTTTAAAAAAATTAAATGATGGGCTTTTGTAATGTTTGTATCTCCCCAAGATTCACAAGTTGGAATCCTCACCCGCGAGGAGATAGTGCTAGGAGGGGGAGCTTTGGGCGGTGAGGATGTTGTGAGGGTCTCATAAATGGGATTTGTGCCCTCAAAAAAGGGACTACAGAGAGCTTCCTCGCTCCTTCCACGGTGTGCGGACCCAGTGAGAAGGCGCCGTCTATGAACCAGGAAGCCCTCACCAGGCAAACCTGTCAGGCCTTGACTATGGACTTCCCAGCCTGAGACTGAGACTGAGAGCTGTGAGAAATGAACTTGTGTCGTTCGCCAGCCCCTGCTCAGCCTGTGGTGTGTTGTTAGAGCGGCCTGGGTGAACGAAGGCAGGTCGTGAATTTTCTGTCGTACTTTCTGGCTTCAGATATTTGCTAGGGAGATGTCACCATCTTACCCAGGTGGGACTGTCTGGAATCAGACGTTCCGTTATGATTTGACCTTGTTCTTGCCCCACGCCTGTGCCGTTCACACCTCCAGGTGTCTCGGCTGCCCGCGGCCCCTCCAGACGTTTCTGATTCGGGATGTGGTACTGGTCACGGCCACGCCATCAGTGACCAGGAGTAGGAGCTCGCACCCCTCGTGAAGCAGCAGCCTCACTCGGAAGCTGCTGAGAAGCGTTTGACAGAAGGTGATCGTGCCTCGAGACTGAAACTTCCTGTTTACAGGGAATGGAGGTGCATAGTAGGGAATTTAATGATGGCCCTAGAAACAGATGCCTCTGGGGTAGGGGATATTCTGCAGGACAATGCCCCCGGACTCTCGAAAATTGAAGATCACACATAAAAGGGGTGCTAGGCTGTCCCTGAGGAAGACGGGGAAGGAGAATCACTCGGCGCAGTGTGTGGCTCAGATAGAAAAGACGTTTTCGGGACGATTGTGCTACCTGAACATAACCTGGACAACGATGCTCGGAAATAATTCTTGTCTGCCGATGATGGTACTGCGGCTGCAGAGGGGCCCTTATTCCTAGGGAATGTGTACCCGAGGACTCGGTGAGGCAGCAGGAGCCTCTCACCTTCAAGTGGCTCTAGAGGAGAAACAAATCTGTCTCTCTGTCTGATCTACAGAGACAGTGAGAAAGCAAATCTAATGAAATGCTAGCAGTTGTTGGAGCTCCACGTGGAGAAAACTTGACCACTCGTTGTACTGTTCTTCCACTTTTTAAATATGTTAGAACATTTTCATAATGAAAATGTGAGAAAGTAAAAATAAATCTGGAAATTAGAACGGAAGTGAGCCCAGCCAAGCGCTCTTGGGTTCAGCTGGGAAGAGCCAATCGTCCGTTGGTGTTCTCTCGACTCGTCGTGGGGATTTCCTCCTCCTGGGTTCACCACCTAGTTTTCCTTGTGATAGTTATTTTATACATAGCTATGAGCATAGGTGATGCTGAAAACACACGTTTAGTGTGGTTTGTCATTAAGAATTTGGAGAACTGGCTAAAGAAACCACTTGTACAGAGTTGAGATGAGCACTGCCTGCCTCGGCGTCTGTGGTAACAGCTTCATTTGGGTGCAGAGCTTGGCAGAGGTTTGAGTGACTCTGTCTCGATGGTCCTCTGTCAGAGGACAAGGTTAAGCATCACCACCAAGGGCCCTGTTGAGCCTCTGGGCCGGAAGTAACCTCCCCTGGGCTGGTGAGGCAGCCTCGGGGGGCTTTCCTGACAAAGCCCTTCACTGAGCTGCAGTTTGGCCACCTCTGCCCTCGCCTCCCTGACTGCAGGGCCTCGAGATCTCACCACCTCCAGCCTGAGCGCCCAGTGCCCAGGGGCAATTTCCCGCCTTCTCTGGGGGCTCAGGATGCCGGCTCCCGGAGCAGTGTCCGCAGCTGGGCCCCTCCTCCTGGGCTGGGGGTAAGGCTGGGCACGGCCTCCTGCTATGTCCCACTGGCCACTTCACGACAGCTGCAGCCCACACTGGGTGGCCGCTCCTGCTTCTGTTGGATGAGGAGATGCAGGCCTTCACCGAGGCTTCCCGGCCTCGCCCCTGCTGGCCCCAAGGCTGTGCCGCTCCCCCCTGCCCAGCCCCTGGTCTCTGTGCAGTGTTTGTCCAGGATGTCTGTCCATCCGTCCTTGACATTCTATCCAGACGCGGCCACTCTCATCCTAGTCTGTGAGGGGTGAGCAGAGCCCAGGTGCGGTCGATGTGGAGACGCTGATGGACTTCAGTGTGCAGGGAAGTGAGTTCCTTCATATCTACAGCCTCTGCACAGACAGCTGGGAGCTCACCCCATTCACTGGTGGATGTGCCTTGTTTTTTAGCCCAATCGCCTACATTAAGTCAGACAACTCACAGTTCCCTGCTTTTCCGGCTTTCGTGACCGTCCGCCTCCCTCCTCTGCCTGGGGCTGAATGGTGGGGTCTGTCGTGGGTTCGTGGGAGCCTCTGTTCTCGTGAGGCCACCAGGGACTGTTATCCAGGCTGATTCCATAGGAGGAGTTTGGGGTGAGATCCTGAGCGAGAGTTGGGAAGACTGACGTCTGCGTAAACCTTGCTTGTTCGTGGTTATTCCTCTCAGTCTTCTTAAATTCTGAAAAATTGGGGCCAGTTTGAAATAAGGATTTAGGTATGGATCGGTGAGGAAAGAACGTTGATCTGATTGAGTTTACGTTGTGTGTGATAATTTTATGCTACCTTCGGGAAGAACTGAAGATGTTGACAGTGTCGTGAGAATCCATCCTTCCTTCCTTTCTTCCTTTCTTTCTTTCTTCCTTCCTTTCTTTCTTTCTTTCTTTCTTTCTTTCTTTCTTTCTTTCTTTCTTTCTTTCTTTCTTTCTTTCTTTCTTTCTTTCTTTCTTTCTTTCTTTCTTTTCTTTCCTTTCTTTCTTTCTTTCTTTTCTTTCTTTCTTTCTTTCTTTCTTTCTTTCTTTCTTTCTTTCTTTCTTTCTTTCTTTCTTTCTTTCTTTCTTTCTTTCTTTTCTCTTTTCTCTTCTCTTCTCCCTTCCTTCCTTCCTTCCTTCCTTCCTTCCTTCCTTCCTTCCTTCCTTCCTTCCTTCCTCCCTCCCTCCCTCCCTCCCTCCCTCTCTTTCTTTCTTTCTTTCTTTCTTTTTTTTTTTTTTGATGGAGTCTCACTCTTGTTGCCCAGGCTGGAGTGCAATGGTGCAATCTCAGCTCACTGCAATCTCTGCCTCCTGGGTTCAAACAATTCTCCTGCCTCAGTCCCCCAGTAGCTGAGATTATAGGCGCTCATCACTATGCCCAGCTACTTTTTTGTGTTTTTGGTAGAGTTGGGGTTTCGCTTTTAAGGAGATTGTTCATTAAGTATTAATTGGTGGCCTGCCGTTGAACTAATGTTAGTGTAGTATTGACATCATCAGCTACAGCAGAAACTTACTTGGCACCCCTGGAAAAGAGGGCAGGGAAGCATAGTGCCCTGAAACCACCTCATTCTCCAGTGCTACTTCCAACTCTGAGCTGATGGTCATTATGAGTGGATCTGCCCTGGACAAGTAGTTTAGTGCAGCTGCCTTGGACAGGCAGGTTAAAAGTAACAAACCGCCACAAAACTCAGCTAATAAAATGTGAGGAGAGACATGGGGCGCCAGGAAGGGGTGAGGCCTGTCTCCCTGTGTGCCATCTGTGTGGAGCCTCAGTACCTAGGGGACAGCGTTTACGCAGAGCCCCAGGTTTTTATTAGCGTTTCCCTGAATAAAATGTCACTTGTGAGCTGCGGACTGGGAAGCTTTTTCTGATGATTAGGTTTTGTAATGTGGGATCATCAGTAGGCAAGGTGGACCTGAGGGCTGTAGGATCTGGAGACTGTCCAGGGCGGCTTTCTGGGGATGACAGGCTTGTCCTGTCAGCAGTCAAGACACCAAAGAGAGTCTTTCTGAGAATAAAAGACAGAAGCTTTTAAGGAAAAAAGCAGTTTCTCTCTCTGTTTGGGAGTTGAGTGCATTTTCCTACATTTATTCGAAGATGTTCCTTGGTTCCCACCATGTGCTATTGCCCCACTATGGGTTAGGGTCACCCCACCGCGTACCTAACCCGGGAAAACTCCTCTGCAGTGATTTCAGAGGCTGTGTGCATTTCTCTTGCCTCAATGGGTGGAGTGAGTTTTTCTTCCTACTGTTTTTAGTCAGTTTTCTTAATCTAGCGTACCTTGCGTAGAGAGCAGTCCACCTGTAACCAGTTTGTTCCTGGAGGTGCTGCAGTGACCTTGGTTACGCGAGGGCTCCGTGGCTCAGGATGGGCCGAGGAAGGAGTGTGTGTGTGAGCAGTGGGCACTGGCCAGAGGCAGGGGAGGTGTGGCCACTTGTGGCTTAAACCCCCCGATGCACTCTACTGCACCGCTGGGACGTGAACACTCTCGCCCTGAACGTTTTCTCTGAATGCTCAGTGCCCAGGCTCTTGGGTACACAGGCGGCCCCGGGGTTTATTTGAAAAAGGTGTCATGAACAGTGAAGTAACCCACGTGCCTAAGCTTTGATTGACATGAAGGAATGTAGAGGCTGCTGAAATCCTGGTCATTTTAGAACAAAGTATTTTATTAACAGTTTTCTAAAAGAAAGAAATCGTTAAAAAATTGATCCCTGTTGAGGTAGAAGGATCTCGTCCTCATGCTTCTCAGTTCTTTCCAGAATCAGCTTCCAGTTCAGCTGCACAACAGGTTCTGATGGTGGCTGGAGCAGCCCAGGCAGGTGCTGTTGGGTCTGAGTTCACACTGGTGCCTGTGTGGTCTCCGGTTATGGTGTGGGCTGTGGGGTCTGAGTTCACAGCATTGCCCATGTGGTCTCCAGTTACGATGCTGGCCGTGGAGTCTGAGTTCACACTGGTGCCTGCGTTTAGAACGTGAGTTTGACGTTACTGTGGTAAGGGGTATCCTACACGTCATAATTCATAGTCAATATCGGGTATTTAGTTAAAATAGAGTCAAGTATAGAGAGGCATTGGCCCCCTCTGCCGAAAGGGCAAGGCACGGTGCTTTAGGTCCAGGTCCCCAATATCAACTATGAAAATAAAACGTTGTCAACTCCAATTGCAGCCCTGTCCTCAGCGGGTCATTGTTTATGCTAACAATTATAAACAGCGTGAACTTGCTGTCCTGAGAGGCAACACACCCTCCATTCTCTCTGCAGTGTAGCTGCCTTGGTGGATGGAACATGCCCCTCCTCCCTCCCTCCACCCTCCTCTCTCCTTCTCTCCCTCATCCTCTCTCCCTCCCTCCACCCTCTCCTCTCCCTCCCTCCCCCCTCTCCTCTCCCTCTCTCCTCTCCTCTCCCTCCCTCCTGCCTCCTCTCTCCCTCCCTGGCCCTCCTCTCTCCTTCTCTCCCCCCTCCTCTCTCCCGCCTTCCCCCCTCCTTCTTCCTGTTTTCTCTCACCATTCTCCCTCCACCTTCTCTCCTGGGTGAAGGGCAGAAGAGAAGAGACCTCTGGAATCTTGTGCTTCATCCAAGCAGCTTGGGGGCAGCATCAACAGCTGCAATTTGGCTGCCCCAGCAGGTGCCTCAGGGCAGCCTTTCTATTGGGAGTCCTGGAATCATGTCTTTCCTTAATGTGCCCTAAAGGCTGGAGGACATGAAGTGAAACAATGCTCCATGCTCAGTCCTGTGATTTTGTGTATTTGTTGGACTTACTTTGAAATTAAACTAAATGATACTCAAAGTACAGCATGAGAAAAACGAAAAAACAGGCCATGGTGTTTGAAAAATAAACAAAGCCGTTTGTTTTGTTGGTTTGTTCTTAGACCTTCACAGGCTCCTAGGTCACACGTTTCAGTTTCTCAGCGAGTGACATTCTCTGCGGAAGCCGTGTCAGCCTCTTGTTTGATGATGTCAGCCACAGCAGAAAGAAGCACTCCATAGGCCCTGTGCTCAGCACCTTGGCGTGAGCTCTTGCAATCTTCTGTTCATCCTCATCACAGCTCTGTGCAGTGGGCGTCCTCCTGATCCCGGTGGGAGGATGGAGGATGGAGGCGGAACGGTGAGTGACAGCAGGATCACATGAGGGGTCTCTCCCGAGGTAGAGAGGGGAACCGGCCCAGAATCTCAGTGCCCATTACGTCCTTCCTACTCCTCCTCTGCCTCTCTGTGACTGACTCAGGCTGCAGGGATAGATGTGAGTATGTGCAGAGTGTGTGTGTGCACCCCTGGGGGTGTGTGCTCATATTGGCAGGGAGGGATGTGAGTGTGTACAGAGCGTGTGTGCACACCTGGGGATGTGTGCTGGCATTGGCAGGGACAGATGTGTACAGAGTGTGTGTGCACACCTCGGGGGTGTGTGCTGTTGGCATGGACAGACGTGAGCGTGTACAGAGGAAGTGTACACACCTGGGGGTGTGTGCTGGTGTTAGCATAGACAGACATTAGCGTGTACAGGGCATGTGTACACACCTGGGGGTGTGTGCTTATGTTGTTTTGTAAGCGGCAAATACGTGGCCCGATGCTTCTGGCGGCCCTGCGCCCGTGCTGAGTCCGTCAGTGGCTCTCGGGTTGGGGTCTCCATCTCCCCAGACAGCACTAGAGTGTCTTGAGGTTTCAGATTCTTCCTCTCCGGTTACTTGGGCCTCCTCAGACCGAACATCAGAACCAGCCAACTGCAAACTACAAGAACATTCAAATGCATCTTCAGTAGGAAAACAAAAGCAATTGGAATAATTTTCCAACATGACCCCATGGTTAAGCCGTTAGATACTCCAGCTAACAGATTGAGTCACTTTAAAATTCACACCAATTAAAATGGTTGTGAGAGTTGCAGAGCTTTACCGCTAAACTTTGAAATAATTGAAGAGTTCTGCTCCACTTGCTTACAAACTGGGGTTGGGGATAACTTTCAGTCCAAAGTAGTAACCTTCTAAATCCAGCTTAGATGCGAGGCTCCCACTCACACAGGAAGAGAGAGAGACCCTTGATTATTCTCCTGTTTCAGATACTTTGTCATTTTTTTTGTATCCTGATCATCACTTCTGCTTTTCCAATTCAAACTAAAGGGAGTTTAGTTCTGTTTTGGAGAAGCTGTGGTTAGTGGTTTCTTTTTATGGTTTGCTTAATCTCTTAAGTCTGGCACTTACATTTATCCAAATGGACTTTGCTTTAGTAAGACGGTGCCATAGCCCAGGGCTTCTCCCTCCATATCTGCTCCCCAGGAGGCCCCCTAGGAGTGGGCGCTAGAGATCCAGCCCCTCTCCGTGTGCCATTTTCTTTGAGTCTAATGTAGGTTTGGCTCAGAGAAGAAAAGAGGCCTCCGAGTTAGGTGCCTCTGACTGCTTGCTTGTGAAATGTTTAATGATAAGGCGACTTCCAAACTAATTTTACACATTAATAGTTGTAACTTAAAGTATCACTGCAGTCATAAGAACAAGAAACACTCCCATAAAGTAGATAGGCAGAAAAAAGCCATAAAAGTTTAATAAAGTGCAAATAAAATGGTGTTGTAAGAATGTACAGTGGGAAATGTTCTCAGTCCAGCCAGATCGGCTGTGGCGTCCTCCTGTAAATACATTCAGCCACGTGTGGCCCTGATCGCAATCAGTACTGTGAATTGTGATCCAGAATGTTCTTGGGGGCCGATACCTGGACTGTGCCAGCAGCTGAGTCTGATTGGACATCACGGCGGTGATGTGCTAGGCGTGGCCAGCTGGGCCGAGGGGTGGCCACCTGTGCACTAGCCACGTGCAGCTGTTATTCTTGTGATGGAGTTGCACGGGGCGTGGCCTGTCCACCTGGGCTACTTATAGTACCGGGAACCCAACCTCTGGTGGGTGCCTCCCGACATGGGAGCTGTCTTTTTTATCCAGGGCCCTCTGGCGCTGCAGACCCTGAGTGCACGGGGAGGCAAAGGAGGGCTCTGCTGGGCCATGGAGGTCCCCAAGCAGGTGGTCACTCATTGCTTGTGGAGTGGTCCATGGCCTGTGAGTTTATTCCCAGGGTCTGTGTGAGCGAGGTTAACCAGTTCACAGCTGGGCACTTACCCCTTACACAGGTGATACTAGTTAAAGTGGAATCTATATTAGCTCGCACGGGAGCGTGTGAGGAGCTGGGAGGGTGGTGAGGCTTGGCCCTAGCACTGGAGCCCGGGCTCCTGACTTTCTGCGTCTTCCTGTTGCGGGGCCATCAGGGCCGCTGTGGGTCCTGAAGACAGTAGGTGCCATATGGACCAGGGGATGCGGAAGCCTCTAGAGGCTGTGGGAGGCAAGGAGACGGTCGCTTCCCCAGAGCCAGCCCTGCCGACACCTCGACGTTAGCTGGTGGGACCTGTTTTGGACTCCAGCTTTCAGAAATGGGAGAAAATAAGTCAGTGTTTAGGACGCTAAATTTGGGGTGATTTAATGGAGAAATAGAAAACCAGCCCACGAAGGTGCACGCATTGAAATGTGCTGTGTCCAGGTGTTCACAGTGGCGTGAGGGGGATGGCGTCAGGGTTCTGGGAACTGTGCAGTTTTACTGAAGGAAGGGGGCTCGCCACGCCTTTCCTCATGTAACTGAAGGTATGTATGCCTGCCACACTGCCCAGGAGACAGGGACCAGAATTCTGACTTTATTTCTTATGGGAACCAAGGTCAGAACACGGTGAGGGCTGAAACGAGCTTCCTACAGCCTGAACTGGGCAGAGGAATCGCAAGTAGTTTGTGTTTTTCTACACAGACCTGTCCTTTCAGGTTTTGTTAAGTTCTGGAAAAAGGGAGAAGCCAGGCACACCTCGGCGACGGACAGTGTTTCTGGAGGTGGTGTGGCTTCAGCCTGAATGTGGCCGTGTGGCTGGGAGGCTCAGAAACTGCCCTCCAAGAGCACTCATCTGTTCCTTATTGCACTAATACCTCATTTACAGAAATCCACAGAAATTACAGAGCTGTGCGGGAGGCCTCTGGTCTGGATGGCTTTGTGTGGACCGAGGTCACGGGGTGTTGTCCCAAGTGCTTATCCTGATCTGGCAGAGGCTCTGTTCCCAAATGATTATGCCACAGTTTCAGAGCCTATATCTGAGTGATAGTCTTTTAACTTTGGTGCATAAAAGCAAACAAAGTGTGTCTTGAGAGTCTAAAAATCCGTTTAGTAGCATGGCTGTAAACTCATACATGGGGCATTGGGATGGAGTGAAAATCACCGTCACCTGGCGTGGACGCTGTGTGGTATTCTGTGTGGTGGCCTGCTCGTGCCTTGAGCTCCATCTGCAGTGTGAACAAAAGCTGTGCATTTGAGAAATGTGGGCAGGTCAGCTTGCTCCTCCAGGGGCCTTCAGGCGTCCGGGCGAGGGGCCTGGGATGAGGCCACGTCAGTGGGAAGGAGCTGGGTTGTGTCAGCAGATATGTCTGTCTTTACAGGCCCGCAAGCCCGCCAGAACCCAGTTTTCTTTGGTCATCTAATGCCAGAAAAAAACCCATTCCTTAGAGATTCTCGTAATTTATGTTAATGAACCATTTGACCATACATAAGATGTTATAAATGCATGAGGCTTTATAACTTGGCAGATGTATAACTCGCATGTTATGATTGAATCAAACTGTTGAAGATACTGGTTTCACTTGAAGATTTTTAGCATTTTATGCGCAAATCAAATGCCAGTAGCATTTTGAAGGAGTATTTTGGAATCGTAAATACAGTGGGACACTGCTGGGTCTCTGCGATGCTGGTGAGGTGTACGTGACCTCAAGCTCTTGGAGCTTACAAATAAGATTCCTAAATTGTCACACCTGCAGTGCTGGAAGTCAAAGTGGATTTCTGTAAAGGAGGTATTAGTGCAATAAGGAAAAGATGAGTGCCCTTGGAGGGCAGTTTCTGAGCCTCCCAGACTCCCCAGGAGGAAGCGGGAGAGGGAGGCAGTTACCCACCAGAACCTGGATGGTGGAGCTGGGTTTGCTGGTGGCCCTGCGTGGCAGGTAATTACGTGCAATAAGGAACAGGTGAGCGCCCTTGAGGGCGGTTTCTCGCTCTGCTTCGGAACTGCAAGTGGAAGACGCCCCAAAGTGGGGGTGGGGGGTGTGGTTGGTTATCCAATGGGGCCGGATTTGCTGTTGGCCGCTGTGTGGCAGGTCACTGCGGGGAGCGATGGGAGGTGAGTGGAGTGGGAATAGAGGATGCACCCTCCACAGCTACTGCTGGGAGTTGGCTCTGGTAGCAGACGGGGCATAGAGGGATTCCCATGAGGGGCAACACGGCCGGGGTCCCACGTGTGCTGGACGCTGAGGTGTGGCTATATGTGATCTCAGTCTCCACAGCCGTCCTGGGAAGTGGGTTCAGTCACCTTCCTTTCTCCCATTTGAGAAATCTCGGGCTTACATCACAGCTGGGTGGGTTGGAACTAATGTCTCAGGCAGGACGTTGGCCCGAGAGCCCAGATCTTAACCCCCCCTGCTCTTTTCAGTTCACCAAGCTTGTAGAGAGGGGTGTGTGGTGGTGGGGGGTGGTTGAGAAACCAACACAGTAGAATGGGGGAAGGAAATAAACCAGGCAGGAGACACAGGCTGTGCTTGGGAGGTCTGCACGGGGTGTGGGTGGCACCTCTGGGCCTGTGAACCCCGTTCTGTGCTCTCGGCTTGCCCAACCTTGGCCCTCAGCCATATGCTGTGCACTTTAGGTGAAATCTCAGTCCCTCGAGTGATGCGGGCATCTTTTCTCCCTGGTTTTGCCTCTCCTTAAATCATGGAGTCTCAGTGGGGATGGCGGGGTGGTTGGTGGTCCATGGAATTGGCCCTCCACTTCCCCATCCCTGTCCTGTCCTGTCTGGCCTGTTACCTGTGTCTGTGTCCCTTCAGAGCCTGCAAATAAGTGGAGGCCACGGCAGCCTCTCGCTGATTGGCCTCTCAACTTTTTTATTCATCAGAATCGTGTTAAATGCTGATTCCTAGGTACCCCATTAGACTGTCTACGCCTGCCTGGCATGGGTACTTTGGGGAAGGTACAGAGGGTTGTTGGGCTGTTCCAAGAGGGAATTTGCATTTGTAGAATGTCAGCTGTGGTCTTTCCAGCACTCTACTTTCCACGCACACATGGCATTAAACCTGGAAGACCTCTGGGTGCTGTGCTGGTGAGGAAGCCCCGGCTGGACGAGGGGCTGCTGGGGCTCGGACTTGATTCCTGGGCTGGGGGCTGTGGGCTTATTCTCTTCAGTGGGTCTGCTGATGGGATGCCCTGGGAAGTCCTGCTGTGCACTCGGGGAAGGTGCAGACACACGCTCGGGAAATACCATGGATTTAAAACTTCCTACTGGAATACCTTTTATGAGCAAAGTGATTTGCATCTAACTGTAGACAATCATTGCTTGAATAATTGATTTGTTTACCAAATTGGTCCTATGAACAGAATAAAGTTTTCATTCATGCCTTGTCTATAACGTAAATAGGAGCATTACCGCAACCTAAATTAGCTTTAAATTTTGTATCAGATTGCAGTCCAGATTACAAACGGCTGCTTGATAATCTAATTGATAAAACAGAGGAATTTAGTGCTTGGAACCCAGAGTGAAGGGAACAGAATTGCTTTGGTTTCTCAAAAGCGTGTGACTGAGGGGTGACCTGGGGTGAAGAGAAGTGGCTGGAGTCATTACACTCGAGGAGATGATCTGCCCCAGCCTTTCTCAGCTGTCTTCTGGATAAAACAAAAGGGCGATAAACAGAAAAATTCAGCACTGAGTTCATCTATTCCCTGAGCTTCTCATATGGTCATTAAGGTGACTGGGCTGTATCTGTGAAGCCGTATAGAGGCACAAGGGAATTAGGCTAGAGTAAGGCGGCCGGCGACCTCTGGCGTCTGTGCCACGTGTCATTTCCTGAAGCCCTTTTGGGCGAAATGACAGTCGCAGTGTCTGTTGTTCAGAGGAGTGTAATCTCACGTATGAGATACAGATTTTAAACGATGGAGATTTTAAACACTAAAGCCAGGAAGCTTGGTGGGAGTGGCTGTCTTCCGAGTGGTTTTCTGTGCTGCCATGGACGAGGCGTGGATGTGTCATCCGTTGGTGAGATCCACTGGTGAAGGGGCTAAGCAAACCCTGGGGGGAGGGGGGTGAAACTACATCTCTTCTGGCATCCCTAGTAAATACATTTTGTAAAACCTGTGAATTTGACCCTAACCCTGAGTGTTGAAGTCTGGTGCAGTGTCTTGAGCCCTCTTCTGCCTTGAGGGTGAGTGACTGTAAATGACCAATTCCTCAGTGATGAAAGTTCAAATTTAGCTTCCCTGAGGAAGCCAGACCTCAGTCACCCGTGTCTCCATTAACACTGCGGTCCCTACTCGGGTGGCTGCAAGTTTCCAGGTCCTCCTTGGAGACAGAGCCGTGCGGTGCTTGATGATTTGATAACATCAGCCACCTTCTGTCTAATCGCGGTGCAGATGATTCTCCTACAAGGAAACAGATCTAGTTTCTTCCCTGATCGTTGGAAGAAGCAGCCCGCCTAGGGACTGCACCGTCCTCTGCACTTTCACAGCGAAGCCTGTGTCTGTCTGCGAGGAGTGTCGTGTGTGTCGTGGGAATCGTGGGAATTGCCTCCTTAATTCTTTCTGCTTTTGAGGGCTCGGACAGCTCTGCCTGTTTCACCCGGGACGAGCAGCGGGTGGTCTCTGGCTGCTGTGGGACTAGGGCTTGGGGTGCATCATCACATCTGGTGACCTGTCCAGGTGGGCATATTGTCTTGCCTGTTGGCTGAGGCAGCTGTGATGCCATGGGGGTCATGCTTGTATCAGGGCCAACCCAGTTCTTCCCGTGCACACTTCTGCTGCTGGAGTGCCTTTCCTTATGATGACGTGTTGAATTAGGGTGGAGAATGCAGAGAGGCTCTGGGCCTCTCCTTCCCATTCTTACTCCCTGGAGCTGTGATGCCCGACAAGGGAGCCCATAGCCAGAGGCTCCTGTAAATTTAATTAGAATAAAGATTTGATAACATAGCCAAACACATTTGAAAAGAGCTTCACACATTAAATTCCGGATTCAGCCCTTCAGGCCCAGTGGCCACGTTTTGGGGCTCAGCAGCTGTTAGGTGGCTGTTGTCTTTCTGTGTTGGCTCAGCAGATTGGGACGTTTCTGGTTCAGCAGGCAGTTCTCTTGAATGGCTCTGCCTGTGGTGAAGGCACCTTGGCTGGAGAGCCTCGTGGGGATCCCTTAGGCCTCTGGCTCCAGCCAGGCTGCACGGTTCCTGTGCCCTGTGTCCTCTGCAGGCCCAGAGCTATCCCACCACAGAGTCAGCACTGCTAGACTTGGGTACTGTGTGCAGACAGCAGAGGGGCATATCTGGGTCTTGCAGGGGCTGGGGTGACTGGCCTCCTTGGCCAGGAGCCCGTCTCCGAGTCTTCAGGGGAAATGCATCCACCATCCACACCGTGCACCAGAGGAAAACTGTAGGCTTCTCTGTGGATGGTGAATTGAGATCATGCAGAGTGACTAGGCTTGGGCTCCTGACCAGAGTGAAACCTGATACCTTTAGGTGGAACCTGACATGCCTCCATGTGTACATGGCAAAGAGAATGCAGCGTTGTCAGCTTGAATCCAGATGTGCTCCCGTTTTGAGGTGGAAGGTTCTGGGAGTATTGGCCATTGGTGATTGTCCTGCCATGGAGGACTTTGAATGCAGGCACTGGTTTAGGATAACCCTGGTTTCCTGGTCCTGTATGTGGGCATCCCTGAATGTCCCGGGCTGGAGGAAAGCAGGGCAGATGGGAGGGTGACAAGAGGTCAGGTGTTTCCAGCTCTGGGGAGTGATGCCATCAGACGGCTGAGATCAGGTGGCGGGGGAACAAAGCAGGGGTGCATGGAAATGTCATGTTTCCTGGGGCATGGGGAGGACCTGTTGAACTCTATTCCTGGGCAACAGTTCTTCCATTCTCAGGAATCTGTGCCATTGTAACTGAGTAGCAAATTCTAGAATTGCTCTAATTACTTACTGTTAAGTCCCCATCCCAATTACCATGAATTAGCAACAGTGATAACAGTTTGCCTGGTCAAACCTTGCTAAGAAAAACCAGTGGAACTAGTTTTCGTTGCCTCGAGTTCCCTCCAAATCGGATTCCTTAGCGGCTTATGTCCCCACAGCTGCTGCAGTTCTTCCTGGGCCTGGCAGGCACATTCCAGACATTGACATCTCAGCTCAGATGCAGGCGTGCATATTATAGAAAATCGCACTGTGCTGCGATTGGCTTGAGCTGACGTTCTCTAGGTGAGAGGCGGAGGCCGAGGACCTGTGAGGGACTGTCTTGAGTGTCCTCTCATTGACTTGGAGCAGATGCACATCTGTTCTTCAAAAGTTCTAATGGGATGAAATTAGAAATAGGAATTTTTAAAATTCATGTGTTACGAACTCTGTTCAGTGATTTCCTCTGAAATGAGAGACTATTTGCAGATGAGGCATTGAGCCTACAGCTCTCCTTAGAACTGTCCTAGACCTCGATGCCGTCCTTTGGCCTCTTCCTGGGTGTGGGGTGCTCTGCTTGAAGCAAAACCACGTGGTCTGTGCATCACTACTGCAACCAGCTCAACGTACACACCCACTGGGAGGGGGGCCAGATCACTTAACATTTTAAATGCATTTAACATTAAACCAGCAAGTCAGCCAGTGCTTTCTGTAACCAAGCTGCCTGGCTTATGGGAACCTGACACTTAATTTTTTGGGAGAGAATACTTGCTTCTGTGGAGTGTCAATATTTGTCTCATTTGTTGAGACTCTGCTCAAAGTGATGAACGTGTGTAAATTAGGACCTTTTTGTGTAAATTGGGCCACAGAGCTCTCTAGGCACAGTCAGGGGAGTAAACGGCTGTGAAAGATGTCGCCTGATGTGAGCCGTGACCAGGCACTTTGGAACCTGGGATCCCATCTCCAGCCTTTCAAAGGACGTAGAGGAATCGGCCTGATGTGAGCCCTGGCCGGGCACTTTGGAACCTGGGATCCCATCTCCAGCCTTTCAAAGGACATAGAGGAATATAAAATGCAGATGGGAGAGTTCATATTTTGGGCATCTCTGTTCTTTTGAAATCAAAGTGCAAAGAAAAAGTTTTGCCTTGAGGTCTTAGCCCATCCTTGTTTTTCTCCTGAGGTTTTAACATTTTCTTAACTGCTTTTTTCTCGCCCGATCCTTGGGGAACTTCTATCTTCATATCTTCTTAAAAGATACGGTTAAATTCAACACTGAAATTTACAAACATACATTCATATTATTTTTCTTTAAACTGAAGTATCTGACATTGGTGAAGAACTAACTGGGTGTATTGGTGTATTTTTATTTTTTTGAGATAGTCTTGTTGTGTTGCCCAGGCTGGAATGCAGTGGCGCGATCTTGGCTCACTGCAGCCTCACCTCCTGGTTCACGCCATTCTCCTGCCTCAGCCTCCTGAGTAGCTGGGATTATAAGTGCCTGCCACCATGGCTGGTTCATTTTTGTATTAGTAGAGATGGGGTTTCAACATGTTTGCCAGGCTGGTCTTGAAATCCTGACCTCATTTAATTCGCTCACCTTGGCCTCCCAAAGTGCTGGGATTACAGGCATGAGCCACCACACTTGGCCTGGGATATTCTTGATTGTAACTGTAATAGATGCCTTTAATAAAAACAAAACAGAACAACAACAACAACAAACAGCTGTCTGAAAAGACCCAAAATTAAAGAGCTCACTTGGACAGGGATTAAAACACCAGTTGAATGGCCTAGCACAAACCATAGTTACATGGGCCACTCGGCCTGTTAGATCCTTAGGGTATTTGAAGTCGTGGGGATATTTGCATTTCTGCTTCTGGATATCGTGTCAGTATGAATTCGGCTAGTGTTTGAGGGCCAGGCTCAGATCCAGGAAAGCAAGAGCCCCTGCCCTCACGGCACTTCTCTTCCGTGTGTGTGTGTTAGGAAAATAGAAAGCATAAGATATTTTTTTCAATGAGCTGGGAAGATGGAAAAATAAGCTTAAGATGTTTACTTGTTCAGAAGAAGGGAAGTGCAAGGAATACTCAGCTTTGTTGCTGCTGAAGGAGGCCCCTGGCGGAGGATATTTCAGAGGTGGGGTTTGTCTGAGAAAGGTGGCAAGAGGCAAATAGGATGCCCCATCTGGTTTGCCAGAGATGGGGAAAGTCCGTATCCCCAAAACAGCCTCGGCATTCTGGCAAAGGCTTTGGAAAACCAGCTAGGGTGTGGGACGTTGTTGGCTGCTGGGTAGAAGGAAAACATTGCTGGTCCTGAGGACTGTACTGTTCTTCCACTGCTATAAAGAACTACCTGAGGCTGGGTAATAAGGAAAAAAAAAGTTTAATCGGCATACAGTTCTGTGGGCTGTACAGGTTTCTACTTCTGGGGAAACAGAGTGGAAGGTGAAGGAGAGACAGGCATGTCTTCACATGGCTGGAAGGGGAGAGAGAGTGAAGGGGAAGGTGTCATGCACCTCCAAACAACCAGATCTCAGAACTTTCATGAGGACAGCACTAGGGGGATTGTGCTAAACCATTAGAAACCACCCCCATGAGTCAGTCACCTCCCACCAGGGCTCACTTCCAACAAAGGGTTAGAGTTCAGCATGAGATTTGGGTGGGGACACACAGCCACACCATGTCAGGCTTCCCATTCTTCTCCTGCACATGCTTCGCAAATGGTTCTGTCATTGGTTTTTGTTTTTGTTGATACATAATATGTGTACATATTTTCAGAGTGCATGTGATATCTTGATTCATCCCTATATTGATGAAATCTGTGTACTTGGGATGTCTTTCACTTTAAATATTTTCTTTTCCTTATGCTGGTAATGTTCAAGTTATTCTCTCCTAGCTGTTTTGAAATACACAGTAGATGACCCACTGCCATCCCCCTGGTGATTTATCAATAGTAGGTCTTGTGCTCCCATTAGGCTGTGTGTTTGTGCCCGATACGAGCCTCTGCCTATCCTGCTTATGAGTGGACTCTGCTGGGCCCTGTTGACCACCTACTCTTGGCCTCCATGAGATCTGCTCTCAGCTCCTGTTTATGAGTGAGAACATGCTCCGTTTCTTTGCTTGGCTCGTTTGCTTAACGTAATGTCCTCCAGCTCCATCCATCCTGTCTCGGATGACAGGGATCTCAGCTGTATGGTGGAGTATTGCTCCTGTGAATGTTCGGGCCACATTCCCTTCATCCCCTGTTGACGGGCACTCAGGTGATTCCAGATCTTGGCTGCTGTGGATGGTGCTGCATTGAAGCTGAGAGCAGTCACTGGCTTTATACTCGGGGGACGTGAGCCACTTTGATGTTCTCAAGCAGCCATTCCCCAAAGTCCTCCGTGGAATTTGTGCTCCGCTTTCCTTTGTGCCCATGGTTTCCACTAGGATGAAGAGCTGGGAAGGGGCTTCGAGTGAACCCTTGGGTTTCTGTCTTTAATTGGTACCCAGCTGCACTGACCAAGTGGGGATCCCAGTGACCCTGGACACTACCTCACATAAGGTCCAAAGATGCAGTTAGGTTCTTTTTTTAACTTAAAAAAAAAAAAAAAAAAAAAAAAAAACCCTTTTGACCTGGTTAAGCTATAGCATTATCAGTTAGTGTTTTTCTTATTGGAAAGGTGTATATTTTATTTTCTAAGAAGGAAAGAAATCCTGTTAAATATTCTAACTACAGATTAAATCATGTCAAGGAAAGAGGTACTATTTTGGGGGAAAATTATCCCTTCATGTCAATGATCAAGGAGAGGACTTAGATTGTTTAATTGAGTTAATTATGAAATCTTAAGTGGTTTTGAGAAGATGAGCTGTGGATGCTGCAAGACATGAGACTGATGGTGATTTAATGTGAGTCAGCCCTGTCAGAATGTGGCTAATATTTAAAGCTTGCTCCAGTATTGCTTGATAGATTGTAAGTTAATGTAAAGATCTGTTTGATGCTTTTATTTTACAAACTATTATGGAGAAAAAGTTTGACAGCCAAGGAACCACCTTCAACCAATTTCTTCCTACTTTCTATCACTAGAAAAATTTGTCCTGTTAATTCCAGAATTTACTTTTGGAAAGTTCCTGTAAGGAGAGCAGAGGTATTGGTGGTTGAATGGTGACTTGAATTTAGGTGAAGATCGTTACATATTTCATAGTCATGTTTGTCTTGGTGGTTTTAGCAATTTTATATTAAATTTAGAACTGCGAGTGAAACCAAATGTGTTCTTTTGCTTTTGTGATACTCCTTTGTATGACTATACTGGTAAAGAATGATAAAATGTGTATCGGGTATTTTTTCTGTGTAGATATTAGGATTTTGAGGGGAACAAATTAATCATTCTTCTAATAGACATTGTGCTGTGTGTTGGGTCCTTTGTATATTAGTTGAATCCCTATAATGAGGACAACTTGAAAGTTTGTTTCTATACAAGATCTTTTATATGCTGACTTGTGTTACGCAAAATCCTTCATCCTCTAAGAAGACTAAGCAATGGGTTGGAGGAGAGGTTTAATCACCCATTAGGTTTATTCTAAATGCCCAGAATTGAAAGCAAGTACGAATTATGTTTTTGAAGTGTGGTGTGTGTGTGTGGTGGACTCCTTTTTAGGTCATGGGAGGGAGGTAAAGCAAAGATCAGATTTGCTGATAAACATTTGTGCATATGCTAGTGGAGAAGTCATATGACTTGACTGCACCTGCGTACTCTGATTTTGGTTTTGTTAGTGTCTGTAGCTACAAGCCACAGCCGCCTCTGGGACTCACCCTGAGGGGCTGTGATGAGGGTTATTACAGAGTTGTGTGTCTTAGCGAATGGCACAAACGGTCTTGTGGGCCTACTTTGGCTTCGTTTGAATCTGTAGATTGTTAAACTAAGTTTAACATTTTGAGGATTATAAATTGTGATTCTTGTCTAAGAAGAGGTTTCTGTTGTCTCTGAAGACAGGAGCCACAATACAGATGGTCCCTGGCTCACAATGGTTACATTTGTGATTTTTCTTTTCAACCTTGTGATGGTGTGAACTAGTCACACTCAGTGCATTGTTCGGCCCGAGATGGGCTGCCTCTGGATGAACCCATTGTAAGTTGAAACTATTATGTCAAATGCACTTTCTATTTAGGATATTTTCAGCTTACGCTGGGTTTATTGGAACAGTTTCATCCCACGGTAAGTCAGGGAGCATATATGCTCATAAAAGTAGAGAGAATCTCATAGATACCATGAGATATAATGTCTCTGATGTTATAGAGATACGATGAAAACAATCAAGTGGGACTTGGAATCCTTGGAGGGACTCACATGGGCGGCTCCTGGAATGCAAACGTGAGCGCCACTGGCTTCTGGATGTGACATCTGTGCCTTCTGCTTAGCCCAGTGGGTTATTGGCTGCTCCCGAGGGCAGAGAGGTCCAGCGTTCCTGTATTTAGGTGTTTGCGCTGCCTTAAGAGGCTAGGTCAATTCTCACTGGTGTCTTCAGGGCTTTAGGTCTTCTGAACAAGCAGGAGGAAGGACGACTTTGTAGAGCTTTGGAAATCTCAACGGACTTCAGGGCCATCCCCCTTGGCAGGAGAGAGCTCCACTGGAGGCGAGCAGGGTGCCATGCGTGCCTGTGCTGGGCCCAGACGTGTACGGATGTTGTGAGGGCCACAGGACGCAGATCGGTCTTGGTTCACAACTGGTGTCAATGGCCACGCAGCATTTCTGCCAGGTACATGACTGCGGGGACTTGGGTTTTGGGGTGTGCGTCCTGGTTGCCTAGTTGCTTGGAAGACCCCTATTCAGACCCCATCCTGAGTCACCGTGACAGGCCTCCCGCTTCACACGCCACACGGAAGCCGTGGCGTCGGTCACTGACGCCCACCAGCTGTCAGATGTGCGTATGTATCTTCCCTGGTCTCGTGATGTGTCTTGTTTTGAGGTTATAGTAAACGTTCTTTAAGAGGGGTTTTGGATTTTTTATGTTGTTTGCACGGAGGCAGCAGGGAGTGCTTGAGCAGTGAGATCCCCTTCCCAACCAATGCAATTTCAGATCCCAGCAGGTAATTAGGGCAGCGGAGCTGTGGGATCACCTACCCAACCAATGAGAATTCAGATCACAGTAGGTAATTACGACAGCGGGGTGGGTGGCAGAACCCTGAACTGTGGCTGTTTCTGGTGTCTTGCCCCGCGGACAGAGTGTGCTGGGGCTTCCGTGGTCCTCTGTGGGGTGGGTGGAGCACATGAGCTGGGTGCTGCTGGGCTGTGGCTGGCTCCCCAGCCCAGGGTTTATGCAAGACTCGTTCTTAAGACAACTTGGAACCCAGAAAGCAACATGAGGAGAACGGGTTTGTGCGTTTCTGGATCCTTGGTGCTTCCCAGTCTCAGACGCTGTGCAGGCTCTGAGGGGTCTCGCCAGGAAAACTTGAACAGTCGGCCCCCAGGGTGGAGTGGGGTTACAGCGGGTCTTGCAGAAACTGGAAGTGGGGGTGAGTGTCTCGCAAGCGGGACCTTTCAAATGGGCCCAGCAGGCTGCATCTGTGGAAATGGTGCCACCTAACGCAGGGCTGTGGCCAACAGGGCCTGAAAGGCTACAGCGGGCTCTGTTTCTGCTGTCTTGAGAGAGTCTGCACGGTTTTCCTTGGTCTTTGTCTATTTGGAGGACGCTTCCCCCTTTCTTGGGCTTACCAAGCCTTCTGAGCTGCCTTGTTGAGTATGACAAAGCCCTGAGAAGGCATTTTTATCGCATAATTATGTTATCCTGGTGGCTGGATAAACGACCTGCAAATATGGGTGACTCAGTAGCTCTGAGGGTGCTCAATATCCAAGACAGGTGGGAAGAAAATGTTCAGGCAGGTGTCAGAGAATCTGTTCTCTGCTTCACACTGGGGCCCTGGTTTGCTGACAGTCTTCACACTCGATCCAAAATGGGGATAATGAAGTCTCACGGATTCGGCTTCAGCTGAGAGCTGCCTCCAGCACAGTCTTGTGTGAGTAAGAGTTTATAGGTTTGGTGCAAAGGGCGGGCGTCAGTTGATCTTATTTGTGGTGGTGCTTATGGTGGCTTTTCCGTAAGGAATTTATACTTTATTAGCTTTGGCAAGGGAATCCTGAGTGACAAAGTGGAAAATGCTTCAGGAAATTCTGGAACCTGCAGTGAGTTTGGAATCTGTATGAAATTGAGATTTAGATTCTCACGATTTCCTAATGCTACCCCGAAACCCAGTAGTTGAGACAGTCGTAGAGCTTCAGTTGTGCTGCCCCGGTTCCCCATTTTAAAAGGAACACGTTGCTTTCATCTAGAATGTTCTGAGCTCTGAGTGCTGCCAGCGGAGTTTCCAGCTCTCTGCATCAGAGGGGAAGCCAGGACTGCGCTCACGGTGTCGCGGCAGCTGGGAGCTGAACCTAGACCTCAGGCACGTGTGATGCTGACCATTTTCTGTAAACTCCAAGGGTGCAGTGGTCTCCTTGGCACTTTACAGTCTTCTGAAGCTTTTGATGTGTCTGTACTTTATAGATTTTTCAGAAGTAGACGGCCTTTTCCCACACCCTTGGGCTGAGTTTTGTCAGAGGCTGGTGTGTGGGAAGCACCACACCCACATTCTGAGAGGTCAGAGTGGAAATTTGTTTTTCCTTCCCTCCAGTCTGGTCCAGCTGCTCCCTGGTTGGCCAGAAGAAAATCATGCTTATCCAAGTCATAGGCAAACCCCTGAAGTCAAACATTTGTCTTTTTTCTTTAATATACCCATTTAGTTTTTATGGGACGATAGATGGAGAAGTGTTTTTTAGGGGAAAATTAATTTCTTTAATTACAGAGAACTTTTTGGACAAAAACTGTAATCCAGAAGCTATTGTGTAATAAGATCTAGTTAAATACTACAGTTGAAAGCTCTTTATATTTGATCTTAAACTTGGGCCTGGTATGCATGTCTGCACACTCGTGCTCATGACGCCAGGCTCAGCTGTGAACTACAGGCACGGTACAGACTTTCTGGTTGCTTTTTTGAAAGTCTTACTGCTTGGCCTCTCGGACTCAAATGTTGAGTTAGGTTGATTCTGTTCAGAATGTTCATCCCTCCATCTAGGGTCCAGTCATCTTTCAGGAAGGAACCGTCTTCCTCATCTTTGTCCCCTACAGTATTGTATATTTAATAGTTAAATATTTATAGGTTACATGGGTGACTGATCTGTTCATTAGGAGGAAAACAATGCCAATTTTTACATCATTATAATGGACTTGTTAAATGACTGTTAGTATAATGAAGTTTCCATGGCAAAAGAGGCTTTGCAGATGTGACTGTAACGGACAGTGAGATGGGGGAGGACCCTGGGTTGTCCAGGTGGGGTCCAGTGTCCTCATATGTGCATTGATGGGAGGGAGTACGAGAGTCTGCCTCAGAGGAGGAGACCTGAGGATGAGATAGAGGCCAGAGGGCTGTGGGGCTGAGGGCGGGGGTGGGGTGGGGGCCGGAGGGGCATGGGCCAAGGGTGGGGCAGGGGCTGGAGGGGTGCAGGGCTGAGGCCGGGGCAGTGGTCAGAGGGGTGTGGGGCTGTGAACCAAGCTGCATGGTGGCCTCTATGAATTGGGAGACTCCAGGCAGGAACACAACCTACTGACCCCTTGACTTCAGCCCTGGGACTCCTGACTTCCAGGGCTGAGAGGAGGTTTGCGTTTGTGGTAATTTGTTGCAGCAGCAATAGGAAGTTAATGCAGTGTATCTGTTCTTCACCTCCAAACCTTTGAAAAGTAACCCTGTTTTATTGGCCTTTTGTGTGCCCTAAATTCTAATGAGATGGTTTGTAGGAAATAACGGACACAAACGATGGCAGAACACAAAGTTGGACAGAAGCAGTGTCTTCTGTGGTTCTGTAGTTTGGGTCTGTGAAGTTAGATTTCGGTCAGAGAGTGTGTGGTCTTGTTCAGTGTATACCTGGAGTACTTGTTCAGAGCTCCTGGGGGAGTGGTCTTTAACACTGTTAGCATTAAAACTCCAAGCACATCAGGGCCAGAGTTCCTGAGTCAGTGTTAGGCGACCTTTGAATAAGAGTTGGCGTGTAGAATCTGCCCACTTTACTAGCATGAAGCAGCACATTTTTTTTTTTTTTTTGAGATGGAGTCTCGTTCTGTCACCCAGACTGGAGTACAGTGGCTCAGCCTCGGCTCACTGCAACCTCCGCCGCCTGTACTCAAGTGATTCTCCTGCTTCAACCTCCAAATTACATGATTTATTTTTCTTTTTTATATACTTAGTATATGACAACTCTGCAAACTTTATCAATACAAATGACATGCCAGAACTTATGAGAATCCAGCATTTTCCCATGCAAATTAGTAGTGATGTGGAATTCCTGGGCTGGTTTGGTTTTATAAGACGTAGGGGCGGATTCTTTGCCTAATTTCTGTGGAGCTAACAATTGTTAATCACCCAACACTCTTACCTCCCCCAACAGCTCAGGTGAGGGGGTTACCCCCGCTGTCATGATGAGAGGCAGGAGACTGAGGCTCAGATGAGCAGGTGACACATTACTGTCCAGCCCCACCCACCCCGTAGTTTCCTGCCATGGCTCAGCTATCTTTCTACGAGAAAGGACAGACACCCTGGTGCTGGGTAGAATTCCTTGTGAACCCCTTTGCATCCTCCAGGGAGTTCTTGCTTTACGGTGGTGGCTCACGGGGAGGCCTCTGGCCCACTGAGAAAGTGACTCATGTTGTAACATTACTGTCTCTCTGTCCGGCTGCTGTCGATTGGGTGATTTGTAAAGAGACATTTATTGCTCACAGCTCTGGAGGCTGAAAAGTCCAAGGTCAAGGCAGTCCAAAGTCAAGGCACCTGCACATCTGGTGTTCCAGGGCCTGTGGCATACAGACGGCAGCATCTCACCGGGTCTTGCGTGGCAGCAGGCGTCTCATCGGGACTCATATGGTGGAGGAGCAGGAGGGCTCCTCCATCTTCCAACAAGGACACCAACCCCAGTCCTGAGAGCAGGACCTCCCAAAGGTCCCACCTCTTAATGTATCCCATCGGAGATGGTTTCAGCATGAGGTTTTGGGGACATTCAGGCCAGAGCCATTGCTCTGCCACGGTGTTAGGGCTGCATGGCATCATTACTGCAGCAGAGCCACAGCCTTGTCATGTGCATTTGCTGCAGGAGGAAGACGCAGGTGCCTGTGCATGTTGGGGTTCAGTGCAAGAAGTTGAGACCCTCTGGGAATCTTAGCAGGAGGAACTTAAGGCTTTGAGAACTGACACCTTAGGACTGTAGTTTTCTTCAGACTGTAAAAACCTTGGTGTGTGATAATACTGAACATTTCCTGAGCCCTGTGATCCTGTAAAACAGTGGTGGTTAAGACATTCCCCCTCCCCACAACTAGGCCCCCACTTTTACTGCAAGAAGCCCCTTCCCATGTGGCTTAGGCTGACTGGCGGATGACCATTTACCGAGGAGAAGGCCAGACACAGGCCTTCAAACCCCCCATCTCTGCCTTATAAGTGACTGGCTAAACTGTCTGTTCCCACTGATCAATCACCTCCCACCTTGAAGTGGTTCTTCGTGGTGCAGTTGCGCCTAGGGGGGTGGACTTGTCTTTGACTGTTGCCTTCCACAGAGGACGGTTAGGGTGGGCAGGAAAGAATTCTCTGCTACACGTCTGCATTCCAGGCTGTTTCCAGAAGTGGGAATTCTTGTGCCCTGGAGTCTGGGAATGGATTTCTAGTGTCCCAGCTTCAGGTGGAGTTGAAATTGAGTGAGACAACCCGCCACACCCATCTGGAGCCAGGAACTAGAGCCATTTTTAAAGTGGCAGTTTCTCCATAAGATGACCCAAAAAATGCGCTCAGCACGTTTCTTTCTTTCTCATATGCATTTGGCCATCTAAAATGGGAATGGTGGTTTTTTGAAGTATGGATGTAGTTTTAAATTTTGAGTATTGTAAACCTTAATGTAGCTTCTTAAAATGTTTGCCTGATTATTTGGAGATTTACTAAACCTTTGGAGTGGTAATCATGAATTGATCTATATGACTTTGCTTTCTATGATGCAATGAAAGTACTCTAATGAAAACCTCTGCAGTTGGGTCAGCAGGCGATTGGCCAAAACAAATTCTGCTTTTTGGGTTTCTTTAACCAAACAAGGGAGTAGAGTGTAGGCCGAAGTGGCAAATTCATTTCAGAGCACGCCAGAGCCCTCAGTGATTGAGCAGCCTTCTCAGGTGAACGTGTAATGTGCCGTGAGTCTTGGCAAGCCTGGCTACTGCTGTGTGCACGTGACATCACAGAGCCACACCTAGGAAGATGTGGTTTCTGTAACAAGCTTTGGAAAACCAAAGTTCAACTTAATTATCCAACTTTGTTATAGAAAAAGCTTAGATCAGATGGCCAAAGACCTGATTGTTTCATGGTTGAGACATGGTTATAAAATTGCCCTTACTTGGTGCCAATCGGTGTTGGTCCACAGTGATACTCCTCCAACCTCACTGAATAGCTTGGAGACTGATATGAGTCTGTGAAAATCTCCTTAAGGTGAAAAGGGCTCTGGGGCACCCGGGAATATCCGCACACCTGTGGCCATTCCCCTATAAGGTGGAAAGGACGGCTGGGTCACGCGGGAGCATCCGCACACCCATGGCCGTCCTCTTTAAGGTGGAAAGGGCTGCTGGGGTGCCCCGCAATATCTGCTCACCCGCGGCCATTGTTCCTGTCCCCCTTTCTGCTCAATCACCTCTGTGTTCCCGCATTCAGGCTTTGGGACAGCTCGTCCCCTGGGCTGGTGAGGAAGGAGTGGGAGGTTGTTCTGAGGCTCTGTCACTGTCTGCCCTGTCATGAGCTGGGGAACGCAGTGGCAGTGACCCTGGAGGAGTCTGGTCAGTGAGGGCTCCGGCAGGAAATGCTGAGGCTTGAGGTGGCTCTGCCAGTTGTAACCAAATGTCTTCCCTCTTATTTCCATGATTCCTTCTAGTTCTGCACCTTGCACTGCAGAGTCTCTGTGTGTCTATAAATATACATGAGTTACGATACAGGTGTCTCTTTCCCCTCTGTCTGGGGCTGGGCCCAAGGAGTGAAGTGCAAGACCCCCTTACTGCTGGATGCCCACCAGCACGAGGCACTGCCTACCCTGCTGACGAATGCCTACAGCGAGTCCTGGAAGCCTCCTTCTGAGCACCTGGCCTGTTGACGGTGTATACGGGAGACAACTGAGCTCCCCTTGCCCCACCCTGAGCAGAGACTGGGGAGGCGGCGGTAGCACTGCCCCCATGGTGCATCCTTGGTGCATGGAGGAAAGTGTGTTCATGCTTAAAACACACCTCATCCTCTCAAAAGCAGGGTGACAACCACATTTACTTCTGGAATCTTAAAAAAGGGCCCGTCTCTTTGAGAGAAGAACGTGGTATGTATGTGTGTACCTCCATTGTTTTCTTTGAGACAGTTTCCCTCTGTCACCCAGGCTGGAGTGCGGTGGTGCGATCTCAGTGCAAGCTCCGCCTCCCGGGTTCATGCAATTCTCCAACCTCCGCCTCCCGAGTAGCTGGGACTACAGGCACCCGCCACCACCCCTGGCTAATTGTTTGTATTTTTAGTAGAGACGGGGTTTCACCGTGTTAGCCAGGATGGTCTCGGTTTCCTGACCTCGTGATCTGCCCACCTTGGCCTCCCAAAGTGCTGGGATTATAGGTGTGAGCCACCGCGCCGGGCCGTATGTGTGTACCTATTTACAAGTCTTGCCCGACCTTTGCATTGAAAAATTATTGAAAAACTTAAGGATGTAACTGACAAGAACTTTATAGGTTTCTCCAAGGAAAAATTTGGAAAAGTTAAGTGAACCCATAGTGTGTTTTACTTCTATGAGTCCCATACTTGGATTTTTAAATGTGGGCAAAACATCTGTATGTTCTTCAGCCTGATTTCCGTGGAATCGTGAATGAAACGTGCTGAAGTTGCCATGCGGATTTTGTTATGTGGCGGTGACAAGTGGGGCTGGTCATTAAACAACTGGAGGGATCCCTGTCCTTTCTGTGCTCCTGTTGGACACTAGGCACGTGCTTGGGTGTTTTCTGTGTGTGTGGACAAGATGAGGACAGAATTTCCAGATTCACACGGTGGTATCTTCTCCCTTTTCTGTTAAAACTTGTCTTCTGCTGCTTCTACATAGACCAAGTGTTTCTTTCTCTTGCCTGTCTATATAAACACTGTTTAACAAAAACTGTATTGTAGACTTGTGAAGCTGAATTCCACATGATACAGCAGATAGAGATGACTGAGTATACTGTTTTGTGGAAGGAAGGTTTAAAATGATTTTTACCTTTTTCCCTGAAATAGGGAATAATTTTAACTTTTTCCCTGAGATAGGGAATAATGAAATGGGAAAATAATTAAATTTTCCCATTTAATTGTTAGATTATATTTAATTATTAGATTATTCATGTATTGCAAGGGAAAAAGGAACTAGATCACCCCATGTACCCAAATGAAAATTTAAAGGGTATGGGCGAGTTCATTTGAACTCCTTTAATTTGTTTTAGTTTGTTTGTTTTTGAGAGTCTCACTCTGTTTCTCAGGCTGGGTGCAGTAGTGCAATGACAGATCTCTGCAACCCCAACCTTCTAGGCTGCAGGTTCAGGAGTGGTCAGAGGAGGCCAGAGGAGGCCCTTGTGATGCGAAGCTAAACGTTTAATGATGGCGCTGCTGAGTGCATGAGCCGCGTCAGCCCAAGAGTCTGGGTAGGAGGGAACGGCGGGGTGGAGAGAAGACTGGACAGATAGGTGCTTTCCTCGGCCCCTGGGAGCACGGTCAGGTCCATGCTCAGACGTCCTGGTTTCTCCCACATTGCCATAAATAGCAAGGGAAGGACTCGGGGCACCCAGGGACCTCAGGGGTATAAGCTGTGTCCTCGCGTGGCCCCAGCTGTGGCCAGTGATATTGTTCTCTTTAACCTCAGGCTTATTTTCTATAAAAACACAAAGGGACAGAAGTAGTTCAAGGGCCTCTAAACACTTACGTAATTGTTAATAGGCCTACTTTTATGCTTTCTTATGTATTAAGAGCAAATCATGAAACAAACTCATTTCTGTTTGAAGAAATCTTTACGGTTCTCATTTTTGTGGCAAGCAACATTGATTCTTTGCTTAGTGAGCGTTAGTGCCCTCCTGCCCAGTGCGGTTGCCTGGCGTGTCCTCGCACACACCTCTGTCCATTGGTCTCCGTTCACCTTTCCGCCTAGAATTGTAGGAGGGTCGCTGGGATCTTAGGGCTAGAAAGAAACTCTGAAGACCACTTTTAGGGGCGGCTTTTAGTCAGGGCTCTCCAGAGAGACAGCCAGCCGGGTGTGCGTGTGTCTCCAGGGGGAGGCTTGCTGCAGGGGCTACAGAGTCCAAGAAGCCCCAGGACCCACAGCCTGCAAGCTAGAGTTCTGGGAGGGTGTGGCTTGAAGACTTGAGAAGCGGAGGGTGCAGATCCCACCCGGGTCTGAGGAGCTGAGACCCAGGAGCACGGGCTGCAGAAGACAGATGTCACTGGCATATCAGCCAGACAGGTGGAGTGAACCCAGTTTTCCCCACCTTGCTGTTTTACTCGGGCCCTGGGTGGACAGGGTGGTGTCCCCCACACCGGCGAGGATGGGTCTCCACTCAATCCAGAGGCAAACATGCATCTCACCCAGAAATAATACAGAACCAGCCATCTGGGCACCCCGGGCACGCTCAGGTTGATGCACAAAACCAACGCCACGCGTGGCCCTGACGTCTGCGTGTTCGCATCACTCCACGCACATTGCTCGGTCATCGTCTCGGTGAGTTTGTAAGCTCGTTGTGTGGTTCTGGGGCTCTTTGTCCCGGGTGGTGGTGGTGGTGATGACAGGCTCCCCATTGCCCCAGCTCAGGTATGGAAGGTGATGGCACCAACGGCTCCTTGTTTCTCAGACACTGGAGCGGGTGCTCTGTGCAGCCAGTTCCACCTGCAGCAGCATCTGTTTCCTATGCCGATTCCATTCGGAGTGTGCGCCTCCCTTCTGTTGAGGGTGTAGACTTCTTTCAGGGAAGAACTGTGTCCTGTTCGCCTATATCTCCTGTGGTGTATCTCATGGCTGAATAAGTAGCTATAGTATACCTTGGTGGCTGAATGATAGGTTCATTGGAAGGAAAACTTGATACTTTTTTTTTTTTCTTTTTGGGATGGAGTTTTACACTCAACGCCCAGGCTGAAGTGCAATGGCACGATCGTGGCTCATTGTAAACTCTCCCTCCCGGGTTCGTGATTCTCCTCCCTCAGCCTCCCAAGTAACTGGGGTTACAGGCGTCTGCCACCATGCCTGGCTAATTTTCGTATTTTCGTTAGAGACGGGGTTTCACCATGTTGGCCAGGCTGGTCTTAAACTCTCGACCTCAGGGGATGCACCCACCTCGGCTACCCAAAGTTCTGGGATTACGGCCATGAGCCACCACACCCAAGAACTTAATACCATTTTTTTAAAAAATCATAATGGGCTTGTTAAATGCTTACGTTAATGTTTATTTTTAAAAATGTTATCTGTGACCTTTCAGCTTTTCATAGCACTTCTCGTGTGAATATTTTAAAAAGGCCCTTTACTCGTGGGGGAGAAGCAGTTATCCCTTTCAGCAGAGGGAGATGGAGGAACAGGCCCTCGTGGGTCTGAGCACAGGCAGTCACCCCAACCTTGGTGATGGCTTAGGTCTGTTCTCCGTTCACCGTAGCGCATCCACTCTCATTGTCAGCTTAAAAATAAGCTTTTTCCTCTTTCTAATCAGAACAGTTAGTTTGTTAACCATCACGTTAAGGTACCGAGAATGATGGCTTTCAGGCCTCAGATATGACAGAAGTAGTAAATGCAGCTGACCCTGAACAACATGGGTTTTGAGCTTCGAAGGATCACTTATGTTAATTATTTTCCAACCAACCCTTACTGAAAAAACCTGGCTTTGTGGAGGGCTGACGTTTCCTACATGCGGTTCCATAGGGTGGCCGCGGAGTCCTGTGGATACGTAGATTTGGGTAAACTCGGGGCATGTTCTGGAATCCATGTCCCTGTGTATACAGAGGGACAACTGCAGCTTTTTAAAAGTTTGTGTCCTGCCTTGTCCTAAAAAGGCTCCAAGGTAGATGCAAAATTATTTCATCCTTTTGGTTTTCTTGGTGGGATATTGATGTTTATTCTTCAGTGTCTAAAATCCTGAGTGAATAGAGTTGGTGCTTCAGGAACAAAGCCAGTCTGGAAACACATATTGAGATATCCACCTTTTCTTCATGGTTTCACAAAAGGCCATGATCATATTTTATTCGGTTGAACTGTAGGAAACTGCCAATATTTGCTGTTTTTGGCCTACAAAATGGCAAGTTCGTACGATATTAAAAACAAAGGCTCCCTGGATGGGGAAAATAGGAATCGGTGAGAACCTGAAGTTGTCTGTCATGGCCTCTGAGTCACAGGTAAATAAACCTGTGTGAGGGGAAGTTGGCTGTACAGTATTTTCCTTCTGTTTTGAGACTGTCAGAAAAAGGTAAGTTCCATTGCGTTGGGTCCCTTTTCCTCACCTTTGCTGCAGAGCGGACTTGCCATTGTACCTCTTGTTTCCAGTGCCCAGGAGGCTGATGCCAAATAGAAGACCTGCAGGTCAGTGAATGTGAAACAGGCAACGGACACGCTGTGCATCTTGGGACGCATCTGAGAAGTACGTGCTTGCAGCAGGTCTGAGGTGAGGGCGTGTTCCATCTCCTCTCCCTTCTCTGGCTTTGCAGGCCTTTGAAGTTGGTCCTGGAAAGTGAAATTAGTTAATGCTGATTAGCTCCAGGTCAAAGCCGGGGGGCCGAAGAGACCCACCCTTCACTCAGGGTGTGAAGCATTGGGCCTTACATCAGGAGGTAGCAGGGACTCGAGAAATCCCCACATGCCCTCCAGTTCCCTTATGTTGAAATTTTTTGTACTCGGCCATGCTGGGTTATTTTGGGAGGTAAATGGGGGATTCACATGGGGGTGTGCAGTATTCTCAGGTGTCAGGTGTGAGAGTTGAATTTGTAGAAGCTGTGCGCATAGGAAAGGACCTGACAGGGAGTGCTGTTTACACGGAGCCAATTTAACGCGAGATCTGTGCTCTGCCTGGGTCCGTGTCTGACCGGTGTCTCCCAGTCTGCAACAGGACGTTCATGTGCCTCGGTGCCATCGTCCCACTCTGTGTAGACGTCTGAGGAACTGTGCGCGGATGCTCTGTGAGAGAGTTGTGATTATGAACTGAGAAACAGTGAACAAACCCTGAATTGGTTAGCACTGGTTCCACGGCCACTTCTGCCGTGGTTGGAGTCATTCATAATAAAATGTGCTGGACTCCTATGCAGAGCTCTGAATTTCAGAGGCCCTTTAACTCGGCAGCTAACCAGCCGCTTCCTTCAGAAGACATTTGAGTCCCCTTTACCTACCAGGGTGACCCTGGGAGTTTGAAGATGAGTGAGACAAGCCCTCCGTGTCTTGTGGATTTTACTGTCCAGAGGGGAGACAGATGTGGATGGTGAAGGGGGCCCTATCAGAGGTCAGCCCACATCAGTTTGATTTCTTCAGCACTTGCTGTGTTCAGGCGGTGCCCTGGGCCATGTGCAGAGCATCTGGGGACACTGCCCATGGCATCCCAGGCACAGCTAGCATCTGCGCCATCTTCATACTTGGCCTGAGTTTTGGGGAAGTACCGCGGATGGCTTCTGCCCTTGCTGGAGAGAGTTGGAAGTCAGGGCAGCCCTCCACAAGGAGATGATCGCCAGCTGATTCCTCAAGAAAGAGAGGTGGTCCCCACATGGGCAGAGCAGGGCAGCATGCACAGACCTGGGTGTGGGGTCTGGGGCATGTGAATCTGAGTGGGGTCTGCTGGGAGACAGCAGGGGTGAGGTGTGAAGGCAGTTGGAATTGACAGGATAAATGATCACTAAGGCGATGCTGGGAAAACATAAAATTGGGACCCTCTGGGGTAAACGTGGACTTAGGGTGACCCTGGGCGTGGGTGTTTTCAGGCTCTGAAGGCAGAGATTTAGGAAATTGGGGCAGAGCCGAGCCCTAGATGAGGGTGAAGACCACCCTTGGGAAGTTGAATGAGACAGGGGTGGAAACCCAGTGAATGTCGTGGGGTCAGTCCAGGAGGAAGGCAGCAGAGGAGACCGGTGCCTTCCTCAAAGGCCCCGTGGGGCCTGCCTCTCAAAGTGCTGGGATTACAGGCATGAGCCCCTGCTCCCTGCCGATACTTTTAAAATTTCTAAGCTACTCTCTCTCATACCCACTCCCGTATTTTTTTTTTTTAGTCTAGGTTTATGGCTATATTTTTTCCAAGGGAACCAAACAGTTACCTGTTTGAAGTACAGAGAACACCGTGTTTAAAAACTGAAAATGCCAATTTGCATAGAAGTTTCGAAATACCCAGTTGTTTTGAGCCTTGAATTGCAGTGTCACTACCTGCTCTTAAATTTCTACACGATGTATAGATAGTGAGGCAGGGATGGCTCGTACATCTTCAGGTTTCAATTCTACTAACTTGGGCTATATTTTCATTTATTTTGGCACATCTGTGGGTGTGGCAAGCAAGGCCAGGGTATTTATTTTGAAGCTTGTCCAATAACAGTTGGGAAGATTTTCACATTTTTAGAATTTTCATAGTAATAGTTATAATTTACAAAGAATTTAAAATTGTGTAGTCATTATTTTGCTTTTTTCTAGATATGCCCTGAAACAGGGTTGCTAACTATCATTCTACATCACAGGATTCAGAACAGTACCATTTTGGAGCAGATGCCTGTAATCGAGGAATTCCACCTAGTCAGTTCACTTTAAACTTGTTTAAAAGGTTTTCTTTATCCAAGTTGGCACCTGTGGCTATAGTTTGTTTTCACTGCTGAGGAATATTCCATGATGGAAACCCTAATTCACCTGTTTTTCATATCGGTGGACATTTGGATTGTTTTGGGAGGGTGTGTATGTCTATTCAGCCTTCGTTTTTTCAGGATTTTTTGTAGAAGATAATGTAACAGTTTAACATCCTCTGCTACGGAGCCAACACGAACCCTGATGACAGCCACACAGACTCTCACACAGACTCTCAGGCCTTGTTACCAACGCACAGAACCATTTTCTTAAGTTGAAACCCAGTTGCAGAACCTGAAGCCATGTGAACGGGTCCTCCGATCTTACACTTGGAATTCACTTTTTATTACTATGTCTGCTGATTAGGAAGCATATCAATTATACAGAAATCTGAGAATATAAAATTATACGTTTACGACAGAAAAAAACTTATTTAATATTCCAGAACACATGGCTATGTTTTTCCCTCATGGCCCACCACTGTTTTCTTTGCTTGAAATGGGAAATGATACTTGAAGGCGGTTTTCTAGCAACTGTTAGACTGGCATAGTTCTTTGGAGACAGAGGATGTAAAGCACATGGAGAATTTCTGTTTGTGGAATGTGATTTCCCGGTCACCTCATTCAGGCTGCCGCCACCTTCCCCTCTGGCCGCCTGCATCATGGGACGTCTGAGGAGGTCCCTGTTTCATCCTCTGGAAATTCTGAAAAGGAAAGAGAGGAGGGCGTGCAGGGTGTGATGCATTTGTGTTGGTCCTTCCAGCTTTTATTTGCCTTGGTGGTTCCTGCCTTTATGTCCCTAGCTCGTGGCTTTGTCCTTGTGTCTAACTCACAGGCAGACCGATGGAAAGGAAAGTTGTATTCAGCCAACAGCTTGATCTTATTCTCAAGGCTCAAATCGACTGGGTATTTGGAGACTTCTGTGCAAATGGCATTTTTGGTTTTTAAACACGGTGTCTTATTTGTACTTCAAATGGGTAACAGATTCTCTTGGAAAAAATGTAGCCATAAAACTGGTTCTTTAAAAAAAAAAAAAAAAAAAAAAGGGAGTGGGTGTGAGAGAGTGGCTTAGAAATTACACCAGTAATGGTTGGGCCTGGTGGCTTACGCCTGTAATTCCCGCACTTTGAGAGGAGGAGGCAGGTGGATCCCCTGACGTTAGGAGCTTGATACCAGCCTGGTCAACATGGTGAAACCCCGTCTGTACTGAAAATATGAAAATTAGCCGGGCATGGTGACAGGTACCTGTAATCCCAGCTACTTGGGAGGCTGAGGCAGGAGAATCACTTGTACCCGGGAGGCAGAGGTTGCAGTGAGCCGAGATCACGCCACTGCACTCCACCCTGGGCGACAGAGCAGAAACTCCATCTCAAATTAGGAAGAAAAAAAAAAAACACCCCGGTAATGGAAACCTGATTGCGTCATCTGTGATGGAGATGGCAGATTATTTCATTTTTAGTGACAGGATGAATTGGATATGTTTGCAGTATTCATCTTGACAAGGGAAATGGTGAGAACCAAATGTGCCTCCCAGCTTGGGCCTCGCCGTTGGCAGAAGACCCTGGCGGGCAACAGACTGGAGACTCGGAGACCGAGGGGAGAATTCTCATGCCATGATGCTGGTGCAGTGTGCGCTTCTGGACTCCTGCTGGAGGGAGCGGCCCCTTTGCCTTGCAGGCTTTGGTGCTGTGGAGACCTTAGGACCCGCCCCTCCTGGCACACCTTTGGGTGTGGCGAGCAGTGCCAGGGCTGAGGCACAGGTGCTGAGCCCCGAAAGTGGGACGGGAGAGGCTGCACACGCCGGCAGGCGTCTGCTCCAGCAGCCGGGGGTTTCCGCAAGGGGGCGGGGCGTTGGTTTTCCTCCTTGAATTTGGGTGAGGAGGGTGTCCTGGGGTGCTGTGTCTGCACTTGTGTTGCTCTGAGGTCAAGTTGTGGCCCCGAGTCCCTGTCCCTCTGCCAAAGTGAGGGTTTGCCCATTTTCAGGTCAGATTTCCCTTGGTTCTGGGTCTCTAGGAGTGGGGCACATTCGAAGGGGGCGTGAGCACGGTGGACGTGCGTGGGCCTCTTCCTCTCCCCTCAGCTCCTGGGCTGTTTGTGAAGAGCTGCCCAGCGGAATCACTCTCCTGCCTGGTGTTTCATTCACCAGAAATCGTTCTCACTGTGGACTGTTGAGTCAAATGTAATCCAGGAATGGAACGTGCTGTTGCTGGATGCCACACACAGCATCAGGAGCTTAGTTGGGGATTATATGATCTTACCCCACACCTTAAAAGTAAAGACTATAGTTGTCAGGCGTCTGAGCCCAAGCCAAGCCATCGCATCCCCTGTGACTTGCAGGTATATACGGCCAGATAGCCTGAAGTAACTGAAGAATCACAAAAGTGCAAATGCCCTGCCTGGACTTAACTGATAACATTCTACCAGAAATAAGTGAAAATGGCCGGTCCTTGCCTTAAGTGATGATTTGTGTGTGTGTGTGTGTGAAATTCCTTTTCCTGGGTCATCTTGGCTCAAAAAGCTACCCCACTGAGCACCTTGTGACCCCCACTCCTGCCCGCCAGAGGACAAGCCCCCTTTGACTGTAATTTTCCTTTACCTATCCAAATCCTATAAAACGGCCCCACACTTGCCTCCCTTCGCTGACTCTTTTCAGACTCAGCCCGTCTGCACCCAGGTGAAATAAACAGCCATGTTGCACTCACAAAGCCTGTTTGGTGGTCTCTTCACATGGGCGTGCATGACAATAGTTAAGAGGATACTGAAGTCTTTGGCAGCTCCAACAACTTTTTCAGTTTGTGTCAGGACATTTTAGGCAGAAGGAAAAGCTTGCTTAGAGAATCTTACAGAAATGTTTGGTGCAGGGCCATTAACTCGTGGAATAAATATGTAACTTTCCGTGGAGGCCCTCTGGAAAGAGATGCACTTTGAGTGCACCCTGGCCTGCTCGCTCCAAGAATCGGCCGTGTCACCCCACTTTCCGTGGGTCTGCAGGTGTGCGTGGTCCATTGCCCTGCACTGTGGCCATGGAAGGGAAGATGATCTGGAATGTTGGCGACAGTTATCGGTGTGTGTTGATGTGTGCTGCTTTCTACAGGGAAGAACATTTCTGTTTAATAAACATCTCATCAGGATGATGACTGCAAGATATTTGAGTCTCATTCAATAGTGTCTCTGGGTTCCTTCTGTTTTTAATCTTTCTAGCACTAGGCAAGTGAAGACATGGAAAGTAAAAACTCATCGAACTTGTAGAGACATGGTGTTGTGTAGGAGCAGACTGTAGCCTCTGGCTCTGTTTTTAAAGATTGTAGTAAACCTCTTACCTGGCGTGGTCAGGTTGTAAATTATCTTGTTTAATCGAAATGTGTATGAGTCAAAACTGGCGCCTGCATTGTTGATGAAATACCAGATTTTAAGGGAATATTTCAATGTGCCGTAAGATACCAACAAAGTTCCTCACTGAGGTTCGGCGCGGGTTCGGAGGAGCTGGGCCTTAGGTCACCGGAGTCGTCTCTGGGAGCAGATGTTCAGTGTGGGCATTAGTCACTTAACCTTTCCAGAGCCGAGGAACAGCTCTCTGTGATGGTTTTCGGAACCTGTATTTAGAGTCAGTTTGTCCCACTTGACTCGAAGTTGCCGCGCAGTTTCAGACCTTTGCCTCCACCGTGCGCTCGTTTTCTTGTCCCCTGATAACTGCCTCGGTTGCCCCGGCCTGACATTTGAGCCTCGTCGTTCATGGACACAGGCTCCGTGGTGGGGCCAAGGCCGCGACTCCGGCTTGCACAGTTCCGTGCCTCTCACCATGGTTTATCACATCACTCCCAGGATCTCCCGTTTAAAGGAAGAGTGTCCCTTTCCTGCAGGCCCTGTGTGGTGTGGAAACCACCCCTACCTACCTTTCTCCCGTTTGAACTGTACCGTGAAGCTATTTCTGTCCTAGCCAACCGTCAGAATTTAAGGAACAGTAATTGAAGTAACTTACCACATGCTTCTCAGCAGTTCTTTATGAATTTCATTCTGTTGTGAAATTATTGCAGTTTTCACAGCTATGCTGGTCTCAGGTTGTGGCCCTTGAAATGAATTGTCTTCCCCATTGTGTGTTGAGGTTGTGCCTGGGAGATGTTGAGGCCTCACCTCTGCTTAGGGCAGTGGCTTTGCTCTCCTGACAAGAGAAATAATCTTTTTTAGAGCATTTCTAATGTGGTTTTTGCTTCCAGACAGAATTACTTTTTTCATAGAGACAGCCACTAAAGTCATAAATTATGCTCAGGACGGACACACGGGTCAGCTGACAGAATGAAGTCCAGACCAGATCCAAAGAGGCAAAAGCAGTTCAGTGGAATTTGAGTCTTTTCAACAAATGGTGCTGGAATTATGGGACAGCTGTATGCAAAAGAGTGAAAAGAGGGAGAAATTTCTGTATGAAAATTAAGGTGGACCATAGCCCTGAATGTAAAATACCAAACTACACAACCTGTAGAAGAAAGGGAAATTGTCGAGACCTAGGGTGAGAGCTCTTAGCCATACCATGATGCATAATCAAGGAAGAAAACAAGTAGGTAAGACTCATCAAAATTAAACTTCTAATATAAAAGACACCCCTAGGGAATTGAAGAGACACATTTTCGATAGATGGGGAGAAGATGTCTATGAACCATGCAGCCGGCAAAGGACTCGTATCCAGAATGCACAGGACTCCCACGGCTCATGACAGAGAACAAACTACCTGACTTTAAAGCGGAAGAGACCTGAACAGATGCTTCGCTGAGAAGGACGGGAGGATGGCCCGAAAGCATCTGAAATGACCTTCAGCGTGACTGGTTGCACCGAGATGTGCACCGAAGCCGCAGTGAATTTGTTCACACCCCTGCTGGATCGCCTGACTAAGGTCTTCCGACAGCCCCAGGTGCTGGTGAGGACAGGCAGTAGGGACTCCTGTGCGATGCTGGGGTTCAGCATGGTGCAGACAGCTTGGCGGTTTCTTATAAAACTGAACTCACACAAACGTGGGGCCAGGTGACCCCAATCCTGGGTATTTACCCTAGAGAAACAGAAGCTGATGTTTAAGAAAAACTGTGCCCAAATGTTAATAGCGCTGTCTATAGTTGCCCAAAACAGGTTACAATGTGCCACAGCCATACGTGTAATAATCATCACCCAGCAGCCCCGAGGCCTGGCTGTTGATCACAGAACACCCTGGGTGCACCTCCAAGCACGATGCCCAGGAAATCATGATTTTGTGAGTGTTTTGCCACAACACTCGCAAAAGACAGACCCGGGGGATGGGAGAACACAGAGAGGGTGGTTGCTGGGAATGGGAGGTATGCTTATGAGGCCCCGTGAGTGGGTTTGGGGCTGTTGGACTGTTCTGCTTGTGTGATGATGATTGTGGGAATATGTGTGCCGAAATTCACAGAACTGAACACTGTCCACTTTACAGTAATTTTTAAAAAGTGGCAATAGGTTCATTTTCAGGACTGTTTTTAATTGAAGATGGAGTTTGCCAATGATTCATTAGGGCAAGCCTGTCTCAAGAGTTGGTAGACGATTCGTTAGAGGCCTGTCTCATGGCCCTTGGGTTGGGTTGGGTTGGGATGGGATGGGATGGGATGGGTTGGGATGGGTTGGGGATGGGTTGGGGATGGGATGGGATGGGTTGGGATGGGTTGGGATGGGTTGGGATGGGTTGGGTTGGGTTGGGTTGGAAAAGCCTTCCCTGTTGCGGGCAGTAGCATGGGGCATGGAAAGGATATTGGCAAGGAAACACATAGAATCCTTTGAGGAAACGTGTGTTTCTAACTTGCTATAAGATAGAATTGGAAATTGTAACGGTTTTGTTTCCTAGAGTCTTGGTAGAATAGGGAAGACAGTGTAATAAAAGCTAATTTTGAAATGAAGAATTTGAAAGATTTCAACAGCAATAGCTCTAGGAAGTCACCCTGGAAATGTTTTTAAAGATGTTCAGTAGCGATAGCTCTAGGAAGAGTCACCCTGGAGTTGCTTCTTGAGCATTGGTTTCCTGGCTGTATCTTCCGACTTTCATTTTTGAGTTTTGCTGTGAGTTGGGGATGTGTGGGAATAGCCATCCCCAGGTGTTGGGTAGGAGTGGCCCTTCAGGGGGGTGCACGTGCCCCGAGGCCTGAGGCACTGTTTCCACCTAGCTTGGAACATGGGGACTCTTGTCAGTGGCTGGAGTAAGAGTACCAGCCTGGCAGGCTGGGGGAGCCCCGGGGTGGTCTGGGCACTGTCCTCCCTGCCTGCAGGATGGCAGCTGGAGGAGCTTGAAGGCTGCCTGCCTGCCTCGTGGCTGTCAGCGCAGCAGCTCCTCCTGGCCCTGGAGCAAGCTTTGGGTCCATGAGTCTCTGCGCCAGGACTTGCCTCCTGGGACCTCCGCCACTGTCCTGAGGGCCCTGGTGCCACTTTCCCAATGGGACCCAAGCCTCAGGCAGCTGCGACCCCAGATTTGGTTGCTTTCCCTGCCGTCTCATTCCAGCATGAGTGCTCACCTCACTCAATGTAGAGCCTCAGGTTCCTTCAAGATCCCCAGAGACGGAATCTCCCAATTTTACAAGATAGTTGGCGACAAGATTTGAGTGGCACTGATTTAACTCGGCTTCCAGAGTTGAAGTTCCCAAGACACAGTCCTGCTCCTTCCCTGGCGTCATCCTGTGTGGCTGGTGTGGATGTGGGTTTTCCGGAGGGTGGGGTAAGGCAGGTCAGCAGCAGGGGGATGGCTCATTATTGATCGCTCAATGCCTTGAGGATAACTGGGATTAATGACCTTTATAGGGCTGTAGGTTTGGGGTGTGTGTGTGTGTGTGTGTGTGTGTGTGTGTGTGTGTGTGTGTATATATATATATATATATATGTATGTGTGTGTGTGTGTATGTATGTGTGTGTGTGTGTGTGTGTATGTATGTGTGTGTGTGTGTATATGTGTGTATATATATGTGTGTGTGTGTGTGTATATATATATATATTTAAACGAGGTGGACACGGTTATCACTGCATTTTTCTGACATGAAACGTGGAGAGCAGAGGGTTTAGGAAACTCCTGAAGCCACACTGTCAGTGGGACCCGGGCAGTCTGGCCTTAGACCCTGCACTGTTTGCCCCTCGCCACGCTGTCAGCAGACCCGGGTGGTCTGGCCTTAGAACTCATGCTGGTTGCCCCTCCCTGCCACGTTATGGGGTTTTTCCTGTCTCTGGGCAGCATTTGATAGCTTGTGAAACAAGACCAAGACTTACTATGAGTGGATATGCCATTATCTGAGATCCAGAACGTTTCCTGGACCTGGCGTTGCCGATGTCACGTAAGGGGAGGTAAAAACGTTTTCATTGTGGTCATTGGGGCTCCCGAAATGGTGTTTTTCCCAGTGAAAATTTGCTCATAAAAATCTGTTAACTCAATACTTTGTGAACAGGAAGAAGTGTGTTGGGCTCTAGTTAAATGTCTCAGAGCCACAGAAGTAAATGAGGGCACCTTCCGAGCACAGCCTCCCTGAGGAGGCCAAGGATGTTTGCCTGGAGGTTTTGCCGTGAAGCAGGACTCGGGCAGGGCTGGTCTGCCTGGAGAGGTCTCTGCCAGATGTAGGTTAGTTGAAGTAGTTGAGGGGTGGTGGCGTGAAGTCGGTGGTCCCCGAGGAAGCCCCTAGCAAGGCCGGTTTCCGTGGGATGGAAGACTGCCGTTCAGTGGCTGTAATCCTGGCTTCACGGGTCTGACATACAATCCTGCACTTGGATTCTTGGATCCCAGCCAGGTCAGATGGCCCTGAAAGGACCTTCAGACTGTGATGGCTGCACCCATTCTCAGCATCTGTAGGGTCTCCTTTGTGTGTGTGTGTTTCCATTTTCTTTCAGCACAATTTCTCTCTCCCAGTGAAGTCGCGAGAAATAGAAGGAAACATGGTATGAAGATGTGATTGAGGAAAGTGTGGTGTGGTCTTTGACCTTATTTTGCTTTTGTTGGTGCTCAAGAACTGCACCTGACCTCAGAGCTGAGCGTTTCTGCCAGGAGGTCCTGCCTTTTATCCTACCTCGAGGCCTGTTGAGACACTCCAAGAAGTTTCGTTAACAAGTTGCCTTTTCCTTTTACAGCAGTTGGATATATTTGCAGCAAAACAAAGGAATAACCCCCCAATATGGTGATGAAATGCATTTAAGTATAGATAACATTCAGTCTTGAAGGGCCTGGGATTTTAATCATCTTTGGGTCATGTAACAAGTGGTGTTGGTGATTAAAATCTCCTGACAGCCTTGTTCTGCCACGTTCTTCAGTTTTGAATGATGATCTTCCTGGTTGTACCTTGGAGGGGCATTTGTGTCAGTAGAGAGCAGAGTGGTGGTTCCCAGAGGCTGGGAAAGGACAGAGGTGAGGCCCCTGAAGGTCGCTGGTCTTCCTGGTTTAGGGGCTCAGCCACCTTCCTGTGTCCGTGTAAATTATATCCAGGATAATTTTCACTCGCCCCACTTGAGTTGAGCATTGGAGCTTCAGGATGTGTGTGCCCACATCACCTGGGCTGTGATCCTGGAGTTGGGTGAGACATTCCCGGGTTTATAGAATTACTCTGAGATGATTGAAAACAGAAGCACTTGAGGCATTCGTAATGCTATTTCTTGAACATAACTTAGGTTCAGTTCTTCAGAAACATTTATCTGAGGAAGCATCTATAATTTTTGTTTACTGCCACTCAGTGCTAGAAAGAATTGTGCAACACTCAAGTGAGTGGCATTATTCCTCTCCCTCCACCATGCAAGCAAGATTAAAGGTACCTCTGGCTCCCCTCAATCTTCTCGCCTGCAGGGCGCCTGGCGTGGCAGTATGCTTTCTTCTGTCTTCTTTTTGGGGAGAATCAGTCGTGTTTGTGTGTGCTGCTCAGCTCAGCCTGGTGCGGTTGTGTGGGTGAGGAGCTTGGTTGCTAGGTGACCCTCCCAGGCCTGCCTCCCACCTCCCTAGGCCTTGTTCTAAACTGACAGATAACCAGTGTGTTTTGGGAGAGGACAGCAGCAGGGCAGGAGAGAGTTTGTTCAGAGTTTCTCCTCGCACTGACGTTTGAGCCTTCATCCAGTCTGGGCCCTTCTACAGAGCTGCCTTTGTGTGTTGCAAACCACTCCCTCCCAGTAACCGTGCTTTCAGAGGTTTGGAAATGTGACTGAACTCATCTTCAATTTAAAGCATACTATTAAATTTTAGTGTTGAAACTGATGTATTTTATGGCCTTTATTTGATTTCTCTTGATTTTTTTCCCCCATATGAGACATGGCATCTTAAGGGAGACAGCCTGGTGTTGGCCCTGTTTCCTAAGGATGGAAGTGAATTCTGAAAGCCCTTTATGTAGGCAGTGAAATAATCAGGGAATCGTTATTATAGCTATGCCTGTCCATGTAAAGCGAGCATGACTCATAAGCAGAAAAAAGTGCAGCCCGGGGGCAAGGTGAGCCCTAATGCTGCCTGTGCCTCGCCTCCCTGCCATGAGGAGCGGAAGTACAAGCGCAGGTAGTTGAGTTAGCCTCCAAGCCCAGCCTGCACCCCCTCACATCCCTCTGCATCTGCAGGGGCACAGGCCGTGTTGCCACTCCTCGCTCAGTCCCACGGCTGATGCGTCAGGAATAGGGGGTACTGTCCCCCCCTTGCTCGGTGCCAGGGATGATCTGTCAGGATCCCTCGTGCTCATCTGGTCGTCATGTCTTCATCACCAGCCTCCTGCTGGTAACGGGCTTGTTATTACCTTGATATGGGTAATAACATACCCATACCAACGTATGTAGTAACATACCCATACCAACGTATGTAATAACATACCCATACCAAGGAGTTGTGGGGTGGTGCTCAGTCCTCCGAGGGAGGGAATTGGCCCTTAGCCGATTCATATTCAATAGGACCGGGAAATGGGTTCTTGTTCCATGTCCTGGATGCCGGGAAGTCCTTGTCCTGGACCCTGGAATGCCCGGGGTCTTCCTGAGAAACGCTGGTGCCACTGGAACACAGCCCGGCCTCCTCCAGTTTCTCTGCTTTGTAACTGCACTTGTGTTTAGCAGGTCTTCAGGACTTAGACGCTGCTTGGTGTGAGCCAGGTTTTGTGTGGAAAGAGGACAGGTCCGAGCCGGCAACCAACCAGCCCAGAACCATCTTTTATGCTTCCAGATTCTGTGGCCAAAACTTACCCGTGGATATTGAGGGTGATGCATTTCTGCTCCAAGACGTGTGTGGACTCAGCTGGAGGGATAGAAAGGACGTGGAGCCTCTTCACTCCTGGCCTGGGCTTGGACCTGCTGTGTAGCCTCTCAGTGGCACCAGGGCCCCCTTGTGTCACAGCGGCCTTGGGTTGCTGGCACTGCCCCAGGATGTCCCAGGCTTCATGATGTCCAGGCTCCCCTGGCATAGCGGCCTCAGGTGGGTGGCACTGCTCTGACGGACATCCCAGGCTTCATGATGGTAGGGCCTCCTTGTGCCATGGCGGCCTCGGGATGGTGGCACTGCCCCAAGGTGTCCCAGGCTCCAAGGCCAGTGTTCAGTCCAGCGAAGGGAAGTTGTACTGTAAGGTCTAGTCTCGGAAGATGCCTGGGGTCCTATCCTTCGGAGTGGTCCTACACTCACCACAAATCAAGCCAGGGGAGGCCCTGCCAGAATTTGCAGGTGTGTTTCAGGTCATCCAATAAGGCCTCTTTTATTTTGGGTTAGTCAGGTATATAATTCTTTTTCTCTTTGGTTTTTTTGAGACAGGCAAAAAAAAAAAAAAACAAAAAAAAAACAAACCTTTTTGTTGCCCAGGCAGTGGTGTGAGCACGGCTTACTACAGCCTCAACCTCCCAGGCTCAAGCAATCCTCCTGCCTCAGTCTCCTGAGTAGCCAGGACCCACAGGCACATGTTCCACGTGTCCCAGTGCCTGATTATTTTTGTATTTTTTGTAGAGATGGAGTTTTGCAATGTTGCCCAGGCTGGACTCGAACTCCTGGCCTTATGCGGTCCAGCTGCCTCAGCCTCCCAATGTACTGAGATCACAGGCATGAGCCACTGTGCCTGGCCAAGTGTGTTTCTAATTTCAAAGTTAAGAGTACCCAGAGTCAGTTAATGACGTCTCTACTAGAACATGCTGCTTATAGTACATTAGGAAAAATCCAGAACTTGGAAAAGGGGCTGGACAGACACAGCCCTTCGAGGTTGTCTGATGAACCCCTGGGGTCTTTAACCATCTGCAGGGATGTACCATGTCAGACTCACTCTTGTCGACGGGCTGAAGCCCAGGTTTCATGAGGTTATGTGTCGGCTTGTAGTCCTTTCTCTGGCAGAGATGCGAGTGACTTCTGCTCACTGAGAGGCTTATCTCAGGGACTTCATGGCCTGAGGGACGGCAGCCTATTTGAGCTGATCGAGCAATCTCGCGCTACCCTTATTTTCTGAAACGCCTATGAGTGACTTCTCATCCGGTCTTTGAAGCGGCTTCATGCCTGCGCTCCTTGGTAATGATTGAATGCTTTTTTTGACACCTTGTCCCCTTTCTTTGGGGTGTTCCAGTCTCAGTTCTCGTGTATTCTGCTTCTACGGGAAGTTCTGAAGCTGCTGAGTGTAGAAAGCACTGAGGAGGCTGTGGTCCCACCCCTGTGAGTCTTCCAGACATCATCCTCTCCCCTTGGCGAGGCAGCGTCCATGGCACACCGAGGAGGCTGTGCTCCTGTCCCCCGTGAGCTTTCCAGGAGTCCTCATCTCCCCTCCAGGGGGACGGGAGGAAGCTTTCAAACCCTTCTTAAACTTGTTTTCATGTCTTTGTTTTAACAGATTTCTTTGCATCGTCTCCCTTATCCAGAAGTGAGGGTGAACGCTGAGTTATTCACGGGAGTCAAGAAACCACACGCAGCCCAAAGAGACGTTTTTTTTCCCTGAAATGATTTGTGTGTGTTCACCTTAAAATGCAACTCAGTAAAACAGGTGTGTTTTGAGGAATGACTTTAAATTACCCAGGTAAAAATGTGACAGTCAAATGTCATCGTCTCTGCGGGTGTCCACAACCCCCTTCTGTGATTGCGTGTGAGTTTGTGACTTGTGGTTATTTTTGAGGAAAGAAAATCTGTTACTGAGGACTTCAGAGGGTGTGCTGGGATTGTGTAGGGTGGACATCGGGGGCTTCAGTGTGTGGCTTCCTTGAAGAACTTCAAATTAAGGCTGAGAGTCCCTACTCCAAAATGCTCTGAAACCTGAAACATTCCGAGGTTCCCCATGACACTTGAAGGAAATGCTTTTCGGAGCACTTTGGATTTGAAGCGGGGGATGCTCAACTGGAAATTGAAATATTGCAAGACCCTTCTGGCCCCAGGAGCTTGGATAAGGACATGGAGGGGGCCTGTGCCCGGTGTCCCTGGAGTGTGAGGCAGACTGGGCTCGCTGGACTGGTTTTTGTAGGAGCCACAGAAGGGAAAGAGGGTCAAAGTGGCCACGCCTGGCTCCTGAGAAGTCTGGACCAGAAGGAGGTGTGCACAGAGGGCAGCAGTTGAGTCCCCAGCGTCCGGGGCTCCTGTCCCTGGTGGAGTTGAGAGCCTCCTCTAGTTGTGGCCTCTCCCCTGTCAGCAGCCACTGAGGCCTGAAGGGAGAGGGGGCTGAGGAGAGGAGGGAAGGATAGGCCTACTTCTGGAGAGGGCCAGCATCGGCCTGTGCTAGCCTCCTGTGTTACTCCTGCATCCAGGGTGCACGGCCATGCCTCGTGGTGTAGTGCTTCCCGGGATGCACAGTACTCTTGTCTCCAGTAACGGCTTTGTCTCCGACCCTTGGAGGCAAGTTACCTTTTTCCCCAGTGAAAAGAGGAAAAAAATCTTACAGAAATGCATTTGTTCTAATGTCTATTTTCCGATAAGACATGGTCGCTTAGGCTAAATCTTTGGGAGGTCAAGGCAGGAGGATCACTTGAGGCCAAGGGGTTGAAGACCAGCCTGGACAACATAGCAACACCCCATCTGTATAACAGAAAAATTAGCTGAGTGTGGGGGTGCGTGCCTGTGGTCCCTGCTACTCTGGAGGCTGAGGTTGGGAAGATCACTTAAGGCTACAGTGAGCTGCGATTGCTCCACTGTACTCGAATCTTGGCGACAGAGCCAAGACCCAGTCTCAGAAAGAAAAGTTAAAAAAAAAAATCCAGAAATGTCATTTTCTTTTTAAACCATCCCAAAAGAAAAATCGGTTTTTTCTAAGAATGTAAAAGGAAAGTGATACAATTGTTTTTCAAATATTTACAGTAGTCCATCCATGTCATCTCTCATCTCTCATCTCATTACAGAGCAGCAGGTTTCTTTGAGGTTAGTGGTGTTTCTCTGTATCACACCTTGGAGAACAGCCAGCATGAAACCTCTTACCACGATCGTGCACATTGTTTGTAGTCCCAATTAAAATCCTCTCCAGAGACGCCTGTGCTGCTTATTATAGCAGAACTTTGGTTTCGCTGAAATGTGCATTCAGCTAATTTTTTTAAGTTCATATCTGAGATGATGCTGTATAATTCCTGAAGCATATGGGATCAGTAATGATTGAAGATAATTCTGGCTGATGTCAGTTAGAGGATATTTTTCACTTCAAGTTAAAACTTCCTTCGTGATAGTCATTTTGGGATTCATTTAACTATGCTTTATTTCATAGCTCAAATTTTCATTAGTCATTTCATAACATAGGATTTTGAAAGCAGATTTGGCAAAATCTTTCTAACAAAATGCTTGCTTATGACGTCCCAAGGAACAGCACTCAGAATTGCTGGTAACTGTGGTACATTTTAAGGCTGATGATAGAAGTCACTTGAACAGGAAGGGGTGCTTTGTGAGGCAGATGGGGTTTGAACCCCGACCCTCCTGATACACCACCCTGACCCTGGCCTTCTCTCCTCTCCACTGGGAGATGAGAAGGGTGCCAGCATCCACCTCACAGGCCATCCTGAGAACCCGGGACTAAGGGCTTGTGTTCCTCTTGCAGGTGGCGCAGATGTGGGGGCTTGACGATATACACACTGCAGGCTGCCAGTGTCGGGGTAATATAGTTTTAGTCATAAAGGTGGGATTTGCTTTGCTCCCCTGCAGACCAGGTGCAGTGCTGCTGTTGTAGCAGGTGTGTGGATCCTCTTGGGTGGTCCTTAGGTGGACAACAAGTCACCGATTCGGATTCCCAGTGTTAGATGTGAGGGGACCATGGACCTCATGTGTTCAGAGGGGAGGAGTAAAAAGCTTCCCTTGTAATTCCAGGACTGTCTTATCCCAGGAATGCCAAACCACTGGCTTTCACCTGACGCTGTCGTAGGTGACACTGTATGGAAATGAGGACTCATGTTCCGCATACCTGAGCCAGTACCGTCTCCCTCCAGGGCCGTGGCTGAGCCCTCCTGATTTCGCTGGGTTGCCAGCCTGGGGATCTGTAAGCCCAGTGACGTCTCTGGTCTTGGCCCCCGCTCCCCGTGGGGACAGGAGGTGGCTTCAGGGAGGCTGGTGATGAATGCCTGAATGAAGCTGACTTGTGACTGCAGTTCTGTCTAAGGGCTTCCCCGAGTGTTAGATGTCAGTAAATGACACCTGTGTGTGGATCTCATGTGATGAGAGAAACAGTGGGGGAAACCAAAGCTTGTGGAGTCTGCAGGTTCTGGACTTGGGGTTGTGTGCACCTGTGTACTTGGTGAGGGGTGTGATATCTGGAATGACTGTGCAGGTGTGTCACGTTTGTGCGTGTGTGGTGAGTGTATTTAGCAGGTGTGGGTGGAGTGAGCATGTTCATGTGTGTCGTATGTATTTGAGGGTGTGTGTGGAGTGTGTACACGCATCACATTTGGTGAGTGTATTTGAGGGTGTGTATGGAGTGCATACATGCGTTTGCGTGTATAGTATTGGGTGAAGGGGTGGCATGCACACGTGTATGCTGTGTGTGGGGTTTCTACGTGGTCCTCCCCTGAGCCTGCTCCTGGGCCCTGCTGTCCTGGCAGCTTTACAGTTTGGTGTGTCTTTGATTCCCGAAGATTCCGGAACCAAATTCTGAAGCTGTGATCACAAACTTGCAGCCCTGGAGGACGCTGGCCCGTGGAGCCGGCACGAGGGTCTCTGTGCTGGCCTCTCCCTGGGCTCTGTCCACAGAAGAGCATGTCCGATGATTGAGCTGGGCGGGTCTGTGGCTCCCCAGCCTCGGGTCCGCCCTCAGTTCTGCCCCGCCTCTGTTTTTCTTGCTGAGGGGCTCTGGGAAGTGGAGCCTGGGATGGCGTTTTCACCCTGGGGTTGCTTCGCCAGCTGCCCAGGTGCTGGCTGCCTGAGGCCTGCTGCCGTCCTGGGTGGACGGGGCTGTCACGGGGACATCCCTGCACAGGAAGGCAGGTTTAGGAAGTGCCAGAAGTGAGTGGCTTCCTCCCACACTTGATTTTCTGGAAAGTTCTGGGTCTCATATTTTTCTCTAAGGGAAGTTAGAAACTGAGTTTCTCTGTAGGGGAACGTCTTTGCAGCGTCTGTTTGAATGTTCTCCAGGTGTGGAATACTCGGGGCCGTATGTGTTTGGGAACATCCATGTCCTGAGCGAATTCAGTAGGGAATGGAGAGAGGCCTCCTGTCAGCTTGGCCTGTGTTTCCAGCTTGTTGAAGGTTGACGGCTGCTGGTATCCCAGGGAGAGTAAAACACTGGGTGTTGTGGGATGGGAACGTTCCCTCTGACAAGGTCAGTGGGAAAGCACCTAAACAAACGTCCCTGTTCTCTGGGCTCCTCGGGGTCGAGCTTGTTTTGTGGTGTTGAGGGAAAGCTACCCTTGTTCCTGTTCCTCACCATTTGAAAGGTGTCCAGGGCTCGTTCCTCTGGAGAGGTGATATACGTGAGTGGGGGTCAGGTCGCAGGCTCCGAGGTTATTTGGGATCTGTCAACTGATTTCCTGAACGCACAGGTGCTTGGTAAAGATGTTTCTGATTAGCTAAAACATGTCAACAGGACGTGATAGCTGGTGGTTGTTTAAAGACTATCACAATTTTCCTGTTACTTTTTAAATGCCTGTTGAATAAGGAAGGATTCACATATTTTTCTTTTCCTGTCTGCATATTTGATATTTTGTTTTTTGTTTATGTGGGTGTGCAGTTAACAGGATTTAGAAGCAGTCTTAGCCCTGGGGAGACTTCAGGGCCGCCTCAGTCAGTGCTGAAGGGAGGCAGGGATTTGGGGGCTCCATTTGTTCCTCCATAGGACGGACACCAAGGGACAGAGGTCAGCAATCTCAGTGAGGTCACAAAGACGGGCACACCCAGCACCCTGGCCCATGTGCCTCTCCTTCACGTTTGTCTCTGCTCAAAGCTGCTTTCCTGGGTCATCACGGGTGATCTCTAGGCGCATGCTTGGTTCTTGCAGAAGTGGTGTCTGGCTGTGGTCAGTGTGGGCCCTCAGGACTTCCATGTTTTTGGCTCACATTAATATTAGGCAGTGGTGTATGTTTGTTTTGGAGTGGTAGATCGGGTGGATTTTGGCTTTGCCAACTCATTTCATACCTGCTCTCCTAGTCGCTGGGACCCTCTCGTAAGCCACATGTTTTCCTAGGTGCGGGGGCCCTATCATAAGCCGCGTGTTCTCCTGGGCGCTGGGACCCTATCGTAAACTGCATGTGAGGGATCTCGGAGGTGCTCCTTATGAGGATCCGATGCCTGACCTGAGGTGGAACAGTTGCAATTCAAAACCAGCCCCCAGAAAAATTGTCTTCCATGAAACCCATCCCTGGTGCCAACAAGGCTGGGGGACAGCGGGCCTAACAGGTGCTAAGATGTCAGTAGATTTTTGGACTCGGGCCTCAGTTGAAGAGGATTCGATTTTGAAAGGTGGGGATTGAAGGCTTCTAAAGGGCAGGTTTTCATCTCCAGTGGGGCCTGGGCAGAACTGGGTAGAACTGACCCAGAAGCTGACAACTAGTCAGGCTGGCTCCCTGCCTGTGTCCTGTGTGTGCAGCCTTGCTATTTATTCAATTGTCTGGTGGTGGTGTGGATTCCATCCACAGCCTCATAGTAGTGGAACCCATTACTTCAAGGCTGACCTTATTTCACTTTATCAAAAAGACATGAAAATCATTTAGTATAAATCTTCCAGATACCTGTATCCTTTCTTTTCCCAGAGGCTTTTAAGTATTGCAACTTAAAAATCTTCAAAAATAACTTTAAAGGTAAACCTCTAAGTACATTTTTGATGAGCACCCTTGACAGCTTTAATATGTGAAGTAAATTCCCTTGACTTCTGTATTTCTGTTTGCAGAAGACTTTATATTTTGTCAACAGTGGCCACTGTTCGGTGACCATCATACCTGCCGTGTCTCATTTAGAAAGTTGGATGTGGATGTATTAACTTTTCAGACACACAAATACATGCGCTGTTTGTTTTTAGTTTTGATTTTTTGGGTTTTTTTTTTTCCCCAGCTGAATTCAAGAAAGGGAAACAAGCAGAGTAAGTACCCGAAAGCGTCTAAGTGGCTGGGTGGGGGATCTTACTATGGTGTTGGATTGTGTTCTGCCAGACATCGCTCCTTGAAAAGCTGACCCTGAAAGGGCTGGCATTGCCCTCACCCTGGGACATTCGTCTGTGTCACCAGAAAATGAAGAATCTGCCAGAGTACTGTGAGTCACATTCAGTCAGAACTCGATTAACTAAGAGGCTTTGTCTCAAAGGCCAAAACGTGAGGACACATTTTTAATTTTTAAGGAGCCCTACGTCGTGAGTCAGTTCTGATGTGTATTGCATTAGGAAACCTCTGAACTTCCACGGTCCGGCCCCAGAACTCTGAGGGAAAGTGGTTGTGCCCTTCCCACTGTTTTTGTCACTAGCTTTATTCATTTCCTTAAAACCCTTTTTGTATGAGTTCTATTATAGTTTGAAAAAAAATTCACTTAGGTAGAACCGGAAGCGTTTCTGCAGTGTTAATACTCATGACGTGTTCTGGGTCTCGGTATATGTGTACTGCATAAATGTACATGTTTGTATGTGGTGTACCCATACTACGTGTATTTCCACTGTGCATGTATGTGCAATGTATAGGTATGTACACTACCTATGTGTCTTACACACGTGCATGCTGTAGGCATGCATTTACACGTGTATATGTGTATATGGGCACTATGGTTATATGCACACTACTTGGACACCTATCTGTTCTGCATGTGTATATACATGCATGTATTTAATGCCATATGCATACCTGTGTATGTACACCATGTGGTTATGTGCACATTATTTCTGCAGATGTATATATACATATGTGCACACAAGCATGCATGTATACTATGCACACTGAATAAACTTCTGGATATGTACACACTAATACATATACATGCTGCATATGTATGTACACTATTGTATATGTGTATATGCTTTATACGTTAGTATACTGATGTACATTGTATACATGTGCATATGTGTACACTGCGCATGTGTATGCATGCTGTCGTGCACCTACGTGCATTGGATAAGAATGTATGCTATATGCATGTGTATACATATAGCAAATAGCATACCTGTGTACATACGAATGTGCATGTGTATGCCATATGCATGTACATATAGGTTATAGTATACCTGTGCACACTGTATGCATATAGATGGGTGTACATGCTATGTATGTGCGTACATGTTAGCGTACCTATGTACATTTGCTATATGGATGTATGTATGCTCTGTTTGTACACACATAGTGAACTTATTTGTACACTATATATTTGGATATGTGTACACTCTATGCATGTACACTACATGGATTTGGATGTGTGTGCACTCTACGCATGTAGTGCACTTATGTACACTATACGTATTCGGATGTGTGTACGCTCTATGCAGGTACACATGTTACAGTGTACCATATATGTACACTATGTGGATGTAAATGTGTGTGTGCTCTGTGGCACCAGGAATAGGGCTCCTGCAGGGATCCAAGAATGCACCATCTCGCTGGCACCGGAGAGTGTAGGAAGAAAACAGTTGTTTGTTGCAACCTAGTTGAAATTTGGCAGGTAACTGTACCCTCTGCAACGATTTAGGAACAGTCACTTCCTTGATGTTTGTGTTCCTGAAATCATAAACAGCTTTGTGAGGTGTGTCTCATCCCCAGATGAGAGAGGGAACCGAAACATCAATGACTCGGTCACTTAAGTGAAGTAGAACTAACATAGTAGCTGTCTAGCTTTCCATATGATAACTTTGTCAGCAGCTCAATGAGAAATCGCCACTCATCAGGAAATGTGTCCACTTTCTACTATTCCTTATTCGTGGCGTATTTACTGCCTCGTGTTATTCCTCACTATGTAGCAAAATCCCTCCTAGTGTTGTGAATCTAAACAGTTCATGACAAATGTAGTATCTTCTTTGTTAACATTGAAAACGATATGTGAGTTCATCTTCAGATACTATTTGGAAGGATGAGAAAGAAGATATTTAGGACAAAAGAATAGAGAGCTTTCAAGTAAACAGGGAAAATAAGGACTTTGTGCAAAATATTTCCAAAATTGGAATTTGAGAATACTAAATCTCACACCTAAGATCATAGGTAGTTTTTTTGGGGGGGTTTTAAAATTAGTACTTGGTTTTCCATGCCTTTGGGAATTCTACTTCTGATGGAGGATTGCAAGAATAATCTGATTTTTCAGAACAGAAGGACAGTCTGTCTCAAAGGTAAATTCCAGGTTCTACCATAGAGAAATAGAAATTGCTGTCAACTTTCTGTAAGGTTCTTCAGTTCTTTCCTCTTCTGTGGTTAAAAAACCGTCTCTGGGTTTAGTCTCGGCCAAGTTCCTCTTACCAGGTTGCCTTACATTTCACACAGCTGTTGAGAGTCTTCATCATTCATAGTTAACTTGTGAAAAGCAAAACCTTGTACTAGTTAGATCTGAGCACCTTGAAGACAGGGCCTTGTTTTATATTTTTAATAAGCAGCAGGGTGACGGCAGGGCTGGGGCCCTTCATCCCATCATGCGTTCCTCTGAGCTTTCAGAGTTCTCACTGTGTGCCGAGTGTGGTGTTGGCTGTTTAGGGTTTAAATAGGAATACGAGGCTCTGCGACTTGGGACGCTCTTACTACCTTCATAGAGAGCTTGGTGACAGCTTAGCATGACAGCTTGCACACCTGTTGTGTATACTTTATTACGGCCCCACAGAAAGGGTATTGATTTAAACGTGACTAATTTCTCGTGCTTATTTTTGCCTTTATTCCTAGTTACAGTCCTGATACTTTTTCTTCCTTTAAAATCTTGCCAATCCCTGATGAATTGGTGATAAATTATGTTTATGTGTTCTCTAAATCTAGCGATTTAATTGGAGGTCATTCTTCTTGTACCATGTGTCAGTGCTATGTCAGGATGGCTCAGTTTTACGTTGTCAAAGGATTAACTAGAGTAGGATGCAGCCTTACTGGAACTTGCTCATTTATGAAATATAGGCACCTTATTTTTTGTTATACTCGAGGTGTGCTCAACTGTATACATTTTGAGCCATATTAGAAGGATATACAAGATTGTAATGAAGAAAACAACAAGTTGATCAAGTACCAGCTAATGAAATTTATGTTTGAAGAATATGGAACATGGACCTTGGCAATCACTTTTCATCTTGACCTTTTATTTTTTTACTAGAATCTTCATCTGTCACCCAGGCTGGAAGGGTGGAGCACAGTAGTACGATGTCCGTTCACTGCAACTTCTACTTCCCAGGTTCAAGCGATTCTTATGCTTCAGCCTCCCTAGTAGCTGGGGTTACAGGGTGTGTGCCACCATGTCCAGATAATTTATTTGTAGTAGAGATGGGGTTTTGCCATGTTGGCCAAGCTGCTCTCCAACTCCTGACCTCAAGTGATCCACCCACCTCAGCTTCCCAAAGTGCTAGGATTACAGGTCTGAGCCACCATCCCTGGCCTTATCTTCTGTTCTAATATTGGTTATTCAGTCTGAATGATAGCGCCTGGTTGTATTAACTTGTTGTAGAAAGCACAGTTGAAATGAATTTGATCGTGTATGTACTTGCTGACTTAGCGTTCATGGCAGCACTGTGAGGTGGGCATTGTTCCTGAAGGAAGGCCGGATGGGCAAGTCGGGGCTTAGATACGAGACTTGGGCACAGTCACTGCTGTCCCATGGCTGAGATCAGGCCTGTCTGACTCCTGTACCCCGAACTCTTCTTAACACACGAACGAGCAACTGTCAAGAGTCGGTGCTCGAGTGTGATGTGGCCTGTGGTGTTTGCCTCTCAGCCTTGCTTTGGCTCGGGGTAACAGGGCAACAGCTCCCTCCCTCGTGTGGCTGCCTGGGAGTCCCAGGAGAACCCACTGATACCGTTTATAAATGCTGGACATCGAGCGTTCTCCTTGGTACCAGCACATCTGGAATTGGACAGTGCAGTTAGATTCTCGTCCAGTAAACCTGTACAGGAGTGTGTGAACTCTGCATTTGCTTCTCCCGGACAAAGGTGAATTCCTGGTCACTATTGGATGGCAACAGGTGTGGCCTCAGGAGCAGCACGGAGACAGGCACCCGGGTGCAGGAAGAGCATCTGCAAGAGGGGTTGGGGAACGTGACAGACGCAGGTGCGAGTTCAGCTATTACCGGAGGAGGGGGGGTTGAGTAAGACCAGATTTTCTCATTGTTGCCCCTTTCTGAAAAGGACCCTGAATTGACTTCTCTGTGGCTCCTCGTGCCTCCTTGTCAGGTTGGAGGAGACTGCGCCCCTGGCTCAGGCCCTGCTTGCGGCGAGAGGGAAGCTGCTGTTGCTTGCTCTGCCCTCCCTGTGACGTCCTCTGTGCTGTTCTCCTCCGGGAACAGTTCTGCCGAGCAAGCTTGGACACTGCTCCCTTCTGCCCTTTCATGTGTGGAAGGCTTGTGTTCTTTCCTGGTTTTTGATGATGCTGAGCAATGTTTTTGCAAGGATCACTTGTGCCCATACAGGGAAGAAGCCCCTTTAACATCTTGACGTTCTCAAGCAGAGCTTGCTATCGAAGTTGACAGACTCCTGTGTTTTTGTTTTGGCAGAAACCGAATTTCAGTCCTAGGACAGCTTCAGCACACTTGATCCTAGCTCTTCTCTCTCACTGCTCCCCTCGTATGTGGCAGAAATCATATGCCCTGAAGTTTACCAGTCCCTTCATTTGAAAATCAGTTAATGTATGCGATCCTCATGAAAATTTTTCTTTTTATAAAAGCAATTGGAAAGACTGGGTTTTGTGAAACCAGTGTTTTGTGCGTATATTAATTGCACTCACAATAAGCTTTGTCTTCTAAATATTTCATGTTTCAGATTAGCACTGGAATCGTGCCCTGGAGTAGTTTTGCTTTTCCGCTTTTATTTTTGGCTAAGGTAAAGTTGAGAACATTGTGATATTAGGTGTAATGAGCCCTTTTAGTTTCTTCTATGTCTGTTTTCCTTTAAGCCAAAACCAGCAGACTGATACCAGTTTGTGAGCACCTGGCATCTCCCAGGCCTTTCCTGGGTCTTCCCTCCGCTGTCTCGTCTCGTGGACAGAGCAGTCACTTGTGGAAGGTGAACCTGAGAATCCATGCGTGGAATTATGTAAATGTCATAGCTCTCTTCTGTGACGAACTGAATCACATTAAGCCCAGTAAATTGTAACAGCAGGTTTTGCACACACAAAGCGTTGAACACCAGGACAGGTAACCAGGCTGCGACGCTTCTGGTCCTGCACAAGACTTCCGGTATCACAGCACATTTAATAAATTGGCAGCATTGAGTGTTTGAAAACGTTGTGTATGTACCATGTCCGTGATTTTCGAGGGCCTGGAAAAACACCTCTGTGGTTAGAGCAATCTTGATCAATGAGAGCTTAAGGTTAGTACTGGGGCAGACTGTGTTTTAAAGAATCAAGGTCTCTCGAGTATGTTTTGGTTTTCCCATGAAGAAGAAAGATGTTAGCTGTTCTTTCCTGGACTGTGACTATCAGAGTGCCCCACCTCAGTCACTCACATGTTTACTTCATTTCCATTTAACCGGGCTGGGCTTGGGTCAGAATACTTCGGTTGTCAAATGTCATATGAGGCTGAGGAACTGTTTTCTGCTTCATCGTTGGCATGTGGAAATACTGTTTTCCAAAGCATACTCTACTTTCTCATTTGTGTTTATATAAAATAATGGAATGGTTATTTTAACTGTGCAGTTTCCCATGCTTGGTTATTTAATTGCAGAAAGATAACGGTTTTATTTTGCTAAAATCTGTGCTAGGAATTGTGCAAAATATTTGTGAAATGCCCATTTTACTAGCTGAAATGATAGATCTTTGTATAGAAAAGAAAAAGCCTATTGCTACAAGGTGCATTGTCTTTATCGATGCAAAAAGCTTTAGGCTTATTGGCCGTGTAGTCAGTAAAATGCATCAGAATGTGGCGAAAATTGAGAAAAGCAATGAAGTTTTAAAATCTGCTCTGCAGTTTTCTTCAACTCCCTTGCAAGATACTTAATTTGAATAAAAGACAGAATGAAGTGTTCCCATTGAAGAAAGGGGCAGGAGGACTGTTCAGAATGTGTTCTGAATCTGAGCAGTCCTGCCACGCTCGTCTGTGATGTGGTGGTGTCCATGGTACCACTTTTACAGAACTTTAAGAATGCTACTTCTGTGAATAAAATACATTTATTCTTAGCATTTCAGTTTTGAGTTTTGAGAAGTGTAAAACGTGTTAATGGTTTCTTTCCCTGACAGAATTTACTACTACTTTTTTTTTTTTTTTTAATGCCGACAAGACTCTGAAGCACATTAATCACTTAAAAAGAAAATTTTAAAAAAGGGCCAGGCGTGATGGCTCACGCCTGTAATCCCAGCGCTTTGGGAAGCCGAGGTGGGTGGATTGCTTGAGCCTGGGAGCTTGAGACCCAGGGAACCAGCCTGGGCAACCTGGTGAAGTCCCACCTCTACTGAAAACACACAAATTAGCTGGGCGTGATGACTGCACACCTGTAGTCCCAGCTACTCCAGAGGCTGAAGAGAATCGCTTGAGCCTGGGAGGCGGACCTTGCAGTGAGTGGAGATCACGCCCTTGCTGTCAAGCCTTGTTGACAGAGTTTGGACCATGCCTGAAAAACACCAACGATAATAACGTATGGGTGAACTGCCCGGCTGCTCTGTCTAGAGTAGAATAAATCCAATTACGTTTTTGTCTTTTATTAGCATTGAAATTTTCTTAATCATCCCTTTGTTTTCATTACATTGTAGCAATATATTGCTGCTTCGAGTCTGGAACAAGTAGGCTTCTCTGGATCAGGTTCTTACTGGATTACTAAAACTTAGAATGATTTTTCCCCTCCTTGGATGTGACTTATAGAACTTTGCCTTTTGAGGTGATGTGCTGCATTTGACAGCGGACACAGGAACGCCTGAAGAATTCACTTATGGGGCTAAAATGTACGTGCTTTATAGTGTTTCCCTCCTAGAATGAAAATGGTACCTCTCATTTGGGGGTCGATGATGCTATTTGCTGAAAACATTTTAAATTTTATTTATTTTAATTGTTTGAGACGGAGTCTTGCTCTGTCACCCGGGCTGGAGTGCAGTGGCACGATCTCGGCTCACTGCAAACTCTGCCTCCCAGCTTCACGCCATTCTCCTGCCTCAGCCTCCTGAGTAGCTGGGACTACAGGTGCCCGCTACCACGCCTGGCTAATATTTTGTATTTTTGGTAGAGACGGGGGTTTCACCGTGTTAGCCAGGATGGTCTCGATCGCCTGACCTTGTGATCTGCCTGCCTTGTCATCCCAAAGTGCTGAGATTACAAGCGCGAGCCGCCGCACCCGGCCAAAAACATGTTTCTTTACTGCCTCAGTCCTCAGTTGGGTAGTCTGTTCTTTGTAGGACACTCAGGGAGCGGGGACATCTTGAGTCTTGAAAGGCACGCTCTGCCAGATGGGAATCTTCCAGCTGCTTATTTAGGGAATCCTGCCGGCTGTCATTGACTGGAGAGCGCAGTTTCCTGGCTGCCCTGGTCTTTGAGGGGAGGGAGGCTAAGGGGTCATTTTCCCACCTGGACCAACATGTTTATTAAACCTGGTTTGTGGATCATTTGGATCTTTTTATGAAGGAAAAGCCACATCTGTGACTTTCAGATGAGTAGAAGTCATGTTAAAAAAATATATATATATATTTTGGTTACTATGGAGAAGTTTTGTCCTTGTGACCTGTGAATACAGTCACGGGAGAGCAGAATGTTCACGGTGTGGGTGCTTATGGTGTACATGTAGAGTCACATTCGTCACAAGTATTACTTTAAAAAGTGACAAATAAGAGAGAAATATTTTCCTCTTTACAACCTCGGTAAGAAGCTGGCAGCACTCTTGTTTTTGGAGGGGTGTGAAGGGAATATTGAGAAAGTGTCATCAACATTAGACTCGCCCACTCTGCAAATCCTGTGCTGGCTCGCATGAAGACCCCGTGATGGAAAGATGCACCCCTCTGCCCAGAAGGAGGTGAATCTTTGTAGCGCTCAGGACGCATGGTTCATCTCTATATAAAGGCAGAGTGTGAAACGCCGTGGAGGCTGAGAGAAGAGATGTGGTTAGCAAGTATGAGTGAGACGTTTGCGGCTTGTTAGCACCTGGCGTGTGTGCAGCAAACTTTGCTATCTGCACACGTGTGATCCTCAGAACACTGGCGTGTGGAGCCGTGGGGGCTGTCGAGGGCCCCAGCTCCTGACGGGCTGAGGAGTTCCCTGTTAACGCCAGGATAACCGTGATTTTGAAGGCTGTCACTCAATCCCAAGTCCCGGAAGGGGCTCCTTTCAGAGAGGAAAACACCCCTAGAGCCTCGGGCAGAATTCAGTGATTTTTCATATAATGCTGCTTAGATTTCGCAAACATGAAACCAAGAACATATTTCGGAATGCTTATGGTTCTTTTGTAACCATGGAAACAAAGTAATTTGCAGTCGATGGACAGTTTATCCATCGACTGAACTGCCTACGGCATGAGCACAGCGCTCTCCCTACCGCCCTGGGCCTTGCTCTGGTTTGCTGGGGAGGCTTGGCAGGGCCTCTTGGCTGGAATACCTCTCCCGTGTCCCATGTTGCTACCCCTGGTCACAGCCATACTGCTGGGCGCCTGTGCCGTGAGGACACTGAGTGGACACGGAGCCGCGGGGCAGCAGTTGGTCATGAGGTGGCATCCACATGGTCCGAAACAGGTTTCTGTTCATTAAGAACGATCATTGCAATAAAAACATAGAGTGAAAGAAAACCCTCTACTGACCTGAGAATGCGTCAGCTGAGTTGCATTGGGAAGTGCAGTGAGGAAGGTGAGGGCTGAAAGGAAATGAGGGAGGGAGAGGAAAGGAGAGAAGGGAAGTGAAAGGTGGAGGGAGGATGGGAGTGAAAGAGGGAGATGGAGGAGGAAGAAGAGAGAGGGTGGTAGGCAGGAGCCTGGGAAATGAGTCCCAGAGCCGGTTCCTGACCGTCGTGGGTGCGTCAGAGCTGATCTTCCAGGAGAGGTGGCCTGGGACGGCTGACCCTTAGGAAGTGAGGGCCTGGGGGAGCTGATTTTTTGGCCCTCAGCGGGACTGTTACTGACCTGAGATGCAGTCGATGGTTATCCCGAAGAGGTCGTCTGCACAGCCACCGTTTGCTGCCAGGTTGGAGAGAGAAATGCTCCTCCCCATGGGTTCTTTCTATTTTGTGGATTTTTCCCAGTTTAGCTGAGCAGCCTGTCAGTGGAAATATTAGGGATTACTAACATGTCTCCATTCTACAGAGCAGTCGGCCAGCTTCCGATCCTGTAGTTGTTGGGGGCACGACTCCCGTGGTGTCAGTGCCGGCCCAGCGTGGAAGCCGCAGCCCGAGGCGCTGGGAAACCTGTGGGGCTCTCGCTGCCCCACAGGACTCCCTGATGGGAGTCGTGCGCTGGAAGAAAGATGTCCTTAGGGCAGAGCCTGGCGAGGAGGGGGTGCTGCTGTTGCAGCAGTATATGGAATTTCAAATGACGAATGAAACAAGCTTTTAATTATGATCAGAGCTCTATGCTGTGCGTTTCTTCAAATGGAAACGTTGTGCTTAAATGAATTTGCTGTTAATCGGTTGCCTCGTGCAAGACGGAGGGCTGGGAGTAAAGTAGAACGTAGACTTATCTACAAAGCTTCCTCCTTTCAGACTACAATCAGTTGGATGGTGCTACACAGGAATACATGAGAATTCGTGTGAGAAAGGTGAGGGGTGTAGAGCTGTGTGACCGGCAGGTGTTGGGGGAGGTTTGAGAGAAGCTTTTGGCTGAAGTGGTGTCAGGTGCAGGTGCTGAAGTGTGATGTCTGGCTGGATGGAAGAGCACACGCCTCTGGGCTGCGGGAAACCCATAAAGGAGGAGGTGGGCAGACGTGAATCGTGTCTTAGGAATGGTGGCAATTCAGACAGACCCAGGATCAGGGTCCCACGGGGGAGGAGTGGACATCAGGACCCAGGGAACGTGGGGCGGGGGTCATACCCAGGCCTCTGCAGAGCTTGCTGCTGTGTCAGCAAGGCCCTGTGCTTGCCCTCCTTAAAACTTTCCTGATCCATAAAACGGGCACGACAAAATCCACCTTGTGACACTGAAGCTTAAATGAGATGATGTACGTGGTGCCTTCCTTCCCTTCCTGACACATCATAGACTCACAGCTATGGTAGCAGCGACAGACTGGATGGAATGCTGGAGCCGCTTTGCGCCTGGTGAAGCCACATGGATTTGTACAGTGCTGGTGACTGTCTCCAAAAGCCTTTGGTCACAGCAGTGGCAGCCTTGAGTGGCTCTTGGCATACTTCAGTTTGTGGAGTGCAAGGTTGACTGGAGATTTGAGGCCATTGATACTACCCAGGGGTGAGCTGATGAGGCCCCAAAACATGGGGGAAGGCCGAGAGGACTTGGCTGCCAGAAACATGGTAAATTTCTGGCTTCGAGAACTTGCTGACTTATGGACATAGGAAGGTAAACCCAGATGGCTCCAAAATTTTAAGTCCAGAAGAAAGGTGGGAGGGTACAATTGCTGAGTGGGTCATGGTTGCCCTGTCCCTTTCTTTCTGGCCATCGTTTCTCCTCCCTCCCCCCTCCCCCTGCCTTTGTGGGCTGGAGGGCCTGAGCCTGCACAGTGGTCTATTTCATGGTGACGATGGCTGATTATTAACCTGCAGTAAGAAGTCTCTCCATTTTATTTGGCAACAGTAGTTAAATAAATTTAAGGAGTGATGGTGTAGTGGTATTTGTTTTGTTTTTGCTTTTTTTTTTTTTAAGTGTCATTTAACTGAATGTTATTTCCAATTTCACTGATCACTTTGAGGGGCCAAAACATGCTTTGATTTGTTATTTTGTGTTTGAGCTAGTTTATTGTGTCACAAGAATGCCAATTATTCTGTTGTCACACATCATTAAGTATCTCAAATTGTGTTACTATAATACTTAGCTGAATTACCTCCCTTAGTTTGGCTTTTAAAAAACTAAAATCTGTGTGAAACACTGGATGGTGCATCTCCATTGAGGGTTGTTGAGAAGTGTGACTTTTCCTGGCATGCTTGAGAATCAGTGACATTATTTTATAGAAACACTTTGTAACTGACACCAAAGCTAGAAGCTCCTGTAAAGGGCAGGGGAGGCAACGTGTTATACTTTGAGGGCCACAGAAGTCTCTGCATATATTTCTTTTGTGAAAACTTCAAAGTGTAAAATTCACTTCTGGTTCCCTGGCCAAGGCTCGGCCGGGGATCATGGTTTGCAGACCCTTGACAGCAGCTGAGCTGAAAGCTGGTCTCCCATGCGGTGAGCAGGAGCCCACCTCATTGCTTCAGCCAGGAAGATACTGCCCTCATGCTGGAATTTACTTCAAAGAAACTTGAAAGCTCTGGCACCGCTGCTCATTTCCATACTGTTGCAGGCTATCTAAAATACGGAGGATGTCTTGGCGTTTTGATTTTGTTACTCCTGTTGAACGGCTCTGAGATGGCTCATCGCGAGTTAGACATTTGCAGAAATGATCAAGCAGAGCTGCAGTCATCTTGCAGATCAAGTGAAGTTTTTTCTGAAAGCTTGTTACAGGCTTAAATTTCTGATCCCGTTCCATCCACTGATCTTGTATGATTGGTTTCTTTTTGCACCTATTTGGGTCTGTGAAGCGTCTTCCCCCTGTGGTAGAACTTTAGCTCTGATTTCATGCATGAGTCAGTATCCTCCTCATCTGTGAGGAGAAAGCACTGCAAATCCTGTGTGGTTTCCGTCCCCTTCCTGCACGCGGATAGATTGGGAGGTATCTGTGGTGTGTGAACTTGCTACCCCCAGAGGCTCCTTGTTCACTCCCCTGGACCATACTCCTCCCTACACCGATGGACTGCACTCCTCCCTCCTGGTTCATTCCCTGGACCACATTCCTCCTTCCTGGCTCACCCCCTGGACCACACACCTCCCTCCTGGTTCACTCCCCAGACCGCATTCCTCCTTTCTCCTTCCCGGCACACGCCCTGGACCACATTCCTCCCTCCTGGTTCACTCCCTGGACCACACTCCTCCCTCCTGGTTCACTCCCTGGAGCACACTCCTCCCTCCTGGTTCACTCGCTGGGCGGAACTCCTGCCTCCTGGTTCACTCGCTGGGCCGAACTCAAACTTCCTCCCTCGTGGTACACTGCTCTGGGCCCCCCCACACCTCCCTCCTGGTTCACTGCCCTGGGCCCCTACGCCTCCCTCATTGTTCACTCCCCTGGGCCCCTACGCCTCCCTCCTGGTTCACTCCCCTGGACCCCCACTCCTCCCTCATAGTTCAATCCCCAGGGCCCCCACTCCTCCCTACTCTCCTGGGCCGCGTTCCTCCTTCCTGGTTCACTCCCCTGGGTCCCCACTCCTCCCTCTTGGGGACTTGGTTGTTTCCGCTGTGCTTGTGCCAGCACGATAAGGCTGAGTGGTAGCTCTAGGGCTGTGGCTGCTCACGTAGCTGTGGCATTAGTGTAGAAAACTGCGGGGATGCAGCTGCCCTTACTGTGATGCTTCGAGTGTCATAGTCGGTGTGGGAAGCTGGGTGAGATGTGGATGTCTCAGGAAGGGACAGGAGCCTCCCCTCAGCCTCTGTCAAACACTTCTCAGCCAGGCGTGGTGGTTCATGCCTGTAATCCCAGCGCTTTGGGAGGCCGGGGTGGGCGGATCAACTGAGGTCAGGAGTTGGAGACCAGCTTGACCAATGTGGTAATTTTTGACACATTAAGGATTAAGGAAAATGACTCACTCGTTTGCCTTGCTTTTTAATTGATGATTGGTGTAGCCCAGTAGTCTGATCTTGTTAAGCAACCATTCTTACTGAAACACTAATCTTTAAAGGTCTCTTCCTCTGGACACGTCTTTGGCTGCTGTAATCAAATGCAATGTAATCAGCACTGGTTAATGGCTTTCCTTGCTTGGCTAACAAATGCTCCTCAGAAACGTTGGTTTCTTGTTATTTTCATTTATAAGTATGTTTTAAGCATTCTAATTTTTCTAGCTTTCCTGCGAGTTGGGAATAATTGTGATGGGTGCTTAGTTTGGGATGTTGATGTACACTCTACGCCCAGCTACTATGCCATTGTGTGAACACTGATTTGTCACTTTCTCATGAAGACTGATTTCACCTAGTTTGGTAAATTCTATTAATTTTAAGGAAGGGGGTGGAATGCAACTGCTGTTAGGAGGCTTTTTTAAGGATCGGGGAAATGTTGCCATGATTATTACCATTACAGAAGGAACATAAAAATACGTGCTGCCTTCAGTCATGATGAATATGTAAGTCCGCATCTGTGACTGCAGAAAACGGCAGCCCCAAATCTTAAAATCGTGTGGATGCACCAAGCCCATCTGCAGGGCACTGTGGAGCAGACTGCATTAGCCGAAGTTGGCCCACAAGCCCTGAGGGATGGTGTCTGAGTTATGATAAGGCTCCGATTTGGGATTAAACAGGCCTCCAAATACTGTGATATTCTAAACAAAGACACGATACTGCCCAGGGAGCCCAGTGGGCACCTGTAGGCAGTGTAGGTGAGAAAAGGCTCCAAGGAAGATTCCTGCAGCTCAGCTAGGAGGATTCTGTAAGGCAGTAGACACATCAATGTTCACATAGGAGTGTTGAGCTATATTCATTCCTTTTAAGCGGCCAGGCTTGTGTGTGTTTTTAGGGGCACTCACGTGGTGCCCCTTCCACCCTCACTGCTGGTTGTGCCTGTTTGATGTTCCGGATTTCTGTGTTAAGTGTGTCCACTCTCCAAATGTATCTCTGTCTCTAGAATATTTTAGAGTAGACCATTTACTGTTTAAACGCTTGTTTTTAGTGAGGAAGAAATCTTTAAAACTGGCCATACAGACACTGCTATAAATGTTTAACAATGGAATGTGTAATGTTTGACACGTAGTGTTTAAAATAGAAGACAGTTTAATTTAGAAATTCTGCTGGAATGCCAACTTAAATTACCACCATGCGTATGCATATGGAAAAGAATGAGAGTGAATGTGCAGAATTGGAATTTTGTCTATTTTGTAGAGATTCTGTAATGTATCAGGTACAAGCCTCACTTCATGATTTAAATGCATGAAGCTGAAATTACAAAACTTGACAAAAACATGCCTTTGAATAGTGAGCCTTTATCCTCCTTGAAATAGTGATTCATTCACTAAAATGTCCACCTGCAACTTTGTCAAACACATTTGTTACATTAGTTCTCAAGTGAGCTCAGTTTTCCAGACAGGGAGATTATTACTGCTTAAAGTTTGTCCCGATGATGTAGGTGAACAGGGAAAATGCTTTGACGTGGATCCTCTGTGTGTGTTAAACATCAGACGCGGCCTGCCCAACCCTCTGCCTGTAACTGGGAACCTTGACTGTCGGGATCATTGTAGAGAACCTTGAGGAAAGCAAAACAAAAAGCCTCTGGAGTAGCAAAAGATGTAGCTGATTTCATGTAGTAAAACATACACATTTTTCTTTAAAATGCATCCTTCGGAACCTCAGCTTGCTGATTATTTTAGAATCGCTGTAGTCTGCTGACAGCAGTGGTGGGAACAGGTGCATGGCCCGGCTGGTGCAGGAGGGTCTCAGAGCACAGCCACACTGCTGACACCGAAGGAGGGGCTGGAGCCATGATGCTCGTGACTCGTGCAGATGGCCTTGGCTGACCTCCACAAGAGGAAACGTCAGTATCCAAGGAGGAAAAAGTGTATTAATTTCATGAGTGTTTGCCTTCGCAATGGCTACAACCCTGAGTTTGTGGCACCTGCTGTCTCTGGAATGAGGAGTCTTCCCTTCCTGGCAGACAAGCTCTAGATGGGAACAGGAGCTGTGATTGCTGGATTGAAGAGGTTTCCTTCTTGGGGAGGTGGCCTTCGAGCCTGACTCAAGGAAGCTGTGGCTGGCGGGAAAGGGCCTTGGAGACAGTGTATTTACCAGGAGGGTCAGTGACTGAGAACCATCCTGTTCCGAGTGTTGCCATTCTGGTTCTAGAGTAAACTTGGGGAGAAATAACAGCCCAATGCTTCGAGGAATCTTCTGTGATGTTGATGACATTTGGTAGATTTGTTGCTGAGACTCTGAAATGAGAAGTCCGGGAGGTGCAGGCCTATCAGGCCGTGGGACGTGGTAGAGCTGCTGCTTTAGGGGTTGGAGTCGCCGTGCCAGAGGTTCAATCCTGCAGAGACTTTTGCACAGTGGGCAACTGCTGCCTCCCGTTGATTGTGAGTCCCCCAGATGAATACCCATGAAAGGTACCATGTCAGCAAAGAGTCAAACTCTGAAGCATTTGGAGATTTATTCTGAGCCAAATGAGTTACCATGGCCCTTGATACTGCCCTCAGGAGATCCTAAGAATGTATTCCCGAGGGGGTCAGAGCCCAGCCTGGTTTTATAGCTTTTAGGGAGACATGAGACAATCCATCAAATAAATATAAGATGTACATTGGTTTGGTCTGGAAAGGTGGGACAACTGGAAGCAGGGGTGTCCAGGTCATAGGTAGATTCGAAAATTTCCTGATTGACAGTTGGCAGAGAGAGTTGTCAGATAAGGGGTTGTGGAGACCAAGGCTTTGTCATGTTCAGGGAATCCTCCAGGTAGCTTCAGAGAGAATAGATTGTAAATGTTTCCCATCAGACTAAGAGTCTAAGGTCTGTCTAATTCCAGAAGGGAGGTGGGGTGATGAGGCAAGTCCGACCCCCCAGCGATCACGGCCTGGACTAGTTTTTCAGTTTAGCTTTGGAATGCCCTTGTAAAAAGCAGGGGCTGTTCAGATGGCCAAAGGGGCTTCGAATTCTAATGTTTTTACAACCAGAAAGTGATCGTGTTTTTTTCTGTGGATGACAGCCAGTGTGGTAATTAATATTTTATTAGCAGATTAATTTGGAAGTCAATGTGTTTTCAAGTATGTTAATTGTTAAATCATCAACAAACAGAGAAGTGCTTATTTTGAAACCAGCCTGAGACTCAAGAGGCTCATCAAAGAAAACGATGGACTTGGGAGAACTGATTCACGTGTTTACTGCCCCAAGTTTCAGGCATTATGAGAGGTCTGTGCTGATACCTTGTGACTTGAGAACTTAAATCTTGATTGACTCTTAAGAGTGAGGCTTTTTTTTTTTTCTTTTTAAACGATCAGTGTTTCTGTCTCCTGTGTTTTGTCTTCCAGCCGCTGAGCACTTTAGGTTTGTGTTCACGTGGCGTTGTTCCCTGAACCACCCGCTTTGCGGCTCCTCTGTCCTGCCCGCCTTGATCGCATCTTTCCTGCCCCGTGAGTTTTATCCCGAGGACTGTTCTCCGCTGTGTGGAGTGGAGGATCAGTGGACACTGGCTTTACCGACTCATTTTCTATGTAGCTCCCAGTTTCTCAAAATCATAATCGTCTTGGATTTCCTGTGAAACTGGGAGTCAGGCCTTGGGCACAGTGCTGGGTGGCCTTGGGCACAGTAACTGGGGCAGGAGGGAGAGATGAGAACAGGATGGACGGTTTGTCAGGGGAAGGAACCCCTTGCCGCATTCCTGTGTCTGTTTTAGGTTAAAGATGAATGGCCGGGTGGTGGATGTCTCACCTGCTGTGGCTGGACCTCGCTGTGCTGAACCCTGAGCAGGGGCCCCAGCAGCTGCCTCCTGCCAGGCCAGGGCCACAGGGCTGGGCTTCTGCCTCTGGGGTGGGTTGCGAGGGCTCCTGCCAAGGTGCAAGGGTCTGCACCGCTCCTGTGTGACCTGAGGAGCATGGGGGAAGCTGGTCTGTGCTCCTTACCTGGGAGAAGCTGAGCTCACCTGGGCCAGAGCCTCTGGGGAGGTAGGAAGGCAGAGGCCTGGAATTCCTGCTTTCCCCAGACAGCAAGAAAGCTCAGTGTTGCACCTGCTCTGAGATGCCCTCAGCAGCCATATATAGTTGACTTGAACATGAGGGAAGGTGCCAATTAACCCGGCTCTGTGGAGAGCTTTGAGGAGTCCAGGTCCTGGGCCCCGGGCTTTTTAATATGTTCCTTCCTGAACAAAAAACAACAAAAGATCCCTGTGGCTGATGCCGACTGCGTGGGATAGGACATGCCGAGCTTGCGTGGGGCTTGCCCCTGAGTTTTCTTGGTGCTCCTCCCAGGACCCACGGACACCAGCCTTTCCAGGCCGAGGCTTGTCCTGTTTAGACCCTCGTTGGTGGGGTCTGTGGTCCTGGATCGAGGGCCCAAGCACTTCTTTTTGCAGGATTCCTTAGGTTTCATCATTAGTCCCAGCTCTTCAGCAGGTGGAGCTGATTGACTCTGACATTTCCATTATGTTGTTCTTGTGTTGCCTCAGTTAACTTAGAATAATGAGTATTTGCCAGAAATAATTGATGGCGTGATGGGAATTATTGGTGATTCCCTGACATAGGCAGCCTGTATAGATAAGCGTGTTACACGGTGTCTGATGTCTGAGATGTTGGTCCAAACCTTCTCAGCAACACCCTTTCAGGGGTAGATTCCTGTGCAGGAGAAGCTACTTTTCCCCGAGACGCGGTGGCGGCCCCTGCACTGGCATGGTAGGGTGGCTGTATGACTGGGCAGGGCTGGACGTGCTACTGTCCGCCCCTGCACTGGGCGCGCGCCTCCGCACCACGTATGTGTCGAGGGTGCCTGCCTTTGTTCCCCCAGCTCGAACTCATAGAATTGTATACCTTCCTTGACACATTCCTGCATAGAAATGATTAGATCTGGGGGCTGAATCTCAATCTGACATGCATGTAGGTAAATTATTCATGTGAATGACTTGGGTCCTCCACGTTCAGGGTCAGGAGGCACGAGGTGGGTTTGGACACAGCTGTCTCACCTCAGGAAGTTTCTCTCAGAGCCTGTTTCTTTCTCTAGCAAAGTAAATGATGCCTACCTCACGGGGCTTGACACAGGCTCAGTACTCAGATGCTGTCTGGTCTTTATTATAGTTGGTATTTGGGGAACAGCATGGCTGGTAAGAAAATGCGTTATCTTTACAATTTATAGAATGTCATACAAGGCAAGCGTGAAACCGGGACTCTACCCTAACCTGAAGATGCTGGTGCTTACTCTTCTCCTGAAGCATCTTGTTGTAATTCTGGTGCGTGTCAGCCAAGTCATATGATGGCACCGCATGCGTGATGCCAGCTCAGTTACCTCGGACCGGCGAGCCTGAGGCTGCCAGGGAGCAACCCTCCTGCCTCCAGCCCTCGGCTGTTTCTCTCTCTCTATCCTTCCCTCTGTCCCTCCCTATCTCCCACTCCTCCTCACCACTCCTGCTCCCCTCCCTACCCCCCTCACTTACTCTACAACAGAGGCTCAGACTTGAACAAATCCCAGCTGGGCCTATTTAACGCTTGGCTGGGAAACCAGAAGGAAAGGGGCCCAGTTACTACAAAAATAGAGAATTGAAATAGAATGTGAGCTACTTTTGCATATTTTTTATTTTAATCTGAATATAAAAGGCAAGTGTCAACACAAAATCGGTGCTAACTGAGCCACACAGCTCCAAGTCTGCCTTGTCAGGGCTCCATGGGTTCCCATGCACTGGCCTTCTCTATGCGCGTCTGGACACGCCGTGACTGCGAAAGGAGCATTCAGTTATGGTCCTTTGAATGTTTCAGAGTCATGATTAATAAAAATCTTCACGTTTACCCACAGCCAAGTCTTGATTTAATAACAGGTACTGCAGGTATCTGGGTGGGCCTAAGCCTCTGTTTTAGAAGCAGCCGCACCATCTGAGGGGCAGGTCCATGTGGGCTGGCAGGCGGCTTGGTCCTTGGAGCACAGGGTGGACCTGACCCAGTCCTGGCAGTGGGGGGCCTTGCATTTCTAGAATGTAGTGATGCAACCTGTGGCATAAATAAAAAGCCTCATGTGCCCCCATGAGAAACTGGGGCTTCCCCTCAGTACTGTGGTGTGCTGTGTTTGTGATCGTGCAGATGTAAAAGGGTGAGGGAGATGTCTAAAAACTAGGCTCCCAAAGACAGCCCTTCAGGTCTGGTGCTTTCATGTGTGTTTGCACACCTGTTTGACGCGTGTTCACCTTCACGCGTGCACCTGTTTCATGCATGTACACCTGTTTGTGCATGCGCCTGTTTCGCACTTGTGCCTGTTTCATGTGTGTATGTGCCTGGGCATTCACCCTGTATTGCGTCATATGTTGTATTTTACAGATTGGTTTTTTTCAGTTTGTATCGTGAGCTTGTAACGACTTTGGGAAGAAAAGAGGGGTTCCTGGCAGCCTTTGGCTCTGAGAAACATGATGTCACGGGAACAGATGAGACAGCCCGGGTGAGGCCGGCAGAGGCCATCGTGGCCTGGGAGTCCGTGCACATCCACTGTCTGTCACTGTGTGACAAGTGACCCCAAAACCTAGGGGCTTAAGGCAAAGTACACGTACGACTGTACAGCTTCTTCAGGTTGCAAATTCAGGGCAGCCCTGCTGAGCTGCTCTGGCCCAGTCCCCCGGGTCACCGTGAAGATGCTGTCCAGGACTGCAGCCATCTGTAGGCTCAGTTGGGCTGGAGGTTCTGCTCCAGGATGCTGTGCTGACGTGTCTGCTGGCAGAGGCCGGGTCCTCCACACCTGGCCCCTCCCTGGGGCTGCCAAGTGCATTCCTGCCCAGGGCCGCTGCTTTCCGTAGAGACGTAGCAGTGCTGGTCTTATGCCCAGCGTCAAGGTGGCTGGGTCAGGAGCAAAGACTTGTTTCCCCTACTCAACGGCTACGCCTGCAGGGCTGGGCGACAGTGGAGGTCGCGCAGGAAGGTGTTCGCTGAAGACCGTGCTCTGTGACTTGACGGGTGTTCCTCCCAGGAGGGTGAAATGGAGACTGGACGCTGGAAGCGGCGTCCTGCGTGACCCGACGTGTAGTGGGCTCACAGCAGAGTTAAGTCCTTCCTTTACAGATACTTTTCAGAGTCTGCCCGCCTTTAGATTCTCTGACTAACATGTCTGAGGAGGGTCCCAGGAGTCTGCCACCTGCCAGGCCAAGGAAGTTCCCTACATGTGGCTGGTCCCCTGACACCCTGAGAAACGTGACTCGAGAGGATCACCCGAGTTTCCTAAATGAGTCACCTGCCTTCTCTTCTCTTTGCTTTCATGCCTCCCCCAGGATGGGTCAGTCCTGTCAGCCGCAGCGATACCTGCATGCTGGGGTTCCAAGGAGATTGGGGGTGTGTGTGGTCCCCCAGGGAGATTCGGTGACTGAGCATGCTGTCATAGCAGTCAACATGTCCTCATTGTTTTCACTTTTAATGAAGTTCAGTTACTAGGTTTTCTGAGGCACAATGATGTCCTTGTGAAAAATTGGTGATCAGGGAAACAAGCAAGTGTGGGAAAATGATCCTGCCCTTAAACCTGAAAAACGATGAAACAGCAAAGAGCCCTGAAGAGCCCAAGAACTTCCTCATGGAGCAGTGAGGAGACACCTCAGTAATGGGTTAAAAAAAATGAGATAATACTGAAGAAAAGGTAAACTAAATTTTGGGTCTCCTTTGGGTAAAGAGATGGTGGTTTACATTTTGGAGGCATGCTTTTATATACTTATTTATTTTTCTTTGTTGGATTTAGAATTAGTTGCAATAAATGTGTTTTTTAATTAAAAAAATTGGGGTATACAAAGTCTAATCTCTTTGTGATATTTCTGTACTGTGAGACTCCACATACAAAAGTGAAGCCCAGACTGTATCTCTAATGAAGCAGAGTGAAGTTGTCATCTCCTGCAGGCCGGTCTGGTCTCCAGGCATCTGGCCATCCTCCCAGTCTTGGGCACACCTGCGTCACTGGTGCTTCCTGCCAGACTGTGACTCTGCCCAGGTTTCAGGAGCACCCGGAACAGTTTTCCTGGGGCCTCCTGCTTTGTCCTGGCTCCTGGAAGCACAGGCTTTTGATGAAGGACTCTCCCCACTGCCAGGTAAATTGGTGATTGCCCCACAGTCTGTATTTCTCGCATGGTTCGCAGAGCGTCTGGGCGTGGTGTCCTGGCCCTGGAGCCAGCTCTAGGACTGCACGGTGGCCTTGCCTCTGCCCCTCATCTGGGAACAGGGTGGTGGGGAGGAGAAGGGAAGCAGGGTCTTGCCCCTTCTGCGTCTCGAGAACACGAGAACATATCGTCCCATTGCCTCGCACCATTCACAGCCCAAGCTTGTGTGAAGTATTATTTTATAACCTCCCCTGACAATGATGTATTTTATATAAGCAGCACATACAGTGGTAATTTAATACCCTATCGAGCAAGATTAAACAATAAGGAGCAGATATCACTGTAGAAAAGTTACTTTATCCAGGAAACATTTATCTACTGCAGGTGGATGTGAATCATGGCTTCCTCCTCGGCGGCGCCCGATGAGCCTGTGAGATTCTGTCCTGTTCACCACTGTTAGTTATAAGCTACACCTTTCCTTCTCTGATGTTAGTTAGAAGCTCTACCTTTCTTTCTATGATGTTTATTTCTTGCCTGTTCACCGCTGTTACAGTTACCAGCTATACCGTTTCTTCTGCGATGTGTATTTCTTACCTGTTCACCACTGTTAGTTACAAGCTATACCTTTTCTTCTGTGATGTATATTTCTTGAAGGCATGGACTAAATCCTAATTCCACAGTTTTTGATGCACATACTCAAGAGATACTTGTCTGAATGAATGGATTAATGGAAAATAGAAGTGGTGACTTCACTTTATTTCATTATGTCAAACTTTGTTTACCCAGAAAATTTTATGGTCCTTTGGATAAACAGGGCCTCTGTGCAGCGTGGTTAGAGATTGTGAGAGTGCCGCAAATGGCTCTGTGGCTGTAGGCTCACAAAGGTCATCAGGGACTTGGTGGCGGCACCTGTGTTGAAAACTGAGTTCTGCAAATCCATTCGAGTGACCTGCCAGCACACACAGCCCTGCTTCCCAGCTGATTTCTGCACAGAGGCTTCTCCTGAATGCCCCAAGTGAACGTGGGTTCAGCCAGCACTGCTGGGCTTCCACAGCAAGGATGAGAGAGAAGAGGGGCAGGACCCGAATCTTCCTGGGCCCCAGTGCCCGTGTGGGGACGCTGCCTGGCCTGGCTCTTCTGGGGGAGGTCAGGGAAATGATGGCATGGAGGGACTGTTGGCACGAGCCGCTTGCTCAAACATAGATCCCAGTTCTGTGTGGGAGGCAAAATAGAAATTTATGTGGATATCATCAGTAACATAGCAAACATGGGCTTCTTCCCTAGGGTGGCTGACCCTCTTGCTCCTCTGCTGAGCAAAGGCCAGGCCTGGCCTTCTGGGCCTCCACAGTGAGCTTTTCCCAAACTCTGTCCACTCTGTGGAGATGGCTAGAGTCAGGGCAGACATGGGGTGTCTGCCACTTTTTTTTTTTCTTTTCTTTTCTTTTCTGAGATGGAGTCTTGCTCTGTCGCCCAGGCTGGAGTGCAGTAGTGTGATCTCGGCTCAGTGCAAGCTCCGCCTCCCAGGTTCACGCCATTCTCCTGCCTCAGCCTCTCGAGTAGCTGGGACCACAGGTGTCCACCGCCACACGAGGCTAATTTTTTTCGTTTTTAGTAGAGACGGGGCTTGATCATGTTAGCCAGGATGGTCTCCATCTCCTGACCTCAAGTGATCCGCCCATCTCGGCCTCCCAAAGTGCTGGGATTACAGGCGTGAGCCACCGCACCCGGCCAGGTATTTGTCAGTTTTTGAAAGCTACATTTAAAGAATGAAATAGACCAAACAGAATTACTTCCGTTTGAATATTTAATACTTAGTCTACCAGAACACTTAAATATAGTTACTGTATTAAAATAATAAGGAAGAACTTTCCCTCTGTTTTCAAAGCAAAAGTATAAACAATCTTTTACTTGGCAGGGATTTCACTATGTTTCTAAAAAGTCAACAAGCACTTTTCCTGAAATAGACCCGTCTCTTCCTCTGCATAGACCCTATGAACATTTTAGCTACATTTCTGCTGTATCTTGATGTGATAGATTATAGAAAATTCCTTGCTACTGGAACTTCACGATGCTTTCCTTTTAAACATCAAATAGAAAGTATAGATAGTAAATCTCAGATTAGTTGCCATTCTCGGTCTTGGTAGGGCTGCCACAAACAGCCTCTGTCAGTTACAAGAGAGTGTGTCTCCCCAGCAACCCGGCTTAGATTGCAGACCAAGCCAGCCTCACCCAGGATTCAGTGCAACGTCTTCCAAAACTGTAGCCACTGCTCTTGGAGGACACTTGAGAAGAGCTCCCTTTGATGCCTGTACATGGCTGTTCTCAGATCACAGCAGCTGCAGCAGCATCTCGGAGGATGCCGGCAGGGGTGTCCTGGGTACTGACACCACGGCAGGGGCCTGTAGTGTCTGAATGAAATGGGCCGTGACACTGAGCAGCCTAGAGGAGTCCACAGCCACGTTTCAAAGGTGCAGTGTCCCGAAGTGAACCCCAGAGCACTGAGGAGCCTGGAGTGACCTGTCACAACTCCACTGAGAGAGCTGGCTGAATTCCGTACCTGTACGGGCAAAAGATGGCTATTTGCGCTTGGCCCCTTTCCAGACCAGGGCTAGGGAGATTGTCTGCACAGCTAGTGGGAACTTGATTCTGTTCACACTCGGGGTTGAGTCTCGCTCCTTTCTGTGAGCCCAGGGAAGATAGACATACCGAGCTCTCCTGGAAGAGGGCCCTGACGAGTCGAAACTGAGCTTCAAGATGGTCGGCATTGTGGTGTGCGTGGCGGGTTCGGACTCGGTGCGTGCTACGTGGGGCCCAGCTGCTGCTGTCACTGATTGGTCTCAGGAGATGCTGCAGGGGACGTGGCTCCTTGTGGTACTTGGTGGTTTTCTCCTCACGGGAGTGGGTTTCCCTGCTGTGACAGGCAGCCTGGCAGGAGGAAGGCCCCCATGGGGTTGTGCCCTGAGGCCCCCTTCCTCTTGAAGAGCAGGAAAGGGGGTTTGGGATCCTGCTTCCAGCTGCGCTGCCTTGCTAGGTTCTTGGCCTCGGGCTGGGAGAAGCTGAGTGCAGACTTGAAGCCTAGACCCCTTCCACAGCCTCCTGGGCACTTGTGGTGGTATGCAGGACATGGCCCTTGGAACTCCAAGCCCTACCCTGGCATGCCCGCCCGTTGAGTCGTCTCGAGCACCTGCTGTGTGCTAGGCTCCGTGGTGGGGTGGGCGGTAGCAAGGGCTGTGGGGTAGAGTGGACACGGTACGCGGATGATGATGAGAAGCATCAGGGAGGCAGTGAGAGCACAGCTGAGACCTGCAAGGAGGGGACTGGCTGTGGGTGTTGGGGCTCCGGGAGCTGCCTCTACCCAGAGCCACAGTGGCCAGTGAGGGCAGAGCAGGGGACCGAGGACCAGGGAAGCCGTGTGTATGGGTCGCATCAGGTGTGCAGGTCTGCCGGGCTGTGCTGCCCTTCTCAGTCCTGGCTGGGCCTGGGGTCCCAGAGGGAATGGAGGGTCTTCGCATCTCCCTCCTCTTGCTTCCCTGCTGCTTCCTGGTCAAGGGATGCTTCTTCATTGCAACTCTGGCGGTTATTCTGCATATTAAGAGGAGTTTCACAAAATCACAGGGGGAGAGGCGGACTAGGGATTCATTTTTTTTCTGCCCCTGATTTTACACGGAGGCTTCTACTATCCCTTAGTGTGGAGGCAGAGTGCAGATGCTCTACAGTTCTCTGTCCAGGAAGAGAAGAGCTGCTGGGAAGTCACAGATCTGATCATTGCAATAGCACTGACATTTTTAAGTGGCAGAATGCTGATGTCTATAATAATCAGAGTAAAACTTCAGTAGCTTCAACATAAAGATGTTGAGATGATCTTAGAGCCATTTCGTCTCTAGATCCTTCTACAGTGTGGAGTGTGACATCTCTACCAGCCTCTGGTCAGTGGCCGCCTGTGGGTAACTGAATGTTTGAAGTGTAAATGAGAACTTCTAATTTTATTTAATTTTAGTCAAATTTAAATAGCTATATGGGCCGGGCACCGTGGCTCATGCGTGTGTTCCCAGCAGTTTGGGAGGTCGAGGCGGGTGGATCATGTGAAGTCAGGTGTTGAAGACCAGCCTGGCCAACAAGGTGAAATCCCATCTGTACTTAAAAATATAAAAAATTAGTCGGGCGTGGTGACAGGTGCCTGTAATCCCAGCTACACGAGAGGCCGAGGCAGAAGAATCACCTGAACTCGAGAGGCAGAGGTTGCAGCAAGCCGAGATCGAGCCACTGTACTCCAGCCTGGGTGACAGAGGGGAGACCCTGTCTCAAGAAAAAAAAAGATTTTAAAAAACCCTACATGGCCCTAGTTGCTTCTGTAGGAGACGGCATGTTTCCAGAAGGTAGACTTTGTGTTGAGGACTCTGCAGTGTCAGGCTGGAGACAGTCTCCCTTCCTAGCAGCGTGGGCCCCTGGGCTGCTTTTCTACCAGAAGGGATGGTGGCATCTCTGGGAGGTATCTGTGGACTCAGATCTGTGTGGATTAGTGACTTGTGTTACTCACAGATACTTAAATTTGTGGGTAAATGAATACCTGGACTGGCTGCAACTTCAGGGCGAGATTCGGAGTAGGGAGTCAAAAGTGACGACGGAACCCTGGGCTTGTCCTGCCGCCCCCACGACCCGGTCGGGGCACCTTCTCGTCTGAAGTCCCAGCACGTGGTCAGGGTACCCCTCCCCTCTGAACCCCACAGGAAGTGATCGGGGCACCAATCCCCTCTGAAGCCCCAGCACCTGGTCAGGGCACCCCTCCCTTCTGAATCCCCCAGACCCTCCTGGCCTGTGGTGCTGCTTCTCCAAATTCTGCCCTTGGCTGTTTTCTAGGAATCACCTGCAACCGAGCAGGCTGCGTGTGTCACTTCTTGTCGGATCTGGGGTGTCGGTGAAGCTCATTTATCTTGTCTTCCTCCTCATGTGCCATATCTCACCTGTTGTCTGTCTGAGTTTGTGTGAGTGCGTGTTGTGCGTTCTCAGGCTGTACTCGAGCTTAGGTGACAAGAACGTCTTAGAGCAATGGACTGTCTGCTCCAAAGGACGCTGTGCATGAATCGAGACACGGTTTACTTGTGGGGTGTAAATTTCCTGGGTGTTGGAGGCAATTGGGGAAAAAAAGTCTAAAAAAGCCCCTGGGGATGAGGAAGGCAATAATGAAAAAAATTACTCTATACACACTTAGCAGTGGATTTAATTTGTAGGTGAATTTTGCATTTTGGGAACTACTAAAGCTACTGCTTGTAGGGATTCCTTCATGAGCTTGTTGTTTTCTGTCGAGTAGAAAGTAAAGTGGATCGGTTTTGTCTTTAATTCTGACAGACTAGAATCTACTTCCTTTTTCCCCCCATTCACGTTAGGGTGGGGATTGGGCTAGAAGAGCTGTAGAATCTCTTTATTTCTGATCTTAAATGAATTTTTTTCTTTACTCAGTTTTTTTTTTTTTTTTTTTTTTTTTTTGGTGAGCTGTTACTTTTTCCTTCAATGCACTGTTCTTTGGTTGAGAAATGGGCTCTATTTGTACCGTGCTTTAAATGTACACAATGGTTCTAAATTGTTACTTTTCGTTAAAGTTAGATAAAACATCTTAATTAAAATGTCATCCATAATTGAGGCATAGTCTGAGGCCTGGAGACCCCTCTCGTCACTTCCAGCCGTGTCTCCTTCCCTGGCCACGTTGCCCCTGGCAACATCTCCTCCCCACACCACGCCGTGTCATCCCCCCACCACGTCACCTCTGGTCACATCAACTCCCTCCCGGCCACATCACCTCTGGCCTCACTGCCTGCCTCCCTCTCTCCCTGGTAGCCTCTGAGACTCCTGCTGTCTACCTTGCCATGGGTCTGTTGAAGGCTCCTTTCCCGTTTTCTGCTCCTGAGTGGGTCTTGGGGCCTGGATGTTTCACAGGATGAAAGTTTCTTCCCTTCCAGCCGCGGGTCTCTGAGCGACAAGTCCAGGGAGGGCGCTAAGCTCTCCTTACCCACCTGGGGGCCCCGAGCCCTGACCGCCGACCACCAGGGCTTTTCTGTAGGGTGTGGGGCAGACTCATGCATGAATTGGACTCAAAAGGTGCTTCCAGGAATCCTTGTTTTAACTGCACTGGAGCAGAGATGGGGAGAGGGGACCACCGGGTTTGCTCAGAATTTGGCCCTGCTCACAGCCAATGAGGCAACATAAGCTCCTCCTAAATGAAGCATTCCATAGACTGATTTTACACATGACAGTTGTGATGGCTGGAAAAGGTTTCACACAATGAGTGAGTTTGAGCTGCCTTTGAAGGAAGAACAGGTCCCTGCCGGTGGAACTGAAAGATCAGGGTGACCCAAGCCATCAGCAGCAGTGGGGGTGGGGTGGTGCAGACTCCCCATGGATGGTGGGCATGGCGGAAATGCAGGAGAGGGCAGGGGTTCGAAGGAACAGCAGGTCGGCAGTAAAATTCCCCTGCAGAGAGGGGACGTGACTGAGATATTGTCACATGTATACAACTGAGAGATGATCTGAGGATGATTTCTGGGAGCCTTTCACGTGCTCATCATCAGTTCTCGGGATCTCTTTTTATGAAGTGAAAACAGTCATGCCTCTGCCTATCTTGTGAGCTGTTAAGATCAAATCGGATAATCTTCAGCGAGCCTTGTAAATGCTAAAGGTTATGACAGACTGTTGCAGCCCGCTTGTCTCCACCCTCCTTTCCTCCTCAGTAACGTGAACCCTGCTGGGTACCTCACTATCTGCCTGGCTTCCTCCTCCATAACGTGAGCCTTGAGTACTTGCTGGGTACCTCGCTGTCCACCTCCCTTCCTCAGTAACGTGAGCCCTGAGTATTTGCTGGGTACCTCGCTGCCTGCCATACAGCTGGCTGTAGAATTGTCAAACGGACTTGACTGGCACATAAACAAAAGTGCTCGCCAGACCTTGGGAGGGCTTTCTGACATGTGGGTGCCTTCTGTTCCCTGTTAGCCTGGAGCTGCAGGAGCCCTCCTAGACCAGACAGAGGACCAAGGCTGTGGCCTCGGGGTGGGGGTTGGGGGAGCTCGCTGGGTTTATTGTGTGGGTGAGAGCAAACTTCAGTCCCGCTGCGGCATTGGGATTCAGGGTTCCTTCTGGAACGTTGTGAGTGAGAAACAGGAAGTGTGCACAGGTGCGTCTTCTGCGGATTTTATGGATATCTTGGGAGAGCACTGGTGCCTCTGAGCTATGAACCTGCAGAACCACTTCTTCCACTAACGGCCGCCTTTATAGAAAGAATGACTTACAAAAGATGTCACTTCAGATGGAGGTATTTGCAGCTGTGGCTTGAAAATGAACAAAATGACTTTCAAGGAAAGTACCTTACATTATTCCCAATGATAGACATTTGAGCTTTCCAGCGAATATTAAAATATAAAAATCTTGTGTCTACCAGTTTCTCATGTGATTAATGATGATATTGATGCGGTTTTTTTGTTTGTTTGTTTTTTTGTTTTTTTGTTTTTACATATAACGAAATGTGGAAGCTGCTCATAACTCTGAATCAGTGTTATCTAACCAATGTGGGATTACAAAATCGTGTGCTGGTAAAAGCCATTCAGTTGCAGGACAGACCAGTCGACTTAGAAGGAATTGGGGCAGAAAGGTCCAACGACCAGAGCACAGACTGTGTTGCAGACAGCCTGTACGGAAGTGCCACTTGTTATATTTGGCAGCAGAGAATTCCTAAAGTGATCTGAAAACACAGTGAAAATACTGCTTCCTAATTGTATATCAGCATGGGGTCGGACTTTCTTCATAAACTTCAGCCACGGCTCTGCAGCCCACTGAACGCAGAGGCAGGCATGAGAACCCTGCTGTCTGAGGTGCAGAGATGTTAGGTGTTTTCACAGCAGCACAAACTGTTGTCATGCTGCTGCTTATTTTCGAAAGTGGTTTCTTCTTTAAGACTGTGTTAAGATGTAATGACTTTATCCTTATAAAATGAACTAAATTGTTACTTTTTTTTTTTTTTTTTTTGAGACGGAGTCTTGCTCTGCCACCCAGGCTGGAGTGCAGTGGTGTGACCTCAGCTCACTTTCACCTCTGCCTCCTGAGTTCAAGTGATTCTTGTGCCTCAGCCTCCCTAGTAGCTGGTACTTACAGGTGTTCGGCACCATGCAGGCTAATTTTTGGATTTTAGTAGAGATGGGGTTTCACCATGTTGGCCAGGCTGGTCTCGAACTCCTGACCTCAAGTGATCCACCTGCCTCTGCCTCCCAAAGTGCTGGGATTACAGGCATGAGCAGCCACCACTCCCGGCCTGATGAGAAAGCTTTTCTGTGCTCTTTAATAAAGTGCCAAGGGTTCCTGAGACTTAAAAGTTTGAAAACCACTGGCTTAAACTGACAAAATTGTCCACGATTCTTCAGTGTATCTTCTAACCTGTTGGTGGAGAAAGGACGGTAAGGGTTGCTTTTCTTTTTTCCTTTCACAACTCAATGGTGCTGGGACAACTGGGGTATCCACATGGAAAAGGATGGACTGGACCCTTCCTCACCCTACAGGCAAAGCTCAACATGGATCCAATGTAAGGAGCCGACTGTGAGACCCATTCTGTCAGTCTGCTGGGTACCATAACGGACACCACAGACCATGCGGCTTAAACAACAACATCTTATTTCCTTTTACCTGGAGACTGGAAGACTGGGATCAAGGTGCAGGCAGGGTTGGATTCTCTGGGGCCTCACTCCATGCTGTGTAGATGGCGTCCTCTCTGTGTCCTCACAGGTTTCTTTTATGTGCGTGCAGCACTGAGGACTGTGTCTAAATTCTCTTAAAAGAACACCAGTCATACTGGATCAGGGCCCACTCTTAAGATCTCATGGGACCTAAATTGCCGAGTTAAAGGCCCGGTATCTAAATACAGTGACATTTTGAGTTTCTGGGGTTGTGACTTTAACATGGGAATCTTGGAGAGGGGGCGGGGGACAGTTCAGCTCATGACACCTTTAGAGGAGAATTCTGGAGAAACGGTTACGTTGGATTAGGCAATGTTTCCTTGGCTGAGACGTCTAAAGCTGTAACAAGCAACTGAAGGGAAAAAGACAGTATCAAAATTAAAATGTTCATTTCAGAGGATACTATTAAAGTTAAAAGATAACCCACAGAACAGGATACATTGTCACAATGAGAGTCTGATATCAAGAATATATTTAAAAACTTTTAATAAAAATCCAATTTAAAAATGGACAAAGGATTTGAATAGACATTCTCCAAAGAAAGACATATAAATGCCTTAAAAAGCACATGAGATGGTTACCAGAATTCATCATCTTAGAAATGGAAATCAAAACCACTGTGAGATACCACTTCACAACCACCGGGAGGGGTAAAACCCCAGTATTGGACAGTGACGTGGTGAATTTGGGAAAACTGAAGTCTTGACATATTGCTAGTGGGAGGGGAAGTAAAATGGTACAGTTGATGTGGAAAAGTCTGGCAGTTCCTCAGAAAAGTTAAATATGAAATCACCGGACGACCCAGCAATTTCACTACTAGTCATAAGCCCAAGAAAACTGCAAACACTTTTACAAAAAAAATCTTATGCAAGAATCTTCATAGCATCAGCATTCGTAGTAGTAGAAACAGTCCAGGTGTCAACAGGTCACTCATTGTGAGAATTCCACTCACCTTGGACGTGAAAGATGCCAGCACCGAAGGTCACGCCAAAGGTCACGCACTGTACGATTCTCCTCACAACAGGTGTCCAGAATGGGCAAATCCAGAGAAATGGAAGTTGGCTGGCGATTGCCAGGGGCTGGCAGAAGGAAGGAGCAGGTGCTGACTCTTAATGGGTTCAAGGTTTCTTTGGTCCGTGGTGAAAAAGTCCCAGAATTACATACTAGTGGTTGATGTGCAGCTTTGAGAATACGCTAAACAGACTGAATTGTATCCTTTAATATTGGGGCTTTTATGGTTTGTAAATTCCTTTCAATTTCAAAAGGAACTCAAGACCTTCTTTGGTGTTGACATTTAGATGGCGAAAGAGACAGTATCCAAAACAAGTTACTATGTAACTCACGTCCCCAGAGTTAAACTTCATTTTCTGAGGATCTTGAAGTGTTTGAGCCTAGGTGACACAATGATCCTATACTAGATGTTACACCCCATCTTACTGTTTTCTATCTCACATAACCATATTCAGGAAAAACCGACATGTAAACATGAGCTGAATGCTATGCAGAGGCACATTCCTCTTACCCGGATGATCTTTAGTGGTGCAGTAAGAGATGAGGTCAAAGCAACGTTAGTTTAGTTAAATTTCCATGGCAACAGGAATTTGGCACATCTGATGAGTTAGATGTCCCTGCACAGCTCCGAACGGGGTTGCCCATTTCTGTGTGGTGTCTGTGTATATTCTCACTGTGGAAATAAGTGATAGCACCTGCACAAACACTTGCCTGGAAACGCGCACGAAGCTGGTGAAGGCAGAGGACAGGTGAGAGGGAAGCATGGCTCAGCCCTGGCAGACAAGACCGTTATTCCGAACGCAGAAGATTCAGGAACACAATCCTTGGGAAAACTGGTGATGTCCGTGGATCTTACCACTGTCGGGTTGTATCTGTGCAGCCAGTTACCGGAGCCGCCAGAACCGCATGTGTTGGTATTGGTGTCATCACTCAACGCTTCTGACTTTTCCTGGTGCTGATGAGGACTGCATGTGGCGGAAGCAAAGTGCTGACCTAGCACAGATCATCAGACCCCAGTTATTTTCTATGAAGGGGGGGCAGGGTTAGAACCCCCCCACCCACTCCCCAATCCTATAAGAACTGGGATCTGACGATCTGTGCTGTCGAGAGAGGCAGGGTTAGAACACCCCACTCCCCAATCCCATTGTTGGAAATAATAGTTGGCTTGGGAGGGTTTTTATTCCAAAGGTTGAAGCCGTGCGTTTCTGGAGCCTGGGCTGTCAGCAATGGTGGCTGGGGAACGCTGGGGCTGTGGTCATCCGGCTGCCGGCAGCCCTGCTGGTGGGTCCTGCCTCTTTGACATCGTTCGTTTCTGAAGCTTGCTTTCCCCGGTGTTGGAAGTAGCAGCACTGGGGGAATGGCCGCCTTCCTACAACGAAGCTCTGCCAGGAGAGTAGACATGGAGCATCTGTTCAAGGACGTGACGTTCTGGGCACCGCACCTATGCGTTCTGCTTCTCAGCGGTGCCTCCTAGTTGATGTTACCATCACCTGGCATTTCCCAGGAGGTAACTCGCAGATGTCACACTGATGGAAAGCCGCAGCAGCGCGGTTCAAGTCCAGGGCCAGCTGGAGCACATCAGCAAGATCAGGCTGGACACATGTGCTTGCTGACAGGAAAATGACAGGAAATGTGCTTGCTGACAGGAAGGTGACAGGAAAGAGGCTCGTGTGGAGAGGAACCAGTGGATTCAAGGCAGGGAACCGAAGGAGCAAGTAATCACAGAGTGGGAGGCTCAGGAGCCAGCAGGCAAGTGGGATGTGGCTTCGGTGCTGCTGGGTTGGTGAGGGGCCTTCTGTGACTTTTCTAAGCGTGCAGTCAGTTGTAGGGGTGGGTGTCGGCTCCCGCAGATAAAAGCCAAGCGTCTTGCAGGAGAGCAACGTGTGCACTGGGAGTTCCCAGTTGCGTGTCCCGGCATGCGTCCCAGAGGCCCCTGATAAGGCTCAGTGCACCAGGCACACAGTAGATTGTTGGTTCCTGACCCAATGAGGAAGTGAGGGAGTGAGTGAGGGCCGAGACACAGGTGCAGGGATGCACGGGACGGGGTGTAGTCAGGTGAAGAGTCAAGCTGTGGGGTCCGGGAGAGATGGGTTCGAGAATAAAAGGGGGTGCAGTGAGGTGGAGAGTCATGCTGTCGGGTCCGGGAGCGATGGGTTTGAGAATAAATGGGACCGGGGTGCAGTCAGGTGGAGAGTGATGCTGCTGCGGTCTGGGAAATGTGTTTGCTTCTATCTGAACAGCTGGACCTGAGCATATCTGTGCTTTGACATCTAATCTGTACACTGTCCTCGGCAGGGTGTATATCTCTGGCAGAGGACACCCCAGCCACAGTGGATGTCAGCGGCGGTGGCTGGACTCAGGGTCCGTGAATGTTGCGTGATTGAACATGTTTGGTATATTCTCAGCTCCTGCCCAGGTGCCTCCCGAGCATCAGGTGTTGTGGCTCCCCACAGCCTTCCCATCTGTGTGTAGCATGACCACCACCTTCCTACCATGTGTTTGTCCTACCACGGCTGCCGTGTCTAATGGATGCTTTGCTTTCCAGCTACTTTCCTACCATCAAAACCCTTGAACGACTTTGAGTTTCAGAGATGACATGGTATTAGTCTTTCATGATTGCTCGGAAGATTTCCAAAAGCAAATGCAACTTACAGGATGCAAGATGTTGGAAATGACAGTAATTATAGATGAGTTTTCTCAGTTAGTCTTTTGATTGTGGTAAAATTACATAGCACTCTATTTTTAATTGTGTGGTTTGGTGGCATTAAGTGCGTTCACACTGTCGTGCCGCGATCACGGTCACCCATTTCCAGAACTTCTTGGTCTCCCCACGCTTGAAACTCGATCTACCAAACACTAGTTCTCCTTCCGCCCCAGCTCAGGTAAGCACTACAGATTGCGTACAAAACAGGCTTTTTCAGTAAGAGAAGGGGCAAGGAAAAGAGCTCTAAAGACTGTCCTGAGATTTGAGGAAGTGTTTTAGGTTTTGCTGTCTGGTTCCCAGTGTAAAGGAACTATTGAAGACATGGGAGGGCGGAGGTCTGTGATCTCAGGAAGTGCTGGGCTGGGCAGCTTTCCCACTGTGACGGGGGCACTTGCCCTCAAACCCGCCTGAGATAATCGTGTGAGGATACTGCTGCATTGTGACAGCTCTGAACTTGGTCTCCTTGAACGTTACCAAGTACATAAGCTTTGGAGGTTACCGTCTAGTGTCTGCAGGAGACCTAGAATTTGAATATTGTTGACTTTAGAACACACTCATTTTATAACACTTTACCTGTTCTCATCAATAGGAAATATGCTGTGTCTTTTTTTTTTTTTTTTTTTTTTTTTTTTTTTTTGCCTTAATATTCTGTGTTGCGGTGGCAGTAGTTGCAGCGGATGCTACTTCTGGTTCATGGTCATCGCCAAACACAAGCTTCTGGAAATCATGTGAAAAATGAAGGGGAAAGTGCTTTTCTGCAAAGGCCTTTTTTGAACATCTTGTTTTCTTCTGGAATATCTGTTGTGGTGTAAAACGTTTTCATATTTGGAGGTTTGTAACATGTTTTATACTGGTTAGCTTTGAAACCCCATGTTTTTGCATGTCATGGGGCTGCTTTATCCTGTTATTCTATGATATAGCTGGTTTGCAAAACTATTGGTTATTTCACTTTAAAAACCAAAACAGCTTACAGATTGAGCGTGATTCCTGTAAGAATTTAATTGTAAAATTGATTTGTGTTCAATAAACTTACTGGAATGACTAGATCAGTGGACAAAAAGATAAGAACATGTCAAGTCTCTGGGCCAGGAAGGACTTCCAAATAATACAAGTGATACACAGCAATTTCTTAACAAAAGATTAGATTTAGTACATAACTGTTTAAACCTCCATATTTTCTATTATAGCCATTCCACAGTGCCCATGGGGGTGGGCAGCAGGACTGCCTATGGAATCCAAGGTCTGTGGGCACTCAGATCCCTGCTATAAAATGGCATGGTATTTGCATATGGCATACGCACGTCCTCCTGCAGACAGTCATGTCAGGGTTGCTCGTAACAGCTATACCATGGACATGCCATGCGAGTAGTTGTTTAATGAATAATAAAATCTGAATGTTTAGTACAAACACATTAAAAACGTTCTTGATCTATGGTTGGTTGAATCCACAGGCCTGGAACCCCGGGAGAGAGTAAAAACTCTAGAAGCAAAACGAAAAAATAAAGAATTTGAGGTCAGCAGTGATGGGCGTGGGATCACACTGAATCTCATGTGTTTTGCTGTCTGTGTCACCGTGTCCCGGGTAAAGGGGAACCATTTTTAGCTTAAGGTAAAATAGCTAACAGGAAACACTACAGAATGGGCATGAAGGCGTGCCCCTCATTACCAGATGCTGCTGCATTTGCCCTTAGGCTTCACTGAGGGAGGGTCAGTTCTGACCCTTTCTTAGATACTGACCTGGAACGGACAGAATCGGGTTTCAGAAAAACCCTCGAGCTGTGAGAGTTGCTGATATCTATGTGAGTGGGGTTCATGTGTCAAACTCAGGTTTAAGAAAAACCAATTCTAGGCTGGGCATAGTGGCTCACACCTGTCATCCCAGCACCTTGGGAGGCTGAGGTGGGCAGTTCACTTTTGAGCCCAGGAATTCGAGACCAGCCTGGGCAACATAGCAACACCCTGACTCTACAAAAAATTGAATAGGAGTGGTGATGTGCACCTGTGGTCCCAGCTACTTGGGAAGCTGAGGCTAGAGGATCACCCAAGCCTGGCAGTTTGAGGCTGCAGTGAACCATGATAGCACCACTGTGCTTATGGTGCACTGTGCCTGAGTGACAGAACAAGAACCACCACCCCACACACAAAAAATCAATTCATGCAGAGGCCAGTTCTGCTGGGACCACCTGTTAAGGCTACTCTGGGCTTCACAGTTTGAGAAGTTTCTGTCCAGGGGTGAGAGGGAGTGGCTTGAGGGCCTAGAAGCCAGTTCTTGTGGTTCAGCGTGACTGCGGATGTGGAGGTGGGGGCAGGGCTCTCCAGGGCATGAGTGGGTAAACGGATGGGCTTCCAGGATGAGCCCCTGTGACTTTGCCTGGTTTACATCTGTCCAATACAAATCCACAGGCTCTTACTCTAGAAGCTTCTGCCGGGGCTGATGGACTGGCCTGGGGACAGAGGGTGCCCTCAGAGCCTCAGGGTGCCATCTGGTTTAGGAAGAGCACTTAGTCACCTAGATCTAGGATTTATGACACTACAAGGGGACTCGTCAGACTCGGAGCGACAGCCATCTGCATTCTAGACTTGGTTCTAGGCGAAGTATTTTGGAGCCTGTTGGTACCCTGTGTTCTGTTTATGTGTAAAACAAGTTAGAGTTATAACTAGTTACAACCTATTTTTTAAATTTTGCCACAGAATATGGCAGTTGCGGTGGAGCCTGGCCAGAGACCCCCACACTTGGACGCTGCCGCGTGCTGGGGCTGCAGGCGTTGCCTGCATCGGCTCCCCCTCCTGGCGTGTCTGTGTTCTTGACACGGGCGCCCATCGAGGCTCGGCCTGTGGGATTCATGCAGCCATTTGTCTCCGTGTTCCTCTGAGGTTCCGCAGACTTCACGGTCCTGTGGCAGAGCGTACGGTATCTGCTTGCATCCTGATCTCCCCAAACCCCAGGACAGGCCAAGAGTTCCTTACACACAACTGCAGAGGGCCCCGTGGTGTGGATTTGCGGGTGACACAGCCTTTCCCCAGCTCGGCCTTCGTCTCCAGAGTTGGCTTTAGGTTGATAGAAGCTTCCTTCAGACTGGGGGGCCCTGAAGCTTTGGTGGTAGGAATTCGGTGACCAGCACGGATGATACCCCGTTTCTCTGCATTTGTAGCAATAGTTGTTAACATGACCACGAGATGTACAGAGGAAGGAAAAAGGAGGTTTTATTTTCAGAGTAACACTCTGTGCTTTGGGAAATGTGGTCTCGAGGGAGCTGTAAGCACGTGCCCCTCAGGAGGGGAGGAGGCCGCGGCGCTACACGTTCCGGGGTTTGTTGGCTGTGTGTGTTCATCGGGCTCATGGAATGTCGGAACGTTTACAGGGAAAGTGGGGTTTGCTCATCCGGTTCGTGCAATGTCTGAACACTTACAGGGAAAGTCTAGCACACATGCAGTGAGTTAACCTGTAACATCCATGTTCGCCTTGGGGCGAGCGTAACATTTGAAATGAGGTGGACTGGGCGTGTCATGTACAAAGGTGAGCTGTTGGGCGCAGACGTTTATGCGCAGCCTCAGTCACAGCCAGGACTGGCTCAGGGTCTGCAGCTTGTGGTGGGAAAGGACACTCACGAGGCCATTCTGTCCAGTCGGGGCTGCCGGCAGGGTCCCAGGGTGGGGCTGTCTTGTCGGCCGGCGTCTGGAGTCCACCCAGGTCCCGTGGGCAGCTTTCCTCTAAACCAGGCTTCTGATTGTGGAGGAGACTTCATGCTGGTTAACAGACTGTACAGGAGTAGTGCTGTGGGGCTTTGGGGTCGACATTCCCTATGATGCTGGTTACATTTCTCTCCAGACCTCATCGTAGACACAGAGATTGTACCTCATCTGACAGCAGGGGGGTGCCATGTTGATATAGTAATTTATTGTATTAACCTTTTTGTTACTATTTTAATAACCTTTTTTTTTTTTTCTTTTTAAAGAGATAGGGTATTGCTGTGTTATTCAAGCCAGTCTTGAACTCCTGGCCTCAAGCAATCCTCCCACCTCGGCTTCCCAAAGTGCTCGTCTTATAGACATGAGCCAGTGTGCCGAGCCTACAGCCATGTTTTTAAAACTCAGCAGTTTAAAAATCCTACTCCTTTCACCCCCTCAAGCAGGCTGATTGGCCTTGTGCAAACTGGGGTGTCACGATCTTGGCACCCCTTTTATTTTTCCCTTTGGCCTCAAGTTCTGATGAGAACAGCAGTTACAAAATGGGCCTTAGGTGATTCTTCCATTACTAAAGCCAGAATTCTTACCAGTTAGAGATGTTTGTCCCTAGGATCCCAGAAAGCTCTTTTGAATCAAGCCCGCAGCAAATAAGAAAGGAACTAAACTCTCGGTCCTCTGCTTAGTACCTGGGGATTGGGTTAGTTGCTGATACCCTTTGATCTGTGCTCACATGCTACATCTCGTCATGGGAAGCAGAGTCGCCCTGTGGAATAAAGCCCAGCTCACGATGGCACGTCGAGACACTCTGGGCTGTCAGTCCCTTATACAACGGCAGGCGTGGAGACTCAACATCACGTGCAGAGCCCGGGCAACCGGAGTGCATCCACCTTAGAGACCACACGGACTGTCGGCAAGGTGGACCTCCAAGCATATGGCCCTGACAGGCCCGCTGCGAGGTGAATTAGGAATTCGTTAGCAAAGAAATCAAACTCGCCTGTGGGTCCCAGCTGCTTGGAAGGCTGAGGTGGGAGGATTGCTTGAGCCAGAAGGTCAAGGCCGCAATGAGCTGTGATTGTAATACTGCACTCTGGCCTGGGTGACATAGGAGACTCTGACTCAAAAAAAAAAAAAAAAAAAAAAAAAAAAAACCCAAACCTTACTCTTCATAGCAGGAAGGAGAATTTATCAAAGTAACTGCAACAAAATCTTAGATGATATAATTTCAGTGGCTAAGTGAGCTGTCCAGCCCATGTGGCTGGCTCACAACGCAACAGAGCAAGGTGCTGCTGCAGCTGCCCTCCCACCTGATCGCTTGTGGACTTTTTCTGTTTTCCCATATCTCCCTTTTGGATACGTAGCTCGCTACTTTATAGCTAAGCATCAGTAAAACAGGTTGTCTATTTTGAAAAGTAACTATTTTGTCTTTTAAGGACAGAAAATGAAGCAGGTGACAATAGCATGGCGACCTGGTGAATAGATTTAGAGGAATATTTAATACTTGGCACCACTCTGACCTCTTCTTCTCTCATGCTTAGTTACAACTGCCGCCTCCTAGGACAGAACACTTTGAGCTCTGTGAGTAGGAATTCAACATGTTCTAAATCAGAAGTTTTAGTTAAGCAGTATTTTCTGTGAATGCCCAGATCCTAAGTGCTCACTGTACTGGTGTGTGGCGTCGAAGAAGAAACCAGGGCTTGGGGCCGGGTCTATGGTGCAGTGTCCGCGTTCCCATATGTGAGACGGGGGCCATGACACACGGCCTAGAAGGTTCAGACTGTGGGATTGAATAGATCTGCCCACTCCTGGGAAGCCTGGAGTCTAACTCGACTTGGGCTGGTTTTAGGGAGATGCTGGCAGCGCTGTCCTCACAGGTCACTGGGAGGGGCTTTGGCACCGTCCCTATGAGGTGTCTCATGATCAGCCCAGCTTGTTCATCTCAGAAGCTGCTGGTCGTGTTCTCGTTCCTGTTGTTTGTTGCGTGTTATTTTGGTTCTGTCCATGTGGGGACCTAGGAAGTTCCACAGTGAGAGGAGAGCCGCTGAGCCGCCTTCCTGCCTGGACACCAGCCCCACGGAGGACCATAACTGTTTGAGGGTGGCTTCTGCGCCCAGCCTCACCTGTGGAGGCATTGATGCAGTGGTACTTTCTAAGCTCCTGGGGCACACAGTGCTGTTGTGTGGATCCACAGGCCACTGTGGCGTCCGAGCATGTGCTCCCGGAGGAGAGGACTCTGCGGGCACTGATACTAGGAGCTGGCTGAGAGTCCAGCGAGTGAGACTCCCTGTGACGTGCACAACTGCCATCTGCACAGCCCCTCCTGACGCCAAGATAGTCGTGCGATAAATGCAAAAAGTGCATCTCCAGCAAAAAGCCGCCGAATGTCCACACATCCACCACGGCGGCTTTTTGGTGTTAATACGATGAATGTGAGCAGCAGGTGGTCTGCGTTCTGGGTGTGTGTGACTGTGCCACTGCAGTTTTGTTCTCATGTCTTGATGAGCATGAACGGTTCCTGACAAGGATAGGTAAGGATGCTGTGACCTGAGACTCTGCAGTATTGTAGTTTGAGGAACCAAGGAGTTTTTCTCTCTTGTAAACTCATGAGGGAGGATGTTCCAGGCTGGTGACTGCTCCATGAGGTATTCAGGGATCCAGGTTCGTTTCAGACCCCTGCTCTGCGTTACCAAGGACACTGCTTTCCTTCCTGTGGTTGGGACTGGGTGATTGCCACGGTGGCTGTGGGGGAGGCTTAAGGTGAGAGTGGCCATGATTTACCTAATCTGCATAATGACAGGGAGCCTGGGAGTGAAGTGTAGCCATGGCCCGGAGGATGGATGATGGATGTTGGTGAACGACTGGTTGCACTCACCGCAGCTGGCCCAGGGATGGGGAAGCATGGCTGAGTATGCCGTTCAATGGTACCTGATTCTTTCAGATTTGACTTCCTTATGGATTTTCTGCTGTAAAGAGGAGAGAGCCTGTGGTTCTAGGCCAAGCATCTCACTCATCTCATAACATCTTGTATATCTTAGCCAACATTTTTGTCAAGTTTTAGAAGTCCTATCAAACTGGCAAGCATTTCTCAATTTGGTTTAACCATTGGATTCTATATCTGTGTCTGCATCTCTATTTTACATCTATGTGGTTATTTGACACTCTGTAGTACCTTTGTAATAGGTTCTATTTGGTGGAAGTTACTTTCAACAAACCCTTGCTGCTACTTGAATTTTCAAGGTTGCAAGTAGAAAGGAGAGAATAAAAACCACATCTTCTCTAATTTTAAAATGCGTTGTTCCTCAAATCACACCAGAAGTACAAATATTACAAATTACAAAAGCAGTCAGAATCAAGGTTAAGAGATTTCTGGGTGATTCTGGCTCATCAGCAGTATTTGCTGAGGTGTGTGCAGCAGAGCAACACGCCAAGAAGCCCGGGAGGGGAGAGTTGGGAGGCCAGACTGTGACTTCAGAGGTGCTGTTGCCTCAGGGAGAGGAGCTAGATGCAGAGAGGATAAATGGCCACAGGTGTGACCACCGCCATCCTTGCAGCGGTACTAGGGCCTTTGTGAGCTGAGTTATGAACCGGATGAAGGCTGTGCAGGCGTGTGAGAATCCAGGCCAGACTCGACGGGTGGAGGCTTGGCAGATTTGAGGAGCCTAGTGAGGCACCCCCCACAAGGTGGGGACTAATAGCCACCCCTTCTCCTCCCGCTGGCTATTAGGGGCCATGGTGGACTCATAGCCAGTTTACGATATTGTGAGTAATATCATCTCCCCCTCTGGAAATTATGAACTCTTTCACAGATGGCTGTATACCCTCAGTGTGTACACTATCAGAGGGTGTACACCCGTCTGTATTGGGAGTAATATCATCCTCTTCCTCCCTGAATGTTAAGAAGAATATCCCAGGATTGCTTCTACTCCCTGAATTATTGGGTGTCATATCCTCCTCTCCGACATGGAAATTAGAAACAATATCACTGGGGGCGTGTACACCTTCTGTAATATTTAAAGTAATATCATCCCCTTCCCTCCAGGATCATGGGAACAATATCCCTGGGGGGTGTACACTTTCTGCCATATATGTAATATCATCCCTCCTGCCTTGAAACATTATGAAGGACCATCTCACATGGGGTGTGCAACCCTTGGTGCGATATTGGGAATGCAATTATCCTCATTCTCCCTTGCATGTTTGGAAAAATATCAGAGTGAGTGTACCCCTCCTGCCATATGAGGATTACTATGCTCTTCTTCCTTTCTGGATATTAGAAAGAATATCACACGTGGGTTTGCACTTTCTTCGATATCTGGAGTCATGTCATCCTCTCTCATTTTGAATAGCAAGAACAATCCCTTGGGAATGTACACACCCTGCCATTATGGGAGTAATATTACGCTCTCCCCCCTTTGATAATTAGGAACAAAATCCCATGCTCTCTATCCCTGGATATTAGGAACATCATCACAGGTAGGTGTACACCCCCTGCGGTATTAGGAGTAATAATATGATCAATTATTAAACATCCATGATCGATATTAACAATTATCAATGATATTATTAATAGGATACTGTTATTATGGATAATTATTTTAAATATATGATTATGCATGCTTAAAATTAATTGTTAATATTGTTATTTTATTACCAGCATCACTTAGTATTGATTTAAGTAACATTAATTGCTGATATTATTTTATTAATAGTGATATTACTATTATTAATGCTAATGTTAACATTTTTAGTATTTTACTAATTAATATCGATGATTACTCTTAATTTTTCTCATATTAATATTAATAATAGACTTGTTCCTGATATCCGGCGGGGAGAGGATATTACTCCCAATATCGAAGAAAGTGTACACCCCTGTATGATGATATTCCTTACAGCCAGGGGGTAGAGGATGTCATTATTGAAACTATGGCAGTGGGTGTACATCCGTTCGGTCGTCTTGTTCCTTATATCCTGGGTGGGAGAGGATGATACAACTCCCAATATAGCAGGGGGTGTACATCCTCCTGTGATATTGTTTCTTATATGCAGGGGGAGAGGATGATATTACTCCCAATATCGCAGGGGTTGTACACACCTCCTGTGACATTGTTCCTAATATCCCGAAGGCGGGAGAGCATATTACTCTCAATATGGCAGGGGGTGTACACCTCCTTTGTAATATTGTTCTTAATATCCATGATGAGAGAGGATGATATGACTCCCAATATCACAAGAAGTGTACGGCTGCCTGTGATAGAGTTCCTAACATCTAGGTGGGGAGAGGATGATATTACTGCCCATATCGCACGAGTTGTAAAATCCCTTCGATATTTTGCCTACAATCCTGAGGGGAGAGGATATTATTCCCGATAGCAAAGAAGGTATACAACCCCCTGTGACACTATGCTCAATATCCGCATTGGGAGACGATGACATTACGCCCAATATCACAGGGGATGTACACCCACCCTGGGATATTGTTTCTTATATCGAGAGGGGGAGAAGATGCTATTGCTCCCAGTAACGCAGGGGCTGCGGCTGTACACCCCTCCTGTGATATTGTTCTTAATATCCTAGGGAAGAGAGGGTGATACTACACCCAATATCTCATGGGCTGTACGGTGTCCACTCAGAGATGTGTGGGGCTCTCTTACACCAGTAATTCCTTCTCTAACTGTAGTCACATACTGGTCATCCAGGGGCCTCCTAAAATCCAGCAGCATAAAAACAAGTGGAATTTCTGAGAACCAAAGATGGCGCACGGTTCTGGTTGGGCTGCCACAGGCAGTTTTGTGAAAAAACAGAGATGTATTTCCCACAGTTCTGGAGTCTGGAGGTCTAAGGTCAAGGTGAGTTCAGGGCTGGCTCCTCCTAAGCCCTCCCTCCTTGACTTTCAGATGGCATCTTCTCTTGTGTCCTCGTGCGGTTGTCACTCTATAGATGTCTGTGTCCTGATCTCTTCTTACAAGGTCATCAATCCTAATGACTTTGTTACCTTAATCACCTCTTTAAAAGGCCTATCTCCACATACAGACGCATTCTGAGGTCCTGGGTTAGGACTACAACCTGGGAATCTTGGGGTATGCAACTAAACTTGAAGCAGATGGGGTCTTATGAACCTGTGTCACCCAAGATCATGCCAGAGCCCCATGAGGGAGCCCCATGTCCCCCCCTTTGATATGGTTTAGCTGTGTCCCCACCAAAATCCCGTCTTAAATTCTCATGTGTTGTGGGAGGATGGAAGTGATAATTTGACAGCAGAGAAGACAGTTGCCGCCAGGGAGGGGAGAGGGGACCCCAGGCCTTCGAAGTTTGGAGGGTCTCGGGCCCCTGGGCAGAGCAGGCAGCCCCACCCCTGTGACACCCCTGATGACCGCTCAGTAGTTGGAAAAGGTGGAATCATATGCAGAGGCTGGTTGGGGAGATAGGAAGTTGTTGAATGAGTTTTTAAATATTTCCATCAAAATTCTTACTGCACCCTTGGTGTTGATGGGGACTAGTGGCTTCACCATGTGCCTGGCTTCTCCTTGGCTCTGACTCTGGAGGCCTGGCCTAGGGCTGCTGGTTGGAGGTAGAAGGTGGAGGAGGCAGCAGGTAGAAGGTGGAGGAGGGAGAGGAGCTGTCCTCCCTCCTCTCTTACTCATGCCTGTCCACGTTAGCAGCCCCTCCCCAGGCATCCCTTGCCCATGATCTGGGGAGTGCTATTCTCACTTCCCTTGGGCCCTGCCCACCGAACTCCAAAGAATCCCGTCAGTGACTCCTTTTAATCACCCCTTTGCCTGTGACAAAGTCTTCTGGGGCCTCCTGACTGATCTAAGGAGAAGCCTGGCTATCTGTGCAACTTGTTAAAGTGAAGTGAGTCATTCACACTGGCAGGTATCTACAAGTCACACAGCTTTGCAACTGGAGTGACTTTAAGCTCATCGAACCAAAGCTTCCATGACAGATGAGGACACCCAGAATCATAGGATAGAAGTGACTTGCTCCCATCTGGGTCGGCCAAGCTGAGACTCAAGCGTAGAGTCTAGCAAAGCACACTTCGTCCTCCCTTAGAAGAAAGATCCTGCCCGCACGGCTCACCTCCACCTACCCTAGGTCTCCCCCACCCTCCCTTAGAGGGAAGCTCCTGCCAGCATGGCTTACCTCCACCTACTCTGGGTTTCCCCCACCCTCCCTTAGAAGGAAGGTCTTAGAAGGCAGCACATTCACCTTCCCCTACCCTAGGTATCCCCCACCCTCAGAGGGGAGTCTTTGGGTCAGTCACAAGACTACTCCGGACATCTGTAAGAACAAATAGTTTCCAGCACAGTCCTTTCCTGGGGTCTGCCTTTTCCCTCTGGGATGCTTGGAAGTTGAAGGAGTCAGGCAATTCAAGTTCTCCCTGGTATCTCAGGGGCCACTGACACACAGGAAAATGTGCTGCTCTGCTCGCTGTTTGAATTTGATGGATGCTAATTTGTTCTAAATGAGCCTGACATTCATGAGCATGTAAACATATGTTACTGGTGGTGGCTTGCAGGGCCACATGCTGATGGATCTCGTGGGCTGTCCCCGCCGGACACCACCAGGCTGCCTGGGTCTTTGCTGCTTCTGGCTAAGGCTCCAGATGTTGTTTTTCTTGCACTATGAAGTAGGCATTTTAGCTATGGGGATATATATATATATATATATATATATATATATATATATATATTTTTTTTTTTTTTTTTTTTTTTGCACAAAAGAAACACAGACAAATCTGTAAAAAGAACTTGAGTTTATGCGCCGATCTACTGGAAGGAGCCTCTTAGAATGTCAGCTGCTCAGTGTCTGCTTTGACTCCCAGTCCGTTCTCTGTCCTGTGGCTCAGAGACTCTGTGGGGCTGAATTATACATTTGATCTCGTTCTGCTCAATATTTCCCCACAAGTAGTGTTTAGGATGCGACTGATGCCTTTAAAGATATCTGCAGCAGGAATAGTGCAGAGAAAAAAACACTCTATGCTAAAATATTTTGAGCTGAAGGCAATTAAGAAGCGCTCTGGCCTTCCCTCTATTTTCTGAAAAGCACACAACATAATCATATTATACAAAGACAAAAGTGCCCTTTCTCCCCTCTCTGCCAGAAAGGACGCAGGTCAATCTCTGCAGACAACTTCAGACCCTTATCGTTCGGGAAACAGCACCAGAGGAATTTACACAAAAATCTATCATTTATTGGCCTTCCCACAATTTGTTGCCCCCAATGACCCAAAGTCCTTTTACTTTGTCTTGGCACTTCTATAAACATTTATTATCCTTGTTGAAGATGTTATATAAAAGAAAGCTCTGAGCTGTCTCTTTGAGATTCCCTCATTCCCTGTGTATCTCCCATGTATATATGAAATATACATGCTAATAAGCCTCGGTTTGCTTTTTATGGGGTTCATATGGTTTTGTTATAGGAACCCCAGCCAATGAAGCTAAGATGGGTGGAAGAAAAGATTACATTTTTCTCCCCTGTAGTAGCATTGTTCTAGCAGTAGCTTTTTTTTTTTTTTTGTAGATTTCTGTTGCGCACACACACACACACACACACACGCGCGCGCGCAGACACAGCAATATAAAAAGAAGTGTGGGGAGTCCTGATGAAATTTTAGGTCCCAGAGATTCCTAAATATGTTGGGAAGTTGTCTTTAAACATTGATTTTTTTTCCCACATTTACTCTCATATTTTTGATTTTTTTTTCTTCTGAGATACCATTTCTAGATTGTTTTCCTACATTTTCTTGCAAGTCCGAGAGAGTATGCTGGTTAGTAGTGTGTCCAATGCACCACTTCTGTCCTTGTCAGTAAAGAAATGTAGTAATTGAGAGGGATATGAAGGTCACACTACACAGGGACGGAAACACAGATATGAAGTAAATAAAAACACGTGAAAACCCAGCATTTCTGGAACTCTCACCTACTCCTGTGCCGATATTCATCCTTCAGCTTTGCCTCCGTTCTTCCCTTCTTTTCTCATGCTATAGGGTCTGCTTTGGCGATGTCATCTACTTTCATTCTTCCAAAGTCAAGCTTCTAGCTTTGGTTGGAACTGCAGACCCATTGACTCATTCAGCAAATACTTTGTAAGCACATGGATAGTCACTGAGAATACCATGGTTCACCAACATGACCGTGGCCCCTGCTCACGAACCTGCGGCCTGATGGGGAGAATGGACACTAATATGACAATCACTCGAATGGGTTTCTGATGAAGAATTGAGGAAAGCGCACCAAAGAAAGGGAAGCGGGATTCTCTAAATTTATGCTGTAAAAGAACCTGGTGTATCTTGAGATAAGAGGTAGAAAATCGATGCATTCTGGAAGGTATGATCCCCTTGCAGTCTGGAGAGAAGTAGAGGTTGATTGTTGAGGGGGTTGGAGTGTAGGAACACCACGGTCTAAACAGAGATGGGGGTGCATGCAGAATGCCTCTTGCAGCAGGAAACAGGCATGTGCAAGGAAGTAAGCACGGGAGAAAGTGGCACAAGACAAGAATGAAGGCAGGCAGGCAGGGGCTGGGAGATGATGGTAGATGCTTTATTCTCTTAATAACAGCAATGGCATGCTGTTGAAAGCACTTGGAGGTGGGGAAGTGGGTATGACATGTTTAGTGTTTTTAAAATTATCACATTGTCTTACCCAACTCTATTTTTTTTTTAAATTTTTAAGTTCTTGGATACATGTGCAGGTCTGTTACATAGGTATACATGTGCCATGGTGGTTTGCTGCACCTGTCAACCCATCATCTAGGGTTTAAGCCCTGCTTGCATGAAGTATTTGTCCTAATGCTCTCCCCCCTTTTGTCCCCACCCCCCAACAGGCCCCCGTGTGTGTCTTTCCCTTCCCTGTGTCCATGTGATCTCATTGTTCAACTCCTACTTATGAATGAGAACATGCGGTGTTTGGTTTTCTGTTCCTCTTTTAGTTTGCTGAGAATGATGGCTTCTAGCTTCATCCATGTCCCTGCAAAGGACAGGAACCCATTCTTTTTTATGGTTGCATAGTATTCCGTGGTATATACGTGCCACATTTTGTGTATCCACTGTATCATTGATGGGCACGAGATATCCTCTTAACATGTGATCCAGCAATTGCACTCCAGTATTTATCCAAAAGAGTTGAAAACGTGTTCACAGAAAATCCTGCACATGGACATTTATAGAAGCTTTATTCATAATTGCTCAAACTTGGAGGCAACGAAGAAACCAAAATGTTCTTCCCTAGGTGAGTGGATAACTAACTTGTGATATATCCAGACAATGGAATATTCTTTAGCACTGAAAAGAAGTGAGCTATCAAGCCATGAAAAGACACGTAGGAACTTTAAACATGCACAGCTACACAAAAGAGGCCCATCAGAAAAGACTAAATACTGTAAGCTTCCAACTAAAGGACATTTCGAAAAAGGCCCGACTATGGTGTGAAAATATCCATGGTTCCCAAGTGTTGGGAAGAGGGAGAGATGAGGTTTTTAGGATTTTAGTGCAACTGCTCTGTACGATGCCATCATGGTGGATACATGTCATGACACATTTGTTCAAACCCATAGAACCAGCACCAAGACGGAGCCCTCATGTAAACTGTGGACTCTGGGTGACAATATGTCAACGTAGGTTCTTTAGTTGTTACAAATGCTCCCTCTGGGCAGGAGAGTTGTTAGTGGGGGAGGGTGTGCATGTGGGGGAAGAGAAGGCATATAGAAGGACTCTCTGCACCTTTCCCTCAATTTTTCTGTGAACGTGAAACTGCCTAAAAGATAGTGTATTTTTTAAAAATAAAGGAAACAAATGGAAACAAAAAGTCCTCACAAAAATCAAATGACAAAATGATCACACTGGGTGCTTCAGGTCAAAATGGAAGAACAAGGGCTGTATTTACCATCCCACCTGATGACTTTTTTCTCACTGTTTTTCAGCATTGTTCTGGAATCTAGTCGGTGCAATAAGGTAAGCTGAAATATATAAAATGCACTCTTATTAGAAAATAAGATGTAAACGTATCTGTATCTGCAGGTGACATGATCACCTGTGTGGAAAATCTCCTGAAATCACAAAAAGCCACTAAAACTAATAAGAAGAAGTTACTTACTAATAAGTGACTTTGGAAAGTTTGCAAGATACAAGCTGAACACACAAGCAATATTTATGTCTTTATACACTGGCAAAGAAATAATTGGAAATGGAAATTAACAAAGCAATATTATTTATAGCACATCAAAACATGAAATACTTCAGACTAAATCTGACAAAAGATGTGTAAGATCTATACACTGAACAGCCCACAGTGATGCTGAGATAACTAAATAAATGAAATTATATACTAAGTTCATGGATCAGCAGGCTCAATATTGTTAAGATGTCAGTTCTGCCCTTGTGGATCAGAGGTTTAATGCAATTCCAATCCAAATCCCAGCATGATTTTGTTTTACTTTTTTATTTTTCAGTAGAAATGAACTAGCGGATTCCAAAATGTGTCTGGAAATTTAAAGAACCCAAAAGAGCTAAGACAACTTGGAAAAAAAGGTGGAGGACTTACCTGAACTATCAAGATAGTGTGGTATTGGTATAATAAGAGAAAACTGGGTTAATGAAACCTCCTAGAGGGTCTAGTAATAATCTCACAAACATGTTACATATACGTAGTGGATTTTTGAATAAAGGTTCAAAGACACTAAATTAGAGAAAGGACGATAATGATGAGAGAAGGATTAAATACCATAGGCCAAAAAGAGAAAAAAGAGCTCCTGCTAAATATCTTCACAGTGTTGATGTCACTCATGCAATTCAATTCACATTTTGCGTGTCTAAAAGTTGAACAGACCTCTTCATTCTCTTTCCCCAATTCACTCCACAGAGATGCTGGTGTCTTTCAGTGGAACTTGGAAGTTTGCTCTTCTTTTTAAAATGAATCTCATAGATACTGTTTATGCAAGAAGTTATGGGACTATAACTTACAAATACTGTTCTAAACCTTGGGATCACATATTCCCCTTTTTCTCTACTTATCGTTTCTAATCAGTTTCCCATTTCCTCTTTCTCCTTCATATTTACACTGCATTCCTTTTAGTTCAGGTCCTTGTTACCCCACTCGATTTCTTGATGTGGTCACCTGAATGTCCTTCGTGTTTCAGCCTCCTGGAATCCTTCCTTCATGACCCTGAAGAACTGCCCTCCAGACCCGCAGGTGTGACCCAGAATCAAGGATCTCAAAGCCAAGTGGGATCTGAGAGGCTATCTAGACCAATCCTCCATGACAGACGTATACCTTTTGATGACTTCACTTCAGAGCCCAAAATATTTGCACTGCAGGCAGAATCACCTAAATCACTTGATGCGATGTTCAGTCTTCCCGTGGTATTTTCCTATCTGCATCTCCCTACTTTCGGTCAGCCATTTCTCACTCATGACACGGAATCCTTCATTCACAACACATTATTATTGTTCTCCACACACGCTCATTTGTTTTCTGCCTGGGTTTTTTGTTACATTATTCCCTCTGCTGGAAATACCATTTTCCAAGATATGACTACAGAATTTTAACGTATTCCTCAGAATGATTCACATATCACATATTCTACCAAATGGCTGCAGATTCTGTCACTTCCTCTCTTATCCTATGGCAACCTGGAGAACGTTCTTCTCTTAGCCAATAGGATTTATCATGGTCCTTCTTTATCTTAACAATAGTTTAGCGGGACTGAGAACTGGGAAGTAGATTTTTCTCTCAGGGCTGAGAACTGTCTTAGTTTAGCAGATCTCTCTGGGGCTCCATTCTGGTTGTAGAAAAGCAACCCATAGGGCATGATGGGGAGGAGAAGGAGGGGAAGTAAGCTGTGTTGCATGAAGATGGACAGTTGTGACCCTTACTCCGGGGTTGGGAGTTGAGGCCCCTAGGAAGGAGAAGCTGTAAGGATGAAGATGAGGCATAAAAAGTGATACAGGCCGGGTGTGGTGACTCACGCCTGTAATCCTAGCACTTTGGGAAGCCAACGTGGATGGATCACGAGGTCAAGAGTTCAAGACCAGTCTGACCAATATTGTGAAACCTGTCTCTACCAAAAATACAAAAATGAGCTGGCTGTGGTGGCACATACCTGTAGTCCAGCTACTCGGGAGGCTGAGGCAGGAGAATCACTTGAACCTGGGAGATGGAGCTTGCAGTGAGCCAAGATCATGACACTGCACTCCAGCCTGAGTGACAGAGGGAGACTTCATCTCAAAAAAAAAAAAAAAAAAAAGTGATGCATAGTAACAAGACTGCCTGAGGAGAAGAGGCAATCAGCAACCTTCTCCAGGGTGGGATGGCTGAAGACCCTTTAAGAACAAAGGTGTCTACTTTCCTTCTTTAGGTTGCTCTATCATGATTTAATGAACCCTCCCAATCTACTGTATTCAGTATTTGGTATGAGTCAATTTAGGGGAATTCTAGAAAACATAGCTGGCTGTTATCATCAGGTTAATGTAGATTGGGAGGAAGGGAAAAACCCCAGGAGGCACGTAGGAAGGACAATACGTGAAAATAGAAACTTGAAGTCAGTTCACCCTTCAAACAAAATCCAGTTTCCAGAAGACATTGTCAGGGCTGCTGGGTCTTCTCATCTGAAGATGGGGGATTCCAGATAATTATTATACTTGAATCTCACAGGATGGGGTGATCACCACCAGCTCTCAAATGGGATGAGTTACAATATCTTCTATCAGGAGGCGGTAAATAAGAGGTTAGGTACACGTCTGTAGTCATCACAATTTTGTCAAGATTGCTCTTTTTACTTCCATGTCATAGATGGAGAGCCTGATGCTTGTGGAAGTGATTGGTTCAGGGTCTCACCATCAAAAGTGGCAGAGGAAAGATTCCAACATGTTTTAAAAGCTGCAAACTGAGCTGACTCCCATCCTTGCTGTCATACCGACTTTGAGATTTCAATCCTCCTGAAGGCAGGAAACTTATTCCATTTGTTTTTATACCCTCCATAACACTAGTGAGCAAGTTTTGCTCAAAGTAACATGGAATATTTTGCTGACTCAAGGGGAAAAAGTAAGAGACTTAAATGACACCATCACAAGTCAACATTCAAGGAACAGAGACATATTTAGCATGAGCTGTCTCAGTCAAATCAACATAAGCATGCACGTTTATCCTTTACATGGGGGTAAGACAGCAAACACAATTGAAAAAATAAGCCAAGTGTAAAACATTTGTCACAAAGGGATGGATTTAGACAGGAGAGCAGTGAAGTAGGTTATAAAATGGTCAGCATAATCCATTTTAAGGAATTATTAGCTGAAACATGCAAAGCATTTAGGATTTCTGGGAGAAGTGTACAAACACACCAAATGTTTGTCCGACATTTTCTTCACTGCTTCTGTCTTTCCACAGGGCTGGAGATGATGTTGACCAACGGCCTTGGGAGGAGGGGTTGCAGCTGAGTCCACACCCTCTCAAACTCCTTCAGACTGTTTGTTTTTGTAGACTACTTTACCCTTAACAACAAATCCTAAGATTTACTCAATCAATACAGCAGTCGTTGGCCAGAGTTCAAATTTCTGATTCGAAGGAATCTGCACTCTGCCTGCCAGGATCGACTATTAATGGCTTCGTCCGTAGAGGAGCTATGTCTTTGCTCACTACGGAATAGTATTGAGGCTTCGAAAGGGGTATTTTGCTGGTCACCTCCCGGTCATCCTTCTGCTCACCAAGAACAGATACTGTTCTCAGCCCCTTACATTGACAAGGTCGTTTAATTCTCACATAGCCCTTTCAGATAGATGCGACTATTACCCCCATTTTACAGAGGAGGAAATCAAGAGGCAGAGGACATAGGCGAATTGTCCCAGATCACAGAGCTGGCCACGGAGCTGGGACTTGCACCCGGCCAGCCTGGCTCCAGAGTTCCCTGCCCTCCTCCTGTACAGCACGTGTGACCTGCAGTAATCACCGCCCAAACAGGCAGGCACTGCAGATAGCCAAGCACATCTCTTCCGACTTCAGCACGGAGGAAGGTTCGTTTTCATTCTGGTGTTCAGCTCGGGACTGTGTTTATCACCACAAGGACGCACAACCCAGAAAGCTCAGTCACGTGACGTTGCCTTCTACGGTCATGGTTTTCTACTTTTTGGCCCCATTTTCCTGCCCACTTGGCCTGCTGGGACGTGAATGATACATTACTACTTCTACAGAATGCAGGTGAGCAGGTGGCATGGCAAGGTGGGTTATTGGACAAGATTTCCTGACAGCTGGAAGCTTGGGGGAGACCCGCGGTGGCCCCTTGTTGTTCTTCCCTCTGGGGTCGAGCGTGAGTCCCTCATCGCTGGTGCCAGGCGGTGTCACAGTTTTTAGCACCCCACAGCCAGGGCGGCTTCTCTGTCCAGCTCCCCCCGCCCCGCCCCGCCCGGCTTCTTTAGTGAGAGAAGTTCTCTGACTTGGGATTTTGCAGTCAGAAGAGTGATCATTACAATTTTCATTTTGAATATTGTGGCCCTGCTGGACTGCGGTGCAACAGGCTCTTTGATGAAGATTGGCAGAGATGCTAACGGCTAGGGCAGCAGGATCAACGGGAGCGAGGAGGACTCCTGGGATACAGCTCTTAGCTCCCCCCGGAGGGAGCCACAGAAATGTGAATCTGCTCTTCACATGGCCGTAGACTCTCCCGTGTCCTCCATGGAACCTGTGGAGGCAGCGTTAGGTGCTGGCCGTCTCCGGGGTGTGAGCTCCGTGAGCAAGAGAACATCTGCCCTCCCACCCCCATCTCCGCAGCTGAGTCCTCTTGCAGTTTTGATTTTTAGAATGAACGCAGCAACCTGCCCCATTCTGCTGATGCTGCAAAAAGGAGCTGGAAAAGAACGTGCACAGCTTCTCCAGTCTTAGTATTTGTTACCTTGTAGTTTGGGAAACTTTGGCTTGAAACTTGGCTGTCCTAGTACAAGGATGTGCTGAGGATTCTATGATCCTGCTAGATTCTTCCAGGAGGTCAAGTTGAAAACGAGCTAGCTGCTCTGCCTCTGTCATTCTGTTTCTCTTTCTCTTGTCTGTGTCTGTCCCGTCTCCCGGTTCCTCTGTTCGCCTTTTCCTCTCTACTTCTCTCTCCATCCCTCCCTCCCTTGCTATTACTCCAAAGAATATTCTTGTTGAATTTGTTTCTCCATATCTTCTGCCTTTCCTTGGAATACATTCCTAAGAGTCTACTCATTGTGAAAAGCAAACGGCCTTTAGATGTTTTCCAAATCTAACAGATGGGTGTCCTTTCAGACAGAGCTTCATTTTACACTTTTATCAAGAAGCCCAGGGCTCCCTGCTCGCCATGCTGCAGTCGCCCTCAGGAGGTTCATGGAGAGCAGAGGCCTTGGGGCTACATTAAGGGGTGTATTTTTTCCAATGTCCCGAAGGTATACTTTGGGTGGGCGTTGAAGTAGGAAAGTGACATCAGCACTGCCTGTATGGCATGGGTTGGTCAAGTACAGTGTGCACCCGACCCCCGGACTGGCTCTAGGTGGGGATAAAGGACTTCAGTTATTACAGGGTGGGTTGGGCTGGCGGCTGCCCAGCTCTGGGGACAGATGCGTCGGCTTTCGAAGCCCAGGTAGCACCTGTCTGAGACTGCACAGCCCTCCTCACCTCTTCAGTTCCTGAAGGGAAAGACCCCAGGAGACTGAGGTGAAGAACGCTCTTCCATTTTCAACTCACCCACCATTAGGGTTCTGCCCCCTCTACCCTCCAGCTCGCCAACCGTGAAGTTTCCAGGGTCCCTGGCCAGTCACTTGCGGAAGCCTCGCTCTCCAGGACCTACCTCGGGAAAGAGGCACCCTACTCGAATGCGTGCTTCTCCAGGAATATTTGCTCTGGTAATAGCTGAGAATAAAAGGCATGTCTAACAGTTTGATTGCAGGTGGGTGACCCCGGGGCAAGTGACTTTGGGAAGATGGGGCTGGCTGGCGTCCTGTGTCCTGACTTTTCTTCTGAGCCTCTGCTCAGAAGAATTAATTTTGAGAAAATTAATCGGGCTGGGTACTCCTGGGTGGCATTTTCTTCTAAGTGAAAATCTGTAGAATTCCTGCATTTGCGGGAGCTGGGGTTTTCTGTCACGACCTTGTGGGGAGAGGGGCTGCCCTTCTGTGTCCTGGCAGTGTGGGGCCTGTTTCTTATCCAGACTTACCCAGACTCTTCTTATCCAGAAGAGTCAGGTGCCTGGCCAGTGAACTGCCCAACTCAAATTTGTATGTCGCTCGTATCGACCTAAAATGAAATAATGAACTCTAAAACATCCCATTTCTGGCATTACAGAGACCTAGGAAGGGAAGGCTTATAGCCGGCTTCTTCACAATCCAACTGGAAGTAGGGTAGCCGGATCCTGGCATCCGTATCTCCTGCTGGGTGAGGGTCACAGGATCTCAGCGCCCAGGTGAGGCAACGATGTTGAAAGAGGCTTCAGAAGAACTGGGCCAGAACAGTGGAATCAAACGGAAAAGACTGGAAATTCAATCAGCTTGGGGAATGACCAGAGAGCGTCTGTTGCCCAGCAAGGCTTGAAAACAGAGATTCCCAGCAACAGGGCCATAGCAAAGCTCTCTCAGCACACCTGCCCCGGACCGTCAGCTGATGAGAGCTTGTGATTGTGCCATCCAAGGAGACGTAGCTATTTGGTCTTCAGCTGGTTCTGGGCACAGAGCATCTAAGACCCTTGGAATCTTGCGAGTGGTCAGAGTGCCTTTGTGTAGTCGGGACAGGCCTGGGAGCTGGGGCCCCCTAGGCAGTTTCAGGGTGGTTCTCGGGTTCAGAAAGACCAAGGCAGGACTAGAGGGCTGGAGCTGTCAGTCTCCAACCCAACCTCTGACCTGGAGGGAGAGGGCTGGAGATGAGTCAATCCCCAATAGCCAAAGATGTCATCAACCATGTCTACAGTGACACCTCTAGAAAACCCTAAATGGTGGGGTTGGAGAGCTTTCAGGTTGGGGAAAACCTTGACATTCTGGGAGGGCAGCATTCCCACTCCCCAGGGCCAGAAGCCCTTGCACTTGGAACCCGCCCCCACCCACCAGGCCTGGAGCAATGCACCTCTTCATCTGGCTGTTCACAGGTCCTTCATAACGAACTGGTGAGAGTAGGTCAAGGTGTTGCCCTAGGTACCGTGAGCCAGTCTGGCGCGTTATTGACCTTAAGTAGAAGGACACGGCAACCCCGATTTGTAGGTGGTCATCCAGAAGCAAGCGAGACCTGAAACTTGCCATTGGCGAAGCGGGGGCAGGCTCAGGGGACTGAGCCCTTGACCTTGATTTTTCCTGTTGCAGCAATATGTCCAATTTCAGAGCTGAAACATCAATAAATATTTCAACTGCTCTAACGTTAGTGTGCAAGTTGTACTTAGGGGTGTAACATCTGCCATTGAGATTTGGGGAGGACCCTCAGAACCAACCTCAGGGCCACCTGCCACATGGACATCAGCACTGTGGTGCAACTTGAACTCTGCAAATCAAGCCTCTAATGTCTTAGGGGAATCTGAACCTTCGATTTCATGCCCCGTGCAAGGTGAGTCCTTCCGAGAACACCCCTGGAGCACTTCGCACATGGTTCAGTGCTGATCAGTTCTCAATGATCTGTGCCACCAGCACTTTGATGCTTTGAACAACAACGTCCTATATCCCCCCCAACGGCAAGCTACAGATCTGATTAGCGAGCCAAGAGCCTCACGCTTCAGAGGGGTGGAGTGTGCATTAGTGACAGCTGAACTGTTTAGAAAGAGCCTGAAACAGCCAGCACCCGCTGGGCTGGAGTACAGGTGCCTAAATAGTGCAACAGCGGACACATAAGCTAAACTCACAGGAAGACAAATTCACATTAAAATTACACTGAAAGATTCTTCACCCATCATATTGACAAAAATAAAAGTCAGCTAATAGGGCAGATAAGGGAGTGGAGAAAGAAGTGCTGCTGTTTACCGCTCAGCAGGGTGTAGAGCCTCACAGGCTTCAAAAAGACAATCATCGTAAAAGCTACATCGGTAGTTCTCTTTGAAACAGAACTCCCACTTCAAGAACTGTTTCCATTTGCCACGAAGGGGTCACGCACCGCAGCAGCAAAAGAGGGAAAATCACCAAACAGGGCTGGCTCAAATAACCTTAGTGCTCCCACAACGTAGCACTGTGCCACCTCGAGAATAGCACGGAGCTCGTTACATGCTGACAAAGGACCCCAAGATATAAAATATGCGTGTGTAGGCAGTCTATCACATCTGTCATGTTTCTGTCAGTTTCTCACATCTATCATGATGTGAGAAAATCCCCAAACCCAGGGCAGAAAATTACACACAGGGTGGAGGGCGCACGCTTCTGTCCCACAGCCCCAGGTGCCTCTGACGGGGAGCATGGGAAGCTCGCGGTTGCTCTCACAGTCACAAAGGAGCGTTTCCATTGTGTCCTTCAGAACTTTTTGAAGATTTTACCATGAAGCTCCATTTATTTGAAAACTAAATATTAAAGAAAGGGAGCCAGGGGGCCTGGCCACAGCTGGGGGGCAGGGAGTGGGCTGGACACAGGGGCTGGAGGGCTGGAAGCAGAGGCAGAGCCGCGGGGATGTTGGAGGGCGTCCACAGGGAATCGGGTTAGTGAGGCAGAGGGAAGCCCAGGGCTGCCTTCATTTCTTTTATGCCAAACCAGGCGAACAGAAAGGCAAGAGTTTCTGGAGCGCCTGGCCGCAGTGCAGCTCACCATGAAGGGGCATGAGGGGTCTGCCTGTGTGAGACTCCACGGGGAGGGGGTCCCTGCTGAGACCCACCTGACCTGGCGTCCTGCACCCGCTGCTGATGGTGGCAGCACTGCTCGCACGGGCATGGCTACCCTGCTGGGTTGAGCCCACACCCCATGCCTGGAGGGCTCAGCAGGAGACACAGGCTCTGGGGTCCCCAGCTGAGAAAAGAGCCAGGTTCCCTTTCAGGGGCCAGAGAGCCAGGAGCTGATGCTGCCTGTGACCCCATGAGTTGAGCGCCAGGTGTGTGCACCCTGAGAATGGTAAAGTGGCTCCTGGGAGGTGCCTGGGCACTCCTTGTGGGGCTGGTGGGAGGCACGCTGGGCCCTGCAGCTGGGTGCTTCCTCACGCATCTGTGGAAAAGGCTTCTGAGACTTGGAAAAAGGGCTCTACTGCTGAAAAGAGGCTTCATGGTCACACAGACTCACATTCCTAGGTTTTCACACGCATCTGCCATGGGGGCAGTCAAGCTTGGCTGTTCCCACTCTGACTGGTGCCTTAAGGTGATGGACGGGCACGTCCTCTGGGGCAGAGAAGCGAAGCTGCCCAAGCACCAGTGTGGACACTGCACTGGCCCAGAAACCTTCCAGGGAAGAGAAGCCTGAGGCCCCACTGTGCAAAGCTGCTCTTCCCCATCTTTTTGAACATTTCCCAGGACAGGGAACGCTGCCTCAAATGTCTGAAGCCTGACAAGGGCTTCAGAAGACTGGGAGTGAGGCTCGCAGCCAGAGGACGCACCGTAGGAACGTGGGAACGTGGGAACGTGGGAACACGGGAATGTGGGCTTTGGTGATGTGTGTTAGAAAAGCATTTAATAACCGGTTAATCTGTGCGGCTCGCAACGCACACTCACCTCCAGGCATCACGAGGCTGACATCCTGCATGGTGAGCACGGAGAGCTTCTCTTCGGAGTCCAAACGAATGACTCCATAGGTCAGCCCATGCATGGAGAGGACGCCCCAGCCCGGGGGCTGGTTACCGTCATCCGTGGGCCTGCAACGACAGTTTTTAACTTGAATATGCAGGGGCAGACAAGCCATCACAACCACAGTTGTGCAGTCAGCACACACGCGGCAGGCTGGGCATCCCTGGGAACAGTGCCGGCCACCCACGTGGCCGCATTAGGGGGTGCTCGTTCTGTTTATGAACGGCTGCTGGCGAGTCTACTGCTTCCGCCTCTACGTTCTCAGGGAATCTCAAGAATACCTGAAAACTGCGAAGGCAGCTCCTCTCCTGACCTCTCTTTGCAGGTCCTGCACACACCGGCTCTCTCTGTCCTCCCAGCTCCTGCTCACTGCATGGTCTGCTCTTCCAGTTCCGCAAACGTCTGGAAGGGGGTGCATCCACTCCAAGAATGCAGACAAAACCACTGAACAGAAATGATGGAAATCCTGACTGTTCAGCCTCAATTCAGACGCAGGCTGTCTGGGCGTATGCCCAATTTTATATATAAGAATCTAAAATAAGATTGATGCTGTGCCATTCTGGCTGCCAAGTTCTCAGGAAAATTATTTGGGTGGCAGGCAAGCTGTAGAATGAACTGTGGGTCAGGAGAAGGGGGTCCACAGAAGGCAGGTTTCAGAAGACCACTGTGCACATGTGCACCACTCTGGGGTCCGCCCCACCTCCTCTGCCAGACACCCCAGCTTGCCCCCGCTTTGAGGCTTCTGTGCTGGTTCTCGCTGCTACTCAGGACGTTCCTCCGGCAGACCTCCGCACGGCCCTCTCCCTCCGCATCTCCAGAGTTTGGTTCAAATTTGAGACTTCTCATTCCCTCAGAAAACACTCCCCACCCAGCGTGCCCACCCCATAGCACACATCTCTGACTACCTGTGCGACCTCCTCCCTCAGACCCAACTCTCCAGTTTGTTTTGCTCACTGCTGCATCCCAGCCCTGGAAAATGTCTAGCAATAAATATCTGCTGACTGAAATTGTGAACAAATAAGTTAAAATCTAAGATCATGGATTATATTCCTGAAAACTAACAATTCCTCAATGGTAATCTAAGGGAGTCACCGCAATTTAGGTACACATCACATTTGTTTCTGTAATTTTCCATATGTAAATCTTTAATGCACTTTACACTTAAAAGCTGGACCTAAGCTTGCTGTTTAACTTTAAAATATTATGGTTTATAATGAAGCTGAAGACATAAATGAGGCAACATAAAAGTTAAAATTTGCAAGAGGAGATCTCATTTGAATGAATTAACTGGTGTACTGAAAAAAGCATAAAAGACTCCTGATACAGAACTATTCTAGATGTAAGAATCAAAAAGGATAGAGCTAATCAGATAGAAAAGTCTGCCCAAGTAAGAAAACCCACACGGAACCACCTAGATAGCGTGAGCTCAAATCACTGGGCTTTACATTATTCTCCTGGCCTTTACTTCCCAGAGACCTCAAAAAAAAACTAAAACTCCAAAATGAAAACACAGTGTTGTCAGTGGTCCTGCCACCATTCCCTCACCCTAACAGTCCTCTACAAAGATCGATGTGGGAGTCAGGAACTGTGAGCTTCAGTATCTGCTGTGGGTTGAATCGTGTCCCTGCAAAAGATCACCCCTCGTATCTGTGACCTTATTTGGAAGCAGGGCCTGTGCAGAGACAGATACCCCTGGACTTACAATGGGGTTACAACCTGATAAACCCATTGTAAAGGTGAAAATCGCAAGTTGAACCACCTTAAGCCAGGGCCATCTTATGATCAGGTTAAGATGAGGTCATACTGGGTTAGAATGGACCCTAAATCCAATGACTCGGTCCTTGAAAGAGGAGAGAGAGGCCCAGACACTGCGAGAAGCTCACATGATGATGGAGGCAGGGACTGGAGTGACAGGTACCCCATCCAGGATCGCTGAGCACCCGAGGCCGGGTTGAGTCCTGGGACAGGTTCCCTCAGCACCTTCAGAGGCCCAGCCCTATGACACCTCGGGGTCTCCGACTTCACCCTCCAGAACTGAGACAAGTGTCTGTTGTTTAAATCACCCACTGTGTGGTACTTTGTTACAAGAGGCCGAATACACTATCTTAGTGATGAAAATTTAAGGTATACTTAGTTTTGTTTTAAAAAGCCACATGAAGATGTACCATATGACCCAGCCATCCCATTACTGGGTATATACCCAAAGGATTATAAATTATGCTGCTATAAAGACACATGCACACGTATGTTTATTGCAGCACTATTCACAATAGCAAAGACTTGGAATCAACCCAAATGTCCATCAGTGACAGATTGGATTAAGAAAATGTGGCACATATACACCATGGAATACTATGCAGCCATCAAAAAGGATGAGTTTGCGTCCTTTGTAGGGACATGGATGCAGCTGGAAACCATCATTCTTAGCAAACTATCACAAGAACAGAAAACCAAACACCGCATGTTCTCACTCATAGGTGGGAACTGAACAATAAGATCACTTGGACTCAGGAAGGGGAACATCACACACCGGGGCCTATCATGGGGAGGGGGGAGGGGGGAGGGATTGCATTGGGAGTTATACCTGATGTAAATGATGAGTTGATGGGTGCAGCACACCAACATGGCACAAGTATACATATGTAACAAACCTGCACGTTATGCACATGTACCCTAGAACTTAAAGTATAATAATAATAAATAAATTTAAAAAAAGAAAAAAGAAAAAAATAAAAATAAAAATAAAAAGCCACATGACAGCAAAACACTGGGCTAGCCAAGATTCAGAACACTGACCTGCCGGGCAAGAGGCTGGGAGGAAAAGTCATCTTAGGGCCCAATCACGTATGTTTTGTTATCTCCATTACAAAATCCCCCCCTTTTTATCTGAGACACGGTTTCACTCTTTCGCCCAGGCTGGAGTGCAAGGGCGCACACAGAAGCGTGGTGTTCAGGCAGGCACAGAACACAGGCAGGCACACAACACAGGCACACAACACAGGCAGGCACAGAACACAGGCACGCACAGAACACAGGCACAGGCAGGCACAGAAGCGTGGTGTTCCCCGCCCCCCCCCCACACACACACACCCAGGCAGGCACAGAAGTGCAGCACTTCTGACACACAGCCAGGCACAGAAGCGTGGTGCTCCCAACACACACACGGGCCGGCACAGAAGCGTGGTGCTCCCAACACACACACAGGCCGGCACAGAAGCGTGGTGCTCCCGGCACACACAGCTGGGCACAGAAGCACGGTGCTCCTGACACACAGGCAGCCTCACAGCCCCACCTTGCCACAGACGTGGTGTCCAGGGTCACCCCTTAACTTCTGACCTGGTGGTGCTGATGCCTCCCCTTACAGATGGCAAACCAATGCCCTAGTGCTACCCTCCATGTGCCAAATGGTTCTGAGTCATGCATAGGGACTCAAAACTCACCACAAGCTTATGGTTATTATTCCCCAATTTGAGATGAGAAGACTCGGGCACGGAAATGTTGACTTCACCACCCAAGGGAGTGGTGGGGCTTGGCAGCACTCAGACCCAGAGGACAGCCTCTATTCCCAGGACACTGAGTGCATCAGTCTACTGCTCTCTTTTTATAGAAACTTAGAAGCAAAGAGTACAACCAACGCGAGCACATTCTTAGTATGAACAAGGCAAACATCACAGTTCAAAGGGAAAGTGCCTGTTTCTGCACCAATCCTGTGCCCCACAGATAACCACTATGGAGATTTTTATATGTCAAAGTTTATACTCTAAGATACGCAGTTAAGTATAAAACATGTATGTATAGCAATACATTGCTTTTTTAAAGAAAAGCAGAATCGAGATGCTTCTTCTATGTTGGCAGAGAAGTTGAGTGTTGGGAGAAGCTCAGTGTTCCGAGAAGCTGAGTGTTGGGAGAAGCTGAGGCAGGGCTTCCATATCTGACATAACGTAAGAGTCTTGGAACATGTCCGGGGTCCAGGGTCTGAAACTCCTCGTGGCCTTTGGAACACCAAGCTCTGTGCTAAAGGGTGGAAGGCTACCCTGACGCACCATTATCTAAGCCCAGGGCGTACACCTCCCTGTCCACTGTGAGTGTCGGGGCTCTGATAGTCCTCCCTGTCTACTTGCTGGGGCTGGGATAGGCCTCCCTGTCCACCTGTGAGTCCCATGCACTGCAAGATGATGCTATGCCAAAACTGCTCCATGAGGCTTCACACAGGGGCATTGTATTTCTTTCACTGCTAGGCTCTGCACTGACTTTTATGACCCCAGGAAGGACTGAGACTTAAATAGAATAGGGGCTAGGTGATACAAACGGCCGCTGTAATCAGAACATACCAAGACCAGGCCACAAGGAAGGAAGGAGAAGCCCCCTGCCAGAGCCTTTTACCAAGTCGCTGACATCTCTGTCCAACATGGATAAAAAGACCCTTTTTCCTCCTAAGTCTAAAGCAACATATCGGCCCATCTGGCAGTAATTCTGTTGTACATTTAACTTCATCTTGCTCTTCTAAGTGACTGTTCATGGTCTGAACACCTGTACAAGAATTTCTCAGTTGCTGAACCACTGTTAGTTATTCAGCAGATAAAATGGCAGCAGATTGCACCCCAGGAAGAAACACACCCAGTCACGGGCACGGAACGGGACATCAGCACAAACCGTTTACCAGAAAAAAACGCATCTCTGCTTTGGGACGTACCACCGCTGGTCTCCATGAGCTCAGCGTTGCCATACTCGGGCGCTGTCCGGGACCCCGTGGAACCCTGTGGTCGCTCCATCTGTATGGAGTGCTCTGAGGTGTACGTGGTTACGTCAGGAGGTGCAGAATGATTTTCTGTAAAGAAGCACATCATGAGTGTTTCTGGTGGTTGTGGCGTTTGCTCTGCAGGTTGAGCAAGCCATAACTTAGGAAGAGACCGGAGTGCAGGCTCTCACCCTGGGGTTGCCGTGAGAAGCCAAAGCCGATCTCAGCCATGTCTGCCACAAACATCCGGCACAAAGGGGGACCCCAGCATAACTCATGTTGCCGAAAATGGAGTAGAGTTCGGTGAAACCTCAATTTCCTAAGAGGAGCCACGTCAGCGGCGTTTTTACTAGAATAACGTTAGACCGGCGACGGCAGGGCACCAGGAACCGTGTGTGTGTTTATGGAAGGGTCCCGTTTCCTGTCAGCCACCGTCGACACAGCCCAGGGCTTTACTGGCGCTTTGGAGCCCAGGGCCTGGAAATGGAAACCCAGCACTGGAAACTTCTGGAGATTTGGGGATGTCCCTTAAGCTCTCCGTGCCTCAGTTTCTTCATCAAATGGGAACAGTAATGGCTATGACCATGTAGGGTAGTTGGGTGGATTACATGAGTTAACACATATACAGTTCATAGGATTTTCTTTACAAAAGGGGGAGACATCAAGAACTACTATTATTTGTCTTAGTACAAACAATACTAGTCATTCAAAAAACCACCTTTACACCCTAATGTGTACTAAGGACTGCCTAAGGCCAATGAGCGCATGGAGCTCTTTCTCTTACAGCACCCCGTGGAGAGAAAGTCAAGCCGTAAACGGCTAAATGGGGAAAAGCATGCTTTGCTAGTTAATGAATAAAACGTTGAGGAAGATGTGTCAAGCAGCCCACTGAGGACGCCCGTCACACCTAGAATCTTGAGGATGGGCGCCACAGTGTGGATCTGGATTCTGAATCCTGCTTAGACAGAAGCTTTTCAGGATCACCCACCACCGTCCCATGCAACAGAAGACACAGAAGCGTGATATTCTGTGCTGCTGAAAGTGGTGCTCATCCTCAAAAGCCTTTCTTCACCGCACACTGCCCGTGTCAGCACCCGCCCGGAGGCCATTTAGACGGCGAAATCAACTGAACGCACAAAAACAGCACAAAGAAAATCGAGGCACAAAAGAGGCCATGAAACGATGCTCCTTTATGATCCGAGAACCGGGTGGAGTGGGGGTGCTGAGCCGCCTGGGCACCGCGTCAGCCCCTCCTGAGGGTGTCAGTCTGGTGTCACAAGTCGATTTGGCAACGCCACTCACTTGGAACCCGTGACTGAGAAGAGAAGAATGATCGGCTCTCACTAAGGGGAGGGTCCGCCACACCGTCCGTCAGTGCCACGACTTTCCACCTGGAGGCAGGCCACCCGACTTCCTGCAGAACCAACCCTCAATCCTCAGCGGACTTGGATGGTAGCGTCTGGGAGGCCTCCTCTCAGCTCCGAGGTGTGAAAGAGCTGCAGACAGCTTCTAGATGGACAGCGGGTAAAGCAGTAGAAAAAGAAAACTAGAATGCGATTTCCTATCTTATGCCAAACTGGCTTGACTGTGAAGATATATGTGAGATGTTCCTACTTAACTGCTGGCATAAATTGGTGGAAAAAAATCCACAAAGGACTTGAGATTTCGCTTCAACAACAAGTAGAAGCGCGGCCAGCTCTGTGAGACTGGGTGACCTGGAGTCTGCAGCCCTGGGCTTTTCTCCCCTCCGATGAAAGCAGCCTCTGTGGCCTCTCCTTCCATCCCTTGGACGGGGTGGCCAGTGTGACTATGTTGTGCCTGGACGCCTTAGAACTCTCACACGCATGCGCACACACGACCACACACACTGAGTTCTCATTCACAGGCTTCTGATTATCTCAGAAGGTCACGTGCACATCTGACTTTTTACTTCTCTTGTTTTGCCACACAAAATATTTCTCCTCTTCAAGTTTCATTATTTTGCCACGGCTTTTCCAAAAAAATCCCAAACTTATAGAAAATGTCCAGATAGTCTACGAGGATTACCTTTGTGCCCAATTAGAAATTACCGGAACGTGATCACCTGAGAGTTACATTTGGGTCACACTGAGCCCTGATGTACATGAGTTAGGAGCCCCTCACAGTTTGGATAAATTAAGTCTTTGTACTAAAACTTCCTCCAGTATTGCAAGGGTCAACCCACAAAGGGAGGCCCAAGTGCAGTGATTCATTTGTTCAAAAATATGTGTTTTCCAGGTAAGATTCTGTGCATTTCCTTAAAATTGAATAAACTCCGAGGATACAAATGCTTCCACCAAGTGGCAGAGGTGCTGTCTGGCCTCCCCGTTCAGGTCTGGCAGAGCCTCGACCACTATCCTGGGATCCAATATACACATGGAATTTTAATATGGAAAAATATGTAGAAGTCACACATTTCTGTTCAATGTTCAACCTACTGTAATTTCAAGTATAGGTTATTAATTCACATAAATGAGTGTACATGTTCCTGAAACTGTGTCAAACTGAAGTGTAATACTGCTTTGCATTTGAGTACTACTTTGCAAACTTTTAAAGAGTATTTCTGTTTTCTCCTTTATACCCACAACAGTTGAGAGAGAAAAATTATTTTTTTCAATTTTTTTCCCCTCACTCAAAGCCTAAAGCAGGAGAAGGGACTTCAAGATCCCAGCAGCAGTTATTGGGAAAAGTGAGACAGACCAGCTCTCCTGACAGCAAACTCCTGTTCCAGACAGAAAACAGCTGACGCTTTCAGTGTCAGTGGGCACCGAAGGGGCTGGGACCCAAGTCAATCCCAAACGCCTCTGGGTGTCAAGGAGTCAGTGATCTAGAAGTGAACATTCTGGGGTTCTGGGGTGTCTGTGGGCTATCTGATCACACATGACGTCCACCTGCTTCCCACTGAGGGTTTTGCAGAGATCAGGCTTTCCTGTGGTAGCTGATGCCGGGAGGGTCTGAGCCTGTGGCTTGTGCTCCGTTATCGGCAACATGGTACACAGTCGTCTCCGATTACTGCTTTAATAGAGACACACACCAAATCCTAGTCAACCCAAGTCCCATACTTGATGGAAAACATGTAGTCCTGAACCATTCAAAGGCAGAGCGACAGAAGGCTCATCACCGTTCCTCCACGCGCCGGCTCTAGCTCTAATAATTCTCACTTCACTCCTTTTCCACGGCATCTTCAAACGTTGTAGGGCAGTGATCCTAACTTCGTTCTTTTTCTAACACAGAGGATCTCCCTTGTCATAGAACCTACACAAAACAGTGCGCCACGCCCAAGAAATCTGAACACCTGTGGCAGACAGCAGCGTAAAGCAGCCGTGGTTAAAGCCCTCGTTTCCATAAATGACTCCCGTGGTCAGGAGGAGCACACTTTAAAACCCTGTCCTGTTGACTGGGACTGTAAAGGTTTCACAAAGGAGCATAAGTGAGAAGAAAAGATGGAAGTGGATATGGCTGCAGGATTCCCCAGTAGCAAGGCCCCTGGAATTCCAGCTGTGGGAGGGATCTGGGCATGAGAAGCAGTAAAGGAGATTCCAGAAACAATCCAACCGAAGCACCCCAGGGACCAGAGGGGCTCTGCGCTCTTTCCACCAAGGGATTCCACAGCCATGATGCAAACAGAGGAAAACCTGCACCCACAAAGGCATTTAGACAACAGGCACAGAAAGACACTGTGAAGCGTGCTCACCTATGTGGGTCTGGGCCATGACCTCCGCCAGCCTGTGGGCAGCCCTGCTGCCCCCGCTCTGCATGGAGGACGAGGAGGTGGAGGAGGTGATGGACGTGGTGGAGCCATGGATGGCCTGACTGATCCAGTGCTCCATGGTGATGCAACCCTGGCTGGAGGTCGGGGTGCCTTGGGAGTCCCCCTGCACTGAGCCTTCGTCTTCTGAGCCAGAAGAGGTATCTGTGTAAGAAGAAAAACGATTTGCTATATATTGCAGCAGAAACATGCACCACAATCTCAGTCCCTCAAACACAGATTTACTTCACGCAAGTCTGAACAGTTGTTTAATGACTTTTTGCCGTAGACACTCTTGAGAATTTAAACCACTTTTCAGATAATGAACCATTTATTTTAGCATAATGAATTTTGCTTCCAAAGCACCTTATACAAACATGCTATAAGATGTTTGATACTGTCATCTCAAAGATGCACTGACACATTTCCTCTACACAGCAGTTTGGGAAGAAACCAAGTGTTTTCTTGTGTCAGTCAGAAAGTGAGAGGGCAAGGGGAGGCGGAGGGCCTGTGCGGCTCTCAGGAGTCTCAGTGTGACTATGTTTACCCCTTGTTATTCCTGAGATGCCCTTCTGGGCTCTGATTTATTTCTACATTGGTGTATGTGTTAGATACTCATGCAGCTGATTTCTCCGTCTGTGTGTTAGTTACCCATACAGCTGATTTATTTGTATGTCGGTGTGTTAGATACCCATGCGGCTGATTTATTTGTATGTCGGTGTGTTAGATACCCATGCGGCTGATTTATTTGTATGTCGTTGTGTTAGATGCCCATGCGGCTGATTTATTTCTACATCGGTGTGTTAGATACCCATGCGGCTGATTTATTTCTACATCGGTGTGTTAGATGCCCATGCAACTGATTTATTTCTACATCGGTGTGCTAGATACCCATGCAGCTGATTTATTTCTACATCAGTGTGTTCGATACCCATGCAAGTGATTTCTGCGTCAGTGTGTTCGATATCCATGAGGGTGATGGATTTCTACGTCGGTGTGTTCGATACGAATGCAGCTCTCTAAGGATCAAGACGCTGATGATGGTAACAGGAGAGACACCAGAATGTGCCTCACATGGAGCGGCCCCTCCACCTCCCTGTTTTCCTCCGGGGCACACGACATACCTTCATGTCCCATTTTACACTCTACTCACTTTTACAGAATTCGTTTTTTATACATTCTCATTATTGATTTTTCTATCTACAAATTGGGTATCTTGGATTATGATAAAATACATCCATTTTTTCACTATAATTCAGGAGAACATATTTCAGTTAATAACTTTTCATGCAGTACCAAGGTTTTTGGGAATAAAGTGCTGGTGTATTTGTTAAACTTCAACGTAAGAATGACACTCAGAATCCTACCTACAGGTGAGTGATGGGAGGTGCTGGCTCAGGTGAGCAGCTCCAGATCATTGGGTGAGAGGAGGAGTCACAGCAAATAAGCTTAAGACACAGGTTTGCTTCTTAAAAGACAATAATAGCAAACAATGTTCACACTTATTACCACTGTCACATGACTTATGCTGTCTGGGAATTTTTTTTAAAGTTTACTTGTTAGACAAGCAACAATATTAGGAGCCTGAAAATTCTCTATCACCTTGCTTTTTTTGAGACAGAGTCTTGCTCTGTTGCCCAGGGTGGGGTGCAGTGGCATGATCTCCGCTCACAGTAACCTCTCACTCCCAGGCTCAAGCGATTCTCCTGCCTCAGCCTCCCAAGTAGCTGAGATTACAGGCACGTGCCACCATGCCTGGCTCATTTTTGTATTTGTAGCAGAAACAGGGTTTCACCATGTTGGCCAGGCTGGTCTCAATCTCCTGACCTTGTGACCTCATGACCCGCCTGCCTCGGCCTCCCAAACCGCTGGGATTACAGGCGTGAGCCACTGCGCCTGGCCCACCCTGCCTTTTAAGAAAACTTACACAATTTATATAAAAGTAAAAGTAAAACTGACACAGCCTTGAGACTTTTGAGAAAGGTACACAACCAGGTGTCCATATGGAGCACAACCATCTCCCCAGAACGTCTTCTCACAACCCTTTACAATCTTTCATTCCTAACTCCCACCTACCTTTTCCAAGAAACCTGCAGAATAATGTGATATAGACACTCAACAGAATAGCAGCAAACCAAGCAAGCAGCATATGAAATGGATGATACAGCATGACCAGTGGTGACTAGAATTACACAGCATGGGGACAGGAAGTCAAGTTGATTTAACATTCAAAAGTGAATTAATGTCATACACAATATAGAATTACGGAGTAGAACCGCAAGTTAGCCTTAAGAGACATAGAAAAGTACTGACAAATTCAAGAGAATGAAACTCAACAAACCAGGAATAGAAGGCAATTTCCTCAACCTGTTAAAGTGCATTCGTGAAAAGCCACAGCTAACGTTGTATTCAATGGTAAACAATAGAATGCATTTTCCCTAAGATGGAGAACAAGACAAAGATGTCCCCTCTTGCCACTATGATTTAACATTATCTGGCAGGTTCTAGCTGGTGAAATAAATTAACAAATTTAGTAGTAAAGACATTCCGATTAGAAAGGAATAAAAGTGTCTTTATTCATAGATGACATGATTTTGGGATGTAGAAAATGGCAAGAAATACACCAAAAATGTTTACATTACTAAAACAAAGTTTGATGAGGTCACAGGACACAAGATAAAGATATACATACACTAGCAATAAACAACCTGAAAATAAAATTAAGAAAATCGTTCCATTCACAATAGCATCAAAAGCATGAAACACTCAGCTGAACTTCTAACAAAAAGGTGCAAGATGTGCACAATGACAACTATAAAATATTACTGAGAGAAATTAAAGATCCAAATAAATGGAAACTAAATAAATGGAGGCAGATTCATGATCGTGAATTGGAAAACTCAGCATTATCAAGAAAATTCTTCCCAAACTGTTCCATTAATTCAAGGCACTGCCTAATAAAATCGCAGAAGGCTGTGTGTGAAATGGAAAACTTATTCTCAATTTTATCTGGAAATACAAAGGACCTACAATAGCCAAAATCATTTTGAAAAAGGAAAACAAAGTTGGAGGACTTCACTATCTGATTTCAAAACTTAACATAAAGTCATGGTTATCAAGGCAGTGGTATTAGCACAAAAATAGACACATACATCAAAGGAACAGAATTAAACTCAGAAATAAAGCCTTATATTTTTGGTTACTTTATTTTTGACAAAGGTCTCAAGACAATTCAGTAAGAGAAAGGTAGTTTGTTTTTTCAACAAATGTTGCAGTGGCAACTGGGTACCCACACACCAAAAAGAAAAAGCGTGGGGAAAAAAATTCCCAAACCAAACCAAAACAAATAAAAATCCCACTTAGATCCCTACTGCACACACAAAAATTAACTCCAAATGGATCACAGACCTAAATGAAAGAACAGTAAGACCATGAGACTTCTAAAACTTCCAATAACACAATCCATAAAAATTAGTAAAATGGACTTCATTAAAATAGAAAACTAGTAAGTTTTAAAAGATGATTATCTCCCTATAGCTAATGTAACAAAATTACCTTGATCTTAGTGGCTTATAACAAGACACGAATCTATTATCCTACTGATGGAGAAGTCAGAAGTCAGAAGTGTAAAATCTAAGTGTCAGCAGAACTACATTCCTTCTGGAGGCTTCAAAGGAGAATCCATTTCTTTACCTTTCCCAACTTCTAGGGGCTACCTGTGTCCCTGACTCCTGGCCCCTCTTCATCTTTAAAGGGCATCACTCCAGTCTCCAGTTCTTTTCTCTTGTAAGAACCTTCTTGATTACAATGGGTCTACCTACTTAAACCAGGATAATGGTCCCATCTCAAGATCTCAAATTAATCGAATTAATCAGCTGCAAAATCCCTTTTGCCACTTCAGGCAACAGGTTCATAAGTTCTGTGGAATGGGACCTGGGTATCTTGGGGGAAAGGCTTTGTTCTGTCTGCTACATAATAGTTTGTTCTTTCACTGAGAAACGTTACATCTGTAGAAGTCTCTTATTCAGATTGTATAAGGCACCTAAAACCCATAAGACGACAACCAACCCATTTAAAACGTGAGCAAAAAATCTGAACATTTTACCAATATATACAAATGGCTATGAATAGGAATTAGCACATTAAAAGCTAATAAGCACATTAAAAATGCTTAGCATCATTCATTGTTGCAAAGTAAATACACAATGATATACCATTTCACATCAATTAGAATGGCAAAAATCAAAACATCTACAATAACTATTGGTGGTGATGAGGTGGAGAAACTGGGATGCGCATATGCTGCTGGTGGAAGTGTGAAATAGTGCAGCTATTTTGTAAACAATTTGGCAGTTTTTAAAAAGCTAAACCTAAATTTACAGTAAGAGTCAATCATGCTACTTGGCATCCACTTAAGATAAAGGAAATTATATGCATACACAAAGATAGGTACATAAATGTCGACAGCAGCTGAATACTGGAAACAATGAATAACCAACTGGTAAATGAATAAACAGAATGTGTCATATCTATCAAATAGAATATAAATAAATAATAAGGAATCAACTACCGATGCATGGTACAGCAAGGACTTCAAAACACGTAAAGGAGGCATAGAGAAGCATGTAAAACTTATGACTTTATATCATAAAATTGTAAGATCATAAAAAAACAAGAGCCATAAAATCATAGAGTAAAATATTCTATGATTTTATATTCTACAAAATTCAGAGCACACTGTTATAATTTCTAGGGTACTTTTTCGTAGAGCTAACCTTTCATCTGATATCCTTTGCAATCAGCCAAGTACGTTCTTTAGCACGTTTATAGTGTAGTTCTGCTGATAACACATTCTCTCAGCTTTCATGTTTGGGAGTGTGTTGTTTCACCCGTTTATAAAGGAGATTTTCCCTGGATATGAGTTGACAGGCCTTTCTCCTGCTTCTAGTGCTTTAAAAAATGTCTTTCCATGGTCTTCTGGTCTCCACTGTATCTTCACAGAAGTCACGCGTTGTTCAAATGCTTCTCTGGTGTGTAACGTGTCTTTTTCTTCTGAGTCCTTTCAGGATCTCCTCTTCATCTTGGGATTTCAGTACTTTGGCTATCATGAACGTGGATGTGATTCTTGTTATACTTGTTCTGCTTGGAATTCAATGAACTTCACGGGGCCGGGCACAGGTGGTTTGACACCAATCTGAGAAAATTTGGACTCCTTTTTTCAAATGTTCCTGCTCTTCTCTTTTCCTTCTTGTATTACAAGTATATTGACATATCACAGGAGCTTGAAGTTCTGTTGGCTTTTCTTTCATTTTGTTTCTCTGGGCTTCACTTTGGTTAATTCGTTTTCATCTTCCTTCTCCAACCCGTTAAGCCCATCAGCGCAATTTCATCTCAGTGTCATATTTTCCAGCTTCACAGTGATGTCTCATGTATACCCTATATATGCACAGCGTCTCCTATCATCGACATTGCCTACCAGACTGGTACATTTGTCACAACTGATACTCCTACAGCAAAACATCATTACCACTCCAACTCCATCATTCACATCAGGGTTCATTCTTGGTGTTGTACAATAGATGGGTCTGGACAAATGCATAACATGTATCCACCATTACAGTATCACAGAGATCAAAAGATACTAAAAATTCTCCTGCTCTGCCTATTCATCCCTCCCTCCCCCTGGCCCCTGGCAGCCACTGATATTCTTACAGTCTCCATAGTCTTGCCTTTTCCAGGATGTTGTAAAGCTGGAATCATACAACCACCTTTTCAGATTGCTTCTTTCACTTAGTAATATGCCCTTTAAGTTTCCTCCGTGTCTTTTTATGGATCGCTCATTTATTTTCAGCCTCAAATAATATCCCATTGTCTGGATGTACCGCAGCTCATTATACATTCACCTACTGAGGGGCATTTTGGTTGCTTCCAAGTTTTGGCAACTATGAATAAGGCTGCTCTAAATATCTACTTGCAGGCTTTGTGTGTAGACATAAGTTTTCAACTGCTTTGAGCAAATGCCAAGGAGTCTAATTGCTTTATCATATGGTAAGAATCTATTTAGTTTTGTAAGAAACCACCAATCTGTCTTCCTAAAGGCTGTTCTATTTTGCATTAAGACCCGCAATGAATGAGAGAGAATTCCCACAGCTCCACATCTTCACAGGCTTTGGTGTTGATAGTGTTCTGGATTCTGGCGTAGTGATATCTTACTGTTGCTTTCATCTGCATTTCTCTATGACACGTGATGTGAAGCATCATTTCATACGTCGATTTGCCATCTCTATCTTCTTAGATGAGGCATCTGTTAGTCTGACCCATTAATGTGATGAATTACATTAATTGGCTTTTCAATGTTAAACCGGCTTTGGATATGTGAAATTCCATGTGGTTTTAGTGCACAATTTTTGTTAGATTTAATTTGCTAATATTTTATTGAAGATTACTGCATCTATGTTCATGAGAGATGTTCTGTAGTTTTCTTGTAATATTTTGTTATTAAAATGGTATTAGATATTAAAATGATGCTGGCTCTATAGAATGAGTTAATAAGTATTCCTCAGCTTCTATGTTCTGAAAGAGATTGTAGATAATTGGTATTTCTTCTCAGATATTTGGTAGAATTCACCAGTGAACCCTTCTGGGCCTGGCACTTCCTGTTTTGAAAGGTTATTAACCACTGATTCAATTTAACAGATACAGGCCCATACAGATCATTTCTTCCTGTTCAAATTTTGGCAAATTCTGTCTTTAAAGAAATTGGTTCATTTCATCCACGTTATCAAATTTGTGGCCATAGAGTTATTCATAATTTTTATTATCCTTTTAGTGTCCATGGGATCTGTAGTTATGTCCCTTATTTCATTTCTGATATTGGAAATTTATCTGCTGTATTTCTTTTTCTTTTTAGAGGCTTACAGATTTTCTCTCAAAGAACCAGCTTTTTGTTTCATTGATTTTTCTCTACTGATATTCTGTTTTCAACGTATTGATTTCTGCTCTTTCATTATTTGTCGCCTGCTTAGAATTTAATTTGATGTTCTTCTTCTAGTTTTCGAAGGTGGAAGCTGATTGATTTTAGATCTTATTTTTTTTAATGTATGCATTTAAATCTATAAATTTCCCTATAAACATTACTGTCACTGCAGCTCACAAATTTTAACAAGTTTTCATTTTCATTTACTTCAAAAATTCAAAGAAATCTTCAGGTTTCTTCCTTGAACAATGTATTATGTGTAAGTGTACTGTTTAATATCCTAATATATTTTCCAGTCGTCCATTACTGATTTCTACTTTACTGTGGTTGAGAACATACTTGTTTGATTCCTATTCTTTTAAATGTGTTAAGGTGTGTTTTATGGACCACAACATGGTATGTCTTGGTGAATGTTCTGTATTCTGTTGTTGTTGGAGGAAATAGTCTATAAACGTCAGTTATATACAGTTGACTGAGGATGCCGATTTCAATTTTGTCCTTACTGATTTTCTGGCTACTTAATTGGTCCATTTCTGATAAAGGGGTGTTAACGTCTCCAACTATAATAGTGAGTTAATTATTTCTCCTTGAAGTTTATCAGTTTTTGCTTTGGAATTCTGATGCTTTGTTAGCAAAAGTGCATTTAAGGATTGTTACATCTTCTTGGAGAATTGACCTCTTTATTACGTAATACTCATCTCTGGTAACTTTCCTTGATGAAAAGCCAACTCTGTCTGAAATTAATATCACCACTTTCATTTTTCAAAATGAGTGTTGGCCGGGTACGGTGGCTCATGCCTGTAATCCCAGCACTTTAGAAGGGCAAGGCAGAATGGATCAGGAGTTCAAGACCAGCCTGGCAAACACGGTGAAATCCCATCTGTACAAAAATAGAAAAAAATAATAAATTGAGGGGGCAGAGCAAGATGGCCGAATAGGAGCAGCTCCAGTCTCCAACTCCCAACGCGAGCAACACAGAAGATCGGTGATTTCTGCATTTTCAACTGAGGTACTGGGTTCATCTCACTGGGGAGTGCCGGACGATCGGTGTTGGTCAGCTGCTGCAGCCCGACCAGCGAGAGCTGAAGCAGGGCGAGGCATTGCCTCACCTGGGAAGCGCAAGGGGGAAGGGAGTCCCTTTTCCTAGCCAGGGGAACTGAGACACACAACACCTGGAAAATCGGGTAACTCCCACCCCAATACTGCACTTTAAGCAAACAGGCACACCAGGAGATCATATCCCACACCTGGCCGGGAGGGTCCCACACCCATGGAGCCTCCCTCATTGCTAGCGCAGCAGTCTGTGATCTACCGGCAAGGCAGCAGCGAGGCTGGGGGAGGGGCACCCGCCATTGCTGAGGCTTAAGTAGGTAAACAAAGCCGCTGGGAAGCTCGAACTGGGTGGAGCTCACAGCAGGCTCAAGGAAACCTGCCTGTCTCTGTAGACTCCACCTCTGGGGACAGGGCACAGTAAACTAAACAAACGCAGCAGACACCTCTGCAGACGCAAACGACTCTGTCTGACAGCTTTGAAGAGAGCAGTGGATCTCCCAACATGGAGGTTGAGATCTGAGAAGGGACAGACTCCCTGCTCAAGTGGGTCCCTGACCCCTGAGTAGCCTAACTGGGAGACATCCCCCACTAGGGGCAGTCTGACACCCCACACCTCACAGAGAGGAGTACACCCCTGAGAGGAAGCTTCCAAAGCAAGAATCAGACAGGTACACTCGCTGTTCAGAAATATTCTATCTTCTGCAGCCTCTGCTGCTGATACCCAGGCAAACAGGGTCTGGAGTGGACCTCAAGCAATCTCCAACAGACCTTCAGCTGAGGGTCCTGACTGTTAGAAGGAAAACTATCAAACAGGAAGGACACCTACACCAAAACCCCATCAGTACATCACCATCATCAAAGACCAGAGGCAGATAAAACCACAAAGATGGGGAAAAAGCAGGGCAGAAAAGCTGGAAATTCAAAAAATAAGAGCGCATCTCCCCCGGCTAAGGAGCGCAGCTCATCGCCAGCAACGGATCAAAGCTGGATGGAGAATGACTTTGACGAGATGAGAGAAGAAGGCTTCAGTCCATCAAATTTCTCAGAGCTAAAGGAGGAATTACGTACCCAGCGCAAAGAAACTAAAAATCTTGAAAAAAAAGTGGAAGAATTGATGGCTAGAGTAATTAATGCAGAGAAGGTCATAAACGAAATGAAAGAGATGAAAACCATGACACGAGAAATACGTGACAAATGCACAAGCTTCAGTAACCGACTCGATCAACTGGAAGAAAGAGTATCAGCGATTGAGGATCAAATGAATGAAATGAAGCGAGAAGAGAAACCAAAAGAAAAAAGAAAAAGAAATGAACAAAGCCTGCAAGAAGTATGGGATTATGTAAAAAGACCAAATCTACGTCTGATTGGGGTGCCTGAAAGTGAGGGGGAAAATGGAACCAAGTTGGAAAACACTCTTCAGGATATCATCCAGGAGAACTTCCCCAACCTAGTAGGGCAGGCCAACATTCAAATCCAGGAAATACAGAGAACGCCACAAAGATACTCCTCGAGAAGAGCAACTCCAAGACACCTAATTGCCAGATTCACCAAAGTTGAAATGAAGGAAAAAATCTTAAGGGCAGCCAGAGAGAAAGGTCGGGTTACCCACAAAGGGAAGCCCATCAGACTAACAGCAGATCTCTCAGCAGAAACTCTACAAGCCAGAAGAGAGTGGGGGCCAATATTCAACATTCTTAAAGAAAAGAATTTTCAACCCAGAATTTCATATCCAGCCAAACTAAGTTTCATAAGTGAAGGAGAAATAAAATCCTTTACAGATAAGCAAATGCTTAGAGATTTTGTCACCACTAGGCCTGCCTTACCAAAGACCCTGAAGGAAGCACTCAACATGGAAAGGAACAACCGGTACCAGCCATTGCAAAAACATGCCAAAATGTAAAGACCATCGAGGCTAGGAAGAAACTGCATCAATAACGAGCAAAATAACCAGTTAATATCATAATGGCAGGATCAAGTTCACACATAACAATCTTAACCTTAAATGTAAATGGACTAAATGCTCCAATTAAAAGACACAGACTGGCAAACTGGATAAAGAGTCAAGACCCATCAGTCTGCTGTATTCAGGAGACCCATCTCACACGCAGAGACATACATAGGCTCAAAATAAAGGGATGGAGGAAGATTTACCAAGCAAATGGAGAACAAAAAAAAGCAGGGGTTGCAATACTAGTCTCTGATAAAACAGACTTTAAACCATCAAAGATCAAAAGAGACAAAGAAGGCCATTACATAATGGTAAAGGGATCAATTCAACAGGAAGAGCTAACTATCCTAGATATATATGCACCCAATACAGGAGCACCCAGATTCATAAAGCAAGTCCTTAGAGACTTACAAAGAGACTTAGACTCCCATACAATAATAATGGGAGACTTCAACACTCCACTGTCAACATTAGACAGATCAACGAGACAGAAAGTTAACAAGGATATCCAGGAATTGAACTCATCTCTGCAGCAAGCAGACCTAATAGACATCTATAGAACTCTCCACCCCAAATCAACAGAATATACATTCTTCTCAGCACCACATCATACTTACTCCAAAATTGACCACGTAATTGGAAGTAAAGCACTCCTCAGCAAATGTACAAGAACAGAAATTATAACAAACTGTCTCTCAGACCACAGTGCAATCAAACTAGAACTCAGGACTAAGAAACTCAATCAAAACTGCTCAACTACATGGAAACTGAACAACCTGCTCCTGAATGACTACTGGGTACATAACGAAATGAAGGCAGAAATAAAGATGTTCTTTGAAACCAATGAGAACAAAGATACAACATACCAGAATCTCTGGGACACATTTAAAGTAGTGTGTAGAGGGAAATTTATAGCACTAAATGCCCACAAGAGAAAGCAGGAAAGATCTAAAATTGACACTCTAACATCGCAATTAAAAGAACTAGAGAAGCAAGAGCAAACACATTCGAAAGCTAGCAGAAGGCAAGAAATAACTAAGATCAGAGCAGAACTGAAGGAGATAGAGACACAAAAAACCCTCCAAAAAATCAATGAATCCAGGAGTTGGTTTTTTGAAAAGATCAACAAAATTGACAGACCACTAGCCAGACTAATAAAGAAGAAAAAAGAGAAGAATCAAATCGACGCAATTAAAAATGATAAAGGGGATATCACCACCGACCCCACAGAAATACAAACTACCATCAGAGAATACTATAAACACCTCTACAAAAATAAACTGGAAAATCTAGAAGAAATGGATAATTTCCTGGACACTTACACTCTTCCAAGACTAAACCAGGAAGAAGTTGAATCCCTGAATAGACCAATAGCAGGCTCTGAAATTGAGGCAACAATTAATAGCCTACCAACCAAAAAAAGTCCAGGACCAGATGGATTCACAGCTGAATTCTACCAGAGGTACAAGGAGGAGTTGGTACCATTCCTTCTGAAACTATTCCAATCAATAGAAAAAGAGGGAATCCTCCCTAACTCATTTTATGAGGCCCACATCATCCTGATACCAAAGCCTGGCACAGACACAACAAAAAAAGAGAATTTTAGACCAATATCCCTGATGAACATTGATGCAAAAATCCTCAATAAAATACTGGCAAACTGGATTCAGCAACACATCAAAAAGCTTATCCACCATGATCAAGTGGGCTTCATCCCTGGGATACAAGGCTGGTTCAACATTCGCAAATCAATAAACATAATCCAGCATATAAACAGAACCAAAGACAAGAACCACATGATTTTCTCAATTGATGCAGAAAAGGCTTTTGACAAAATTCAACAGTCCTTCATGCTAAAAACGCTCAATAAATTCGGTATTGATGGAACGTACCTCAAAATAATAAGAGCTATTTATGACAAACCCACAGCCAATATCATACTGAATGGGCAAAAACTGGAAAAATTCCCTTTGAAAACTGGCACAAGACAGGGATGCCCTCTCTCACCACTTCTTTTCAACATAGTGTTGGAAGTTCTGGCTAGGGCAATCAGGCAAGAGAAAGAAATCAAGGGTATTCAGTTAGGAAAAGAAGAAGTCAAATTGACCCTGTTTGCAGATGACATGATTGTATATTTAGAAAACCCCATTGTCTCAGCCCAAAATCTCCTTAAGCTGATAAGCAACTTCAGCAAAGTCTCAGGATACAAAATTAATGTGCAAAAATCACAAGCATTCTTATACACCAGTAACAGACAAACAGAGAGCCAAATCAGGAATGAACTTCCATTCACAATTGCTTCAAAGAGAATCAAATACCTAGGAATCCAACTTACAAAGGATGTAAAGGACCTCTTCAAAGAGAACTACAAACCACTGCTCAGTGAAATAAAAGAGGACACAAACAAATGGAAGAACATACCATGCTCATGGATAGGAAGAATCAATAGCGTGAAAATGGCCATACTGCCCAAGGTAATTTATAGATTCAATGCCATCCCCATCAAGCTACCAATGAGTTTCTTCACAGAATTGGAAAAAACTGCTTTAAAGTTCATATGGAACCAAAAAAGAGCCCGCATCTCCAAGACAATCCTAAGTCAAAAGAACAAAGCTGGAGGCGTCACGCTACCTGACTTCAAACTATACTACAAGGCTACAGTAACCAAAACAGCATGGTACTGGTACCAAAACAGAGATATAGACCAATGGAACAGAACAGAGTCCTCAGAAATAATACCACACATCTACAGCCATCTGATCTTTGACAAACCTGAGAGAAACAAGAAATGGGGAAAGGATTCCCTATTTAATAAATGGTGCTGGGAAAATTGGCTAGCCATAAGTAGAAAGCTGAAACTGGATCCTTTCCTTACTCCTTATACGAAAATTAATTCAAGATGGATTAGAGACTTAAATGTTAGACCTAATACCATAAAAATCCTAGAGGAAAACCTAGGTAGTACCATTCAGGACATAGGCATGGGCAAAGACTTCATGTCTAAAACACCAAAAGCAACGGCAGCAAAAGCCAAAATTGACAAATGGGATCTCATTAAACTAAAGAGCTTCTGCACAGCAAAAGAAACTACCATCAGAGTGAACAGGCAACCTACAGAATGGGAGAAAATTTTTGCAATCTACTCATCTGACAAAGGGCTAATATCCAGAGCCTACAAAGAACTCAAACAAATTTACAAGAAAAAAACAAACAACCCCATCAAAAAGTGGGCAAAGGATATGAACAGACATTTCTCAAAAGAAGACATTCATACAGCCAACAGACACATGAAAAAATGCTCGTCATCACTGGCCATCAGAGAAATGCAAATCAAAACCACAATGAGATACCATCTCACACTAGTTAGAATGGCAATCATTAAAAAGTCAGGAAACAACAGGTGCTGGAGAGGATGTGGAGAAATAGGAACACTTTTACACTGTTGGTGGTATTGTAAACTAGTTCAACCATTATGGAAAACAGTATGGCGATTCCTCAAGGATCTAGAACTAGATGTACCATATGACCCAGCCATCCCATTACTGGGTATATACCCAAAGGATTATAAACTATGCTGCTATAAAGACACTTGCACACGTATGTTTATTGCGGCACTATTCACAATAGCAAAGACTTGGAATCAACCCAAATGTCCATCAGTGACAGATTGGATTAAGAAAATGTGGCACATATACACCATGGAATACTATGCAGCCATAAAAAAGGATGAGTTTGAGTCCTTTGTAGGGACTTGGATGCAGCTGGAATCCATCATTCTTAGCAAACTATCAGAAGAACAGAAAACCAAACACCGCATGTTCTCACTCATAGGTGGGAACTGAACAATGAGATCACTTGGACTCAGGAAGGGGAACATCACACACCGGGGCCTATCATGGGGAGGGGGGAGGGGGGAGGGGGGAGGGATTGCATTGGGAGTTATACCTGATGTAAATGACGAGTTGATGGGTGCAGCACAGCAACATGGCACAAGTATACATATGTAACAAACCTGCACGTTATGCACATGTACCCTACAACTTAAAGTATAATAATAATAAATAAATTAAAAAAATAATAATAATAATAATAAATTACCCAGGCATGACGACAAATGCCTGTAATCCCAGCTACTCGGGAGGCTGAGGGAGAATCACTTGAACCTGGAAGGCAGAGGTTGCAGTGAGATGAGATCAGGCCATTGCACACCAAAAAATTAGTGTTAACATTTATATCTTTTTCCATCCCTTTACTGTTGATCTATATGTATGTCTTTATATCTAAAGTGGATTTCTTATAGATAATATATAGTTCGGTGCATTTGGACTGACATTGAAAGTAATAATATACAGTTGAATTAACATCTACCGTATTTGTTACTATTTTCTATTTGTTGCCCTTGTTCTTTGTTTTTGTCTTTCACTTTTTTTTTTTCCTTGTGGTCTTAATTGAGCATATTCTATGATTTATTTTCTTTCCTTTCTTAGCATATCAGTTACTCTTTTTTTCTTTTTTTTTTTTTTTAAAGTGGCTGCCTTGGAATTTGCAATATAAATTTACAAGTAACCCAAGTCCACTTTCAAACGACACTACACTGGTTTCTTGATAATGCAAGCACACTATAATAACAAAATAATCCTAATTCCTAATTGCTCTCTCCCATCCCTTGGGTATCACTGCTCTCATTCATTTCACTTATATTTAAGTGTGTGTATATGACATATACATAAGCATATAATACAGTATATTTACTGTCGCTATATGAATGAACTGTTAAGTTAGATCTATTAAGAAAAATGAAAGATTTCCTTCTACCTTCACTAGTTCTTTTTTAATGGTTTTTGTTTTTCTATTTATTTTTTTAAACAGACAAGGTCTTTCTCTGTTGCCCAGGCTAGACTGGAGCAGCATCATTATAGCTCACCGCAGCCTTGAACGGGATCCTGGGCTCAAGAAGTGACCCGTCTCAGCCTCTCAAAGTAGCTGGCAGTATAGGTGTTGGCCACCACGTTTGGCTTTTTTTTTTAATGAGACAGAGTCTCACTACATTGCCCAGGCCGGTCTCAACTAAGCGGCCTCCAGCTGTACTCCCATCTTTGCCTCCCGGAGTGTTAGGATGACAGCTGTGAGCCCTGTAAACAGACTGTGCTCTTCCTTTCTTTGTGCACATCTGAGTTACTGACCTCTACTATTTTCTCTAAAGAACTTTGAACATTTTTTGCAGGGCAGGTCTACCGGTGACAAATTTTTCAATTTTTGTCCGAGAAGGTCTTTTTTTTCTTCACTTTTTAAAGATAATTTCACAGAGTATAGACTTCTAGGTTAATGGAATTTTTTCCTCTCAAAAGTTTAAATACTTCACTCCACTTCTTGCTTTCATGGTTTTTGAGGGGAAGTTGAAAATAATTCTTATCTTTGATCCACCATAGGGAAGGAGATTACTCTGGTTTCTTTGCTTTTTAATCTTTGATTCGCCATAGTTTGAATATTTTATGCCCAAATAGAGTTTATTTTTGTTTTTGTCGTCGTCGTTTTTACATTTATCCTTCTTGGTGTTTCTTGAGCTTCCTGGATCTATGGTTTGGTGTCTGGCATTAATCTGAGGAAATTCAGCTATGACCGTTACAAATATTTCTTCTGTTCCTCTTTCTTCCCCCTTGTATTACCGTTATGCATATTTTATGCCTCTGTGGAAGTCCCATCGTGCTTGGATACTCTGTTCTTTTTTGCTTTTCAGTTCTGGAGATTGGAGTTGGGTATTTCCATTTCTCCCAGGTCAGAAGGCTCTGATAAAATCCCACCAGGTTAGTCTCTAGCTAACTAGCTTCTCTGGAAGGTAGACCTAGTGAAGAGTGCACCTACATATTGAAAAATGATTCCTATTCTCTTTCCCCTGTAGTAAGTATGAGGGGATTTTTCTGTGATGTTTACTTCGAGAACCTGGTTGAGCTTCTGATGATACAACTCACAAAAGCATGAGACCCATATGCACAGGCCTCCTGGAGGTTTTAACTCTCAGACGTGGCCACACCTCACTGCAGCAATTTGTCAATTCCAGTTCAGGTTTTCCAATCCCAGTGTGGGTTCCTTGGAGCATTGTGCTCCAGTGTATGGTGATTCTCTGCTTTACCGCTACGGACAGTGGCTTGCCTGTGACCTCAGGTCTCTTGCAGGTTTAAGAAGAGCTGCTGATTTTTCAGTTTGCTCAGCTTTTTACCTGTGAGGAGGGAGTGACAATTCTCAAGATTATCGTATATGGAACCTGAAATTCCCCAACTCCATTATAGTGAAAAGTGTCTTCCCTTCCTCTGGCTCAAGAATTAAAATATTTTCATTCTTTGACACATTGTAATTTGATTCCCTAAATATTTATAATTGTAGATTTAAAAACTCGGTCTTCTGCTGTATCAGACACCTAGACGGGCACTTTCCAACAGAATTATGAGAGTCCTGTTATAGAACTTGAAACCTTCCTTGTAGCCTCATATAAATATATAAACAGGTACAATTAATTTTACTAGTCTATTTTTAACTCAAAATGCTCATACCATACTTGCAATAAGAAATACAAATAGGCCAGATGCGGTGGCTCAAGTCTGTAATCCCAGCACTTTGGGAGGCCGAGGCGGGTGGATCACGAGATCAGGAGATCGAGACCATCCTGGCTAACACGGTGAAACCCCGTCTCTACTAAAAGTACAAAAAGTTAGCCAGGAGTGGCAGCGGGCAGCAACTTGGGAGGCCGAGGCAGGAGAATGGCACGAACCCGGGAGGCGGAGATTGCAGTGAGCCGAGATCACGCCACTGCACTCTAGCCTGGGCAACAGAGCTAGACTCCGTCTCAAAAAAAAAAAAAAAAAAAAAAAAAAAACAAATACAATATTTTCTGTTTTTTATATTAACTGGCATGTCTTTCATGCAGCAAATCCAGTTCAGACCGGGCGCACTTCATGCGCTCAGCCGCCGCGTGTGGTGAGTGACAGAGACCATCCTGCATGTGTGTGCACTTTTTACTGCCTTTTTCTTGACCACAGATTCTACCTCCTGTTTCTCTGTGTATGCAGTGATTATTTGCTGAATATTACACATTGTGGGTAACTTGTTGAGCACACTCAGGATCCCTAACCTTCCTCTAAAGCTTTCCAGCTCTTGTTTTAGCAGTTAGCACAGGCACGGCTGGGTCATCGTGACATGGGCAGGCTTGGTTGGATTCGCTGTTGGTGTGAATCTGTGGAGAGCTCCCATCCTGCACCCACTCCGATCTCCCCCTCCTGGATGTGGTAAGATGGCCATGCTCCGCCCACACCTGAGCTCTCTCTGATCTCCCCCTCCCGGACATGGTAGGGTGATATGCTCTGCCCACACCCGATCTCTCTCTGATCTCCCCCTCCTGGACGTGTTAGGGTGGCCATACTCCGCTCACACCTGAGCTCTCTCCGAGCTCCGCCTTCTGGACGTGGTAGGATGGCCATGCTCTGCCCACACCTGAACTCTCGGCACCACGGTCTGCAGGTGTTTTCCAGAGGGTAAGTGTACCGTGGGTGCATCTTATTCATTCTCCTGCCCTCGCCCTCAGGTTCTGGCTGGTACAGCTGTGGTCACAGACTAAAAACAGCCACCTCATTCGTTTTGTGCAGTTTTACAGTTGTTTATGGCAGATGTGTGATTTGGGTCCCTGTTCTCTCATCATGGCTAGAAGTAGTTTTGGCAAATTATTCTTTTATCTTTACATTTGGAAACTAAAGTTTCACCCATAGAATATTAGCGTTGCGACAATCCTAATGAGAGTTTCTCCAGAAACTAGGATCCAGGTCAGCAGCCAGTCATTTCATGAAGATAAACTTCAAGAACATTCTCTGAAGGGCAATGAAACTGAGTAAGATCTAACCACTGTTACCAACAACCAAGAAAAATAGGTAAGAAAATGCAGCTAAGATTTGGATCAATAAGTACGGTAATAAACATGCAAACTGTCGCTAAGCACAAAATAGGCTGGGAGTAAACAAATTTTATGATATTGACATTTACGATTTTACAAAACTGCCCCATATGATATATCAAGAGAACTCCTGATGAAAATTTACAAAGGATGCTTTATGGCTTATATAAAACTGTTGGTCAAATCCAAATATTTCACAAAAACAACATTTCAAATAATATTCTTTTATATTTTGCAGACATCTGTACAAGGAGGTTATTCATCACACATGACCGAGTAACATTTCTCAGCGGTTGGATTCAATAAGTGAAATAAGCAAATAACCGCACTGTTTCTTCCATTTCAAAGTCATTTCTCTTATAGAAAGTGGTCAAGAAAAATGTCCGTTGCCTTACATACTGGTTAGTGCCAAAAAGTTGGTTTAAAATATTTCAAGTGGGTTATCCTTTTACGTCCATGTTGTTAGTTACACAAAGAACACATACAAATACAATTATTTTACCATAAGTTTTGGCAAATTATAACCATTAACTAAACAAACAGGATTGAGCATGTTATTTTTTGAGATAGGGTCTTGCTCTGTTGTCCAGGCTTGAGTGCAGTGGCACGATCATGGCTCACTGCAGCCTGATCCTCCCACTCCAGCCTCCCGAGCAGCTGGGACCACAGGCACACAACACCATTCCTGGCTGATTTCTGTATTTTTTGTAGGAATGGGCTTTGGAATGTTGCCCAGGCTAGTCTCAAATGCTGGGAACTCAAGCAATCTGCCTGCCTTGGCTTCCCAAACTGCTGAAGTTAGAGGCATGAGCCACCATGCCTGGCCTAATCATTTTTAAAGAGTCTGCATTTATTATCGTTATTTTTTTCTAATTGAGATGGGGGTCTTGCTCTGTTGGCCCGGCTGGAGTGCAGTGGTGCCATCTCAGCTGACAGCAACCTCTGCCTCCCGGGCTCAAGTCATTCTCCCACCTCAGCCTCCCAAGTAGCTGGGACTAGAGGTGCACACCACCAGGCTCAGCTAATTTTTTGTACTTTTGGTGAAGACAAGATGTACAAAAGGCATTTCTGTACATTTTACCATGTTGTCCAGGCTGGCCTTGAACCCTTGGGCTCAAGCCATACACCTGCCCTGGGTTCCCAAATTACTGCAGTTATAGGCATGAGCTATCGTGCCCAGCCCTTAATTATGTGATGTGGCTTAATATTAAAATAAGGAAAGGGAGGAGCCCCAGGAAGCACGTTGGCAGAAAGGGCTCCCTTGCCAACAACTTGCTAGCACGGCATTCACTCCCTTGCCTGCTGGCACTGCGTTCTTTAGAAGAAGAACACGTTATGTGTCAATGAAAAACAGAAACAACATAGGAACACCCTGTCTCTACAAACACTTAAAAATTAGCTGGGTATGGTGGTGAGCACCTGTGATCCCAGCTGCTTGAGGTTGAAGTGGGAGGACCGCGTGAGCCTAGGTGGTCACAGCTGCAGTGAGCCAAGAGCTGCCATCATGATGCTGAATTCCAACCTTGGTGACAGAGCAAGACCTTGTCTCAAAACAAAAAGCAACGAAAACCCAAAATGATGCACTCTAAGTTCTGTCCTTTAAATTCCAGTACCTTCACGTAAAGGTGAAACTCAGGAGCTGCCTGCAGTAATGTGGACATACGCTTGACCTCAGCTCTGATCTGAAGCACGTCCTTCTGTCTCACTGCTTGCCAAGACTAAGCTAAACTTCAGAAGTAAAAATACTCCCCAAAATGTTGTACATTTTCAACTATTCGTATTGTACCTTAAGTTTCTTTGGTATTGGAGCAAAAATACGGTGTCATTTAAAGTGATATGTAGCTTCAACGTGGGATGTAAGGTTATTCAGGTCCTTTGAGAAGACAAGCTTGCAACAACGACATGAATAATGTTGGAATCAAAATCACAGAAACTAAACACCAAATAGCGTAGGTTCAATCTGTGTCTCTAGCAAGTATCTGGATAACTAAACTTTCTGCTTTACTTGGGCGTGAAGATCATGAAATGTAGTTTATAATTATTTGGGCAGAGAAAATAGAGAATTGGGGTAGTTATGTAAAATTCAAGATTAAAGAAAAGCAGTATTATATAGCAGAAATATAAATTGGCTATTACCTTCAGTAATTTAGATCAGGGGTTGGCAGGTCTGTGCACCAAATCTGGTCCGTTGTTCTTGTAAATAAAGTTTTATTGGTACACAGTCATACGCATTTGCTATCACCCATGGCTGAGGGCAGAGTTCAGTGGTTGTGAGAGACCTTATGGCCTGCAGGAACTAAAATACTAGCTAGCACCTTGCAGGCAAAGTTTATGAGCTGATTCGGGTAGCAGCCTAAACTGTCCAATTCGCTTGTTCTAAAACAATCCAACAATATAGCACACTTATCTGAAGATTTGAGAATATGCATGCCACAGCCTAATCAGAAGAAAAGTCCAATTCCACTCAGAGTGTTACAAACTCTTCCCTTTTCACTACAAAGAATTAAATGAACAAAACTGTGTGAGATTTTACTGGTATGTATCATATGTATGAATCTTGATGAAAAGTTAAAAATGTGTATTTATACAGATACATAGTGTTACTTTTCATACACTGTTTTCGGACTTCTGGTTCACAAAATCTGCATTTCTGCACCATGATTTTGAAGGCAAAAACCCAACTGCTGGGCTAGCGGTCAATTCTGAGGTGCCCAGCATGTTCAAGAGGCAGCGTCGGGGAGCACGTCCCTTACCTGCATGTCGGCGTCCATGCAGGTCTGCACGACCAGGGACCTGCGTTTGGAAGGCACAGGCACTGCCATCTTCCGCTCTTTGTGTCTGGCCAGAGCCGCCTGGACAGCTTCCGTGTGGACGTCTGAAATGGAGAGAGCTCAGTCACTCAGTGCTCAAATGAGGTCCCAGAGGCCAAGCTGCACCTTCCTCTCTGTCCCCGCAGCACGGTTCATCCACCTTCTGAAACTCACCAACAGATGGGTGGGTGAGGAAAGAAAATCAGTGTTTACAGTTCCAATAAGGCATTAAAATTTATTCACAGACTTTTAATTATTCATTTTATTACTGTAGAATCCATATCTGCAAGCAAACACTGGCTATAAACTGCACTGAGATTTTTCTTTTTAAGGTGAATGCACCTTGATCTTTGGAGATTCTTTGTAGGTCACACGTTTGAGCCTCCAAATCCTTTCACTGTACCGCTGAGAGGCGTGTGCACGCCTCGCACCCCAACTCACACAGCCACGGTCGCAGCTCAGCTCAACACCAGCCATGGGCCAGGACTGTGTTGGCTATGAATATGGTTTGACTGTGTCTCCACGCAAATCTCAACTTGAATTCTACATCCCAGAATCCCCATGTGTTGTGGGAGGGACTTAGGGACACGTAACTGAATCATTGGGGCGCGTCTTTCCTGTTCTATTCTGGTGATAGTGAATAAGTCTCATGAGATCTGATGGCTTATCGGGGTTTCCGCTTTTGCTTCTACCTCGTTTTCTCTTGCTGCTGACGTGTAAGAAGTGCCTTTCGCCTCCCACCATGATTCTGAGGCCTCCCCAGACATGCGGAACTGCAAGGCCAACTAAATCTTTTTCTTCCCAGTTTCGGGTGTGTCTTTATCAGCAGCATGGAAATGGACTAAAACAACCATTAAGACATTTTGTGGCTATTAAACCATTACATTAATTCCACACATTCACTGAATGCCTTCTCTGTAAGTCCCTATGGGCTGGGGTCGCAGTGGTGATAAGGCAGACAGTCTCATGGCATCTCACGCAGGCCACTTCTTAAGGGATGAGACAAGTGATAGATGGGCTAGAGAATTAAAGCAGAGACAGATGCAGCAGCAACTCCAAACTGTGAAGCCAGGGAAGAACCCTCTTAACACAGAATCAGAACAACAGGAATGAAATACACCGGCTGTCAAGACAAGAATCTTCGACACACAGGCAAAAACCTGCTCAAAGGCCCTAAACTGTCAGTGAGAACGGTGTTAGCAGAATAAAACTACCACCACCAAAAATGGCCAGCGTGAGTGAAGACGGGTTGGGGCAGTTTTCTCTGAAGCTGCGAGAATGATCCCACTGAAAGGGAATCGTATGTGGATTTCTGGCTTAAACCCCCCAAGCTGCCACCTGAGACAGGACCCAGACCCTCAGCATCATGCCCACAAGCAGCTCATCACACTGCTTGGTCTTGGTCAGCCTTTGTGCACACTTCTCTCCCTAACCAGATCAAGAGCCTGGTCATCTGGCCACTATTTCTAATTCCCAGGTCAAAAACCACTATGTGACTGACTTGGCTCATGGCCGAAAACTGAAGGGATCAATGAGGTGACAGTCCACTCACTTCCACAAATCGCTTTTTGTTTTGCATATTCTCCGTTTTAAACTTTTTGGAAGTAATTTCAAACACACAGAAAATCTGCAACACCAGCGTAGCGAATTCCCACATAACTTACCAGGCTCAACTTAGGCCCAACTGCTCCTATCTTACATCACTACTTTCCCCCCTCCCCCATGAATTTTCTAAGTCAAATGAAAATAAATTTCAGATACTATGTCCTTCCATACCGAAATGTTTCAATGTATTTCCTAAACACAAGGATATGCTCTCACATTCATTTTCCTCAAGATCCGGAAATTTAACTGTCATATACAAAGTTCACTTTCAAATGGTGTCAACTGTCTCCATAATTTTCTTACTTTGTTTTCCTCTTTTACGATCCAATCCAGGATCATGAATTGATTTGCCATGTGATTTTTACCCGTCCAGAATCCAAGTTTCTCAGGTTTTGTGTTTCCTGAAATTGGAAATGTTAAAGAATACAGGTCAGTTATTTTGCAGCTTGTCCTTTATTTTGGTATCTTCCGGACTAGACTCAAGAGTATGCATTTTAGCAGGGACACCACAGAAGTCTGTCCTATGTGACAATGTTAACATCGGCAACTCAGTGAAGGTGGTGCCTAAGTGCCTCCAAAGCAAAGATGCTGCTTTTCGCATTGAAATTAAGATTTGGGAGGAGACACCCTGACACTATGCGCATATTCTGTTTTCCATGAATTCTTCACTACTAGTTTTAGCATCCACTGATTTCCTGTCATTCCTTCTAAATCATTAGATCTTCCATATTCACTGAAAAATAATTTTGTCTTTCAACATTCATTTACATATATCCATATGTACTCACGGAGTCTGGCTTGCTGGGTTATGATTCATAGTTACAATGGTTTGTTCTGTTGCTCAACTGGTCCCAGATTTGACACCGGAATCCTCAGCCCTTAGACCAGGGCTCCTTCTTGTGAAGAACGGTGTTTGGAAGCTAAGAGTGGGCACCGGGTGCTGCTGGGCATTGCCGGCAAGTAGAACACACACACGCATGTACACGCATGTGCACCCACACCCATCCACAGGCACTTCTATCCCTGTCTACATCTGTCGGGAGCCACCAGCTTATACTTGTACCTCCTGCAACACTCAACATATTCACTGATTTATTAAGCTTATTTGCTTAAGCCTGGAGATAAAGAAATGCTTTCAGAATTGCTATCTAATACCACTGTGAAAAATCTATCCAGTTCAGTGCTCATTTGTAATTATTTTTTCATTGTTTTTCTGGAAGGTAGGGAGTACAAAGTATACACAGTGAAATGTTCAGATCTTGAGTACACTTGGCGCATTTCGATAAATGGAAATCTATTACCCTACTCAAATCTTTTGCATCAAAGTTTCCACAAGTCCCCTCCCAGTCAATCCCAGCCCTCAAGAGACAGCCACTGTTCATTCTCGAGGAGTGTTCTTGGCGCTCTTCCGTCACCCGAGACTCGCATAGATTCTCCATTGTCACATGGACTCCACGGCGTGGTGTTCACTCTCTGCTCAGTTCAAGGCTCCTGGAACTCATCCCCATTCTCTGTTTTGGTTTCACTATTTTGTACGTTTTTCGTGATGGGAACTAGGACAATGTATGAATATCTCAGAATTTGCTCATGTTTCTCCAGATGAGAGACATTTATGTTGTTTCCAGTTCTTGGCTATGACAATTTACTCTGCAGATAATGTGCATTCTTTTACAAGGACACACATTTTCAGCTCTCCTTAGTGAACATCTACAGCGTACCTGCTGGGCCATATGGTAAGTGTACACATTTTAAAGAAACTGCCACAGTGTGCTGAAGTGGCTGTGCCATTTTAAGTCTCCATCAGTCTGAGATCCAGTCTGTCATATCTTCACCAGCACCTGCTACTGTCCTCCCTTCTCCACTCTTGTGAAGGGGAACCTCGTGGGTTTAAGTTGTACTTACCCAATGACTCCCTGGTGAGCACCCCTCACGGGCCACTGGGCATCGGTATACATCTGTTGCAAGGAGTTCATCTTGCATGCTTGCAAAATTCACACCATTTCTGGTTGTTTGTACATTTCCTAAAATGTTCTAAATAAGGCCCTGTGTCTTCTGTACATCAAGCATCTCCCTGCTTCCAAGTCTTTATGCCTTTTAGTTTTCCTGACTCACTTCACGGACGAGGGCCCCAGTGCGCACCATGCGAACCTGAACCATGGAGAATGGCCATGCTCCCGACACCCCTGACTGTGGGCAGAGCTCCCCGGCTGCCACCACCGAGGAGGGGGGTCAGCTCTTGTTTTTCAGGAGTGGCCTTTATCAAATGGAGAAAGTTCCCTTCTGTTCCTGATGTGACAGGAAATTCGTATAAGGACTATTAAATTTCAACAGATGTTTTCCAGTGTCTACCGAGAGGATACAATGGGTTTTCTGCTTTATTTTTTGTTAATGTGGTGAATTACATTGATTTTTGAATGATGAGCCAAATGTGCAATGCAAAACTACAGATCATGAGAACAAACTCTAAGTGGTCATGGTATTCTTATCCCTTTTACATATTTCTGGGTTTGATTTAGTAAGAATTTGTTCAAAGCTTTGGCATCTGTATGTCAACAAGAGTGAAAGGCGTGAGATTTTGCCTCGCATGCAAACTAACAAAGGGAGCCAACACCAGCCCAATGCACTGACGGAGCCGGCACATTTCCGGGCCAGAAACAAAGGGCTTGTCACACACAGTGGGGCAGCAGGACCCACTCACCCCTGTCGATATTCAGGATCACATAGTGGGGCAGCAGGACCCACTTGCCCCCGTAAATACTCAGCAACATCCTGTATCCCTGTACAAAGACAAGATGTTATTTAGGCAAAAGAAAATTAACGATCATGTAAAGAACTGCTTACATTTTTCTCTTCTCAGAAAATTTGTTTTTAGCAACCATGGCTCTCAAGGCATTCACTTGCACATTATACATAATACTGCTTGTGCACAAAGTCATGGTACCTTCCTATTCTTAAATAATTTACCAAGAGTTCTGAAAGGTGAGTATTTTAAAGAGAAAAGAGGTATGTGGCTTACCCCAGGCTAAGGAGTGAGTTAGCTGGACAATTCTTGTGAAATATGTGCTTTTTCTAATTAGAAAATCTGAGAACAAGGTATCAGTGTGAGTCTGTTATTTCCATGAAGGAGTGAAGTGGATGCTGGGAAATTGAAGGAGCTTCAGAACGGGAATCTCACAACCTCAAATGGGGAGACCGGCAATTGGGAAAGCAGTCACTCTGATTCATGGAGTTTTTGGAGATTCACGTCCACTCCGTGCTGCATTTGAGCGACTTTTCTTCTTGTGATGTGGACCCGATAGAAGAGAGGTCCCACGTAGACATTCGGCATTTGTGAGGGTCTGGCACCGTGACTCACTTCTACAGATTTAACATGTCTATGTATAAATTACAATGGCTCATCTCTATAAAAACTGATAGCAGTTATGGATCAATTCCCTCATTTCTCACTTGGGCCACACTTCCTGTTTCTGCAAGAACATATCGCTTGGCTAGAAGACACGATGTTGACATTGAAAGGAAAAAGGACCTTGTATAAAAATGATGCAGAGAATTCTTCTCAAAGGCCACTGGGACACACACTTTGTTGGTGACCAGCTGTCTACCAGCGCGGCAGCGAGAGAGACAGAGCTCCACTCGTGAGCAGTCACAGCACCCGTGACCCACACCAAGACCCCCAGGGTGACGACAGGCCAACCAGCAGCCTTGGAACGGACACTTCCTTCCCGAAATAGCTTCCCGAGAGAAAACAAACAGTGAAAACTGCAGGCATTTCTATGACCGGGAAGCAAGAAACCCTCCCAGTCCTCTTCCTTCTACACCACATCCAGAACAGGCGTACACCCGGTGTAGAAAGCTCCCAAGGACTGAACAGATCATTTGAATCTACCTCAGACTGACCTAATCTCTGGAGTGCAGTCCTACAAACAGACTTTCCAAAAGTTACCAAACCACTACCTCAAACCTCATGCTTTACTCTGCTTCGAAAGCGGACATGTGGCTCGCTTTATACAGCCACCAGAACACACATACACAGGGTATTATCTTATTGCCCTTCAGTGCCAAGAAGAATCCTGTGGTCTCTCACGGTAAAAACAAAACCACAAACACCACAACCCAGCTTGTCAAGTTGCAGGGAGTTTTACAGCCTCTTTCTATGTCGTCTTCCTTTTTGCCCCAAACTGGATATTCTTTTTACTTTCTCCTTATTTCCTGAATATAATTTGATCAATATAATCAAACTGCTTGTGTTAGAAGCAACTTTACTTAAAAAGAATTGAAAGAACTACATGAAAATATTAAGAGTAGCCATTTCAGGATGACAAGAGAACAATATATTGTTTTTGTTCATTCTTTTCAACATTTGCAAAGCTTTTTACCTTGAGTGCAGTCACTGTTGCAATCAGAGGTTACAGTGCTTGATGGAATGAGGCCATGAAGCACACACACCACCGAGTTTCTAACACAGAGCAATCTATGGGGAAGGATGGAGACACAGGAAAGGTTCATTTTAAGGCAATGCAGGTGTTTTTTCCATAAAAGCAAAAGACTTTCTTAAAAGTGTTTGCACCATACACAAGTCTGCTAAATTTAGTCAAAAAACAGAGAAAACAGTAACAGAAGAACACTTTAGCCCACAAGGAGAGCAGTACACTCAGCTCGAGGACACTCCAGATGAGGAGTGGAGAGTGGTTTCCTCACAGCTGACCCACAGGATTGGGTTACACGAGCAGGAGGGAAACATGGGGACCACAGAGACGTCAGACTGTGGACTTCACAGCAAGAGACAGCAACACAAACTAGCGGAGTAATTAAAAACTATGGTAAAAAGAGGTCCACATTCGATTTTAACCTGAAATCAGTGGCACGGGGACCACCACACCACCCTGCAGTTGCCTCCTCCCTCCCCCACACACAGCAGCCTCCTGGGACAACATCCTACTTCCAACTTGCAGTTGCCTCCCGTCCCACCCCCCCCCACAGTGGCCCCCTACAACATCGTCCTACTTCCACCCTGCAGCTGCTTCCCATCCCCAACACACAGCATCCTCATGGGACAACCTGCTACTTGCTGCCCACAGCCTGGAGCCCCCAAAGCATGGAGGGGCTTAGCGAGCCACACAGCATTCCCCCTTCACACCTGGGAAGTCAGCCCCTCACTGAAGTGGGTCCTGCGCCCACCAGCTGTCCACGATCAGAGGTGTGAGGTTATGGACCTGGTCACCCACTGTGCAGAGAGGCGTGAGGTCATGGACCTGGTCACCCGTTGTGCACGATCAGAGGTGTGCAAGGTTCCAGACCTGGTCACCTGCTATGCACAATCAGAGGTGTGAGGTGATGGACCCGGTCACCTGCTGTGTACGAATAGAGGTGTGTGTGGTTAGTGACCTGGTTACCAGCTCTGCACAATCAGAGCCATGCGAGGTTACAGACCTAGTCACCAGCTGCACCCAATCAGAAGCTTTTGAGATTAGGGACCTGTTCACCTGCTGTGCACAGAAGTTTGAGGTTATGGACCTGGTCACCCCGCTGTGCATGATCTGAGGTGTGCGAGATTAGGGACCAGGTTACCTGCTGTTGTCCAATCAGAGCCAGGAAAGATTACAGACCTAGTCACCAGCTGCACCCAATCAGAAGCTTTTGAGGTTACGGACCTGGTCACCCACTGTGTGGGATCAGAGGTGTGCCAGGTTAGGGACCATGTGCGTGGTGATGAACCTGATCAGCAGCCAAGACACCTGACGTTTCCAGTGTCATCCTGGCTTCTTTCAAAACTTGAAAAGTCTTCAGCTATTTCCCAAAAGCTCGTCCATCTTTGAAAACGATATGCGTGTGCACAGGTGATACCGATGACTGAAGATTGAAGGTTAGAGCATTCCAGCCCCATGCCCATGTCCCATCCCATCTGCGAAAACTTGAGCACAAACATCTCCCTCTCTGAAGCTCCCTGAACCCGGTGGCAGGCCTGGGACTCAGGTCCAGTGTCCTGTCAGTTACACTGAACAAAATGTCATTCAACACTGGCCATGGGCCCTGTGCTTTAAAAACCACATATAAACCTCCCAAAGAACTACAATCTATGAAAGCTTTCATGGCTAGTATTTTAGGAAGACTGACCAATCTTGACCTAAATCAAAGCTGACACTGCCCAAATTAACTCTGACCCCAGCTTCGTGCAAAGGCAGCCATCGCCTGGCCGTCGGTGTGACCAACAGCCTGGGCACAGACAGGACCAGCGCCAGTCCCTCCCTGCACCTTAAGCGGGCTTCTGAGCTGCTGTCCATGATCAGTGATGGTGATGCCCAGAGCAGCTTTCCAGGAAAGCAGTAAACCTTTCAGGTCCTCACCTCACGAGGATGGCCACGTATACATCAACCGCCTTTGTTACTGCCCTGCCATTCTCAAAGAGGGGATGGGTTCAACTTCTTCCTCCTCCACATGCCCAACACAAGGCACAACGAGACGGCAAGACCAGATTGGCTGGAGCTGGGAAGTTGTGCGCTACAGATCAGGGCTGCGTGACTCAGGGAAGGCATCACTCGAAACACGTGCTGGAGGGCGGCCAATCCGACCCGACCGTCCACCTCCAGGGTCAGCCATGGGGCTCCTCTTGATGTGTCATCGGGATCACCCCTCACAGAGCAAATGAGCCTTTCACTTCAGCCTGTCCTAGGTACAACACCGACTCCCACCTCCCACGTCCTGAACCAGCCTGTTCCGGGGATTGCTGTGGACATAGAGGAGCAGGCCCAAGACATCTAGTGGCATTTCCTGGCGAGGACACTCACCATGCTTGACCATAAAACTCGGGTCAACTGGTTTTTCGGAGGGACTGGAATTTACTTGTGACACGCATGGATACTGATTGACCCAGGGAGGGGCATGGAGGAGGCTGAAGAAAAACCCATGGTGACTGCGCCAGGCATTCCCGCACACACCGACATCTTCAGACTAGGGCGGCGTCCTAGTCTTACAATCAAACCGAAGCCCAGAGAAACTACGGAGCTTGTCCAAGATCAGCAACAAGTATGTGGGCAGCTGGGATTCAACTAAGTCCTTCCCTGGATCCATTCGCACTACTCCTCGCCCCCCTCCCCCACTGCCCTGCCATGGCCCCCAATAGACACAGCAGATCTGAACATCAGGCACCCCGAACGCAGAGTACGGAGCAGAGCCGGCTTCTGCAGTGGGAACTCACACACATCCCACTCCCCTTCTTGCGGAATGCCCCGGGACTCTGCAGTATGGTCTGCAGATGTGGCCTCACTCTGCGCTAGGAGACCTGCGTGGCAGGCAGCGTTTTACAGAGTGCTCCTCCAGACGGGTCTCGTCGGCTGATCCATGAGACACGGGACACCTGAGGGAAGGGCCGACAAACCCCACAAAGTCGCTCCCAACTTGGAGAGGACAGGTCCAAGGCGGGGCTCCTGGCAGTCCACGCTTTGGACAGGTCTTGCTGCAACACACCTGACGTCTCCAAGACCACTAGTACTCTATGTGCTAGGGTATCAAGGGTTGGGTATGTGGCATTTTAAGTGACTAATCATAGGTGGTTTTCTTCTCTCCTACACCTGTTTAGGCTGAACGTGCACGTACATGCTCTGCTGCAGGTGCACTGCCGTATGTGGACCAGCAACGCTCTTTCCTGCCTCGGGTTCTCGTCACTGCCTTCCAGAAAACTCTCGCCTGCTTTACAGCCAAGCCAGGTAGGCCTGGTCAGCCGCAGTGAAATTCCTGCAGTGTCAGAGCTAAGTGCTGGCTGAGACTTTAACAGTGAAGACAGGGGAGTAATGGGGATAAACCGAGCAAAACTGTATTGTAACGCAGATGAAAGTCTAGAAGCAAAAGAACCTGATACCCATAAGAGAGCAGGCGATTGCCTCTCACTATGATGTTAATAGCAGCTTGTTGTTTCCAGTGCCTCCGTGTGCCAGGGTTTCCAGTCAGCATTTGTGTCAATCTGCTCCTGAGCTACCTGATCAAAGTTCTGCAGATATCAAGGATATCTAAATTGACCCAGTATCTGCAGGCTGGCTGCTCAGAGGTCGTGGTGTGGAACAGCCAGGACATCGCTTAGTCATACGGGGCACAAGCACGTCACTTGCCACTCCTGTCTTTCTATTTCATCAAACCCTCTTTTCTCCTGAATATTGACCATAGCAAAGTCATTAGCCTTCGAGATGCATTTGAAACATCAACTTGCTTTGTTCAAGAGGTTTAAGACACACGTAAGTCTTTCTTGCCATGCTCAACACACACGGCCGGCCGTTTCTGAAGTCAGTGTTTCTGGAACAAAAGCCTTGACCTGCCCCAGTGAACATTCACAATGAGCACACTGTCGCGAGGCTGCTTGGCCAACCAGCAGGGGGCAGGAGAGAGCTGCAGGTGCCGCGTGGGGTCCCTGCAAACCTGCCTCAATCAAGGGCGGTGCCTCCTGCCAATCCAGCGGCTTCCTCCAAGGGGAAGAGGCCTCTTCAGCTGCCACCGCACTGATTTCAGGCGGCTCAGCCAATGGGGCAACAGATTCAACAGAGTCCCATGTTGTTAAAGGAAAACTTCTGTTACCAGGCAACCTTAAAGTCAGATTCAACGTCAAATAACCAACAACATTGCTTCCAAACCAACATGCTACTAGTGCCTTATTCTTCAATGCTGCTTAAACACGGAAAAGTATGAGGAAAAAAGAGCATGGCACTTACTTCTTAAAAAATAACACCCCTTCCAGGTTCATTTTACCCATATCAGAAAGACTTAGAACTGTGGATTCTCTACAGGAACGTGGAGTGGGGGTGGATCCCCACGCTGACCCAGCCTCACCCCAGTTCAGTCACCCCACCACCACGGGGTTCACACCTCTCTAGGCCCTGTCACTTCATTAAGGAAAGGTGGTGTCTCTAAGCTCTCTTCGCAGGAAGCACCCGACGGCAGCTAGACACAGACACACCCACAACTGCTTTGAAATCCTGAACATATTTAAGGACTTCATTATTAGTTTTTTAAAACTGTAAGAACAAAGTGACCCTGGTTCTACCCTCTCTGCCACAATAACACCGTGTACATCTTTTACTATTTATTCCTTCTCCAGCAGCTGCTGCCTGGCCGACTGCAGAAAAACAGCCTCTGGTACTCCCGGGAAGCCCTCGGTAAAAGCGTGAACACCGCGATCACGTCTCAGGACACCTCACATGTTAGGGTCGCCCACAGACCGCCATTCCCAGTGCCTAGAAGGCACTGAACGGGCGTCCTGCTCTTTGTAAATGTCAACTTTCCTAAGCTAAGTTGTGTTGAAAATTTTTAACTGCAGTCCACACGTACTTCTTTGTGTCTTGTTTTTATCCTAGAGGAATATTTTTACGGAAAATTAAGCTTGCAAAGTTGAAGGATTTTCTGAAAGTCGACTCCTAATCCTGGAAGAAAAAAAAAATGGGCCAAATGTGGTGCTCACGCCTGTAATCCCAGCAGTTTGGGAGGTTGAGGCCAGATTACTTGAGCCCAGGAACTCGAGACCAGCCTGGAAAACATGGCAAAACCCTGTCTCTACTAAAAATACCAATAATAATAATAATAATAATAATAATAATAATAAAGCTGGGCGTGGTGATGTGCGTCTTGTCCCAGCTACTCAGGAAGCTGAGGTGGGAGGATCACCTGAGCCCAGGAGGTGAAGGCTGCAGTCAGCCAAGATTTGCATCACTGCACTGCAGCTTGGGCAACAGAGTGAGACACCGTCTCATAAAAACAAAAAGCAAAAACAACTGTATAAATCATTATAGAAGGGAGCTGGCCAGGCGCAGTAGTTCACGCCTGTAATCCCAGCACTTTGGGAGGTCGAGGTGGGCAGATCACCTGAGGTCAGGAGTTTGAGACAAGCCTGGACAGTGTGGCAAAACCCCATCTCTAATAAAAAATACAAAAATTAGCGAGGCATGGTGGTGGGTGCCTGTAATCCCAACTACTGGGGAGGCTGAGGCAGGAGAATCACTTCAACCCAGGAGGCAGAAGTTGCAGTGGGCCGACATTGCGTCACTGCACTCCAGCCTGGGCAACAAGAACGAGAGTCCACTTCAAAAAATAAAAATAAAAATGAAGGGAGCTAATGTTTTTCATTTAAGGGAAGGGAGAAGAACATTCAGTATTTATACCTCTCACGCACACATCTGCAGTAGTGCCCCAAAGTATTCAAGATACACATTCCTACAAATATAGCTCCAAACTACTAAGTTACATGCTAAAAGAACATGCATTGTAAGAATGCTACATTATGTTTTTTGAGCATCTGTATCCAAATTTTAGCATACTGGCAGTTTTCCCTTCAGGTGCTGTATGCCTAAATTATTACATGTTTAGTCATTCATTTCAGAATTTATGACTTGCTTTAGGCAATAAACATAAGCTACTAAATTAATGACTTAGGGGAAAAGTTACTAAGTTAACTTGAAAGTTAAACTTTGCAAACTGAATTTGTTGGACCTCATGCAAGCTAGATGATCAGTTTTTTAAATTGTTTCTTGTGTGTTTCCCTCGAGGATGGAAATAGCTTCACTCTCATCCACTGTGCACACTGCAGCCCGCGCCTCTCATCCACCGCACCGCACTGCAGCCTGCAATTCACCCTGTACCAGGCTTTCCACACCTTACCTGAAAGTCACTAAGTATAACCAAGAAGGATATGAAAAGCAGATAAATGACCTCCACCCCCACATCCAGCATGCAAATGTTAAACATTCATCAAAGTAAAACCAAAAACCCACCTTAGCTCACGATTGTAACTGGTAGAGTTATGTGCATGGCAATTTGAAAAGTCTAGTTAAGTAAAAACCTAATTGAGACTCTCAAGAAATACAAAGTTTTTACAAAAGACATCTGCAAACATTGACAGTGAGGAGAGGACTTCACTCTGCATCCAGCCTGTCCTGGAAGCCACGGCCAAATGCCAGGTTGTATGGATCCGAAAAGCAGGAAAAAACAAGTGTTGAAAGGTGTACAGTCTCAGCAATGTACAAATTCGATGTAGGATGCTCGGAAACCTTGAATTTCCAATCAGAAAACAGCAACATGAGCAAGTTTCCCAGCAGTGCCCACTTTCTACCTACAGCACGTGTAACAGTTACGCTGGCCACCTCCGGGGGGACAGAGGCTTCCTGGTCACATTCGCTCTGGCAGCCGCAGAGCTGGCCCCACCACAAACACCTGTCTAATACTGAGGAACCACTCTCTCCCTGGGCTTTGCTCACTCTAGCCAGGAGAGCGTATTTACAGAGTACTTTACTGACTGAGTCCTCGTTCAATGAGTCAAGCTTGTTGAAGGCAGGGCAACCCCATTCCTGGCCCAATTAAGTGAACTGAGCAGAGCAAATGCCTCCAGTTGGACGGCACTCAGTCACGACAGCAGCGGCCACTGTTCACAGGGCGCTGGCTTCGTGCCGAGAACAGTTACAAGCGTCTTTTCTCCGTCCAAGGAATGTGCACTGCAACCCTGTGGGGTCGTTTGCAACGTCCACCAGAGTTGTGAGGCAGCCAAGTCCAGGCTGTCTGTGGGCCTCGCCACGTGGCCGTCCATGTCCCCTGCAGACCAGACCTCACTGCAGGGACCGGGGGTTCCAGGGTTGCCTTGAGGCACATGCTCCCTTCGCCACCTCCTCCTGGCCCCTGACATCAACCCTCACCACTGCTGCCAACACTTGATTTTCTCATGGCTCCTGAGGGGCCTGTTCTGCCCTTCCCTGCTCCCTGCGTCCGGCTTGGAGGGTGCCCACATCAACGCCAACGCTCACGTAATCACCAACCCTTCCACGGGGCTTGATGCCTAGGAGTCTCAATATCAGAAAGTCAGATTCCTGTGCTTGTTGGAGAATTTCTTCCCATTGTACAAGTGAAGGAGATAAAATTCTAGGTGCCTGCAATAACCTCATTTCCACAACGAAGCAACTTCAGTAGTAGCACAAAACAAAACAGAAAAAGCTTTTTTTTTTTTAAAACTTCTTTTATACAAGCTAAATACAATTTAATTTTTACATCCACGTTCTCATCAGCTCCCACCTGGTGAGCAGGCAAACAGTAATTTTCAAAGAAACAAATTGTTCCATAATTTTAACACTTAGCATTATCACTATTAAGCAAGAATTATCCCAAAAATACATGATGATCTTGTTCTCACGTTCAAAAATTGATTGTCACACAGTGAAATAACACTTAATGCAAAGGAAAGTTTCTTTTCAGGTATCTGTTCTGGAAAAGAAAAAACAAAGATTTCTGGCAAAGAGATAAACATTAATTATGTAACAATCCAAAATGCCTCTGGGAAAAATGATGTCATCCAATTAGTTCTTTGAAGTGTTACAAATGCAGCTGAGTTTTAATAGTAATTTGTCCATAATTATCAAAAGAATCTTTAAAAATCTTAGTACTGAAATAACTATAAATGGATATAATACGCAAAACAGAAGAGCTAACATTTGGGGTAGATTTTGGCCCGTATTTTTAACATATGCATAGTTATTTACCTAGTTGAAGCTTATCCCTCTCTTCCTAGGCTCTTCAAGACTGATTTTAAAACATAGACTGGCTTTTGGTACATGAAGGCAGCTTTAAAAGAAGTCAGGATCAGGCCGGGCACAGTGGCTCAAGCCTGTAATCCCAGTATTTTAGGAGGGCAAGGTGGGCTGATCATTTGAGGCAAGGAGTTTGAGACCACCCTGGACAATATGGCAAAACCCAGCCTGTATTAAACATTTTTGTAATTAGCCAAGCGTGGTGGCACACACCTATAATCCCAGCTACTTGGGAGGCTGAGGCAGGGAGAACTGCTTGAAGCCAGGAGGCGGAGGTTGCAATGAGCCAAGATCGCACCACTGCACTCCAGCTTGGGCGACAAAGAGAGACGGTCTCAAACTAGAACTTAGCCCTCAGGAAAAGCATTGAGCACCCCCCCACCCAAACCAACCCAAGGAATCACATGGCAATGGTTATCATCTGATTTCGACACAATAAAGTTGTATTCTCCTCTCTAAACACAATGGTAAACACCCGCCATCAGCCCACAGAAACTCCCAGGACCCGGTAACACTGGACTAGCAAGATTAATGGGCCACGTATGCAGGGTTCAGCTGGAGAAAGTGATGGCACCAAGAATGGTGTGTGCTCAAACCAGATTCCTTGCTTTCGGGGTGGAGGGGCTTCCCGGGAAGATCTAGTCCAGTGGGATGGTTTCCACTTCCACCATGAGGAGGAAACGGGGGGTTTCCTGAGGGCACTGACAGGACCTGGGTCACTGCCCCTTTGTCCTCTGTCCTGTTATGGGATGAGGGTGGGCTGAAGGTAGGTTTTCCCTACATCTTCCGGGCAGGAGAGATGGCGCTGACAAGTGGACGACGGTTTTTCCAAAACGTTCCCATGTTTATAACCTGTTATCAACCTGTTTTCCCTGGAGATCAGTGAAGCAGCATCATTGATTCTCTTCCATTAGGGACAACCCGGCGTTATGGGAGGCAGGAGACAACATGCGAGCTAGGTCAGCCTCTGCGCGGGTCTGAGTCAGTCACTTGTGTCTGGTCCCCAGCGTGCTCGTCTATCAAATGGGCGGCCCCACAGACCAGTGACTTTGAACCAGAGTTCCATGGAGGTTGCCCAAGGACAGGGAGGGGGAAGGGGGGAAGGGGGGAGGGGGAAGGGGGGAGGGGGGAGGGGGAAGGGGGGAGGGGGGAGGGGGAGGGGGAAGGGGGGAGGGGGAAGGGGGAAGGGGGGAGGAGGAAGAGGAGGGAGGAGGAAAGGGAGGAAGGAAGGAAGAAGGAGAGGTGGCGGAAGAGGAGTGTGGAGGGAGGAGTGTGGAGGGAGGAGTGTGGAGGGAGGAGTGTGGAGGGAGCAGTGTGGAGGGAGGAGTGTGGAGGGAGCAGTGTGGAGGGAGCAGTGTGGAGGGAGGAGCAGAAGGGGGGTTCTGTGAGGAGGAGGACCAAGTTTCTGAGGTGTCTTGGAGTCAGAGTTGGCAGTGGCTTGGGCTCTAGGCCCTCTGTTGCATAGTTTTAGGCTTTAACTATTTATATTTGTGGACTCTTTAAAAGATTTAATTTGAAGAAAACCGGAGTTGGGGATACCTTGCTTCTAAAACACACTTTCTCAAGCCTGAGACTAAGTGCTAGGCATTGCTCATTCTGTTACGATCATTTCCTCCTATTTAAAATCAGCCGCACACTCCCAATCTCCCTTCAGTGTAAACACCACCTTTTCCGAGGATTTCAAACAGCAGAGCGAGCGGCCCGTGACCCCAGCCGTGGGCACGAGGAGCCAAGAGCAGACGTGTGGAGAGGGCTGCAGATGACACGAGAGGTAGAGGCCCGGCACCTCCCTACAGGGGCTGTGCTCCTCCAGGCCTAAAGGACATCCTCGCCTCTGGGGTGAACAAGCAGCACAAACTATCAACACTTATTCCAAAAGAACAGGAAGAAAATTCAAACGAAGTTAACACAGTTATCCCAACACAACACTGCAGCAGCCCAGAAACAGGAGGGCCAGCGAGCCTGAGGTGGGCGGTTCCAATAGCGGGACAGCGACGTTGGCATTAGGGCTTTTCGGCAAAAAAAAAAAAAAAAAAAAAAAAAAAAAAAAAAAAAGACAAAAGGTAACATGGGCCACCCATTATTTCCTACCAGTGGAAAGACACGCACAGGCCCCCAGATGCCAACGGCCCGTTGGGAACGAGCTCACGCAGCCCTTCAGGTCTTTGCACGAGCAGGCACGTAGTGTCCTCAGTACCCCCGCCCGTGACACACACACCACACTTGACTCCCATACCTGAGGGTCCAGGGGAATGGCGGGAAGTTCTCGGAGGACCGGGCATCCTGTGAGGACACTGCATGACTATGTACCTCAGAGGGGTCCCCGGGCAGGTGCTCTCTTTCCAAAGGATGAACTGGATCCTGACCACACCCAGATCGCGCTGGCCTCCAAGCCGAGCGCCAACATCTCACATCCAAAGGGATGCACAGGTACCTGCTGCACGTAGAGCCCAAGCCCCTCGCAGAGCTCAGGACGAACCCAGTGTCCAGGCCTGGGGCCGTCACCAGCCAGGAGAGGTGTCCGGGGCATTTCCCAGCGAGGGCCATGGGACGTAACAACTCAGGACCATCAGGGGCTTCCTCATTATGCGGGTGTTAGAAGTAGAGACAGAGGTTCAGGTCTAGTGGCACAAACAGCGACGAACCCCATGGAAATGCGGGCGTGGCCCCTCCATCCCAACAGCCTGCATGGCTACTCCATTCTGCTCCCATCACACACGTCCCCACCCAGCCAAGCCCCTTCTACTTTCCCCACTGGATTCATCAAATCAAACCTCGCTGTCCTTGGCAAATGTACCATTAATTTACTTACTGCCCAGTAAAAAAGCACACTTCCAGTTAACATGACACCCCCGCTACGATAGAACAGCCTTAATTCAGACATGACGCAGAGGAACAGAGGGAGGAGGGGTCGAGGGCCGTCCTGGAATCGGCAGCTGTTTTCTGGGAAAAGTCTCCCTCCCACCCGAGCCCGACACTCGTGCTACACTATCCCCATGGTGTCTGAAAGCTCCATGAAGACAGGGTCACTCTGACCCCTTCACACCCACAACGTCAAAGAGGAGCAGGTGTTCAGGAAAAGTCTCCTGCTAGTGCTGAAGACAGGAATAATTCCTTGTGGTGCCCAGAATGTCAGGAGAAAATAAGGCACCATGTGGACACCTTCCAGGTGAATTTTGGAATGACTCTACCGAATGCCAGTCATCCTTTTTCAGAACAAAACCAATACCGGAAAACATGTGTCACCAGCAGAGAGATGGTCCTTTTGACGGCTTACAAATAAACCTACGTTACGCTGAATTTATCTCAAGCCACCCTCTCTGTGCTAATGTAAAAAGTCTTCTTTATTAACCAGTAGCCTTTTTCATCTGGTGCTTTTTAACAAGCAAGACGGTCCCGTAACACTCAGGCATTGTTGAAAACCTCAAATGGAAGCCTAGAATCCTCTTCCGGGCAGCTTCACTGCAAAATATTTTGACGTGAGCCAAATCGTGCTATTCCTACATCTCCATAGGAAACTCAAGGCTTCATCAAGGAAATGCAGCATGATTTCTGCTAGGCACAGAAATTGGTGGGGTGGGTATGGAGTTGAGGGAACATTACATAGAAAGAACACCGCGATAATCACCTGCATAAGAGCCACACTGGCCGGCAAGCCCCGGACGGCTCGGTCTCTGCACAGTCAGAGACATGAGGCCTGAAGGGCAGACACCTGGCACTGTTGACCACCCCAAGGTCGTGGCCTCTGCCCCTTCTCTACTGCTCATCAGTTCCAAGCTTCTGGCAACACCGCCTGCTGCCCCCACTGCCTCATCGACCCTTTGTGAAAAGCAAATGTTGCCAGGATAGCTTATGAGTACATTTGCCAGGAAAGCAGCTCCGATTGACGCTGAAACCCCCTTCTCACACCCCTGGCAGCTCCCTTGCCCCCGATGTGCACATGCTTGCAGCTCTGACCTTGCTCAGTGTCCACACAGGCTCTGTCTCCTGGAGAGCCGAATGCAGACTCAATGTTGAGTCAGAAATACACAAAGAGGGTGATGGTTACGAACTGCCTGCCTGCCCCCCAAAACACAGGTTGATATCCTCACCCTCAATGTGACGCCGTCAGGTGGTCTTTGGGAGGTGATGAGTTCCCGAGGCTGGAGACCCTTGAATGGGATTTGTGCCTCAGAAAGAGGCCCAGCAAATCCCTCACCCTCCCATTGTGTCAGGGCCAAAGAGAAGGTGTGTGCCAACCAGGAAGGAGCCCACACCAGAATCCACGCGTGCGGCACCCTGATCCTGCCTTCCAGCCTCTAGAACTGTGAGAAACAAATTCCTGCTGTTCATAAGCCGCTCAGTCAATGGTGTTTCGTTACAGCAGCCTAAGCTGCCTGAGATGACGATGCTTACCGCCCTACAGAAACGGCTACTCCCCTCTCCCAGAAATGGGGGTTTAATTAAAATCCCTGTCTCTCCTCGCAGCCACCACAGATCTCACTCCCGCACCCTGAAAGCCAGCAATTGCTAGGATTAAAGGAAAATGAGGATCGTTTTAGACCAGCCCCTCCATATCGGTCTGAAGCCTGTAACTGTGCCCACTTCCACGGTGGCCGTGTCACTGCATTGCCCATGTTAGCTCTGTGTCTGCACTGGGTCCCAGGCTCTGCACAGACTCCTCTAGGTGCCCATCCAACACAGCCATTTCCCCTTCTGCTTTGCAGGCTGTCCTTCAATATCCAACCCCCACCCCTCTGCAACCCAAGGCTTTCCGATCCAGGCATTCGGGGTGGGCTCAGCCATGTACTGCAGTCCTTGACTCAAGTAAACCAGGCCCAAGGCGTTGGCACCAATGGTCTACTGGCTGTGGGGTCTGTACAGCCACTAGCTGCCCCAACCACACCAGGGCCCGGGAGGGGAGGCAGAGGAACCTGTGAAGCTGCCAACAGCCATATGGGAACAGGGGACCCTGGGATGAGGAGAATGCCATGGAAGGAAATTCAGAGAAAGAAAGAGCCCTAAGGCTGGACGGGTCATGCCGAAAGCCTACACTGCTGAATTTTCCAGGTTTCTGAACTCAACCACTGACCCACACAGCACATGTTTCCTGAGTGCTGACCCTGCGTGGCATTGGATACGGCAATAAAGTAGGATCCCCACCTGCCCCTTCCCCGACACATACACAGGGCATCTGTCCTGGCAGGAAATCAGGCCTGGGGTCCCAGTTGGCACCGCGAGCCAGGGAAGGGGGCCATTTCAGACGGACAGTGGGTGCAGCCTTGCCAAAGCCCAGCAGTCATCTGCACTGCCACAGCCAGGCTGAGTCCAGATCAGCCGCACAGAAACCTGACCCTCTCAAGGGCACGCCTGAGCTCATTAGGGACAGATACCGTCTCTTGCTTATCTCCAACACTTTCTCTGCATGTCTAGTTACAAACGGACGACACAGTCTCGGAAGCACAGCTGTGACTCTGGAGACAGATCCGAGGCCTCCCCCTGCTCCTCTCCGTGGTTCCATTGATGGGGAGGGGCCGCTATAGCCGCGAGGCCGCATACCCACAGCCTCCCTGCCACGGAGACACGGGCCTTCGACGGTTACTTCTGCCAAAGAACCCTGCTGCGTCTTGGAGCACACCATGGTGGGCGGGAAGCTCCACCCGGAGAAACAGCGATGCCTCTCCCCAGAGCCAACGGAGGGCACTCCCCACCCTGCATTCAGCAGATTACTTACATTCTAGAAAACATCTCAGTTAATGGGGAACAGTGAAATGAAAAGGTCACGCTAGAAAGTTTAGAAGGTTGTGTGGAGTCTCAGGAGGTCCAAAGATTTCTGAACCAAGACTGCTGTGGTCAACGAGCTTACAGGGAAAGTTTCCACGCCGGCCTTCAACAAGCAACGCTCAGCAGAGAGGAGCCACGTTCTGGGCAGAACCTCAGAACCAGAACATCGGACACCACAAAGTCACAACAGAGCCAACAGCAACTGAAATACAGCGCTCTCCTAAGATGTGTGTGTCACCTGCAGAAAGTCACCACACATTAAGATGGGGGAAGAAAAGGATAAGGTTAGAAACAAATTTGAAATAATTTCTACATACGTACAATTTCTACATCCACTGGCTTTCTTCCTGGGAGTCACAATTTTTACATGAGATGCACATCCCAGTTGGAAGGAGTTTGGGTTTTCCGTGGGCAGAGACAAGGGCTCTCCAAGAAATGTGAACCTTTTCTCACTCACTGAGCCGTGTGCCCTGAGGCCGTTCTGGCCTGCCTGAGCACCTCCCTGCTCTGCCTCCAGCCAGCTCCTTCCAGCACTCACCCCACTGCTCCCAGAGCCTTCACTGGACCAGGATCTCCTCTTCTGCTGCTGTCTATCTTTCACTTTAGGGCAAATAAGTTGGAAAGTAGAAAGTTATAAGACCCCTTGGGCTTTTTAAAAATTTGTCTTCTCAGAAAACAAAGAATACTAATTCTACTTTCATGGTTTAATATGTTGCCCCCATCTGCATGTTCATGGATGTATGTTTTTATATATATTCTAATCAGTACTTATAGAAGCATGCACTGTTGGCTACATTCAGTTCAATTACATTTGATATAAGAAGTTTTAATTTCAGTGAATTCAGGCACTCAAAATTTAAGCCCTCTGACATCTATTAATCAAATGGAAAAACGACAGGTAGATATTACAAAAATCAAGAGAAGTGTTTAATATAAATCCTGGACTTTTAGATATTTCCACAAATGTAATGTATACATTAGTACATGACCTTGAGCATTTTCACAACTCTTTGAACTAAAATTCTATTCTTAACTTTTATTGGTAAATCGACATCCATATGTGATTTTAAGCAGCTCAAACATCAGCTCTTAAAAACAACCAAAAATGCTGCGGGCAAATTCCACCAAGCAGCAAATAACGGAACTGCACCCAACAACCCAGGTACCTCCCCTGAGGCATATGGAACTTGAGGATTACAAGCAGCCTTTGGTTTCTGAGGCACCCGAGAGTGGGGACTCCAACTCCCCAAGTCTAAGAAGGCCTCAGCGATAAGGAAAACTGATCAAAAAGTCATCCCTGCCGGCCCCCTGCCATGGGCTCCCCCCTGCCAGCACTCAGCCACGTGCTTACAGATCTCACTTCCTCTCTGTCCCGCAAAGCTTGACTCCTGATTCCAGCCCTGCTGCTTAATGGGATGTGGCCATGGATGTCAACTGCACCTGTAAGGGTAGAAGCTGGTCAGGATACAGGATCCTGGCCATCCTGGCAGCGCTCAAGCTGATACTGTAACTTTGTAGTGAGTTACTTAATGCAAAGGTTTAACTTTGAAAAATTTAGATGTGTATATTCTAACGGAAATTCTGAATGTAGAACACAGGCCACACCCTCACACAGATGCCGTCTGGCCAGCACTCTTTTGTTTGTCTTTTCAATAGACATTTTTAAAAGCAGTTTTGGGTTCATAGCAAAATCAAGAGGAAAGTACAGAAAGTCCTCACATATCTCCTTTCCCAGCACAGGCACAGCCTCCATCATTCTCCTGCCCTCACCAGACCAGCATGTCTGTAAGACCGACAGACCCGCATCAACATGGCACCACCACCCACAGTCCTACCACAATCAAAAGACTGAGAAAGCTCATCTATAATTACTGTCATTTCCAGTATCTTGCATCCTGTAAGTTGCATTTGCTTTTGGAAATCCTCAGAGCAATCATGAAAGACTAATACCCTATCATCTCTGAAACGCAGGCAAAGTCGTTAAAGGGTTTTCATTATAGGAAAGTAGCTGGAAAGCAAAGCACCCGTTAGACACGGCAGCCGTGGTAGCACAAACACATGGTAGGAAGGTGGTGGTCATGCTACACACAGATGGGAAGGGTGTGGGGAGCCACAGCAACCGATACTAGGGAGGCACCTGGGCAGGAGCTGAGAATGTACCAAACACGTTCGATCAAGCAACATTCACGGACCTTGAGTCCAGCCACCGCCGCTGACATCCACTGTGGCCGGGGTGTCCTCTGCCACAGAGACACACACCCTGCCAAGGATAGTGTACAGATTAAATGTCAAAGCACAGACATGCTCAGGTCCAGCTGTTCACATAGAAGCAAACACAACACATTTCCCAGACCCCAGCAGCATGACTCTCCACCTGACTACAACCCCGTCCCATTTATTCTCGAACCCGTCTCTCCCGGACCCCACAGCATGACTCTCCACCTGACTGCACCCCATCCCGTGCATCCTTGCATCTGTGTCTCGGCCCTCACTCACTCCCCTCACTTCCTCGTTGGGTCAGGAACCAAGAGTCCACTGTGTGCCTGGTGCACTGAGCCTTGTCAGGGGCCTCTGGGCCGCATGCTGGGACACGCAACTAGGAACTCCCAGTGCACACGTTGGTTTCCTGCAAGACGCTTGGCTCTTATCTGCGGGAGCCAGGAGCCGGCACCCACCCCTACAACTGACTGCACTATAGAAAAGTCACAGAAGGCCCCTCACCAACCCAGCAGCACCCTGAGGCCACATCCCAATTGCCTGCTGGCTCCTGAGCCTCTCACCCTGTGAGGGCTCCCTCCTTCGGTTCCCTGCCTTGAATCCACTGGTTCCTCTCCTCATAGGACTCTTTCCTGTCGTCTTCCTGTCATTTTCCTGTCAGCAAGCACATGTGTCCAGCCTGACCTTGCTGATGTGCTCCAGCTGGCCCTGGACTCGAACCGCGCTGCTGCAGCTTTCCATCAGTGTGACATCTGCGAGTTACCTCCTGGGAAATGCCAGGTGATGGTAACATCAATCAGGAGGCACCGCTGAGAAGTAGAACGCATGATGGGGTGCCCAGAACGTCACGTCCTTGAACAGACGCTCCGTGTCTTCTCCTCTCCTGGAAGAGCTTCCCTGTAGGAAGGCGGCCATTCTTCCAGTGCTGCTACTTCCAACACCGGTGAAAGCAACCTTCAGAAATGAACGGTGTCAAAGAGGCAAGACCCACCAGCAGGGCTGCCAGCGGCCGGACGACCGCAGCCCCCGCATTCCCCAGCCACCATGGCTGACAGCCCAGGCTCCAGAAGTGCACAGCTTCAACCTCAGGAGTAAAAACCCTCCCAAGCCAACTATTATTTTCAACAATGGGATTGGGGAGTGGGGTGTTCTAACCCTGCCTCTCTCGACAGCACAGATCATCAGATCCCAGTTCTTATAGGATTGGGGAGTGTGTGGTGGGGGTGGTTCTAATCCTGCCCCCCCTTCATAAAAAAGAACTGGGGTCTGATGATCTGTGCTAGGTCAGTACTTTGCTTCCGCCACATGCAGTCATCCTCAGCACCAGGAAAAGTCAGAAGTGTTGAGTGATGACACCAATACCAACACGTGCGGTTCTGACAGCTCCGGTAACTGGCTGCACAGATACCAACACAACAGCGGTGAGATTCACGGACATCACCAGTCTTCCCAAGGATTGTGTTCCTGAATCTTCTGCGTTCGGAATAACGGTCTTCTTTGCCAGGGCTGAGCCATGCTTCCCTCTTGCCTGTCCTCTGCCTTCACCAGCTTCGTGCGCGTTTCCGGGCAAGTGTTTGCACAGGTGCTATCACTTATTTCCACAGCGAGAATATACACAGACACCACACAGAAATGGGCAATCCCATTAGGAGCTGTGCAAGGAGATCTAACTTATCCCAAGTGCCAAATTCCTGTTGCCATGAAAATTAAACTAACTAAACTAACGTTGCTATGACCTCATTTCTTACTGTACCACTAAAGATCATCCGGGTAAGAGGAGTGTGCCTCTGCATAGCATTCAGCTCACGTTTACATGTCGGTTTTCCCTGAGTATGGTTATGTGAGATAGAAATCAGTGAGATGGGGTGTAACATCTAGTATAGGATCGTTGTGTCTCCTAGGCTCAAACACTTCCTTTAAGATCCTCAGAAAATGAAGTTTAACTCTGGCGACGTGAGTTACAGAGTAACTTGTTTTGGATACTGTCTCTTTCACTATCTAAATATCAACACCAAAGAAGTTCTTGAGTTCCTTTTGAAATTGAAAGGAATTTACAAACCGTAAGAGCCCCAATATTAAAGGATACAATTCAGTCTTTCTAGCATATTCTCAAAGCTGCACATCAACCACTATTATATAATTCTGGGACTTTTTCACCACGGGCCAAAGAAACCTTGAACCCATTAAGAGTCAGCACCTGCTCCTTCCTTCCGCCAGCACCTGGCAATCGCCAGCCGACTTCCGTTTCTCTGGATTTGCCCATTCTGGACATCTGTTGTGAGGAGAATCGTACAGTGCATGACCTTTGGCGTGACCTTCGGTGCTGGCATCTTTCACGTCCAAGGTGAGTGGAATCTCACAGTGAGTGACCTGTTGACAGACACCTGGACTGTTTCTACTACTACGAATAATGCTGCTATGAAGATTCTTGCATAAGATGTTTTTTTGTAAAAATGTTTTCAGTTTTCTTGGGCATATGCCTAGGAGTGAAATTCGTGGGTCGTATGGTGATTTCATACTTAACTTTTCTGAGGAACTGCCAGACTTTTCCAAATCAACGGTACCATTTTACTTCCCTTCCCACTAGCAATATATCAAGATTTCAGTTTTCCCAAATTCACCACCATGTCACTGTCCAATACTGGGATTTTACCCATCCCAGTGTTTCTCAAGTGGTATCTCACAGTGGTTTTGATTTCCATTTCTAAGATGACGAATTCTGCTAAACATCTCATGTGCTTTTTAAGGCATTTATATGTCTTTCTTTGGAGAATGTCTATTCAAATCCTTTGTCCATTTTTAAATTGGAGTTTTATTAAGAGTTTTTAAATATATTCTTGATATCAGGTCCTTATCGTGATAATGTATCCTGTTCTGTGGGTTGTCTTTTTACTTTAATAGTATCCTCTGAAATGAACATTTTAAATTTTGATACCATCTTTTTCCCTTCAGTTGCTTGTTATAGCTCTAGACGTCTCAGCTAAGGAAACATTGCCTAATCCAACCTAACAGTTTCTCCAGGATTCTCCCCTAAAGGTGTCATGGGCTGAACTGTCCCATTCCCCCCCCCCCCCAAGATTCCCATGTTAAAGTCACAACCCCAGAAACTTAAAATGTCACTGTATTTAGATACAGGGCCTTAGCTTGGCAATTTAGGTCCCATAAGATCTTAAGAGTAGGCCCTGATCCAGTATTACTGGTGTTAAGATAATTTAGACACAGTCCTTAGTGCTCCATGCACATAAGAGAAATCTGTGAAGACACAGAGAAGACGCCATCTACATAGCATGGGGTGAGGCCCCAGAGAATCCAACCCTGCCCGCACCTTGATCCCAGGCTTCCAGTCTCCAGGAAAAAGGAAACAAGATGCTATTGTCTAAGTCGCACGGTCTGTGGTGTCTGTTTATGGTACCCAGTAGACTGACAGAATGGGTCTCACAGTCAGCTCCTTACATTGGATCCATGTTGAGCTTTGCTTGTATGGTGAGGAAGGGTCCAGTCCATCCTTTTCCATGTGGATACCCCAGTTGTCCCGGCACCATTGAGTTGTGAAAGGCAAAAAGTAAAACAACCCTTACCGTCCTTTCCCCATCAACAGATTAGAAGATACACTGAAGAATCGTGGACAATTTTGTCAGTTTAAGCCAGTGGTTTTCAAATTTTGGGTCTCAGGAACCCTTTGCACCTTATTAAAGAGCACAAAAAAGCTTTCTCATCAGGCCGGGAGTGGTGGCTGCTCATGCCTGTAATCCCAGCACTTTGGGCGGCAGAGGCAGGTGGATCACTTGAGGTCAGGAGTTCGAGACCGGCCTGACCAACATGGTGAAACCCAATCTCTACTAAAATACAAAAATTAGCCTGGCATGGTGCCGAACACCTGTAAGTACCAGCTACTAGGGAGGCTGAGGCACAAGAATCACTTGAACTCAGGAGGCAGAGGTTGAAGTGAGCTGAGGTCACACCACTGCACTCCAGCCTGGGTGGCAGAGCAAGACTCCGTCTCAAAACAAAAACTAACAATTTAGTTTATTTTACAAGGATAAAGTCATTACATCTTAACACAGTCTTAAGAAAGAAACCATTTTCGAAAATAAGCAGCAGCGTGGCAACAGGTTGTGCTGCTGTGAAAACACCTAACATCTCTGCACCTCAGACAGCAGGGTTCTCATGCCTGCATCTGCATTCAGTGGGCTGCAGAGCCGTGGCTGAAGTTTATAAAGAAAGTCCGACCCCATGTTGATATACAATTAGGAAGCAGTATTTTCACTGTGTTTTCAGATCACTTTAGGTATTCTCTGCCGTCAAATATAACAAGTGGCACTTCCGACTTCCGTACAGGCTGTCTGCAACACAGTCTGTGCTCTGGTCGTTGGACCTTTCTGCCCCAATTCCTTCTAAGTCGACTGGTCCGTCCTGCAATTGAATGGCTTTTACCAGCACACGATTTTGTAATCACACATTGGTTAGATAACACTGATTCAGAGTTATGAGCAGCTTCCACATTTCATTATATGAAAAAAAAAAACCGCATCAATATCATCATTAATCACATGAGAAAGTGGTAGACACAAGATTTTTATATTTTAGTATTCGCTGGAAAGCTCAAATGCCTATCATTGGGAATAATGTAAGGTACTTTCCTTGAGAGGAAAGTCATTTTGTTCATTTTTCAGGCCACACGTGCAAATACCTCCATCTGAAGTGGCATCTTTGGTAAGTCATTCTTTATAGAAAGGTGGCCGTTAGTGGAAGAAGTGGTTCTGCAGGTTCATAGCTCAGTGCTCTCCCAAGATAACCATAAAATCCGCAGAAGACACACCTGTGTACACTTCCTGTTTCTCACTCAGAACATTCCAGAAGGAACCCTGAATCCCAATGCCGCAGCGGTACTGAAGTTTGCTCTCACCCACACAATAAACCCAGCGAGCTCCCCCAGTCCCCACCCCAAGGCCACAGCCTTGGTCCTCTGTCTGGTCTAGGAGGGCTCCTGCAGCTCCAGCCTAACAGGGAACAGAAGGCACCCACATGTCAGAAAGCCCTCATAAGGCCTGGCGAGCACTTTTGTTTATGTGCCAGTCAAGTGCGTTTGACAATTCTACAGCCAGCTGTATGGCAGGCAGCGAGGTACCCAGCAAATACTTAGGGCTCACGTTACTGAGGAAGGAAGGTGGACAGCGAGGTACCCAGCAAGTACTCAAGGCTCACGTTATGGAGCAGGAAGCCAGGCAGATAGTGAGGTACCCAGCAAGTACTCCAGGCTCACGTTATGGAGGAGGAAGCCAGGCAGATAGTGAGGTACCCAGCAGGGTTCACTTACCGAGGAGGAAAGGAGGGTGGAGACAAGCGGGCTGCAACAGTCTGTCATAACCTTTAGCATTTACAAGGCTCGCTGAAGATTATCCGATTTGATCTTAACAGCTCACAAGATAGGCAGAGGCATGACTGTTTTCACTTCATAAAAAGAGATCCCGAGAACTGATGAGCACGTGCTCTTCCCATAGGCTCCCAGAAATCATGCTCAGACCATCTCTCAGTTGTATACATGTGATAATATCTCCGTCACGTCCCCTCTCTGCAGGGGAATTTTACTGCCGCCCGGCTGTTCCTTCGCACCCCTGCCCTCTCCTGCATTTCAGCCATGCCCACCATCCATGGGGAGTCTGCACCACCCCACCCCCGCTGCTGCTGATGGCTTGGGTCACCCTTATCTTTCATTTCCACCGGCAGGGACCTGTTCTTCCTTCAAATGCAGCTCAAACTCCCTCATTGTGTGAAACCTTTTCCAGCCATTACAACTGTCATGTGTAAAATCAGTGTGTGGAATGAATGCTTCATTTAGGAGGTGCTTATGTTGCCTCATTGGCTGTGAGCAGGGCCAAATTCTGAGCAAACCCGGTGGTCCCCTCTCCCCATCTCTGCTCCAGTGCACTTAAAACAAGGATTCCTGGAAGCACCTTTTTAGTCCAATTCACGCATGAGTCTGGCCCACACCCTGCAGAAAAGCCCGGGTGGTCGGCGGTCAGGGCTCGGGGCCCCCAGGTGGGTAAGGAGAGCTTAGTGCCCTCTCTGGACTTGTCGCTCAGAGACCCGCGGCTGGAAGGGAAGAAACTTGCATCCTGTGAAACACCCAGGCCCCGACACCCACTCAGGAGCAGAAAACGGGGAAGGCGCCTTCAACAGACCCATGGGAGGGTAGACAGCAGGAGTCACAGAGACTACCAGGGAGGGAAGGAGGCAGGCAGTGAGGCCAGAGGTGATGTGGCCAGGAGGGAGTTGATGTGACCAGAGGTGACGTGTTGGGGGGATGACACGGCGTGGTGGGGGGAGGAGATGTGGCCAGGGGCAGGGTGGCCAAGGAAGGAGACACGGCTGGAAGGAAGTGACAAGAGGGGTCTCCAGGCCTCAGACTGTGCCTGAATTATGGATGACATTTTAATTAAGATGTTATATCTAACTTTAATGAAAAGTAGCAACTTAGAACCATTGTGTACATTTAAAGCATGGTACAAATAGAGCCCATTTCCCAAACCAAAGAACAGTGCATTGAAGGAAAAAGTAACAGCTCACCAAAAAAAAAAAAAAAAAACAACAACAAAACAAACAAACAAACAAAAAAAAAAACTCAGTAAAGAAAAAATTCATTTAAGATCAGAAATAAAGAGATCCTACAGCTCTTCTAGTCCAATCCCCACCCTAACGTGAATGGGCGAAAAAAGGAAGTAGATTCTAGTCAGTCGGAATTAAAGGCAAAACCGATCCACTTGACTTTCTACTTGACAGAAAACAAGAAGCTCATCAAGGAATCCCTACAAACAGTTGCTTTAGTAGTTCCCAAAATGCAAAATTCACCTACAAATTAAATCAACTGCTAAGTGTGTATATAGTAATTTATTTTCATTATTACCTTCCTCGCCCCAGGGGCTTTTTTAGACCTTGTTTCCCCGTAATTGCCTCCAACACCCAGGAAATTGAAACCCCACAAGTAAACCGTGTCTCAATTCATACCCAGCGTCCTTTGGAGCAGACAGTCCATTGCTCTAGGACGTTCTTGTCACCTAAGCACCGAGTACAGCCTGAGAACGCACAACACGCACTCACACAAACTCAGACAGACAACAGGTGAGATATGGCACATGAGGAGGAAGACAAGATAAATGAGCTTCACCGACACCCCAGATCCGACAAGAAGTGACACACGCAGCCTGCTCAGGTGCAGGTGATTCCTAGAAAACAGCCAAGGGCAGAATTTGGAGAAGCAGCACCGCAGGCCAGGAGGGTCTGGGGGATTCAGAAGGGAGGGGTGCCCCGACCAGGTGCTGGGGCTTCAGAGGGGATTGGTGCCCCGATCACTTCCTGTGGGGTTCAGAGGGGAGGGGTACCCTGACCACGTGCTGGGACTTCAGACAAGAAGGTGCCCCGACCGGGTCCTGGGGGCGGCAGGACAAGCCCAGGGTTCCGTCGTCACTTTTGACTCCCTACTCCCGAATCTCGCCCTGAAGTTGCAGCTAGTCCAGGTATTCATTTACCCATAAAATTAACTATCTGTGAGTAACACAAGTCACTAATCCACACAGATCTGAGTCCACAGATACCTCCCAGAGATGCCACCATCCCTTCTGGTAGAAGAGCAGCCCAGCGGCCCACGCTGCTATGAAGGGAGACTGTCTCCAGCCTGACGCTGCAGAGTCCTCAACACAAAGTCTACCTTCTGGAAACATGCCGTCTCCTACAGAAGCAACTAGGGCCATGTAGGGTTTTTTAAAATCTTTTTTTTACTTAAGACAGGGTCTCCCCTCTGTCACCCAGGCTGGAGTGCAGTGGCTCGATCTCAGCTTGCTGCAACCTCTGCCTCTCGAGTTCAGGTGATTCTTCTGCCTCGGCCTCCCGAGTAGCTGGGATTACAGGCACCTGTCACCACGCCCGACTAATTTTTTATATTTTTAAGTACAGATGGGATTTCACCTTGTTGGCCAGGCTGGTCTTCAACACCTGACTTCACATGATCCACCCGCCTCGACCTCCCAAACTGCTGGGAACACACGCATGAGCCACGGTGCCCGGCCCATATAGCTATTTAAATTTGACTAAAATTAAATAAAATTAGAAGTTCTCATTTACACTTCAAACATTCAGTTACCCACAGGCGGCCACTGACCAGAGGCTGGTAGAGATGTCACACTCCACACTGTAGAAGGATCTAGGGATGAAATGGCTCTAAGATCATCTCAACATCTTTATGTTGAAGCTACTGAAGTTTTACTCTGATTATTATAGACATCAGCATTCTGCCACTTAAAAATGTCAGTGCTATTGCAATGATCAGATCTGTGACTTCCCAGCAGCTCTTCTCTTCCTGGACAGAGAACTGTAGAGCATCTGCACTCTGCCTCCACACTAAGGGATAGTAGAAGCCTCCGTGTAAAATCAGGGGGAGAAAAAAAATGAATCCCTAGTCCGCCTCTCCCCCTGTGATTTTGTGAAACTCCTCTTAATATGCAGAATAACCGCCAGAGTTGCAATGAAGAAGCATCCCTTGACCAGGAAGCAGCAGGGAAGCAAGAGGAGGGAGATGTGAAGACCCTCCGTTCCCTCTGGGACCCCAGGCCCAGCTAGGACTGAGAAGGGCAGCACAGCCCGGCAGACCTGCACACCTGATGCGACCCATACACACGGCTTCCCTGGTCCTCGGTCCCCTGCTCTGCCCTCACTGGCCACTGTGGCTCTGGGTAGAGGCAGCTCCCGGAGCCCCAACACCCACAGCCAGTCCCCTCCTTGCAGGTCTCAGCTGTGCTCTCACTGCCTCCCTGATGCTTCTCCTCATCATCCGCGCACCGTGTCCACTCTACCCCACAGCCCTTGCTACCGCCCACCCCACCACGGAGCCTAGCACACAGCAGGTGCTCGAGACTCCTCAACGGGAGGGCATACCAGGGTAGGGCTTGGAGTTCCAAGGGCCATGTCCTGCATACCACCACAAGTGCCCAGGAGGCTGTGGAAGGGGTCTAGGCTTCAAGTCTGCACTCAGCTTCTCCCAGCCCGAGGCCAAGAACCTAGCAAGGCAGCGCAGCTGGAAGCAGGATCCCAAACCCCCTTTCCTGCTCTTCAAGAGGAAGGGGGCCTCGGGGCACAACCCCATGGGGGCCTTCCTCCTGCCAGGCTGCCTGTCACAGCAGGGAAACCCACTCCCGTGAGGAGAAAACCACCAAGTACCACAAGGAGCCACGTCCCCAGCAGCATCTCCTGAGACCAATCAGTGACAGCAGCAGCTGGGCCCCACGTAGCACGCACCGAGTCCGAACCCGCCACGCACACCACAATGCCGACCATCTTGAAGCTCAGTTTCGACTCGTCAGGGCCCTCTTCCAGGAGAGCTCGGTATGTCTATCTTCCCTGGGCTCACAGAAAGGATCGAGATTCAACCCCGAGTGTGAACAGAATCAAGTTCCCACTAGCTGTGCAGACAATCTCCCTAGCCCTGGCCTGGAAAGGGGCCAAGCGCAAATAGCCATCTTTTGCCCGCACAGGTACGGAATTCAGCCAGCTCTCTCAATGGAGTTGTGACAGGTCACTCCAGGCTCCTCAGTGCTCTGGGGTTCACTTCGGGACACTGCACCTTTGAAACGTGGCTGTGGACTCCTCTAGGCTGCTCAGTGTCACGGCCCATTTCATTCAGACACTACAGGCCCCTGCCGTGGTGTCAGTACCCAGGACACCCCTGCCGGCATCCTCCGAGATGCTGCTGCAGCTGCTGTGATCTGAGAACAGCCATGCACAGGCATCAAAGGGAGCTCAAGTCTCCTCCAAGAGCAGTGGCTACAGTTTTGGAAGACGTTGCACTGAATCCTGGGTGAGGCTGGCTTGGTCTGCAATCTAAGCCGGGTTGCTGGGGAGACACACTCTCTTGTAACTGACAGAGGCTGTTTGTGGCAGCCCTACCAAGACCGAGAATGGCAACGAATCTGAGATTTACTATCTATACTTTCTATTTGATGTTTAAAAGGAAAGCATCGTGAAGTTCCAGTAGCAAGGAATTTTCTATAATCTATCACATCAAGATACAGCAGAAATGTAGCTAAAATGTTCATAGGGTCTATGCAGAGGAAGAGACGGGTCTATTTCAGGAAAAGTGCTTGCTGACTTTGTAGAAACATCGTGAAATCCCTGCCAAGTAAAAGGTTGTTTATACTTTTGCTTTGAAAACAGACGGAAAGTTCTTCCTTATTATTTTAATACAGTAACTATATTTAAGTGTTCTGGTAGACTAAGTATTAAATATTCAAAAGGAAGTAATTCTGTTTGGTCTATTTCATTCTTTAAATGTAGCTTTCAAAAACTGACAAATACCTGGCCGGGTGCGGTGGCTCACGCCTGTAATCCCAGCACTTTGGGAGGCCGAGACTGGTGGATCACAAGGTCAGGAGATGGAGACCATCCTGGCTAACATGATCAAGCCCCGTCTCTACTAAAAACGAAAAAAATTAGCCTCGTGTGGCAGTGGACACCTGTGGTCCCAGCTACTCGAGAGGCTGAGGCAGGAGAATGGCGTGAACCTGGGAGGCGGAGCTTGCACTGAGCCGAGATCACACTACTGCACTCCAGCCTGGGCGACAGAGCAAGACTCCATCTCAGAAAAGAAAAGAAAAGGAAAAAAAAAAAGTGGCAGACACCCCATGTCTGCCCTGACTCCAGCCATCTCCACAGAGTGGACAGAGTTTGGGAAAAGCTCACTGTGGAGGCCCAGAAGGCCAGGCCTGGCCTTTGCTCAGCAGATGAGCAAGAGGGTCAGCCACCCTAGGGAAGAAGCCCATGTTTGCTATGTTACTGATGATAGCCACATAAATTTGTATTTTGCCTCCCACACAGAACTGGGATCTATGTTTGAGCAAGCGGCTCGTGCCAACAGTCCCTCCATGCCATCATTTCCCTGACCTCCCCCAGAAGAGCCAGGCCAGGCAGCGTCCCCACACGGGCACTGGGGCCCAGGAAGATTCGGGTCCTGCCCCTCTTCTCTCTCATCCTTGCTGTGGAAGCCCAGCAGTGCTGGCTGAACCCACGTTCACTTGGGGCATTCAGGAGAAGCCTCTGTGCAGAAATCAGCTGGGAAGCAGGGCTGTGTGTGCTGGCAGGTCACTCGAATGGATTTGCAGAACTCAGTTTTCAACACAGGTGCCGCCACCAAGTCCCTGATGACCTTTGTGAGCCTACAGCCACAGAGCCATTTGCGGCACTCTCACAATCTCTAACCACGCTGCACAGAGGCCCTGTTTATCCAAAGGACCATAAAATTTTCTGGGTAAACAAAGTTTGACATAATGAAATAAAGTGAAGTCACCACTTCTATTTTCCATTAATCCATTCATTCAGACAAGTATCTCTTGAGTATGTGCATCAAAAACTGTGGAATTAGGATTTAGTCCATGCCTTCAAGAAATATACATCACAGAAGAAAAGGTATAGCTTGTAACTAACAGTGGTGAACAGGTAAGAAATACACATCGCAGAAGAAACGGTATAGCTGGTAACTGTAACAGCGGTGAACAGGCAAGAAATAAACATCATAGAAAGAAAGGTAGAGCTTGTAACTAACATCATAGAAGGAAAGGTGTAGCTTATAACTAACAGTGGTGAACAGGACAGAATCTCACAGGCTCATCGGGGGCCGCCGAGGAGGAAGCCATGATTCACATCCACCTGCAGTAGATAAATGTTTCCTGGATAAAGTAACTTTTCTACAGTGATATCTGCTCCTTATTGTTTAATCTTGCTTGATAGGGTATTAAATTACCACTGTATGTGCTGTTTATATAAAATACATCATTGTCAGGGGAGGTTATAAAATAATACTTCACACAAGCTTGGGCTGTGAATGGTGCGAGGCAATGGGACGATATGTTCTCGTGTTCTCGAGACGCAGAAGGGGCAAGACCCTGCTTCCCTTCTCCTCCCCACCACCCTGTTCCCAGATGAGGGGCAGAGGCAAGGCCACCGTGCAGTCCTAGAGCTGGCTCCAGGGCCAGGACACCACGCCCAGACGCTCTGCGCCCCATGCGAGAAATACAGACTGTGGGGCAATCACCAATTTACGTGGCAGTGGGGAGAGTCCTTCATCAAAAGCCTGTGCTTCCAGGAGCCAGGACAAAGCAGGAGGCCCCAGGAAAACTGTTCTGGGTGCTCCTGAAACCTGGGCAGTCACAGTCTGACAGGAAGCACCAGTGATACAGGTGTGCCCAAGACTGGGAGGATGGCCAGATGCCTGGAGACCAGACCGGCCTGCAGGAGATGACAACTTCGCTCTCGTTCATTAGAGATAGACAGTCTGGGCTTCACTTTTATATGTGGAGTCTCACAGTACAGAAATATCACAACGGGATTAGACTTTGTATACCCCAATTTTTTTAATTAAAAAACACATTTATTGCAACTAATTCTAAATCCAACAAAGAAAAATAAATAAGTATATAAAAGCATGCCTCCAAAATGTAAACCACAATCTCTTTACCCATAGGAGACCCAAAATTTAGTTTACCTTTTCTTCAGTATTATCTCATTTTTTTTAACCCATTACTGAGGTGTCTCCTCACTGCTCCATGAGGAAGTTCTTGGGCTCTTCAGGGCTCTTTGCTGTTTCATCGTTTTTCAGGTTTAAGGGCAGGATCATTTTCCCACACTTGCTTGTTTCCCTGATCACCAATTTTTCACAAGGACATCAATGTGCCTCAGAAAACCTAGTAACTGAACTTCATTAAAAGTGAAAACAATAAGGACATGTTGACTGCTATGACAGCATCCTCAGTCACCGAATCTCCCTGGGGGACCACACACACCCCCAATCTCCTTGGAACTCCAGCATGCAGGTATCGCTGCGGCTGACAGGACTGACCCATCCTGGGGGAGGCATGAAAGCAAAGAGAAGAAAAGGCAGGTGACTCATTTAGGAAACTCGGGTGATCCTCTCGAGTCACGTTTCTCAGGGTGTCAGGGGACCAGCCACGTGTAGGGAACTTCCTTGGCCTGGCAGGTGGCAGACTCCTGGGACCCTCCTCAGACACGTTAGTCAGAGAATCTAAATGCGGGCAGACTCTGAAAAGTATCTGTAAAGGAAGGACTTAACTCTGCTGTAAGCCCACTACACGTCGGGTCACGCAGGACGCCGCTTCCAGCGTCCAGTCTCCATTTCACCCTCCTGGGAGGAACACCCGTCAAGTCACAGAGCACGGTCTTCAGGGAACACCTTCCTGCGCGACCTCCCCTGTCGCCCAGCCCTGCAGGCGTAGCCGCTGAGTAGGGGAAACAAGTCTTTGCTCCTGACCCATCCACCTTGATGCTGGGCATAAGACCAGCACTGCTACGTCTCTGGGGAAAGGAGTGGCCCTGGGCAGGAATGCACTTGGCAGCCCCAGGGAGGGGCCAGGTGTGGAGGACCCGGCCTCTGCCCGCAGACACGTCAGCACAGCATCCTGGAGCAGAACCTCCAGCCCAACTGAGCCTACAGATGGCTGCAGTCCTGGACAGCATCTTCACGGTGACCCGGGGGACTGGGCCAGAGCAGCTCAGCAGGGCTGCCCTGAATTTGCAACCTGAAGAAGCTGTACAGTCGTACGTGTACTTTGCCTTAAGCCCCTAGGTTTTGGGGTCACTTGTCACACAGTGACAGACAGTGGATGTGCACGGACTCCCAGGCCACGATGGCCTCTGCCGGCCTCACCTGGGCTGTCTCATCTGTTCCCGTGACATCATGTTTCTCAGAGCCAAAGGCTGCCAGGAACCCCTCTTTTCTTCCCAAAGTCGTTACAAGCTCACGATACAAACTGAAAAAAAACAATCTGTAAAATACAACATATGACGCAATACAGGGTGAATGCCCAGGCACATACACACGTGAAACAGGCACAAGTGCGAAACAGGCGCATGCACAAACAGGTGTACATGCATGAAACAGGTGAACGCGTGAAGGTGTACACGCGTCAAACAGGTGTGCATACACACATGAAAGCACCAGACCTGAAGGGCTATCTTTGGGAGCCTAGTTTTTAGACATCTCCCTCACCCTTTTACATCTGCACGATCACAAACACAGCACACCACAGTACTGAGGGGAAGCCCCAGTTTCTCATGGGGGCACATGAGGCTTTTTATTTATGCCACAGGTTGCATCACTACATTCTAGAACTGCAAGACCCCCCACTGCCAGGACTGGGTCAGGTCCACCCTGTGCTCCAAGGACCAAGCCGCCTGCCAGCCCACACGGACCTGCCCCTCGGATGGTGCGGCTGCTTCTAAAACAGAGGCTTAGGCCCACCCAGATACCTGCAGTACCTGTTATTAAATCAAGACTTGGCTGTGGGTAAACGTGAAGATTTTTATTAAACATGACTCTGGAACATTCAAAGGATCATAACTGAATGCTCCTTTCGCAGTCACGGCGTGTCCAGACGCTCATAGAGAAGGCCAGGGCATGGGAACCCACGGAGCCCCGACAAGGCAGACTTGGAGCTGTGTGGCTCAGTTAGCACCGATTTTGTGTTGACACTTGCCTTTTATATTCAGATTAAAATAAAAAATATGCAAAAGTAGCTCACATTCTATTTCAATTCTCTATGTTTGTAGTAACTGGGCCCCTTTCCCTCTGGTTTCCCAGCCAAGCATTAAATAGGCCCAGCTGGGATTTGTCAAAGCCTGAGCCTCTGTTGTAGAGTAAGTGAGGAGGGTAGGAAGGGGAGCAGGAGTGGTGAGGAGGAGTGGGAGATAGGGGGGGACAGAGGGAAGAATAGAGAGAAAGAAATCGCCGAGGGTTGGAGGCAGGAGGGATGCTCCCTGGCAGCCTCAGGCTTCCCGTTCCAAGGTAACTCAGCTGGCATCACACATGCGGTGCCGTCATATGACTTGGCTGACACACCAGAATTACAACAAAATGCTTCAGGAGAAGAGTAAGCACCAGCATCTTCAGATTAGGGTAGAGTCCCGGTTTCACGCTTGCCTTGTATGACATTCTATAAATTATAAAGATAGCACATTTTCTTACCAGCCACGCTGTTCCCCAAACACCAACTATAATAAAGACCAGACAGCATCTGAGTACTGAGCCTGTGTCGAGCCCCGTGAGGTAGGCATCATTTACTTTGCTAGAGAAAGAAACAGGCTCTGAGAGAAACTTCCTGAGGCGAGGCAGCTGTCTCCAAACCCATCTCGCGCCTCCTGACACTGAACGTGGGGGACCCAAGTCATTCACGTGAATGATATACCTAAATGCATGTCAGATTGAGATTCAGCCCCCAGATCTAATCATTTCTATGCAGGAATGTGTCAAGCAAGGTATACAATTCTATGAGTTCAAGCTGGGAGAACAAAGGCAGGCACCCTCGACACATATGTGGTGCGGAGGCACGGGCCCAGTGCAGGGGCGGACAGGAGCATGTCCAGCCCTGCCCAGTCACACACCCACCCTGCCATGCCAGTGCAGGGGCCGCCACTGCGTCTCGGGGAAAAGTAGCTTCTCCTGCACAGGAATCTACCCCTGAAAGTGTGTTGCTGAGAAGGTTTGGACCAACATCTCAGAAATCAGACACCGTGTAACACGCTTATCTATACAGGTTGCCTATGTCAGGGAATCACCAATAATTCCCATCACGCCATCAATTATTTCTGGCAAGTACTGGTTATTCTAACTGAGGCAACACAAGAACAACATAATGGAAATGTCAGAGTCAATCAGCTCCACCTGCTGAAGAGCTGGGACTAATGATGAAACCTAAGGAATCCTGCAAAAAGAAGTGCTTGGGCCCTCGATCCAGGACCACACCCCACCAACGAGGGTCTAAACAGGACAAGCCTCGGCCTGGAAAAGCTGGTGTCCGTGGGTCCTGGGAGGAGCACCAAGAAAACTCAGGGGCAAGCCCCACGCAAGCTCGGCATGTCCTATCCCACGCAGTCGGCATCAGCCACAGGGATATTTTGTTGTTTTTTGTTCAGGAAGGAACATATTAAAAAGCCCGGGGCCCAGGGCCTGGACTCCCCAAAGCTCTCCACAGAGCCGGGTTAAGTGGCACCTTCCCTCATGTTCAAGTCAACTATATATGGCTGCTGAGGGCATCTCGGAGCAGGTGCAACACTGAGCTTTCTTGCTGTCTGGGGAAAGCAGGAATTCCAGGCCTCTGCCTTCCTACCTCCCCAGAGGCTCTGGCCCAGGTGAGCTCAGCTTCTCCCAGGTAAGGAGCACAGACCAGCTTCCCCCATGCTCCTCAGGTCACACAGGAGCGGTGCAGACCCTTGCACCTTGGCAGGAGCCCTCGCAACCCACCCCAGAGGCAGAAGCCCAGCCCTGTGGCCCTGGCCTGGCAGGACGCAGCTGCTGGGGCCCCTGCTCAGGGTTCAGCACAGCGAGGTCCAGCCACAGCAGGTGAGACATCCACCACCCGGCCATTCGTCTTTAACCTAAAACAGACACAGGAATGCGGCAAGGGGTTCCTTCCCCTGACAAACCATCCATCCTGTTCTCATCTCTCCCTCCTGCCCCAGTACTGTGCCCAAGGCCACCCAGCACTGTGCCCAAGGCCTGACTCCCAGTTTCACAGGGAATCCAAGACGATTATGATTTTGAGAAACTGGGAGCTACATAGAAAATGAGTCGGTAAAGCCAGTGTCCACTGATCCTCCACTCCACACAGCGGAGAACAGTCCCCGGCATAAAACCCACGGGGCAGGGAAGACGCGATCAAGGCGGGCAGGACAGAGGAGCCGCAAAGCGGGTGGTTCAGGGAACAACGCCACGTGAACACAAACCTAAAGTGCTCAGCGGCTGGAAGACAAAACACAGGAGACAGAAACACTGATCGTTTAAAAAGAAAAGAAAAAAAAGCCTCACTCTCAAGAGTCAATCAAGATTTAAGTTCTCAAGTCACAATGTATCAGCACAGACTTCTCATAATGCCTGAAACTTGGGGCAGTAAACACGTCCATCGTTTTCTTTGATGAGCCTCTTGAGTCTCAGGCTGGTTTCAAAATAAGCGCTTCTCTCTTTGTTGATGATTTAATAATTAACATACTTGAAAACACATTGACTTCCAAATTAATCTGCTAATAAAATATTAATTACCACACTGGCTGTCATCCACAGAAAAAAACACGATCACTTTCTGGTTGTAAAAACATTAGAATTCGAAGCCCCTTTGGCCATCTGAACAGCCCCTGCTTTTTACAAGGGCATTCCAAAGCTAAACTGAAAAACTAGTCCAGACCATGATCGCTGGGGGGTCGGACTTGCCTCATCACCCCACCTCCCTTCTGGAATTAGACAGAACTTAGACTCTTAGTCTGATGGGAAACATTTACAATCCATTCTCTCCGAAGCTACCTGGAGGATTCCCTGCACATGACAAGGATTCCCTGCACATGACAAAGCCTTGGTCTCCACAACCCCTTATCTGACAACTCTCTCGACCAACTGTCAATCAGGAAATTTTTGAATCTACCTATGATCTGGACACCCCTGCTTCCAGTTGTCTCACCTTTCCAGACCAAACCAATGTACATCTTACGTTTATTTGATCAATTGTCTCATGTCTCCCTAAGAGCTATAAAACCAGGCTGAGCTCTGACCACCTCGGGAATACGTTCTTAGGATCTCCTGAGGGCAGTATCAAGGGCCATGGTAACTCATTTGGCTCAGAATAAATCTCCAAATGCTTCACAGAGTTTGACTCTTTACTGACATGGTACCTTTCATGGGTATTCATCTGGGGGACTCACAATCAACCGGAGGCAGCAGTTGTCCACTGTGCAAAAGTCTCTGCAGGATTGAGCCTCTGGCACGGGGACTCCAACCCCTGAAGCAGCAGCTCTCCCACGTCCCACAGCCTGATAGACCTGCACCTCCCGGACTTCTCATTTCAGAGTCTCAGCAACAAATCTACCAAATGTCATCAACATCACAGAAGATTCCTCGAGGCTTTTGGCTGTTGTTTCTCCCCAAGTTTACTCTAGAACCAGAATGGCAACACTCGGAACAGGATGGTTCTCAGTCACTGACCCTCCTGGTAAATACACTGTCTCCAAGGCCCTTTCCTGCCAGCCACAGCTTCCTTGAGTCAGGCTCGAAGGCCACCTCCTCAAGAAGGAAACCTCTTCAATCCAGCAATCACAGCTCCTGTTCCCATCTAGAGCTTGTCTGCCAGGAAGGGAAGACTCCTCATTCCAGAGACAGCAGGTGCCACAAACTCAGGGTTGTAGCCATTGCGAAGGCAAATGCTGATGAAATGAATATACTTTTTCCTCCTTGGATACTGACGTTTCCTCTTCTGGAGGTCAGCCAAAGCCATCTGCACGAGTCCCGAGCGTGATGGCTGCAGCCCCTCCTTCGGTGTCAGCAGTGTGGCTGTGCTCTGAGACCCTCCTGTACCAGCAGGGCCATGCACCTGTTCCCACGACTGCTGTCAGCAGACTACAGCGATTCTAAAATAATCAGCAAGCTGAGGTTCCGAAGGATGCATTTTAAAGAAAAATGTGTATGTTTTGCTACATGAAATCAGCTACATCTTTTGCTACTCCAGAGGCTTTTTGTTTTGCTTTCCTCAAGGTTTTCTACAATGATCCCGACAGTCAAGGTTCCCAGTTACAGGCAGAGGGTTGGGCAGGCCGCATCTGATGTTTAACACACACAGAGAATCCACGTCAAAGCATTTTCGCTTTTCACCAACATCATCGGGACAAACTTTAAGCAGTAATAATCTCCCTGTCTGGAAAACTGAGCTCGCTTGAGAACTAATGTAACAAATGTGTTTGACAAAGTTGCAGGTGGACATTTTAGTGAATGAATCACTATTTCAAGGAGGATAAAGGCTCACTATTCAAAGGCATATTTTTGTCAAGTTTTGTAATTTCAGCTTCATGCATTTAAATCATGAAGTGAGGCTTGTACCTGATACATTACAGAATCTCTACAAAATAGACAAAAATCCAATTCTGCACATTCACTCTCATTCTTTTCCACATGCATACGCATGGTGGTAATTTAAGTTGGCATTCCAACAGGATTTCTAAATTAAACTGTCTTCTATTTTAAACACTACATGTTAAACATTACACATTCCATTGTTCAACAGTTATAGCAGGGTCTGTATGGCCAGTTTTAAAGATTTCTTCCTCACTAAAAACAGGTATTTAAACAATAAATGGTCTACTCTAAAATATTCTAGAGACAGAGATGCATTTGGGGAGTGGACACACTTAACAAAGAAATCCGGAACATCAAACAGGCACAACCAGCAGTGAGGGTGGAAGGGGCACCATGTGAGTGCCCCTAAAAACACACACAAGCCTGGCCGCTTAAAAGGAATGAATATAGCTCAACACTCCTATGTGAACATTGATGTGTCTACTGCCTTACAGAATCCTCCTAGCTGAGCTGCAGGAATCTTCCTTGGAGCCTTTTCTCACCTACACTGCCTACAGGTGCCCACTGGGCTCCCTGGGCAGTATCGTGTCTTTGTTTAGAATATCACAGTATTTGGAGGCCTGTTTAATCCCAAGTCAGAGCCTTATCATAACTCAGACACCATCCCTCAGGACTTGTGGGCCAACTTCGGCTAACGCAGTCTGCTCCACAGTGCCCTGCAGATGGGCTTGGTGCATCCACAAGATTTTAAGATTTGGGGCTGCCATTTTCTGCAGTCACAGATGCAGACTTACATATTCATCATGACTGAAGGCAGCACGTGTTTTTATGTTCCTTCTGTAATGGTAATAATCATGGCAACATTTCTTCAATCCTTAAAAAAGCCTCCTAACAGCAGTTGCATTCCACCCCCTTCTTTAAAATTAATAGAATTTACCAAACTAGGTGAAATCAGTCTTCATGAGAAAGTGACAAATCAGTGTTCACACAATGGCATAGTAGCTGGGCGTAGAGTGTACGTCAACATCCCAAACTAAGCACCCATCACAGTTATTCCCAACTCGCAGGAAAGCTAGAAAAATTAGAAGGCTTAAAACATACTTATAAATGAAAATAACAAGAAACCAAAGTTTCTGAGGAGCATTTGTTAGCCAAGCAAGGAAAGCCATTAACCAGTGCTGATTACATTGCATTTGATTACAGCAGCCAAAGACGTGTCCAGAGGAAGAGACTTTTAAACATTAGTCTTTCGGTAAGAATGGTTGCTTAACAAGTTCAGTCTACTGGGCTACACCAATCATCAATTAAAAAGCAAGGCAAACTAGTGTGAGTCATTTTCCTTAATCCGTCAAAAATTACCACATTGGCCAAGCTGGTCTCCAACTCCTGACCTCAGGTGATCCGCCCACCCCCGCCTCCCAAAGTGCTGGGATTACAGGCATAAGCCACCATGCCTGGCTGAGAAGTGTTTGACAGAGGCTGAGGGGCGGCTCCTGTCCCTTCGTGGGACATCCACATCTCACCCAGCTTCCCACACCGACTATGACACTCGAAGCATCACAGCAAGGGCAGCTGCATCCCCGCAGTTCTCTGTACTAATGCCACAGCTGCGTGAGCAGTCACAGCCCTAGAGCTGCCACTCAGCCTTATCGTGCTGGCACAAGCACAGCAGAAACTACAAAGCCCCCAAGAGGAAGGAGTGGGGACCCAGGGGTGTGAACCAGGAGGGAGGAATGCGACCCTTCAAAATCACAGTTATCCTGGTGGTAACAGGGAACTCCTCAGCCTGCCGGGAGCTGGGGCCCTCGACAGTCTCATGGCTCCACACGCCAGTGTTCTAAGGATCACACGTGTGCAGATAGCAAAGCTTGCTGCACACACGCCAGGTGCTAACAAGCCCCAAACGTCTCACTCATACTTGCTAACCACATCTCTTCTCTCAGCCTCCACAGCGTTTCACACTCTGCCTTTATATAGAGATGAACCGTACATTCTGAGCGCCACAAAGATTCAACTCCTTCCGGGCAGAGGGGTGCATCTTTCCATCACGGGGTCCTCACTCGAGCCGGCACAGGATTTGCAGAGTGGGCGAGTTTAATGTTGATGACACTTTCTCAATATTCCCTTCACACCCCTCCAAAAACAAGAGTACTGCCAGCTTCTTACCGAGGTTGTAATGAGGGAAATATTTTTATCTTATTTGTCACTTTGTAACGTAATCCTTGTGAAGAATGTGACTCTGCATGTACACTGTAAGCACCCACACCGTGAACATTCTGCTCTCCTGTGACTGTATTCACAGGTCACAAGGACAAAACTTCTCCATAGTAGCCAAAATATATATTATATATATATATATATATATATATTTTTTAACATGACTTCCACTCATCTGAAAGTCACAGATGTTGCTTTTCCTTCATAAAAAGATCCAAACGATCCACAAACCAGGTTTAATAAACACATTGGTCCAGGTGGGAAAATGACCCCTCAGTCTCCGTGCCCTCAAAGACCAGGGCAGCCAGGAAACCGCTCTCCAGTCAATGACAGCTGGCAGGATTCCCTAAGTAAGCAGCCGGAAGATTCCCATCTCGCAGAGCGCGCCTTTCAAGACTCAAGATGTCCCCGCTCTCTGAATGTCCTACAAAGAACAGACTACCCAACTGAGGACTGAGGCAGTAAAGAAACATGTTTTCGGCCGGGTGCGGAGGCTGACGCTTGTAATCCCAACACTTTGGGAGGACGAGGCAGGCGGATCACAAGGTCAGGCGTTCGAGACCATCCTGGCTAACACGGTGAAACCCGTCTCTACCAAAAATACAAAAAATTAGCCAGGCGTGGTAGCGGGCACCTATAGTCCCAGCTGCTCGGGGGGCTGAGGCAGGAGAATGGCGTGAAGCTGGGAGGCAGAGTTTGCAGTGAGCCGAGATCGCGCCACTGCACTCCAGCCTGGGCGACAGAGCAAGACTCTGTCTCAAAAAATTAAAACGAATAAAATTTAAAATGTTTTCAGCAAATAGCATCATAGACCCCCAAATGAGAGGTACTGTTTTCATTCTAGGAGGGAAACACTACAAAGCACGTACATTTTAGCCCCATAAGTGAATTCTTTGGGCGTTCCTGTGTCCGCTATCAAATGCAGCACATCACCTCAAAAGGCAAAGTTCTATAAGTCACATCCAAGGAGGGGAAAAATCATTCTAAGTTTTAGCAATCCAGTAAGAACCTGATCCACAGAAGCCTACTTGTTCGAGACTCTAAGCAGCAATATATTGCTACAATGTAATGAAAACAAAGGGATAAGAAAATTTCAATGCTAATAAAAGACAAAAACGTAATTGGATTTATTCTACTCTAGACAGAGCAGCCAGGTAGTTCACCCATACGTTATTATCGTTGGTGTTTTTCAGGGAGGGTCCAAACTCTGTCAACAAGGCTTGACAGCAAGGGCGTGATCTCCACTCACTACAAGGTCCGCCTCCCAGTCTCAAGCGATTCTCTTCAGCCTCTGGAGTAGCTGGGACAACAGGTGTGCAGTCATCACACCCAGCTAATTTGTGTGTTTCCAGTAGAGATGGATTTTCACCACATTGCCCAGGCTGGTTCCGTGCGTCTCAAGCTCCCAGGCTCAAGTAATCCACCCGCCTCGGCTTCCCAAAGCTCTGGGATTACAGGCGTGAGCCATCATACCTGGCCTCTTTTTTTTCTTTTCAAGTGATTAATGTGCTTCAGAGTCTTGTAGGCATTAAAAAAAACAAACAAAAATTATGTAAGGGAAAGAAACCATTAACACGTTTTACACATCTCAAAACTCAAAACTGAAATGCTAAGAATAAATATATTTTATTCACAGAAGCAGCATTCTTAAAGTTCTGTAAAAGTGGTACCATGGACACCACCACATCACAGGTGAGTGTGGCAGGACTGCTCAGATTCAGAACACATTCTGAACAGTCCTCCTGCCACTTTCCTCAGTGGGAACACTTTATTCTGTCTTTTATTCAAATTAAGTATCTTGCAAGGGAGTTGAAGAAAACTGCAGAGCAGATTTTAAAACTTCAATGCTTTTCTCAATGTTCACCACATTCTGATGCATTTTACTGACTATACGGCCAATAAGTCTAAAGCTTTTCGCATCGATAAAGACAATACTCCTTCTAGCAATAGGTTTTTGCTTTTCTATACAAAGATCTATAACTTAAGCTAGTAAACTGGGCATTTCACAAAGATTTTGCACAATTCCTAGTACAGATTTTAGCTAAATAAAACCGTTATCTTTCCGCAATTAAATAACCAAGCATAGGAAACTGCACAGTTAACATAACCATTCCATTATTTTATATAAACACAAATGAGAAAGTAGAGTATGCTTTGGAAAACACTATTTCCATATGCCAACGATGAAGCAGAAGACAGTTCCTCAGCCTCATATGACATTTGACAACCGAAGTATTCTGGCCCAAGCCCAGCCCCGTTAAACGGAAATGAAGTAAACGTGTGAGTGACCTTGGCGGGGCACTCTGATAGCCACAGTCCAGGAAAGAACAGCTAATATGTTTCTTCTTCATGGGAAAACCAAAACATACTCGAGAGACCTTGATTCTTTAAAACACAGTCTGCCCCAGTCCTAACCTTTAGCTCCCATTGATGAAGACTGTTATAAACACAGAGGTGTTTTTCCAGGTCCTTGAAAATCACGGACATGGTACATACACAACGTTTTCAAACACTCAATGCTCCCAATTTATTAAATGTGCTGTGATACCGGAAGTCTTGTGCAGGACCAGAAGCGTCGCAGCCTAGTTACCTGTCCTGGTGTTCAATGCTTCGTATGTGCAAAACCTACTGTTACTATTTACTGGGCTTAATGTGATTCAGTTCGTCACAAAAGAGAGCTATGACATTTACATAATTCCACGCACAAATTCTCAGGTTCACCTTCCATGAGTGAATGCTCTGTCCATGAGACAGCAGAGGGAAGACCCAGGAAAGGCCTGGGAGATGCCCGGTGCTCACAAACTGGTATCAGTCTCCTGGTTTTGGCTTAAAGGAAAACAGACATAGAAGAAACTAAAAGGGCTCACTACACCTAATATCACAATGTTCTCACCTTTACCTCAGCCAAAAATAAAAGCGGAAAAGCAAAACTACTCCAGGGCATGATTCCAGTGCTAATCTGAAACATGAAATATTTAGAAGACAAAGCTTATTGTGAGTGCAATTAACATACACATAAAACACTGGTTTTGCAAAACCCAGTGTTTCCGATTGCTTTTATAAAAAGTAAAATTCTCATGAAGATCGCATACATTAACTGATTTTCAAATGAAGGGACTGGTAAACTTCAGAGGATATGATTTCTGCCATACACGAGGGGAGCAGTGAGAGAGAAGAGCTAGGATCAAGTGTGCTGAAGCTGTCCTAGGACTGAAATTCAGTTTCTGCCAAAACAAAAACACAGGAGTCTGTCAACTTCGATAGCAAGCTCTGCTTGAGAGCGTCAAGATGATAAAGTTGCAAAGGGGCTTCTCCCTGTTATGGGCACGTGTGATCCTTGCAAAAACATAGCTCAGCATCATCAAAAACCAGGAAAGAACACAAGCCTTCCAGACATGAAATCCAAGAGCAGAAGGGAGCAGAGTCCAAGCTTGCTCAGCAGAACTGTTCCCAGAGGAGAACAGCACAGAGGACGTCCCAGGGAGGGCAGAGCAAGCAACAGTAGCTTCAGTCTCGCCGCAAGCAGGGCCTGACCAGGGGCGCAGTCTCCTCCAACCTGACAAGGAGGCACGAGGAGCCACAGAGAAGTCAATTCAGGGTCCTTTTCAGAAAGGGGCAACAATGAGAAAATCTGGTCTTACCCACCCCCCACCCCCCACGGTAACAGCTGAACTCGCACGTGCATCTGTCACGTTCCCCAACCCCTCTTGCAGATGCTCTTCCTGTACCCGGGTGCCCGTCTCTGTGCTGCTCCTGAGGTGCACATCCAGTAGTGACCAGGAATACACCTTTGTCCGGGAGAAGCAAATGCAGAGTTCACACACTCCTGTACAGGTTTGCTGGCCGAGAACCTAACTGCACTGTCCGAGTACACATGTGTTGGTACCAAGGAGAACGTTCAATGTCCGGCATTTATAAACGGTATCAGTGGGTTCTTCTGGGACTCCCAGGCAGCCACACGAGGGAGGGAGCTGTTGCCCTGTTACCCCAAGCCAAAGCAAGGCTGCGAGGCAAACACCGCAGGCCACATCACACTCGAGCACCGACTCTTGACAGTTCCTCGTTCGTGTGTTAAGAAGAATTCCGGGTACAGGTGTCAGACAGGCCTGATCTCAGCCATGGGACAGCAGTGACTGTGCACAAGTCCCATATCTAAGCCCCGACTTGCCCATGCGGCCTTCCTTCAGGAACAATGCCCACCTCACAGTGCTGCCATGAATGCTAAGTCAGCAGGTACATACACAACCAAATTCATTTCAATTGTGCTTTCTACCCCAATTTAATACAACCAGGTGCTATCATTGAGACTGAGTAACCAATATTAGAACAGAAGATCAGGCCAGGGATGGAGGCTCAGACCTGTAATCCCAGCACTTTGAGAAGCTGAGGTGGGTGGATCACTTGAGGTCAGGAGTTGGAGACCAGCTTGGCCAATATGGCAAAACTCCATCTCTACTAAAAATAAATGATTCTGACATGGTGGCACATACCCTGTAACCCCAGCTACTAGGGAGGCTGAGGCATAAGAATAGCTTGAACCTGGGAGGTAGAGGTTACAGTGAACGGACATCGTACTACTGTGCTCCACCCTTCCAGCCTGGGTGACAGACCAAGATTCTAATAAAAAAAAGATCAAGATGAAAACTGATTGCCAAGGTCCATGTTCCATATACTTCAAACATAAAGTTCGTTAGCTGGTACTTGATCAAATTGTTTTCTTCATTACAATCTTGTATATCCTTCTAACACAGCTCAAACTGTTTACATTTGAGCACACCTCGAGTATAACAAAAAATAAAGTGCCTATATTTCATAAATGGGCAAGTTCCAGTAAGGCTGCATCCTGCTCTAGTTAATCCTTTGACAACGTAAAACTGAGCCATCCTGACATAGCACTGACACATGGTACAAGAATAATGACCTCCAGTTAAATCGCTAGATTTAGAGAACACATAAATATAGTTTATCACTAATTCACCAGCGATTAGCAAGATTTTAAAGGAAGAAAAAGTATCTGGACTGTAACTAGGAATAAAGGCAAAAATAAACACGAGAAATTATTAGGTTTAAATCAACACCCTTTCTGTGGGGCCGTAATAAAGTATACACAACAGGTGTGCAAGCTGTCATGCTAAGCTGTTACCAAGCTCTCTATGAAGGTGGTAAGAGTGTCCCAAGTCGCAGAGCCTCGTATTCCTATTTAAACCCTAAACAGCCAACACCACACTCGGCACACAGTGAGAACTCTGAAAGCTCAAAGGAATGCATGATGGGATGAAGGGCCCCAGTCCTGCCGTCACCCTGCTGCTTATTAAAAATATAAAACAAGGCCCTGCCTTCAAGGTGCTCAGATCTAACTAATACAAGGTTTTGCTTTTCACAAGTTAACTATGAATGATGAAGACTCTCAACAGCTGTGTGAAATGTAAGGCAACCTAATAAGAGGAACTTGGCCGAGACTAAACCCAGAGACGGTTTTTTAACCACAGAAGAGGAAAGAACTGAAGAACCTTACAGAAAGTTGGCAGCAATTTCTATTTCTCTATGGTAGAACCTGGAATTTACAAAAGAGACAGACTGTCCTTCTGTTCTGAAAAATCAGATTATTCTTGCAATCCTCCATCAGGACTGAAATTCCCAAAGGCATGGAAAACCAAATACTAATTTTAAAAACCCAAAAAAAGCTACCTACGATCTTAGATGTGAGATTTAGTATTCTCAAATTCCAAATTTGGAAATATTTTGCACAAAGTCCTTATTTTCCCTGTTTACTTGAAAGCTCCCTATTCTTTTGTCCTAACCATCTTCTTTCTCATCCTTCCAAATAGTATCTGAAGATGAACTTACATATCGTTTTCAACGTTACAAAGAAGATACTACATTTGTCATGAACTGTTTAGATTCACAACTCTAGGAGGGATTTTGCTACATCGTGAGGAATAACACGAGGCAGTAAAAATGCCACGGATAAAGAACAGTAGAAAGCGGACACATTTCCTGATGAATGGCGATTTCTCATTGAGCTCCTGACAAAGTTATAATATGGAAAGCTAGACAGCTGCTCTGTTATTTCTACCTCACTTAAGTGACCGAGTCATTGTTGTTTCGGTTCCCTCTCTCGTCTGGGGATGAGACACACCTCACAGAGCTGTTTATGATTTCAGGAACACACACATCAATGATGTGACTGTTCCTAAATCGTTGCAAAGGGTATAGTAACCTGCCAAATTTCAACTAGGTTGCAACAAACAACTGTTTTCTTCCTACATTCTCTGGTGCCGGCGAGATAGTGCGTTCTTGGATCCCTCAGGGAGCCCTATTCCTGGTGCCATAGAGCACACACACATTTACATCCACATTTGTACGTATATGGTACACTGTAACACGTGTACCTGCATAGAACGTACACACATCCGAATACGTATAGTGTACATAAGAGCACTACATGTGTACAGAGTGCACACACATCCAGATCCATGTAGTGTACATGCAGAGTGTACACATATCCAAGTATATATAGTGTACAAACAAGCTCACTACATGTGTACAAGCATAGAGCATACACACATCTGGTACGCTAACATGTATGCACTTGCATAGCATGTACACACATCTATATGCATACAGTGTACACAGGTATACTATAACCTGTATGTACATGCATATGGCATGCACATGCACATCCATATGTACACAGGTATGCTATTTACTATATGTATACACATGCATATAGCATACATTCTTATCCAATGCACGTAGGTGCACGACAGCATGCATACAAATGTGCAGTGTACACATATGCACATGTATACAATGTACATCAGTACACTAACATAGAAAGCGTATACACATAAGCAATAGTGTACATACATATGCAACATGTATTAGTGTGTACATATCCAAAAGTTTATTCAGTGTGCATAGTGTACATGCATGCTGGTATGCACATATGTATATATACATCTGCAGGAATAATGTGCACATACTCACATGGTGTACATACACAGGTATGCATATGGCATTAAATACATGCATGTATGTACACATGCAGAACAGATAGGTGTCCAAGTAGTGTGCATATAACCATAGTGCCCAGAGATACACACATATACACATGTACAAGCATGCCTACAGCATGCACGTCTGTAGGACACATATGTAGTGTACATACTTATACACTGTGAATACATGCACAGTGGAAATACACGTAGTATGGGTACACCACATACAAACATGCACATTTATACAGTACACATATACCGAGACCCAGAACGGGTCATGAGTATTAACACTGCGGAAACGCTTCTAGTTCTACCTAAGTGAATTTTTTTTTCAAACTGTAACACAACTCATGCAAAAAAGGGTTTTAAGGAAATGAACAAAGCTAGTGACAAAAACAGTGGGAAGGTCACAACCACTTTCCCTCAGAGCTCTGGGACTGAACGTGGAAGTTCAGAGGTTTCCTAATGCAGTACACATCAGAACTGACGATGAAGCGCTCCTTAAAAATTAAAAATGTGTCCTCATGTTTTGGCCTTTGAGACAAAGCCTTTTAGTTAATCGAGTTCTGACTGAATGTGACTCACAGTACTCTGGCAGATTCTTCATTTTCTGGTGAGACAGACAAATGTCCCAGGGTGAGGGCAATGCCAGCCGTTTCAGGGTCAGATTTTCGAGGAGCGATGTCTGGCAGAACACAATCCAACCCCATAGTAGGATCCCCCACCCAGCCACTAAGACGCTTTCAGTCTGCTTGTTTCCCTTTCTTGAATTCAGCTGGGGGGAAAAAAACCCAAAAAAATCAAAACCAAAAACAAAAAGCCCATGTGTTTTTGTGTCTGAAAAATTAATCCATCCACATCCCACTTTCTAAATGAGACACGGCAGGTGTGATGGTCACCGAACAGCGGCCACTGTTGACAAAATGCAAAGTCTTCTGCAAACATGAACGAGTTTCTAGGAATACAAAAGTCAAGGGAATTTACTTCACATATTAAAGCTGTCAAGGGTGCTCATCAAAAATGTACTTAGAGCTTTTCCTTTAAAGTTATTTTTGAAGATTTTTAAGTTGCAATACTTAAAAGCCTCTGGGAAAAGAAAGGATACAGGTATCTGGAAGATTTATACTAAATGATTTTCATGTCTTTTTCATAAAGTGAAATAAGGTCAGCCTTGAAGTAATGGGTTCCACTACTCTGAGGCTGTGGATGGAATTCACACCACCACCAGACAATTGAATAAACAGCAAGGCTGCACACACAGGACACAGGCAGTGAGACAGCCTGACTAGTTGTCAGCTTCTGGGTCAGTTCTACCCAGTTGTGCCCAGGGCCCACTGGAGATGAAAACCTTTCCTTTAGAAGCCTTCAATCCCCACCTTTCAAAATCGAATCCTCTTCAACTGAGGCCCGAGTCCAAAAATCTACTGACATCTTAGCCCGCGTTAGGCCAGCTGTCCCCCAGCCTTTCTGGCACCAGGGATGGGTTTCATGGAAGACAATTTTTCAGGGGGCTGGTTTTGAATTGCAACTGTTCCACCTCAGGTCAGGCATCGGATCCTCATAAGGAGCACCTCCGAGATCACTCACATACAGTTTATGATAGGGTACCAGCGCCTAGGAGAACACACAGCTTATGATAGGCTCCCAGCGCCTAGGAGAACACGCGGCTTATGATAGGGCCCCAGCACCTAGGAAAACATGGGCTTACGAACAGGTATTATACCTAGGAGAACAGGTATTAAATGAGTTGGTAAAGCCAAAATCCACCCGATCTACCACTCCAAAACAAACATACACCACTGCCCAATATTAATCTGAGCCAAAAACATGGAAGTCCTGAGCGCCCACACTGACCACAGCCAGACACCACTTCTGCAAGAAGCAAGCACACGCCTAGAGATCACCCATGATGACCCAGGAGAGCAGTTTCAGCAGAGACAAACGTGAAGGAGAGGCACATGGGCCAGGGTGCTGGGTGTGCCCGTCTTTGTGACCTCACTGAGATTGCTGACCTCTGGCCCTTGGTGTCCGTCCTATGGAGGAGGTAGCCCCCAAATCCCTGCCTCCCTTCAGCACTGACTGAGGTGGCCCTGAAGTCTCCCCAGGGCTGAGTCTGCTTCTAAATCCTGTTAACTGCACACCCATATAAAAAACAAAAAACAAAATATCAAGTATGCAGACAGGAAAAGAAAAGTATGTGAATCCCCCCTGATTCAACAGGCATTTAAAAAGTAACAGGAAAATTGTGAGTCTTTAAACCACCAGCTATCACGTCCTGTTGAAATGTTTTAGCTAATCAGGAATATCTTTACCAAGCACCTGTGTGTTCAGGAAATCAGTTGACAGATTCCAAATAACCTCGGAGCCTGCGACTTGACCCCCACTCACGCACATCACCTCTCCAGAGGAACGAGCCCTGGACACCTTTCAAATGGTGAGGAACAGGAACAAGGGTAGCTTTCCCTGAACACCACAAAACAAGCTCGACCCCGAGAAGCCTGGAGAAGCCTGGAGAACAGCGACGTTTGTTTAGATGCTTTCCCACTGACCTTGTCAGAGTGAACGTTCCCATCCCACACCACCCAGTGCTTTACTCTCCCTGGGATACCAGCAGCTGTCAACTCTCAACAAGCAGGAAACAGAGGCCAAGCTGACAGGAGGCCTCTCTCCATTCCCTACTGAATTCGCTCAGGACACGGATGTTCCCAAACACATACGGCCCCGAGTATTCCACACCTGGAGAACATTCAAACAACAGACGCTGCGAAGACGTTCCCCTAAAGACAAACTCAGTTTATAACTTCCCTTAGGGAAAAATAGGAGACCCAGAACTTTCCAGAAAATCAAGTGTGGGAGGAAGCCACTCACCTCTGGCACTCCTAACCCTGCCTTCCCGCAGGTGCTCAGGAATGCCCCCGCGACAGCCTCGTCCACCCAGGATGGCAGCAGGCCTCAGACAGACAGCACCTGGGCAGCTGGTGAAGCAACCCCAGGGTGAAAACGCCATCCCAGGCACCACTTCCCGGAGCCCCTCAGCAAGAAAAACAGAGGCGGGGCAGAACCGAGGGCTGACTGGAGGCTGGGGAGCCACAGACCCGCACAGCTCAATCATCGGACATGCTCTTCTGTGGACAGAGCCCAGGGAGAGGCCAGCACAGAGACCCTCGTGCCGGCTCCATGGGCCAGCGTCCTCCAGGGCTGCAAGTTTGTGATCACAGCTTCAGAATTTGGTTCCAGAATCTTCCGGAATCAAAGACGCACCAAACTGTAAAGCTGCCAGGACAGCAGGGCCCAGGAGCAGGCTCAGGGGAGGACCACGTAGAAACCCCACACACAGCATACACGTGTGCATGCTTACTCCACACACGCCACCCCTTCACCCAATACTATACACGCAAACGCATATATGCACTCCATACACACCCTCAAATATCCTTACCAAATGTGATGCGTGTACACACTCCACACACACCCTCAAATACATACGACACACATGAACATGCTCACTCCACCCACACCTGCTAAATACACTCACCACACACGCACAAACGTGACACACGTGCACACTCATTCCAGAAATCACACCACTCACCAAGTACACAGGTGCACACAACCCCAAGTCCAGAACCTGCAGACTCCACAAGCTTTGGTTTCCCCCACTGTTTCTCTCAGCACATGAGATCCACACATAGGTGTCATTTACTGACATCTAACACCCAGGGAGGCCCTTAGACAGAACTGCAGTCACAAGTCGGCTTCATTCAGGCATTCATCACCAGCCTCCTGAAGCCACCTCCTGTCCCCACGGGGAGCGGGGGCCAAGACCGGAGACGTCACTGCAGACTGCCAGTGTCGGAGTAATCCAGTTTAGTCATAAAGGTGGGATTTGCTTTGCTCCCCTGCTGACCAGGTGCGGAGCCACTGTTGTAGCAGGTGTGTGGATCATCTTGGGTGGTCCTCAGGTGGACAAGGAGTCACCGATTCGGATTCCCAGTGTTAAATGTGAGGGGACCATGGACCTCATGTGTTCAGAGGGGAGGAGTAAAAAGCTTCCCTTGTAATTCCAGGACTGTCTATCCCAGGAATGCCAAACCACTGGCTTTCACCTGACGCTGTCGTAGGTGACACTGTATGGAAATGAGGACTCATATTTCGCATACCTGAGCCAGTACCCGTCTCCCTCCAGGGTCGTGGCCGAGCCCTCGTGATTTCTCTGGGTTGCCATCCTGGGGATCTGTAAGCCCAGTGTGTATATCGTCAAGCCCCCACATCTGCGCCACCTGCAAGAGGAACACAAGTCCTTAGTCCCAGGTTCTCAGGACGGCCTATGAGGTGGACGCTGGCACCTTCTCATCTCCCAGTGGAGAAGAGAGAAGGCCAGGGTCAGGACTGGTGTATCAGGAGGGTCGGGGTTCAAACCCCATCTGCCTCACAAAGCACCCCTTCCCGTTCAAGTGACTTCTATCATCAGCCTTAAAATGTACCACAGTTATCAGCAATTCTGAGTGCTGTTCCTTAGGACGCCATAAGCAAACATTTTGTTAGAAATATTTTGCCAAATCTGCTTTCAAAATCCTATGTTATGAAATGACTAATGAAAATTTGAGCTATGAAATAAAGCACATAGTTAAATGAATCCCAAAATGACTATCACGAAGGAAGCTTTAACTTGAAGTGAAAAATATCCTCTAAATGACATCAGCCAGAATTATCTCTAATCATTACTGATCCCATATGCTTCATGAATTATACAACATCATCTCAGATATGAACTTAAAACCATTAGCTGAATGCACATTTCAGGACAACCAAAGTTCTGCTATAATAAGCAGCACAGGCATCTCTGGAGAGGATTTTAATTGGGACTACAAACGATGCGCACGATTGTGGTAAGAGGTTTCATGCTGGCTGTTCTCCAAGGTGCGACGCAGAGAAACACCACTAACCTCAAAGACACCTGCTGCTTTGTAATGAGATGAGAGACGATGTGGACGGACTACTGTAAATATTTGAAAAGGAGAAACAATGCGACGAAAGAATCGTATCAGTTTCCCTTTACATTCTTAGAAAAAAACGATTTTTCTTTTCAGATGATTTAAAAAGAAAATGACATTTCTGGATTTTTTTTTTTAACTTTTCTTTCTGAGACAGGGTCTTGGCTCTGTCACCAAGATTGGAGTATGGTGGAGCAATCGCAGCTCACTGTAACCTTAAGTGATCTTCCCACCTCAGCCTCCAGAGTAGCAGGGACCACAGGCACGCACCACCACACTCAATTAATTTTTCTGTTATACAGATGGGGTCTTGCTATGTTGTCCAGGCTGGTCTTCAACCCCTTTGCCTCAAGTGATCCTCCTGCCTTGACCTCCCAAAAATTTAGCCTAAGCGACCATGTCTTATCGGAAAATAGACATTAGAGCAAATGCATTTCTATAAGATTTTCTACCTCTTTTCACTGGGGAAAAAGGTAACTTGCCTCCAAGGGTCGGAGACAAAGCTGTTACTGCAGACAAGAGCGCTGCACATTCCGGGAACCGCTACACCATGAAGCACGGCCGTGCACCGTGGACGCGGGAGTAACAAACGAGGCTAGCACAGGCCGATGTTGGCCCTCTCCAGAAGCAGGCCTATCCTTCCTCCTCTCCTCAGCCCCCTCCTCTCCCTTCAGGCCTCAGTGGCTGCTGACAGGGGAGAGACCAAAACTAGAGGAGGCTCTCAACTCCACCAGAGACAGGAGACCCGGACGCTGGGGACTCAACTGCTGCCCTCCGTGCCCACCTCCTTCTGGGTCCAGCCTTCTCAGGAGCCAGATGTGGCCACTTTGACCCTCTTTCCTTTCTGTGGCTCCTACAAAAACCAGTCCAGTGAGCCCAGGCTGCCTCACACTCCAGGGACACACGGCACAGGCCCCCTCCATGTCCTTATCCAAGCATCCTGGGGCCAGAAGGGTCTTGCAGCAATGTTTCATTTTCCAGTTGAGCATCCCCAGCGTGAAATTCAAAGTGCTCCGAAGAGCATTTCCTTCGAGTGTCATGGGGAAGCTCAGAATGTTTCATGTTTCGGAGCATTTTGGAGTAGGGACTCTCAGCCTTAATTTGAACCTCTTCAAGGAAGCCACACACTGAAGCCCCCGATGTCCACCCTACACAATCCCAGCACACCCTCTGAAGTCCTCAGCAACAGATTTTCTTTCTTCAAAAATAACCACAAGTCACAAACTCACACGCAATCACAGAAGGGGACTGTGGACACCCACACAGACAATGACATTTAACTGTCACATTTTTACCTGGGTAATTTAAAGTTATTCCTCAAAACACACCTGTTTTACTGAGTTGCATTTTAAGGTGAACACACACAAATCATTCCAGGGAAACAAACGTCACTTTGGGCTGCGTGTGGTTTCTTGACTCCCGTGAATAACTCAGCGATCACCCTCACTTCTGGATAAGGGAGAAGATGCAAAGAAATCTGTTAAAACAAAGACATGAAAACAAGTTTAAGAAGGATTTGAAAAGTTCCTCCCGTCCCCCTGGAGGGGAGACGAGGACTCCTGGAAAGCTCACGGGGGACAGGAGCACAGCCTCCTCGGTGTGCCATGGACGCCGCCTCACCAATGGGAGAGGATGATGCCTGGAAGGCTCACAGGGGTGGGAGCACAGCCTCCTCAGTGCTTTCTACACTCAGCAGCTTCAGAAATTCCCGTAGAAGCAGAACACATGAGAACTGAGACTGGAACACCCCAAAGAAAGGGGAAGAGGGGTCAAAAAAAAAAAGCATTCGATCATTACCAAGGAGGGCGGGCATGAAGCAGCTTCAAAGACCATGTGAGTAGTCACTCATAGGCGTTTCAGAAAATAAGGGTAGCGCGAGATTGCTCGATCAGCTCAAACAGGCTGCCGTCCCTCAGGCCATGAAGTCCCTGACATGAGCCTCTCAGTGAGCAGAAGTCACTCGCATCTCTGCCAGAGAAAGGACTACAAGCCGACACATAACCTCATGAAACCTGGGCTTCAGCCTGTCGACAACAGTGAGTCTGACACGGTACATCCGTCCAGATGGTTAAAGACCCCAGGGGTTCATCAGACAACCTCGAAGGCTGTGTCTGTCCAGCCCCTTTTCCAAGTTCTGGATGATTTTTCCTAATGTACTATAAGGAGCATGTTCCAATAGAGGCGTAAATAACTGGCTCTGGGTCCTCTTAATTTTGAAATTAGAAACACATTTGGCCAGGCATGGTGGCTCATGCCTGTGATCTCAGTACTTTGGGAGTCTGAGGCAGCTGGAGTGCTTAAGTCCAGGAGTTCGAGTCCAGCCTGGACAACATTGCAAAAATCCATCTCTAAAAAAAATACATAAATAAGTCAGGCATGGGGACATGGGGGACATGTGCCTGTGGGTCCTGGCTACTCAGGAGACTGAGGCAGGAGGACCACTTGAGCCTGGGAGGTTGAGGCTGTAATAAGCTGTGCTCACACCACTGCCTGGGCAACAAAAAGGTTTTTTTTTTTTTTGCCTGTCTCAAAAAAACCAAAGAGAAAAAGAATTATATACCTGACTAGGCCAAAATAAAAGAGGTCTTGTGGAATGACCTGAAACGCAGCTGCAAATTCTGGCAGGACCTCCTGGCTTGATTTCTGGTGAGTGTAGGACCACTCTGAAGGATAGGACCCCAGGCACCTTCCGAGACTAGACCTTACAGTACAACTTCCCTTCGCTGGATGGAACACTGGTCTTGGAGCCTGGGAATCCCTAGGGCAGTGCCACCATCACGAGGCCTCCATGGCACAAGGAGGCCCTACCATCATGAAGCCTGGGACGTCCGTCAGAGCAGTGCCACCCGCCTGAGGCCGCCATGCCAGGGGAGCCGGGACATCATGAAGCCTGGGACATCCTGGGGCAGTGCAACCACCCAAGACTGCTGTGACACAAGGGGGCCCTGGTGCCACTGAGAGGCTCCACAGCAGGTCCAAGACCAGGCCAGGAGTGAAGAGGCTCCACATCCTTTCCATCCCTCCAGCTGAGTCCACAGACGTCTTGGAGCAGAAATGCATCACCCTCAATGTCCACGGGTAAGTTTTTGGACACAGAATCTGGAAGCATAAAAGATGATTCTGGGCTGGTTCGTTGCCAGCTCAGACCTGTCCTCTTTCCACACAAAACCTGGGTCACACCAAGCAGCATCTAAGTCCTGGAAGACCTGCTAAACACAAGTGCAGTTACAAAGCGGAGAAACTGGAGGGGGCTGGGCTGTGCTCCAGTGGCACCAGCGTTTCTCACGAAGACCCTGGGCATTACAGGGTCCAGGACCATGGCTTCCTGGGATCCAGGACATAGAACAAGAACCCATTTCCCGGTCCTGTTGAATATGAAGCGGCTAAGGGCCGATTCCCTCGGAGGACTGAGCACCGCCCCACAACACCTTGGTATGGGTATGTTATTACATACGTTGGTATGGGTATGTTATTACCCTTACCAAGGTAATAACAAGCCCGTTACCAGCAGGAGGCTGGTGATGAAGACAGGAGGACCAGATGAGCACGAGGGATCCTGACAGATCATCCCTGGCACCGAGCAAGGGGCAGACAGCACCCCCTGTTCCTGATGCATCAGCTGTGGCACTGAGCGAGGGATGGAAGCATGGCCTGTGCCCCTGCAGATGCAGAGGGATGTGAGGGGGTGCAGGCTGGGCTTGGAGGCTAACTCAACCACCTGCGCTTGCACTTCCGTTCCTCATGGTGGGGAGGCGAGGCACAGGCAGCATTAGGGCTCACCTTGCCCCCGGGGTGCACTTTTTTCTGCTTATGAGTCGTGCTCGCTTTACATGGACAGGCATAGCTATAATAACGGTTCCCTGAATATTTCACTGCCTACATAAAGGGCTTTCAGAATTCACTTCCATCCTTAGGAAAGGAGGCGAACACCATGCTGTCTCCCTTAAGATGCCATGTCTCATATGGGGGAAAAAATCAAGAGAAATCAAATAAAGGCCATAAAATACATCCGTTTCAACATTAAAATTTAATAGTACGCTTTAAATTGAAGATGAGTTCAGTCACATTTCCAAACCTCTGAAAGCAGGGTTCCTGGGAGGAAGTGGTTTGCAACACACAAAGGCAGCTCTGTAGAACGGCCCAGGCTGAATGAAGGCTCAAACGTCAGTGCACGGAGAAAGTCTCAACAAACTCTCTCCTGCCCTGCTGCTGTCCTCTTCCAAAACACACTGGTTATCTGTCAGTTTAGAACAAGGCCGAGGGAGGTGGGAGGCAGGCCTGGAAGGGTCACCTAGCAACCAAGCTCCTCACCCACACAACCGCACCAGGCTGAGCTGAGCAGCACACACAAACACGACTAATTCTCCCCAGAAAGAAGATGGAAGGCAGCACACTGCCACGCCAGGCGCCCTGCAAGTGAGAAGACTGAGGGGAGCCAGAGGTACCTTTAATCTTGCTTGCATGGTGGAGGGAGGGGAATAATGCCACTCACTTGAGTGTTGCACAATTCTTTCTAGCACTGAGTGGCAGTAAACAAAAATTATAGATGCTTCCTCAGATAAATGTTTCTGAAGAACTGAACCTAAGTTATGTTCAAGAAATAGCATTACGAATGCCTCAAGTACTTCTGTTTTCAATAAACTCAGAGTAATTCTATAAACCCGGGAATGTCTCACCCAACTGCAGGATCACGGCCCAGGTGATGTGGGCACACACATCCTGAAGCTCCAATGCTCAACTCAAGTGGGGCGAGTGAATATGATCCTGGGTATAATTTACACGGACACAGGAAGGTGGCTGAGCCCTAAACCCCTAAACCAGAAAGACCAGCGTCCTTCAGGGGCCTCACCTCTGTCCTTTCCCAGCCTCTGGGAACCACCACTCTGCTCTCTACTGACACAAATGCCCCTCCAAGGTACAACCAGGAAGATCATCATTCAAAACTGAGGAACGTGGCAGACCAAAGCTGTCAGGAGATTTTAATCACCAACACCACTTGTTACACGACCCAAAGATGATTAAAATCCCAGGCCCTTCAAGACTGAATGTTATCTATACTTAAATGCATTTCATCACCATATTGGGGGGTTATTCCTTTGTTTTGCCGCAAATATATCCCACTGCTGTAAAAGGAAAAGGCAACTTGTTAATGAAGCTTCTTGGAGTGTCTCAACAGGCCTCGAGGTAGGATAAAAGGCAGGACCTCATTGCAGAAACACTCAGCTCTGAGGTCAGGTGGAGTTCTTGAGCACCAACAAAAGCAAAAGAAGGTCGAAGACCACACCACACTTTCCTCAATCACATCTTCATTCCATGTTTCCTTCTGTTTCTCGCGACTTCACTGGGAGAGAGAAATTGTGCTGAAAGAAAATAGAAACACACACATACATAGGAGACCCTACAGATGCTGAGAATGGGTGCAGCCGTCACAGTCCGAATGTCCTTTCAGGGCCATCTGACCTGGCTGGGATCCAAGTATCCAAGTACAGGATTGTACGTCAGACCCGTGAAGCCAGGATTACAGCCACTGAATGGCAGTTTTCCATCCCACGGCAATCAGCCTTGCTAGGGGCTTCCTCGGGGCCCACCGACTTCACGCCACTACCCCTCAACTACTTCAACTAACCTACATCATGGCAGAGGCCTCTCCAGGCAGACCAGCCCTACCCGAGTCCTGCTTCATGGCAAACCCTCCAGGCAAACGTCCTTGGCTTCCTCTGGGAGGCTGTGCTCGGAAGGTGCCCTCATTTACTTCTGTGGCTCTGAGACATTTAACTAGAGCCCAACACACTTCTTCCTGTTCATATAGTATTGAGTTAACAGATTTTTTTGAGTCAATTTTCACTGGGAAAAACACCATTTCAGGAGCCCCAGTGACCACAATGAAAATGTTTTTACCTCCCCTTACGTGACATCGGCAACGCCAGGTCCAGGAAACGTTCTGGATCTCAGATAATGGCGTATCCACTCATAGTAAGTCTTGATCTTGTTTCACAAGCTATCAAATGCTGCCCAGAGACAGGCAAAAACAGCATGGCGAGGGGCAAAGAGTGCAGGGTCTAAGGCCAGACCGCCCGGGTCCCACTGACAGTGTGGCTTCAGGAGTTTCCTAAACCCTCTGCTCTCCAAGTTTCATGTCAGAAAAATGCAGTGATAACTGTGTCCACCTCGTTTAAATATTTATATATATATATATATACACACACACACACACACACCCCAAACCTACAGCCCTATAAAGGTCGTTACTCCTAGTTATCTTCAAGGCATTGAGCGACCAATAATGAGCCATCCCCCTACTGCTGACCTACCTTACCCCACCCTCCGGAAACCCCACATCCACACCAGCCACACAGGATGAGGCCCGGAAAGGAGCAGGACTGTGTCTTGGGAACTTAAACTCTGGAAGCTGAGTTAAATCAGTGCCACTCAAATCTTGTCACCAACTATCTTGTAAAATTGGGAGATTCCGTCTCTGGGGATCTTGAAGGAACCTGAGGCTCTACATTGAGTGAGGTGAGCACTGGTGCTGGAATGAGACGGCAGGGAAAGCAACCGAATCTGGGGTCGCAGCTGCCTGAGGCTTGGGTCCCACCGGGAAAGTGGCACCAGGGCCCTCAGGACAGTGGCGGAGGTCCCAGGAGGCAAGTCCCGGCGCAGAGACTCACGGACCCAAAGCTTGCTCCAGGGCCAGGAGGAGCTGCTGCGCTGACAGCCACGAGGCAGGCAGCCTTCAAGCTCCTCCAGCTGCCATCCTGCAGGCAGGGATGACAGTGCCCAGACCACCCCGGGGTTCCCCCAGCCTGCCAGGCTAGTACTCTTACTCCAGCCACTGACAAGAGTCCCCATGTTCCAAGCTAGGTGGAAACAGTGCCTCAGGCCTCGGGTCACAAGCACCCCCCTGCAGGGTCTCCTACCCAACACCTGGGAATGGCTATTCCCACACATCCCCAACTCACAGCAAAACTCAAAAATGAAAGTCGGAAGATACAGTCAGGAAACCAATGCTCAAGAAGCAACTCCAGGGTGACTCTTCCTAGAGCTATTGCTACTAAACATCTTTAAAAACATTTCCAGGGTGACTTCCTAGAGCTATTGCTGTTGAAAATCTTTCAAATTCTTCATTTCAAAATTAGCTTTTATTACACTGTCTTCCCTATTCTACCAAGACTCTAGGAAACAAAACCGTCACAATTTCCAATTCTATCTTATAGCAAGCAAGAAATACACGTTTCCTCAAAGGATTCTACGTGTTTCCTTGGCGATGTCCTTTCCATGCCCCATGCTACTGCCCGCAACAGGGAAGGCTTTTCCAACCCAACCCATCCCATCTCATCCCATCCCATCCCATCCCATCCCATCCCATCCCATCCCAACCCAACCCAACCCAACCCAACCCAACCCAACCCAACCCAAGGGCCCTGAGACAGGCCCCTAACGAATCATCTACCAACTCTTGAGACAGGCTTGCCCTAACAAATCATCTGAAAACTCCATCTTCCATTAAAAACAGTCCTGAGAATGAGCATATTACCACTTTTTAAAAATTACTGTAAAGTGGACAGTGTTCAGTTCTGTGAATTTCGGCACAAATATTCCCATAATCATCATCACACAAGCAGAACAGTCCAACAGCCCCAAACCCACTCACGGGGCCTCATAGGCATACCCTCCCATTCCCACCAACCACCCTCTCTGTGTTCTCCCATCCCCTGGGTCTGTCTTTTGCGAGTGTTGTGGCAAAACACTGACAAAATCATGATTTCCTGGGCATCGTGCTTGGAGGTGCACCCAGGGTGTCCAGTAATCAACAGCCAGGCCTCGGGGTTGCTGGGTGATTATTATTACACGTATGGCTGTGGCACACTGTAACCCGTGTTGGGCAACTATAGACAGCGCTATTAACATCTGGGCACAGTTTTTCTTAAACATCAGCTTCTGTTTCTCTAGGGTAAATACACAGGATTGGGGTCACCGGGACCCACGTTTGTGTGAGTTCAGTTTTGTAAGAAACCGCCAAGCTGTCTGCACCATGCTGAACCCCAGCATCGCACAGGAGTCCCGACTGCCTGTCCTCACCAGCATGTGGGGCTGTCGGAAGACCTTAGTCAGGCGCTCCAGCAGGGGTGTGAACAAATTCACTGCGGCTTCGGTGCACATCTCGGTGCAACCAGTCACGCTGAAGGTCATTTCAGATGCTTTCGGGCCATCCTCCCGTCCTTCTCAGTGAAGCATCTGTTCAGGTCTCTTCCTCTTTTAAGTCAGGTGGTTTGTTCTCTGTCATGAGGCGTGGGAGTCCTGTGCATTCTGGATACGAGTCCTTTGCCGGCTGCACGGTTCATAGACATCTTCTCCCCATCTATCGAAAATGTGTCTCTTCAATTCCCTCGGGGTGTCTTTTATATTAGAAGTTTAATTTTCATGAGTCTTACCTACTTGTTTTCTTCCTTGATTATGGATCATGGTATCATGGCTAAGAGCTCTCACCCTAGGTCTCGACAATTTCCGTTTCTTCTATAAGTTGTGTAGTTTGGTATTTTACATTCAGGGCTATGGTCCACCTTAATTTTCATACAGGAATTTCTCCCTGTTTTCACTCTTTTGCATACGGCTGTCCCATAATTCCAGCACCATTTGTTGAAAAGACTCAAATTCCACTGAACTGCTTTTGCGTCTTTGGATCTGTTCTGGACTCCACTCTGTCAGCTGACCCGTGTGTCCATCCTGAGCATAATTTATGACTTTAGTGGCCGTCTCTGTGAAAAAAATAATCCTGTCTGGAAGCAAAAACCACATTAGAAATGCTCTAAATAAGATTCTTCCTGTTGTCAGGAGAGCAAAGCCACTGCCCTAAGCAGAGGTGAGGCCTCAACAGCTCCCAGGCACAACCTTAACACACAATGGGGAAGGCAATTCATTTCAAGGGCCACAACCTGAAACCAGCATAGCCATGAAAACTGCGATAATTTCACAACAGAATGAAATTCATAAAGAACTGCTGAGAAGCGTGTAATAAGTTACATAAATTACTGTTCCTTAAATTCTGATGGTTGACTAGGACAGAAATAGCTTCACGGTAAGTTCAAATGGGAGAAAGGTAGGTAGGGGTGGTTTCCACACCACACAGGGCCTGCAGGAAAGGGACACTCTTCCTCTAAACGGGAGATCCTGGGAGTGATGTGATAAACCATGGTGAGAGGCACGGAACTGTGCAAGCCGGAGTCGCGGCCTTTGCCCCACCACGGAGCCTGTGTCCATGAGCGACGAGGCTCAAATGTCAGGCCGGGGCAACCGAGGCAGTTATCAGGGGACAAGAAAACGAGCGCACGGTGGAGGCAAAGGTCTGAAACTGCGCGGCAACTTCGAGTCAAGTGGGACAAACTGACTCAAAATGCAGAATCCAAACACCATCACAGAGAGCTGTTCCTCGGCTCTGGAAAGGTTAAGTGACCAATGCCCACACTGAACATCTGCTCCCAGAGACGACCCCGGTGACTTAAGGCTCAGCTCCTCCGAACCCGCGCCGAACCTCAGTGAGGAACTTTGTTGGTATCTTACGGCACATTGACATGTTCCCTTAAAATCTGGTATTTCATCAACAATGCAGGCGCCAGCTTTGACTCATACACATTTCGATTAAACAAGATAATTTACAACCTGACCATGCCAGGTAAGAGGTTTACTACAATCTTTAAACAGAGCCAGAGGCTACAGTCTGCTCCTACACAACACCATGTCTCTACAAGTTCGATGGGTTTTTACTTTCCATGTCTTCACTTGCCTAGTGCTAGAAAGCAGATTAAAAACAGAAGGAACCCCGAAACACTATTGAATGAAACTCAAATATCTTGCAGTCATCATCCTGATGAGATGTTTATTAAACAGAAATGTTCTCCCCTGTAGAAAGCAGCACACATCAACACACACCGATAACTGTCGCCAACATTCCAGATCATCTTCCCTTCCATGGCCACAGTGCAGGGCAATGGATCACGCACACCTGCAGACCCACGGAAAGCGGGGTGACACGGCCGATTCTTGTAGCGAGCAGGCCAAGGTGCACTCAAAGTGCATCTCTTTCCAGAGGGCCTCCACGGAAAGTTACACATTTATTCCACGAGTTAATGGCACTGCACCAAACATTTCTGTAAGATTCTCTAAGCAAGCTCTTCCTTCTGCCTAAAATGTCCTGACACAAACTGAAAAAGTTGTTGGAGCTGCCAAAGACTTCAGTATCCCCTTAACTATTGTCATGCACGCCCGTGTGAAGAGACCACCAAACAGGCTTTGTGAGCGCAACATGGCTGTTTATTTCACCTGGGTGCAGGTGGGCTGAGTCCAAAGAGAGTCAGGGAAGGGAGGTAAGTGTGGGGCCGTGTTATAGGATTTGGATAGGTAAAGGAAAATTACAGTCAAAGAGGGGTTGTTCTCTGGCGGGCAGGAGTGGGGGTCACAAGGTGCTCAGCGGGGGAGCTTTTTGAGCCAGGATGAGCCAGGAAAAGGAATTTCACCAAAAAAAAAAAAAAAAAAAAAAAAATCATCGCTTCAGGCAAGGACCGGCCATTTTCACTTATTTCTGGTAGAATGTTATCAGTTAAGTCCAGGCAGGGCATTTGCACTTTTGTGATTCTTCAGTTACTTCAGGCCATCTGGGCGTATATACGTGCAAGTCACAGGGCACGCAATGGCTTGGCTTGGGCTCAGAGGCCTGACAACTACAGTCTTTACTTTTAAGGTGTGGGGTAAGATCATATAATCCCCAACTAAGCTCCTGATGCTGTGTGTGGCATCCAGCAACAGCATGTTTCATTCCTGGATGACATTTGACTCAAGAGTCCACAGTGAGAACGATTTCTGGTGAATGAAACACCAGGCAGGAGAGTGATTCCGCTGGGCAGCTCTTCACACACGACCCAGGAGCTGAGGGGAGAGGAAGAGGCCCACGCGCGTCCACCGTGTTCACGCCCCCTTCGAATGTGCCCCACTCCTAGAGACCCGGACCCAAGGGAAATCTGACCTGAAAATGGGCAAACCCTCACTTTGGCAGAGGGACAGGGACTCGGGGCCACAACTTGACCTCAGAGCAACACAAGTGCAGACACAGCACCCCAGGACACCCTCCCCACCCAAATTCAAGGAGGAAAACCAACGCCCCGCCCCCTTGCGGAAACCCCCGGCTGCTGGAGCAGACGCCTGCCGGCGTGTGCAGCCTCTCCCGTCCCACATTCCGGGCTCAGCACCTGTGCCTCAGCCCTGGCACTGCTCGCCACACCCAAAGGTGTGCCAGGAGGGGCAGGTCCTAAGGTCTCCACAGCACCAAAGCCTGCAGGGCAAAGGGGCCGCTCCCTCCAGCAGGAGTCCAGAAGCACACACTGCACCAGCATCAAGGCGTGAGAATTCTCCCCTCGGTCTCCGAGTCTCCAGTCTGTTGCCCGCCAGGGTCTTCTGCCAACGGCGAGGCCCAAGCTGGGAGGCACATTTGGTTCTCACCATTTCCCTTGTCAAGATCAATACTGCAAACATATCCAATTCATCCTGTCACTAAAAATGAAATAATCCGCCATCTCCATCACAGATGACGCAATCAGGTTTCCATTACCGGGGTGCTTTTTTTTTCTTCCTATTTTGAGATGGAGTTTCTCCTCTGTCGCCCAGGGTGGAGTGCAGTGGTGCGATCTCGGCTCACTGCAACCTCTGCCTCCCGGGTACAAGTGATTCTCCTGCCTCAGCCTCCCAAGTAGCTGGGATTACAGGTGCCTGTCACCATGACTGGCTAATTTTCATATTTTCAATACAGACGGGGTTTCACCATGTTGACCAGGCTGGTCTGGAACTCCTAACCTCAGGGGATCCACCTGCCTCCTCCGCTCAAAGTGCTGGAATTACAGGCCTCAGCCACCACGCCCAACCATTACTGGTGTAATTTCTAAACCACTCTCTCACACCCACTCCTTTTTTTTTTTTTTTTTCATTAAAGAACCAGCTTTATGGCTATATTTTTTCCAAGAGAACCAGTTACCCATTTGAAGTACAAATAAGACACCGTGTTTAAAGACCAAAAATGCCAATTTGCACAGAAGTCTCCAAATACCCAGTCGATTTGAGCCTTGAGAATAACATCAAGCTGTTGGCTGAATACAACTTCCCTTTCCATCCCTCTGCCTGTGAATTAGACACAAGGACGAAGCCACGATCTAGGTACATAAAGGCGGGAACCACCAAGGCAGCCGAGACTCCAAATAAAAGCTGGAAGGACCAACACAAATGCATCACACCCTGCACGCCCTCCTCTCCTTCCTTTTCAGAATTTCCAGAGGATGAAACAGGGACCTCCTCAGACGTCCCATGGTGCAGGCGGCCAGAGGGGAAGGCGGCGGCAGCCTGAATGAAGTGACCGGGAAATCACATTCCACAAACAGAAATTCTCCATGTGCTTTACATCCTCTGTCTCTGAAGAACTATGCCAGTCTAACAGTCGCTAGAAAACCGCCTTCAAGTGTCATTTCCCATTTCAAGCAAAGAAAACAGTGGTGTGGCATGAGGGAAAAACATAGCCATGTGCTCTGGGCTATTAAATAAGTTTTTTTCTGCTATAAACATATAATTTTACGTTCTCAGTTTTCTCTATAATTGATATGCTTCCTAATTAGCAGACATAGTAATAAAAAGTGAATTCCAAGTGTAAGATCGGAGGACCCGTTCACATGGCTTCAGGTTCTGCTACTGGGTTTCAACTTAAGAAAATGGTTCTGTGCGTTGGTAACAAGGCCTGAGAGTCTGTGTGAGAGTCTGTGTGGCTGTCATCAGGGTTCGTGTTGGCTCCGTAGCAGAGGATGTTACACTGTTACATTATCTTCTACAAAAAATCCTGAAAAAAGGAAGGCTGAATAGACATACACACCCTCCCAAATTAATCCAAATGTCCACCGATATGAAAAACAGATGAATTACAGTTTCATCATGGAATATTCCTCAGCAGTGAAAACAAACTATAGCCACAGGTGCCAACTAGGATAAAGAAAACCTTTTAAACAAGTTTAAAGTGAACTGACTAGGCGGAATTCCTCGATTACAGGCTTCTGCTCCAAAAGGGTACTGTTCTGAATCCTGTGATGTAGAATGATAGTTAGCAACCCTGTTTCAGGGCATATCTAGAAAAAAGCAAAATAATGACTACACAATTTTAAATTCTTTGTAAATTATGGCTATTACTATGAAAATTCTGAAAATGTGAAAATCTTCCCAACTGTTATTGGACAAGCTTCAAAATAAATACCCTGGCCTTGCTTGCCACACCCACAGATGTGCCAAAATAAATGAAAATATAGCCCAAGTTAGTAGAATCGAAACCTGAAGATGTACGAACCGTCCCTGCCTCACTATCTATACATCATGTGGAAATTTAAGAGCAGGTAGTGACACTGCAATGCAAGCCTCAAACCAACTGGGTATTTGAAAACTTCTATGCAAATTGGCATTTTCGGTTTTTAAACACAGTGTTATTTGTACTTCAAACAGGTAACTGTTTGGTTCCCTTGGAAAAAATATAGCCATAAACCTAGTCTAAAAAAAAAAAAAATACGGGAGTGGGTATGAGAGAGAGTAGCTTAGAAATTTTAAAAGTATCGGCAGGGAGCGGTGCCTCATGCCTGTAATCCCTGTACTTTGAGAGGCAGGCCCCATGGGGCCTTTGAGGACACCGGTCTCCTCTGCTGCCTTCCTGCTGGACTGACCCAACAACATTCACTGGGTTTCCACCCGTGTCTCATTCAACATCCCAAGGGTGGTCTTCATCCTCATCTGGGGCTCAGCTCTGCCCCAATTTCCTAAATCTCTGCCTTCAGAGCCTGAAAATACCTATGCCCAGGGTCACCCTAAGTCCACGTTTACCCCAGAGAGTCCCGATTTTATGTTTTCCCAGCATCGCCTTAGTGATCATTTATCCTGTAAATTCCAACTGCCTTCACACCTCACCCCTGCTGTCTCCCAGCAGACCCCACTCAGATGCACATGCCCCAGACCCCACACCCAGGTCTGTGCATGCTGCCCTGCTCTGCCCATGTGGGCACCACCTCTCTTTCTTGAGGAATCAGCTGGCGATCATCTCCTTGTGGAGGGCTACCCTCACTTCCAACTCTCTCCAGCCAAGTCAGAAGCCGTCCTCGGTACTTCCCCAAAACTCAGGCCAAGTATGAAGATGGTGTAGATGCTAGCTGTGCCTGGGATGCCATGGGCAGTGTCCCCAGATGCTCTGCACATGGCCCAGGGCACCACCTGAACACAGCAAGTGCTGAAGAAATCAAACTGACGTGCGCTGACCTCTGATAGGGCCCCCTTCACCATCCACATCTGTCTCCCCTCTGGACAGTAAAATCCACAAGACACGGAGGGCTTGTCTCACTCATCTTCAAACTCCCAGGGTCACCCTGGTAGGTAAAGGGGACTCAAATATCTTCTGAAGAAAGCAGCTGGTTAGCTGCCGAGTTAAAGGGCCTCTGAAATTCAGAGCTCTGCATAGGAGTCCAGCACACTTTATTATGAATGACCCCAACCACGGCAGAAGTGGCTGTGGAACCAGTGCTAACCAATTCAGGGTTTGTTCACTGTTTCTCAGTTCATTATCACAACTCATTCTCACAGAGCAGCCGCGCACAGATCCTCAGACGTCTACACAGAGTGGGACGATGGCACCAAGTCACATCAACGTCCTGTTGCAGACTGGGAGACACCGGTCAGACACGGACCCAGGCAGAGCACAGACCTCGCGTTAAATTGGCTCCGTGTAAACAGCACTCCCTGCCAGGCCCTTTCCTATCCGCACAGCTTCTACAAATTCAACTCTCACACCTGACACCTAAGAATACTGCACACCCCCATGTGAACCCCCCATTTACCTCCCAAATGACCTGGCATGGCCGAGTACAAAAAATTTCAACATAAGGGAACTGGAGGGCATGTGAGGCTTTCTCCAGTCCCTGCTGCCTCCTGATGGGAAGGCCCAATGCTTCACACCCCGAGTGAAGGGCGGGTCTCTTCGGCCCCCAGGCTTTGACCTGGAGCTAATCAGCATTAACTAATTTCACTTTCCAGGACCAACTTCAAAGGCCTGCAAAGCCAGAGAAGGGAGAGGAGATGGAACACGCCCTCACCTCAGACCTGTTGCAAGCACGCACTTCTCAGATGCGTCCCAAGGTGCACAACGTGTCCGTTGCCTGTTTCACATCCACCGACCTGCAAGTCTTCTATGTGGCATCAGCCTCCTGGGCACTGGAAACAAGAGGAATAATGGCAAGTCCCCACTGCAGCAAAGGTGAGGAAAAGGGACCCAACGCAATGGAACTTTCCTTTTTCTGGTAGTCTCAAAACAGAGGGAAAATACTGCACAGCCAACTTCCCCTCACACAGGTTTATTTACCTGTGACTCAGAGGCCATGACAGACAACTTCAGGTTCTCACCGATTCCTATTTTCCCCATCCAGGGAGCCTTTGTTTTTAATATCGTACGAACTTGCCATTTTGTAGGCCAAAAACAGCAAATATTGGCAGTTTCCTACAGTTCAACCGAATAAAATATGATCATGGCCTTTTGTGAAACCATGAAGAAAAGGTGGATATCTCAATATATGTTTCTAGACTAGCTTTGTTCCTGAAGTACTAACTCTGTTCACTCAGGATTTTAGACACTGAAGAATGAACATCAATATCCCACCAAGAAAACCAAAAGGATGAAATAATTTTGCATCCACCTTGGAGCCTTTTAGGACAAGGCAGGACACAAACTTTTAAAAAGCTGCAGTTGTCCCTCTGTATACACAGGGACATGGATTCCAGAACACGCCCCGAGTTTACCCAAATCTACGTGTCCACAGGACTCCGCGGCCACCCTATGGAACCGCATGTAGGAAACGTCGGCCCTCCACAAAGCCAGGTTTTTTCAGTAAGGGTTTGGTTGGAAAATAATTAACATAAGTGATCCTTCGAAGCTCAAAACCCATGTTGTTCAGGGTCAGCTGCATTTACTACTTGTGTCATATCTGAGGCCTGAAAGCCATCATTCTTGATACCTTAACGTGATGGTTAACAAACTAACTGTTCTGATTAGAAAGAGGAAAAAGCTTATTTTGAAGCTGACAATGAGAGTGGATGCGCTACGGTGAACGGAGAACAGACCTAAGCCATCACCAAGGTTGGGGTGACTGCCTGTGCTCAGACCCACGAGGGCCTGTTCCTCCATCTCCCTCTGCTGAAAGGGATAACTGCTTCTCCCCCACGACTAAAGGGCCTTTTTAAAATATTCACATGAGAAGTGCTATGAAAAGCTGAAAGGTCTCAGATAACATTTTTAAAAATAAACATTAACGTAAGCATTTAACAAGCCCATTATGATTTTTTTTTTTTTTTTTTGAGACGGAGTCTCGCTCTGTCACCCAGGCTGGAGTGCAGTGGCCGGATCTCAGCTCACTGCAAGCTCCGCCTCCCGGGTTTACGCCATTCTCCGGCCTCAGCCTCCCGAGTAGCTGGGACTACAGGCGCCCGCCACCTCGCCCGGCTACTTTTTTGTATTTCTTAATAGAGACGGGGTTTCACCATGTTAGCCAGGATGGTCTCGATCTCCTTACCTCGTGATCCGCCCGTCTCGGCCTCCCAAAGTGCTGGGATTACAGGCTTGAGCCACCGCGCCCGGCCGCCCATTATGATTTTTAAAAAAAAATGGTATTAAGTTCTTGGGTGTGGTGGCTCATGGCCGTAATGCCAGAACTTTGGTTAGCCGAGGTGGGTGCATCCCCTGAGGTCGAGAGTTTAAGACCAGCCTGGCCAACATGGTGAAACCCCGTCTCTAACGAAAATACGAAAAATTAGCCAGGCATGTTGGCAGACGCCTGTAGCCCCAGTTACTTGGGAGGCTGAGGGAGGAGAATCACGAACCCGGGAGGGAGAGTTTACAATGAGCCAAGATCGTGCCATTGCACTTCAGCCTGGGCGTTGTGTGTAAAACTCCATCCCAAAAAGAAAAAAAAAAAAAGTATCAAGTTTTCCTTCCAATGAACCTATCATTCAGCCAGCAAGGTATACTATAGCTACTTATTTAGCCATGAGATACACCACAGGAGATATAGGCGAACAGGACACAGTTCTTCCCTGAAAGAAGTCTACACCCTCAACAGAAGGGAGGCGCACACTCCGAATGGAATCGGCATAGGAAACAGATGCTGCTGCAGGTGGAACTGGCTGCACAGAGCACCCGCTCCAGTGTCTGAGAAACAAGGAGCCGTTGGTGCCATCACCTTCCATACCTGAGCTGGGGCAATGGGGAGCCTGTCATCACCACCACCACCACCCGGGACAAAGAGCCCCAGAACCACACAACGAGCTTACAAACTCACCGAGACGATGACCGAGCAATGTGCGTGGAGTGATGCGAACACGCAGACGTCAGGGCCACGCGTGGCGTTGGTTTTGTGCATCAACCTGAGCGTGCCCGGGGTGCCCAGATGGCTGGTTCTGCATTATTTCTGGGTGAGATGCATGTTTGCCTCTGGATTGAGTGGAGACCCATCCTCGCCGGTGTGGGGGACACTACCCTGTCCACCCAGGGCCCGAGTAAAACAGCAAGGTGGGGAAAACTGGGTTCACTCCACCTGTCTGGCTGATAGGCCAGTGACATCTGTCTTCTGCAGCCCGTGCTACTGGGTCTCAGCTCCTCAGACCCGGGTGGGATCTGCACCCTCCGCTTCTCAAGTCTTCAAGCCACACCCTCCCAGGACTCTAGCTTGCAGGCTGTGGGTCCTGGGGCTTCTTGGACTCTGTAGCCCCTGCAGCAAGCCGCCCCCTGGAGACACACGCACACCCGGCTGGCTGTCTCTCTGGAGAGCCCTGACTAAAAGCCGCCCCTAAAAGTGGTCTTCAGAGTTTCTTTCTAGCCCTAAGATCCCAGCGCCCCTCCTACAATTCTAAGCGGAAAGGTGAACGGAGACCAATGGACAGAGGTGTGTGCGAGGACACGCCAGGCAACCGCACTGGGCAGGAGGGCACTAACGCTCACTAAGCAAAGAATCAATGTTGCTTGCCACAAAAATGAGAACCGTAAAGATTTCTTCAAACAGAAATGAGTTTGTTTCATGATTTGCTCTTAATACATAAGAAAGCATAAAAGTAGGCCTATTAACAATTACGTAAGTGTTTAGAGGCCCTTGAACTACTTCTGTCCCTTTGTGTTTTTATAGAAAATAAGCCTGAGGTTAAAGAGAACAATATCACTGGCCACAGCTGGGGCCACGCGAGGACACAGCTTATACCCCTGAGGTCCCTGGGTGCCCCGAGTCCTTCCCTTGCTATTTATGGCAATGTGGGAGAAACCAGGACGTCTGAGCATGGACCTGTCCGTGCTCCCAGGGGCCGAGGAAAGCACCTATCTGTCCAGTCTTCTCTCCACCCCGCCGTTCCCTCCTACCCAGACTCTTGGGCTGACGCGGCTCATGCACTCAGCAGCGCCATCATTAAACGTTTAGCTTCGCATCACAAGGGCCTCCTCTGGCCTCCTCTGACCACTCCTGAACCTGCAGCCTAGAAGGTTGGGGTTGCAGTGATCTGTCATTGCACTACTGCACCCAGCCTGAGAAACAGAGTGAGACTTTCAAAAACAAACAAACTAAAACAAATTAAAGGAGTTCAAATGAACTCGCCCATACCCTTTAAATTTTCATTTGGGTACATGGGGTGATCTAGTTCCTTTTTCTCTTGCAATACATGAATAATCTAATAATTAAATATAATCTAACAATTAAATGAGAAAATTTAATTATTTTCCCATTTCATTATTCCTATCTCAGGGAAAAAGTTAAAATTATTCCCTATTTCAGGGAAAAAGGTAAAAATCATTTTAAATCTTCCTTCCACAAAACAGTATACTCAGTCATCTCTATCTGCTGTATCATGTGGAATTCAGCTTCACATGTCTACAATACAGTTTTTGTTAAACAGTGTTTATATAGACAGGCAAGAGAAAGAAACACTTGGTCTATGTAGAAGCAGCAGAAGACACGTTTTAACAGAAAAGGGAGAAGATACAACCGTGTGAATCTGGAAATTCTGTCCTCATCTTGTCCACACACACAGAAAACACCAAAGCACGTGCCTAGTGTCTAACAGGAGCACAGAAAGGACAGGGATCCCTCCAGTTGTTTAATGACCAGCCCCACTTGTCACCGCCACATAACAAAATCCGCATGGCAACTTCAGCACGTTTCATTCACGATTCCACGGAAATCAGGCTGAAGAACATACAGATGTTTTGCCCACATTTAAAAATCCAAGTATGGGACTCATAGAAGTAAAACACACTATGGGTTCACTTAACTTTTCCAAATTTTTCCTTGGAGAAACCTATAAAGTTCTTGTCAGTTACATCCTTAAGTTTTTCAATAATTTTTCAATGCAAAGGTCAGGCAAGACTTGTAAATAGGTACACACATACGGCCCGGCGCGGTGGCTCACACCTATAATCCCAGCACTTTGGGAGGTGGGCAGATCACGAGGTCAGGAAACCGAGACCATCCTGGCTAACACGGTGAAACCCCGTCTCTACTAAAAATACAAACAATTAGCCAGGGGTGGTGGCGGGTGCCTGTAGTCCCAGCTACTCGGGAGGCTGAGGTTGGAGAATTGCATGAACCCGGGAGGCGGAGCTTGCAGTGAGATCGCACCACCGCACTCCAGCCTGGGTGACAGAGGGAAACTGTCCCAAAGAAAACAATGGAGGTACACACATACATACCACGTTCTTCTCTCAAAGAGACGGGCCCTTTTTTAAGATTCCAGAAGTAAATGTGGTTGTCACCCTGCTTTTGAGAGGATGAGCTGTGTTTTAAGCATGAACACACTTTCCTCCATGCACCAAGGATGCACCATGGGGGCAGTGCTACCGCCGCCTCCCCAGTCTCTGCTCAGGGTGGGGCAAGGGGAGCTCAGTTGTCTCCCGTATACACCGTCAACAGGCCAGGTGCTCAGAAGGAGGCTTCCAGGACTCGCTGTAGGCATTCGTTAGCAGGGTAGGCAGTGCCTCGTGCTGGTGGGCATCCAGCAGTAAGGGGGTCTTGCACTTCACTCCCTGGGCCCAGCCCCAGACAGAGGGGAAAGAGACACCTGTATCGTAACTCATGTATATTTATAGACACACAGAGACTCTGCAGTGCAAGGTGCAGAACTAGAAGGAATCATGGAAATAAGAGGGAAGACATTTGGTTACAACTGGCAGTGCCACCTCAAGCCTCAGCATTTCCTGCCGGAGCCCTCACTGACCAGACTCCTCCAGGGTCACTGCCACTGCGTTCCCCAGCTCATGACAGGGCAGACAGTGACAGAGCCTCAGAACAACCTCCCACTCCTTCCTCACCAGCCCAGGGGACGAGCTGTCCCAAAGCCTGAATGCGGGAACACAGAGGTGATTGAGCAGAAAGGGGGACAGGAACAATGGCCGCGGGTGAGCAGATATTGCGGGGCACCCCAGCAGCCCTTTCCACCTTACAGAGGACGGCCATGGGTGTGCGGATGCTCCCGCGTGACCCAGCCGTCCTTTCCACCTTATAGGGGAATGGCCACAGGTGTGCGGATATTCCCGGGTGCCCCAGAGCCCTTTTCACCTTAAAGAGATTTTCACAGTCTCATATCAGTCTCCAAACTATTCAGTGAGGTTGGAGGAGTATCACTGTGGACCAACACCGATTGGCACCAAGTAAGGGCAATTTCATAACCATGTCTCAACCATGAAACAATCAGGTCTTTGGCCATCTGATCTAAGCTTTTTCTATAACAAAGTTGGATAATTAAGTTGAACTTTGGTTTTCCAAAGCTTGTTACAGAAACCACATCTTCCTAGGTGTGGCTCTGTGATGTCACGTGCACACATCAGTAGCCAGGCTTGCCAAGACTCACGGCACATTACACGTTCACCTGAGAAGGCTGCTCAATCACTGAGGGCTCTGGCGTGCTCTGAAATGAATTTGCCACTTCGGCCTACACTCTACTCCCTTGTTTGGTTAAAGAAACCCAAAAAGCAGAATTTGTTTTGGCCAATCGCCTGCTGACCCAACTGCAGAGGTTTTCATTAGAGTACTTTCATTGCATCATAGAAAGCAAAGTCATATAGATCAATTCATGATTACCACTCCAAAGGTTTAGTAAATCTCCAAATAATCACGCAAACATTTTAAGAAGCTACATTAAGGTTTACAATACTCAAAATTTAAAACTACATCCATACTTCAAAAAACCACCATTCCCATTTTAGATGGCCAAATGCATATGAGAAAGAAAGAAACGTGCTGAGCGCATTTTTTGGGTCATCTTATGGAGAAACTGCCACTTTAAAAATGGCTCTAGTTCCTGGCTCCAGATGGGTGTGGCGGGTTGTCTCACTCAATTTCAACTCCACCTGAAGCTGGGACACTAGAAATCCATTCCCAGACTCCAGGGCACAAGAATTCCCACTTCTGGAAACAGCCTGGAATGCAGACGTGTAGCAGAGAATTCTTTCCTGCCCACCCTAACCGTCCTCTGTGGAAGGCAACAGTCAAAGACAAGTCCACCCCCCTAGGCGCAACTGCACCACGAAGAACCATTTCAAGGTGGGAGGTGATTGATCAGTGGGAACAGACAGTTTAGCTAGTCACTTATAAGGCAGAGATGGGGGGTTTGAAGGCCTGTGTCTGGCCTCCTCAGTAAATGGTCATCCGCCAGTCAGCCTAAGCCACATGGGAAGGGGCTTCTTGCAGTAAAAGTGGGGGCCTAGTTGTGGGGAGGGGGAATGTCTTAACCACCACTGTTTTACAGGATCACAGGGCTCAGGAAATGTTCAGTATTATCACACACCAAGGTTTTTACAGTCTGAAGAAAAGTACAGTCCTAAGGTGTCAGTTCTCAAAGCCTTAAGTTCCTCCTGCTAAGATTCCCAGAGGGTCTCAACTTCTTGCACTGAACCCCAACATGCACAGGCACCTGCGTCTTCCTCCTGCAGCAAATGCACATGAGAAGGCTGTGGCTCTGCTGCAGTAATGATGCCATGCAGCCCTAACACCGTGGCAGAGCAATGGCTTTGGCCTGAATGTCCCCAAAACCTCATGCTGAAACCATCTCCGATGGGATACATTAAGAGGTGGGACCTTTGGGAGGTCCTGCTCTCAGGACTGGGGTTGGTGTCCTTGTTGGAAGATGGAGGAGCCCTCCTGCTCCTCCACCATATGAGTCCCGATGAGACGCCTGCTGCCACGCAAGACCCGGTGAGATGCTGCCGTCTGTATGCCACAGGCCCTGGAACACCAGATGTGCAGGTGCCTTGACTTTGGACTGCCTTGACCTTGGACTTTTCAGCCTCCAGAGCTGTGAGCAATAAATGTCTCTTTACAAATCACCCAATCGACAGCAGCCGGACAGAGAGACAGTAATGTTAAAACATGAGTCACTTTCTCAGTGGGCCAGAGGCCTCCCCATGAGCCACCACCGTAAAGCAAGAACTCCCCGGAGGATGCAAAGGGGTTCACAAGGAATTCTACCCAGCACCAGGGTGTCTGTCCTTTCTCGTAGGAAGATAGCTGAGCCATGGCAGGAAACTACGGGGTGGGTGGGGCTGGACAGTAATGTGTCACCTGCTCACCTAAGCCTCAGTCTCCTGCCTCTCATCATGACAGCGGGGGTAACCCCCTCACCTGAGCTGTTGGGGGAGGTAAGAGTGTTGGGTGATTAACAATTGTTAGCTCCACAGAAATTAGGCAAAGAATCCGCCCCTACGTCTTATAAAACCAAACCAGCCCAGGAATTCCACATCACTACTAATTTGTATGGGAAAATGCTGGATTCTCATAAGTTCTGGCATGTCATTTGTATTGATAAAGTTTGCAGAGTTGTCATATACTAAGTATATAAAACAGAAAAAAAAAATCATGCAATTTGGAGGTTGAAGCAGGAGAATCACTTGAGTACAGGCGGCGGAGGTTGCAGTGGGCCGAGGCCGAGCCACTGTACTCCAGTCTGGGTGACAGAACGAGACTCGATTTAAAAAAAAAAAAAAAAATTTGCTGCTTCATGCTAGTAAAGTGGGCAGATTCTACATGCCAACTCTTATTCAAAGGTCGCCTAACACTGACTCAGGAACTCTGGCCCTGATGTGCTTGACGTTTTAATCCTAACAGTGTTAAAGACCACTCCCCCAGGAGCTCTGAACAAGTACTCCAGGTATACACTGAACAAGACCACACACTCTCTGACCGAAATCTAACTTCACAGACCCAAACTACAGAACCACAGAAGACACTGCTTCTGTCCAACTTTGTGTTCTGCCACCGTTTGTGTCCGTTATTTCCTACAAACCATCTCATTAGAATTTAGGGCACACAAAAGGCCGATACAACAGGGTTACTTTTCAAAGGTTTGGAGGTGAAGAACAGATACACTGCATTAACTTCCTATTGCTGCTGCAACAAATTACCACAAACGCAAACCTCCTCTCAGCCCTGGAAGTCAGGAGTCCCAGGGCTGAAGTCAAGGGGTCAGTAGGTTGTGCTCCTGCCTGGAGTCTCCCAATTCATAGAGGCCACCATGCAGCTTGGTTCACAGCCTCACACCCCTCTGACCACTGCCCCGGCCTCAGCCCTGCACCCCTCCAGCCCCTGCCCCACCCTTGGCCCATGCCCCTCCGGCCCCACTCCACCCCCGCCCTCAGCCCCACAGCCCTCTGGCCTCTATCTCATCCTCAGGTCTCCTCCTCTGAGGCAGACTCTCGTACTCCCTCCCATCAATGCACATATGAGGATGCTAGACCCCACCTGGACAACCCAGGGTCCTCCCCCATCCCACTGTCCGTTACAGTCACATCTGCAAAGCCTCTTTTGCCATGGAAACTTCATTATACTAACAGTCATTTAACAAGTCCATTATAATGATGTAAAAATTGGCATTGTTTGCCTCCTAATGAACAGATCGGTCACCCATGTAACCTATAAATATTTAACTATTAAATATACAATACTGTAGGGGACAAAGATGAGGAAGACGGTTCCTTCCTGAAAGATGACTGGACCCTAGATGGAGGGATGAACATTCTGAACAGAATCAACCTAACTCAACATTTGAGTCCGAGAGGCCAAGCAGTAAGACTTTCAAAAAAGCAACCAGAAAGTCTGTACCGTGCCTGTAGTTCACAGCTGAGCCTGGCGTCATGAGCACGAGCGTGCGGACATGCATACCAGGCCCAAGTTTAAGATCAAATATAAAGAGCTTTCAACTGTAGTATTTAACTAGATCTTATTACACAATAGCTTCTTGATTACAGTTTTTGTCCAAAAAGTTCTCTGTAATTAAAGAAATTAATTTTCCCCTAAAAAACACTTCTCCATCTATCATCCCATAAAAACTAAATGGGTATATTAAAGAAAAAAGACAAATGTTTGACTTCGGGGGTTTGCCTATGACTTGGATAAGCATGATTTTCTTCTGGCCAAGCAGGGAGCAGCTGGACCAGACTGGAGGGAAGGAAAAACAAATTTCCACTCTGACCTCGTTTGGGCACCAGAGTCTTCGCTGTCAGAATGTGGGTGTGGTGCTTCCCACACACCAGCCTCTGACAAAACTCAGCCCAAGGGTGTGGGAAAAGGCCTTCTACTTCTGAAAAATCTATAAAGTACAGACACATCAAAAGCTTCAGAAGACTGTACAGTGCCAAGGAGACCACTGCACCCTTGGAGTTTACAGAAAATGGTCAGCATCACACGTGCCTGAGGTCCAGGTTCAGCTCCCAGCTGCCGCGACACCGTGAGCGCAGTCCTGGCTTCCCCTCTGATGCAGAGAGCTGGAAACTCCGCTGGCAGCACTCAGAGCTCAGAACATTCTAGATGAAAGCAATGTGTTCCTTTTAAAATGGGGAACCGGGGCAGCACAACTGAAGCTCTATGACTGTCTCAACTACTGGGTTTCGGGGTAGCATTAGGAAATCGTGAGAATCTAAATCTCAATTTCATACAGATTCCAAACTCACTGCAGGTTCCAGAATTTCCTGAAGCATTCTTCCACTTTATCACTCAGGATTCCCTTGCCAAACCTAATAAACTCTAAATTCCTTACGGAAAAGCCACCATAAGCACCACCACAAATAAGATCAACTGACGCCCGCCCTTTGCACCAAACCTATAAACTCTTACTCACACAAGACTGTGCTGGAGGCAGCTCTCAGCTGAAGCCGAATCCGTGAGACTTCATTATCCCCATTTTGGATCGAGTGCGAAGACTGTCAGCAAACCAGGGCCCCAGTGTGAAGCAGAGAACAGATTCTCTGACACCTGCCTGAACATTTTCTTCCCACCTGTCTTGGATATTGAGCACCCTCAGAGCTACTGAGTCACCCACATTTGCAGGTCATTTATCCAGCCACCAGGATAACATAATTATGCGATAAAAATGCCTTCTCAGGGCTTTGTCATACTCAACAAGGCAGCTCAGAAGGCTTGGTAAGCCCAAGAAAGGGGGAAGCGTCCTCCAAATAGACAAAGACCAAGGAAAACCATGCAGAGACTCTCTCAAGACAGCAGAAACAGAGCCCGCTGTAGCCTTTCAGGCCCTGCTGGCCACAGCCCTGCTTTAGGTGGCACCATTTCCACAGATGCAGCCTGCTGGGCCCATTTGAAAGGTCCTGCTTGCCACACTCACCCCCACTTCCAGTTTCTGCAAGACCCGCTGCAGCCCCACTCCACCCCGGGGGCCAACTGTTCAAGTTTTCCCGGCGAGACCCCTCAGAGCCTGCACAGCCTCTGAGACTGGGAAGCACCAAGGATCCAGAAACGCACAAACCCGTTCTCCTCATGTTGCTTCCTGGGTTCCAAGTTGTTTTAAGAACGAGTCTTGCATAAACCCCGGACTGGGGAGCCAGTCACAGCCCAGCAGCACCCAAGTTCATGTGCTCCAACCACCCCACAGAGGACCACGGAGGCCCCAGCACACTCTGTCCGGGGCAAGACACCAGAAACAGCCACAGTTCAGGGTTCTGCCACCCACCCCGCTGCCGTAATTACCTGCTGTGATCTGAATTCTCATTGGTTGGGTAGGTGATCCCACAGCTCCGCTGCCCTAATTAACTGCTGTGATCTGAAATTGCATTGGTTGGGAAGGGGATCTCACTGCTCAAGCACTCCCTGCTGCCTCCTTGCAAGCAACATAAAAAATCCAAAACCCCTCTTAAAGAACGTTTACTATAACCTCAAAACAAGACACATCACGAGACCAGGGAAGATACATACGCACATCTGACAGCTGGTGGGCGTCAGTGACCGACGCCACGGCTTCCGTGTGGCGTGTGAAGCGGGAGGCCTGTCACGGTGACTCAGGCTGGGGTCTGAATGGGGGTATTCCAAGCAACTAGGCAACCAGGACGCACACCCCAAAACCCAAGTCCCCGCAGTCATGTACCTGGCAGAAATGCTGCGTGGCCATTGACACCAGTTGTGAACCAAGACCGATCTGCGTCCTGTGGCCCTCACAACGTCCGTACACGTCTGGGCCCAGCACAGGCACGCATGGCACCCTGCTCACCTCCAGTGGAGCTCTCTCCTGCCAAGGGGGATGGCCCTGAAGTCCGTTGAGATTTCCAAAGCTCTACAAAGTCGTCCTTCCTCCTGCTTGTTCAGAAGACCTAAAGCCCTGAAGACACCAGTGAGAATTGACCTAGCCTCTTAAGGCAGCTCAAACACCTAAACACAGGAACGCTGGACCTCTCTGCCCTCGGGAGCAGCCAATAACCCACTGGGCTAAGCAGAAGGCACAGATGTCACATCCAGAAGCCAGTGGCGCTCACGTTTGCATTCCAGGAGCCGCCCATGGGAGTCCCTCCAAGGCTTCCAAGTCCCACTTGATTGTTTTCATCGTATCTCTATAACATCAGAGACATTATATCTCATGGTATCTATGAGATTCTCTCTACTTTTATGAGCATATATGCTCCCTGACTTACCGTGGGATGAAACTGTTCCAATAAACCCAGCGTAAGCTGAAAATATCCTAAATAGAAAGTGCATTTGACATCATAGTTTCAACTTACAATGGGTTCATCCAGAGGCAGCCCATCTCGGGCCGAACAATGCACTGAGTGTGACTAGTTCACACCATCACAAGGTTGAAAAGAAAAATCACAAATGTAACCATTGTGAGCCAGGGACCATCTGTATTGTGGCTCCTGTCTTCAGAGACAACAGAAACCTCTTCTTAGACAAGAATCACAATTTATAATCCTCAAAATGTTAAACTTAGTTTAACAATCTACAGATTCAAACAAAGCCAAAGTAGGCCCACAAGACCGTTTGTGCCATTCGCTAAGACACACAACTCTGTAATAACCCTCATCACAGCCCCTCAGGGTGAGTCCCAGAGGCGGCTGTGGCTTGTAGCTACAGACACTAACAAAACCAAAATCAGAGTACGCAGGTGCAGTCAAGTCATATGACTTCTCCACTAGCATATGCACAAATGTTTATCAGCAAATCTGATCTTTGCTTTACCTCCCTCCCATGACCTAAAAAGGAGTCCACCACACACACACACCACACTTCAAAAACATAATTCGTACTTGCTTTCAATTCTGGGCATTTAGAATAAACCTAATGGGTGATTAAACCTCTCCTCCAACCCATTGCTTAGTCTTCTTAGAGGATGAAGGATTTTGCGTAACACAAGTCAGCATATAAAAGATCTTGTATAGAAACAAACTTTCAAGTTGTCCTCATTATAGTGATTCAACTAATATACAAAGGACCCAACACACAGCACAATGTCTATTAGAAGAATGATTAATTTGTTCCCCTCAAAATCCTAATATCTACACAGAAAAAATACCCGATACACATTTTATCATTCTTTACCAGTATAGTCATACAAAGGAGTATCACAAAAGCAAAAGAACACATTTGGTTTCACTCGCAGTTCTAAATTTAATATAAAATTGCTAAAACCACCAAGACAAACATGACTATGAAATATTTAACGAGCTTCGCCTAAATTCAAGTCACTATTCAATCACCAATACCTCTGCTCTCCTTACAGGAACTTTCCAAAAGTAAATTCTGGAATTAACAGGACAAATTTTTCTAGTGAGAGAAAGTAGGAAGAAATTGGTTGAAGGTGGTTCCTTGGCTGTCAAACTTTTTCTCCATAATAGTTTGTAAAATAAAAGCATCAAACAGATCTTTACATTAACTTACAATCTATCAAGCAATACTGGAGCAAGCTTTAAATATTAGCCACATTCTGTCAGGGCTGACTCACATTAAATCACCATCAGTCTCATGTCTTGCAGCATCCACAGCTCATCTTCTCAAAACCACTTAAGATTTCATAATTAACTCAATTAAACAATCTAAGTCCTCTCCTTGATCATTGACATGAAGGGATAATTTTCCCCCAAAATAGTACCTCTTTCCTTGACATGATTTAATCTGTAGTTAGAGTATTTAACAGGATTTCTTTCCTTCTTAGAAAATAAAATATACACCTTTCCAATAAGAAAAACACTAACTGATAATGCTATAGCTTAACCAGGTCAAAAGGGTTTTTTTTTGTTTTTGTTTTTGTTTTTTTTTTTTAAGTTAAAAAAAGAACCTAACTGCATCTTTGGACCTTATGTGAGGTAGTGTCCAGGGTCACTGGGACCCCCACTTGGTCAGTGCAGCTGGGTACCAATTAAAGACAGAAACCCAAGGGTTCACTCGAAGCCCCTTCCCAGCTCTTCATCCTAGTGGAAACCATGGGCACAAAGGAAAGCGGCATTCCACGGAGGACTTTGGGGAATGGCTGCTTGAGAACATCAAAGTGGCTCACGTCCCCCGAGTATAAAGCCAGTGACTGCTCTCAGCTTCAATGCAGCACCATCCACAGCAGCCAAGATCTGGAATCACCTGAGTGCCCGTCAACAGGGGATGAAGGGAATGTGGCCCGAACATTCACAGGAGCAATACTCCACCATACAGCTGAGATCCCTGTCATCCGAGACAGGATGGATGGAGCTGGAGGACATTACGTTAAGCAAACGAGCCAAGCAAAGAAACGGAGCATGTTCTCACTCATAAGCAGGAGCTGAGAGCAGATCTCATGGAGGCCAAGAGTAGGTGGTCAACAGGGCCCAGCAGAGTCCACTCATAAGCAGGATAGGCAGAGGCTCATAACGGGCACAAACACACAGCCTAATGGGAGCACAAGACCTACTATTGATAAATCACCAGGGGGATGGCAGTGGGTCATCTACTGTGTATTTCAAAACAGCTAGGAGAGAATAACTTGACACTATCAGCATAAGGAAAAGAAACTAAAGTGAAAGACATCCCAAGTACACAGATTTCATCAATACAGGGATGAATCAAGATATCACATGCACTCTGAAAATATGTACACATATTATGTATCAACAAAAACAAAAACCAATGACAGAACCATTTGCGAAGCATGTGCAGGAGAAGAATGGGAAGCCTGATATGGTGTGGCTGTGTGTCCCCACCCAAATCTCATGCTGAACTCTAACCCTTTGTTGGAAGTGAGCCCTGGTGGGAGGTGACTGACTCATGGGGGTGGTTTCTAATGGTTTAGCACAATCCCCCTAGTGCTGTCCTCATGATAGTTCTGAGATCTGCTTGTTTGGAGGTGCATGGCACCTTCCCCTTCACTCTCTCTCCCCTTCCAGCCATGTGAAGACATGCCTGTCTCCCCTTCGCCTTCCACTCTGTTTCCCCAGAAGTAGAAACCTGTATAGCCCACAGAACTGTATGCCGATTAAACCTTTTTTTTCCTTATTACCCAGCCTCAAGTAGTTCTTTATAGCAGTGGAAGAACAGTACAGTCCTCAGGACCAGCAATATTTTCCTTCTACCCAGCAGCCAACAACGTCCCACACCCTAGCTGGTTTTCCAAAGCCTTTGCCAGAATGCTGAGGCTGTTTTGGGGATACCGACTTTCCCCATCTCTGGCAAACCAGATGGGGCATCCTACTTGCCTCTTACCACCTTTCTCAGACAAACCCCACCTCTGAAACATCCTCCGCCAGGGGCCTCCTTCAGCAGCAACAAAGCTGAGTATTCCTTGCACTTCCCTTCTTCTGAACAAGTAAACATCTTAAGCTTATTTTTCCATCTTCCCAGCTCATTGAAAAAAATATCTTATGCTTTCTATTTTCCTAACACACACACACGGAAGAGAAGTGCCGTGAGGGCAGGGGCTCTTGCTTTCCTGGATCTGAGCCTGGCCCTCAAACACTAGCCGAATTCATACTGACACGATATCCAGAAGCAGAAATGCAAATATCCCCACGACTTCAAATACCCTAAGGATCTAACAGGCCGAGTGGCCCATGTAACTATGGTTTGTGCTGGGCCATTCAACTGGTGTCCAAATCCCTGTCCAAGTGAGCTCTTTAATTTTGGGACTTTTCAGACAGCTCTTTGTTGTTGTTGTTGTTCTGTTTTGTTTTTATTAAAGGGATCTATTACAGTTACAATCAAGAATATCCCAGGCCAAGTGTGGTGGCTCATGCCTGTAATCCCAGCACTTTGGGAGGCCAAGGTGAGCGAATCAAATGAGGTCAGGAGTTCAAGACCAGCCTGGCAAACATGTTGAAACCCCATCTCTACTAATACAAAAATGAACCAGCCATGGTGGCAGGCACTTATAATCCCAGCTACTCAGGAGGCTGAGGCAGGAGAATGGCGTGAACCAGGAGGTGAGGCTGCAGTGAGCCAAGATCGCGCCACTCCATTCCAGCCTGGGCAACACAGCAAGACTATCTCAAAAAAATAAAAATACACCAATACGCCCAGTTAGTTCTTCACCAATGTCAGATACATCAGTTTAAAGAAAAATAATATGAATGCATGTTTTTAAATTTCAGTGTTGAATTTAACCATATCTTTTAAGAAGATATGAAGATAGAAGTTCCCCAAGGATCGGGGGAGAAAAAAGCAGTTAACAAAATGTTAAAACCTTAGGAGAAAAACAAGGATGGGGTAAGACCTCAAGGCAAAACTTTTTCTTTGCACTTTGATTTCAAAAGAACAGAGATGCCCAAAATATGAACTCTCCCATCTGCATTTTATATTCCTCTATGTCCTTTGAAAGACTGGAGATGGGATCCCAGGTTCCAAAGTGCCCGGCCAGGGCTCACATCAGGCCGATTCCTCTACGTCCTTTGAAAGGCTGGAGATGGGATCCCAGGTTCCAAAGTGCCTGGTCACGGCTCACATCAGGCGACATCTTTCACAGCCGTTTACTCCCCTGACTGTGCCTAGAGAGCTCTGTGGCCCAATTTACACAAAAGGGTCCTAATTTACACACGTTCATCACTTTGAGCAGAGTCTCAACAAATGAGACAAATATTGACACTCCACAGAAGCAAGTATTCTTTTCCGAAAAATTAAGTATCAGGTTCCCATCAGCCAGGCAGCTTGGTTACAGAAAGCACTGGCTGACTTGCTGGTTTAATGTTAAATGCATTTAAAATGTTAAGTGATCTGGTCCCCCTCCCAGTGGGTGTGTACGTTGAGCTGGTTGCAGTAGTGATGCACAGACCACGTGGTTTTGCTTCAAGCAGAGCACCCCACACCCAGGAAGAGGCCAAAGGACGGCATCGACTTCTAGGACAGTTCTAAGAAGAGCTGCAGTCTGAATGCCTCGTCTGCAAATAGTCTCTCATTTCAGAGGAAGTCACTGAACAGAGTTTTAAAAATTCCTTTTTCTAATTTCATCCCATTAGAACTTTTGAAGAACAGATGTGCATCTGCTCCAAGTCAATGAGAGGACACTCAAGACAGTCCCTCACAGGTCCTCGGCCTCTGCCTCTCACCTAGAGAACGTCAGCTCAAGCCAATCACAGCACAGTGCGATTTTCTATAATATGCACGCCTGCATCTGACCTGAGATGTCAATGTCTGGAATGTGCCTGCCAGGCCCAGGAAGAACTGCAGCAGCTGTGGGGACATAAGCCGCTAAGGAATCCGATTTGGAGGGAACTCCAGGCAACTAAAACTAGTTCCACTGGTTTTTCTTAGCAAGGTTTGACCTGGCAAACTGTTATCACTGTTGCTAATTCATGGTAATTGGGATGGGGACTTAACGGTAAGTAATTAGAGCAATTCTAGAATTTGCTACTCAGTTACAAATGGCACAGATTCCTGAGAATGGAAGAACTGTTGCCCAGGAATAGAGCTCAACAGGTCCTCCCCATGCCCCAGGAAACATGACATTTCCATGCACCCCTGCTTTGTTCCCCCGCCACCTGATCTCAGCCGTCTGATGGCATCACTCCCCAGAGCTGGAAACACCTGACCTCTTGTCACCCTCCCATCTGCCCTGCTTTCCTCCAGCCCGGGATATTCAGGGATGCCCACATACAGGACCAGGAAACCAGGGTTATCCTAAACCAGTGCCTGCATTCAAAGTCCTCCATGGCAGGACAATCACCAATGGCCAATACTCCCAGAACCTTCCACCTCAAAACGGGAGCACATCTGGATTCAAGCTGACAACGCTGCATTCTCTTTGCCATGTACACATGGAGGCATGTCAGGTTCCACCTAAAGGTATCAGGTTTCACTCTGGTCAGGAGCCCAAGCCTAGTCACTCTGCATGATCTCAATTCACCATCCACAGAGAAGCCTACAGTTTTCCTCTGGTGCACGGTGTGGATGGCGGATGCATTTCCCCTAAAGACTCGGAGACGGGCTCCTGGCCAAGGAGGCCAGTCACCCCAGCCCCTGCAAGACCCAGATATGCCCCTCTGCTGTCTGCACACAGTACCCAAGTCTAGCAGTGCTGACTCTGTGGTGGGATAGCTCTGGGCCTGCAGAGGACACAGGGCACAGGAACCGTGCAGCCTGGCTGGAGCCAGAGGCCTAAGGGATCCCCACGAGGCTCTCCAGCCAAGGTGCCTTCACCACAGGCAGAGCCATTCAAGAGAACTGCCTGCTGAACCAGAAACGTCCCAATCTGCTGAGCCAACACAGAAAGACAACAGCCACCTAACAGCTGCTGAGCCCCAAAACGTGGCCACTGGGCCTGAAGGGCTGAATCCGGAATTTAATCTGTGAAGCTCTTTTCAAATGTGTTTGGCTATGTTATCAAATCTTTATTCTAATTAAATTTAAAGGAGCCTCTGGCTATGGGCTCCCTTGTCGGGCATCACAGCTCCAAGGAGTAAGAATGGGAAAGAGAGGCCCAGAGCCTCTCTGCATTCTCCACCCTAATTCAACACGTCATCATAAGGAAAGGCACTCCAGCAGCAGAAGTGTGCACGGGAAGAACTGGGTTGGCCCTGATACAAGCATGACCCCCATGGCATCACAGCTGCCTCAGCCAACAGGCAAGACAATATGCCCACCTGGACAGGTCACCAGATGTGATGATGCACCCCAAGCCCTAGTCCCACAGCAGCCAGAGACCACCCGCTGCTCGTCCCGGGTGAAACAGGCAGAGCTGTCCGAGCCCTCAAAAGCAGAAAGAATTAAGGAGGCAATTCCCACGATTCCCACGACACACACGACACTCCTCGCAGACAGACACAGGCTTCGCTGTGAAAGTGCAGAGGACGGTGCAGTCCCTAGGCGGGCTGCTTCTTCCAACGATCAGGGAAGAAACTAGATCCGTTTCCTTGTAGGAGAATCATCTGTACCGCGATTAGACAGAAGGTGGCTGATGTTATCAAATCATCAAGCACCGCACAGCTCTGTCTCCAAGGAGGACCTGGAAACTTGCAGCCACCCGAGTAGGGACCGCAGTGTTAATGGAGACACGGGTGACTGAGGTCTGGCTTCCTCAGGGAAGCTAAATTTGAACTTTCATCACTGAGGAATCGGTCATTTACAGTCACTCACCCTCAAGGCAGAAGAGGGCTCAAGACACTGCACCAGACTTCAACACTCAGGGTTAGGGTCAAATTCACAGGTTTTACAAAATGTATTTACTAGGGATGCCAGAAGAGATGTAGTTTCACCCCCCTCCCCCCAGGGTTTGCTTAGCCCCTTCACCAGTGGATCTCACCAACGGATGACACATCCACGCCTCGTCCATGGCAGCACAGAAAACCACTCGGAAGACAGCCACTCCCACCAAGCTTCCTGGCTTTAGTGTTTAAAATCTCCATCGTTTAAAATCTGTATCTCATACGTGAGATTACACTCCTCTGAACAACAGACATTGCGACTGTCATTTCGCCCAAAAGGGCTTCAGGAAATGACACGTGGCACAGACGCCAGAGGTCGCCGGCCGCCTTACTCTAGCCTAATTCCTTTGTGCCTCTATACGGCTTCACAGATACAGCCCAGTCACATTAATGACCATATGAGAAGCTCAGGGAATAGATGAACTCAGTGCTGAATTTTTCTGTTTATCGCCCTTTTGTTTTATCCAGAAGACAGCTGAGAAAGGCTGGGGCAGATCATCTCCTCGAGTGTAATGACTCCAGCCACTTCTCTTCACCCCAGGTCACCCCTCAGTCACACGCTTTTGAGAAACCAAAGCAATTCTGTTCCCTTCACTCTGGGTTCCAAGAACTAAATTCCTCTGTTTTATCAATTAGATTATCAAGCAGCCGTTTGTAATCTGGACTGCAATCTGATACAAAATTTAAAGCTAATTTAGGTTGCGGTAATGCTCCTATTTACGTTATAGACAAGGCATGAATGAAAACTTTATTCTGTTCATAGGACCAATTTGGTAAACAAATCAATTATTCAAGCAATGATTGTCTACAGTTAGATGCAAATTACTTTGCTCATAAAAGATATTCCAGTAGGAAGTTTTAAATCCATGGTCTGTATTTCCCGAGCGTGTGTCTGCACCTTCCCCGAGTGCACAGCAGGACTTCCCAGGGCGTCCCATCAGCAGACCCACTGAAGAGAATAAGCCCACAGCCCCCAGCCCAGGAATCAAGTCCGAGCCCCAGCAGCCCCTCGTCCAGCCGGGGCTTCCTCACCAGCACAGCACCCAGAGGTCTTCCAGGTTTAATGCCACGTGTGCGTGGAAAGTAGAGTGCTGGAAAGACCACAGCTGACATTCTACAAATGCAAATTCCCTCTTGGAACAGCCCAACAACCCTCTGTACCTTCCCCAAAGTACCCATGCCAGGCAGGCGTAGACAGTCTAATGGGGTACCTAGGAATCAGCATTTAACACGATTCTGATGAATAAAAAAGTTGAGAGGCCAATCAGCGAGAGGCTGCCGTGGCCTCCACTCATTTGCAGGCTCTGAAGGGACACAGACACAGGTAACAGGCCAGACAGGACAGGACAGGGATGGGGAAGTGGAGGGCCAATTCCATGGACCACCAACCACCCCGCCATCCCCACTGAGACTCCATGATTTAAGGAGAGGCAAAGCCAGGGAGAAAAGATGCCCGCATCACTCGAGGGACTGAGATTTCACCTAAAGTGCACAGCATATGGCTGAGGGCCAAGGTTGGGCAAGCCGAGAGCACAGAACGGGGTTCACAGGCCCAGAGGTGCCACCCACACCCCGTGCAGACCTCCCAAGCACAGCCTGTGTCTCCTGCCTGGTTTATTTCCTTCCCCCATTCTACTGTGTTGGTTTCTCAACCACCCCCCACCACCACACACCCCTCTCTACAAGCTTGGTGAACTGAAAAGAGCAGGGGGGGTTAAGATCTGGGCTTTCGGGCCAACGTCCTGCCTGAGACATTAGTTCCAACCCACCCAGCTGTGATGTAAGGCCGAGATTTCTCAAATGGGAGAAAGGAAGGTGACTGAACCCACTTCCCAGGACGGCTGTGGAGACTGAGATCACATATAGCCACACCTCAGCGTCCAGCACACGTGGGACCCCGGCCGTGTTGCCCCTCATGGGAATCCCTCTATGCCCCGTCTGCTACCAGAGCCAACTCCCAGCAGTAGCTGTGGAGGGTGCATCCTCTATTCCCACTCCACTCACCTCCCATCGCTCCCCGCAGTGACCTGCCACACAGCGGCCAACAGCAAATCCGGCCCCATTGGATAACCAACCACACCCCCCACCCCCACTTTGGGGCGTCTTCCACTTGCAGTTCCGAAGCAGAGCGAGAAACCGCCCTCAAGGGCGCTCACCTGTTCCTTATTGCACGTAATTACCTGCCACGCAGGGCCACCAGCAAACCCAGCTCCACCATCCAGGTTCTGGTGGGTAACTGCCTCCCTCTCCCGCTTCCTCCTGGGGAGTCTCGAGGCTCAGAAACTGCCCTCCAAGGGCACTCATCTGTTCCTTATTGCACTAATACCTCCTTTACAGAAATCCACGTTGACTTCCAGCACTGCAGGTGTGACAATTTAGGAATCTTATTTGTAAGCTCCAAGAGCTTGAGGTCACGTACACCTCACCAGCATCGCAGAGACCCAGCAGTGTCCCACTGTATTTACGATTCCAAAATACTCCTTCAAAATGCTACTGGCATTTGATTTGCGCATAAAATGCTAAAAATCTTCAAGTGAAACCAGTATCTTCAACAGTTTGATTCAATCATAACATGCGAGTTATACATCTGCCAAGTTATAAAGCCTCATGCATTTATAACATCTTATGTATGGTCAAATGGTTCATTAACATAAATTACGAGAATCTCTAAGAAATGGGTTTTTTTCTGGCATTAGATGACCAAAGAAAACTGGGTTCTGGCGGGCTTGCGGGCCTGTACAGACAGACATATCTGCTGACACAACCAAGCTCCTTCCCACTGACGTGGCCTCATCCCAGGCCCCTCGCCCGGACGCCTGCAGGCCCCTGGAGGAGCAAGCTGACCTGCCCACATTTCTCCAATGCACAGCTTTTGTTCACACTGCAGATGGAGCTCAAGGCACGAGCAGGCCACCACACAGAATACCACACAGCGTCCACGCCAGGTGACGGTGGTTTTCACTCCATCCCAATGCCCCATGTATGAGTTTACAGCCATGCTACTAAACGGATTTTGAGACTCTCAAGACATACTTTGTTTGCTTTTATGCACCAAAGTTAAAAGACTATCACTCAGATATAGGCTCTGAAACTGTGGCATAATCATTTGGGAACAGAGCCTCTGCCAGATCAGGATAAGCACTTGGGACAACACCCCGTGACCTGGGTCCACACAAAGCCATCCAGACCAGAGGCCTCCCGCACAGCTCTGTAATTTCTGTGGATTTCTGTAAATGAGGTATTAGTGCAATAAGGAACAGATGAGTGCTCTTGGAGGGCAGTTTCTGAGCCTCCCAGCCACACGGCCACATTCAGGCTGAAGCCACACCACCTCCAGAAACACTGTCCGTCGCCGAGGTGTGCCTGGCTTCTCCCTTTTTCCAGAACTTAACAAAACCTGAAAGGACAAGTCTGTGTAGAAAAACACAAACTACTTGCGATTCCTCTGCCCAGTTCAGGCTGTAGGAAGCTCGTTTCAGCCCTCACCGTGTTCTGACCTTGGTTCCCATAAGAAATAAAGTCAGAATTCTAGTCCCTGTCTCCTGGGCAGTGTGGCAGGCATACATACCTTCAGTTACATGAGGAAAGGCGTGGCGAGCCCCCTTCCTTCAGTAAAACTGCACAGTTCCCAGAACCCTGACGCCATCCCCCTCACGCCACTGTGAACACCTGGACACAGCACATTTCAATGCGTGCACCTTCGTGGGCTGGTTTTCTATTTCTCCATTAAATCACCCCAAATTTAGCGTCCTAAACACTGACTTATTTTCTCCCATTTCTGAAAGCTGGAGTCCAAAACAGGTCCCACCAGCTAACGTCGAGGTGTCGGCAGGGCTGGCTCTGGGGAAGCGACTGTCTCCTTGCCTCCCACAGCCTCTAGAGGCTTCCGCATCCCCTGGTCCATATGGCACCTACTGTCTTCAGGACCCACAGCGGCCCTGATGGCCCCGCAACAGGAAGACGCAGAAAGTCAGGAGCCCGGGCTCCAGTGCTAGGGCCAAGCCTCACCACCCTCCCAGCTCCTCACACGCTCCCGTGCGAGCTAATATAGATTCCACTTTAACTAGTATCACCTGTGTAAGGGGTACGTGCCCAGCTGTGAACTGGTTAACCTCGCTCACACAGACCCCGGGAATAAACTCACAGGCCATGGACCACTCCACAAGCAATGAGTGACCACCTGCTCGGGGACCTCCATGGCCCAGCAGAGCCCTCCTTTGCCTCCCCGTGCACTCAGGGTCTGCAGCGCCAGAGGGCCCTGGATAAAAAAGACAGCTCCCATGTCGGGAGGCACCCACCAGAGGTTGGGTTCCCGGTACTATAAGTAGCCCAGGTGGACAGGCCACGCCCCGTGCAACTCCATCACAAGAATAACAGCTGCACGTGGCTAGTGCACAGGTGGCCACCCCTCGGCCCAGCTGGCCACGCCTAGCACATCACCGCCGTGACGTCCAATCAGACTCAGCTGCTGGCACAGTCCAGGTATCGGCCCCCAGGAACATTCTGGATCACAATTCACAGTACTGATTGCGATCAGGGCCACACGTGGCTGAATGTATTTACAGGAGGACGCCACAGCCGATCTGGCTGGACTGAGAACATTTCCCACTGTACATTCTTACAACACCATTTTATTTGCACTTTATTAAACTTTTATGGCTTTTTTCTGCCTATCTACTTTATGGGAGTGTTTCTTGTTCTTATGACTGCAGTGATACTTTAAGTTACAACTATTAATGTGTAAAATTAGTTTGGAAGTCGCCTTATCATTAAACATTTCACAAGCAAGCAGTCAGAGGCACCTAACCCGGAGGCCTCTTTTCTTCTCTGAGCCAAACCTACATTAGACTCAAAGAAAATGGCACACGGAGAGGGGCTGGATCTCTAGCGCCCATTCCTAGGGGGCCTCCTGGGGAGCAGATATGGAGGGAGAAGCCCTGGGCTATGGCACCGTCTCACTAAAGCAAAGTCCATTTGGATAAATGTAAGTGCCAGACTTAAGAGATTAAGCAAACCATGAAAAGAAACCACTAACCACAGCTTCTCCAAAACAGAACTAAACTCCCTTTAGTTTGAATTGGAAAAGCAGAAGTGATGATCAGGATACAAAAAAAATGAGAAAGTATCTGAAACAGGAGAATAATCAAGGGTTTCTCTCTCTTCCTGTGTGAGTGGGAGCCTCGCATCTAAGCTGGATTTAGAAGGTTACTACTTTGGACTGAAAGTTATCCCCAACCCCAGTTTGTAAGCAAGTGGAGCAGAACTCTTCAATTATTTCAAGGTTTAGCGGTAAAGCTCTGCAACTCTCACAACCATTTTAATTGGTGTGAATTTTAAAGTGACTCAATCTGTTAGCTGGAGTATCTAACGGCTTAACCACGGGGTCATGTTGGAAAATCATTCCAATTGCTTTTGTTTTCTCTACTGAAGATGCATTTGAATGTTCTTGTAGTTTGCAGTTGGCTGGTTCTGATGTTCGGTCTGAGGAGGCCCAAGTAACCGGAGAGGAAGAATCTGAAACCTCAAGACACTCTAGTGCTGTCTGGGGAGATGGAGACCCCAACCCGAGAGCCACTGACGGACTCAGCACGGGCGCAGGGCCGCCAGAAGCATCGGGCCACGTATTTGCCGCTTACAAAACAACATAAGCACACACCCCCAGGTGTGTACACATGCCCTGTACACGCTAATGTCTGTCTATGCTAACACCAGCACACACCCCCAGGTGTGTACACTTCCTCTGTACACGCTCACGTCTGTCCATGCCAACAGCACACACCCCCGAGGTGTGCACACACACTCTGTACACATCTGTCCCTGCCAATGCCAGCACACATCCCCAGGTGTGCACACACGCTCTGTACACACTCACATCCCTCCCTGCCAATATGAGCACACACCCCCAGGGGTGCACACACACACTCTGCACATACTCACATCTATCCCTGCAGCCTGAGTCAGTCACAGAGAGGCAGAGGAGGAGTAGGAAGGACGTAATGGGCACTGAGATTCTGGGCCGGTTCCCCTCTCTACCTGGGGAGAGACCCCTCATGTGATCCTGCTGTCACTCACCGTTCCGCCTCCATCCTCCATCCTCCCACCGGGATCAGGAGGACGCCCACTGCACAGAGCTGTGATGAGGATGAACAGAAGATTGCAAGAGCTCACGCCAAGGTGCTGAGCACAGGACCTATGGAGTGCTTCTTTCTGCTGTGGCTGACATCATCAAACAAGAGGCTGACACGGCTTCCGCAGAGAATGTCACTCGCTGAGAAACTGAAACGTGTGACCTAGGAGCCTGTGAAGGTCTAAGAACAAACCAACAAACCAAACGGTTTTGTTTGGTTTTCAAACACCATAGCCTGTTTTTTCGTTTTTCTCATGCTGTACTTTGAGTATCATTTAGTTTAATTTCAAAGTAAGTCCAATAAATACACAAAATCACAGGACTGAGCATGGAGCATTGTTTCACTTCATGTCCTCCAGCCTTCAGGGCACATTAAGGAAAGACGTGATTCCAGGACTCCCATTAGAAAGGCTGCCCTGAGGCACCTGCTGGGGCAGCCAAATTGCAGCTGTTGATGCTGCCCCCAAGCTGCTTGGATGAAGCACAAGATTCCAGAGGTCTCTTCTCTTCTGCCCTTCACCCAGGAGAGAAGGTGGAGGGAGAATGGTGAGAGAAAACAGGAAGAAGGAGGGAGGAAGGAGGGAGAGAGGAGGGGGGAGTGAGGGAGAGAGGAGGACGAGGGAGGGAGAGAGGAGGCAGGAGGGAGGGAGAGGAGAGGAGAGAGGGAGAGGAGAGGGGGGAGGGAGGGAGAGGAGAGGGGGGAGGGAGGGAGAGAGGAGGAGGGAGAGAAGGAGAGAGGAGGGTGGAGGGAGGGAGGAGGGGCATGTTCCATCCACCAAGGCAGCTGCACTGCAGAGAGAATGAAGGGTGTGTTGCCTCTCAGGACAGCAAGTTCACGCTGTTTATAATTGTTAGCATAAACAATGACCCGCTGAGGACAGGGCTGCAATTGGAGTTGACAACGTTTTATTTTCATAGTTGATATTGGGGACCTGGACCTAAAGCACCGTGCCTTGCCCTTTCACCAGAGGGGCCAATGCCTCTCTATACTTGACTCTATTTTAACTAAATACCCGATATTGACTAGGAATTATGACGTGTAGGATACCCCTTACCACAGTAACGTCAAACTCACGTTCTAAACGCAGGCACCAGTGTGAACTCAGACTCCACGGCCAGCATCGTAACTGGAGACCACATGGGCAATGCTGTGAACTCAGACCCCACAGCCCACACCATAACTGGAGACCACACGGGCACCAGTGTGAACTCAGACCCAACAGCACCTGCCTGGGCTGCTCCAGCCACCAGCAGAACCTGTTGTGCAGCTGAACTGGAAGCTGATTCTGGAAAGAACTGAGAAGCATGAGGACGAGATCCTTCTACCTCAACAGGGATCAATTTTTTAACGATTTCTTTCTTTTAGAAAACTGTTAATAAAATACTTTGTTCTAAAATGACCAGGATTTCAGCAGCCTCTACGTTCCTTCATGTCAATCAAAGCTTAGGCACGTGGGTTACTTCACTGTTCATGACACCTTTTTCAAATAAACCCCGGGGCCGCCTGTGTACCCAAGAGCCTGGGCACTGAGCATTCAGAGAAAACGTCCAGGGCGAGAGTGTTCACGTCCCAGCGGTGCAGTAGAGGGCATGGGGGGAGTTTAAGCCACAAGTGGCCACACTTCCCCTGCCTCTGGCCAGTGCCCACTGCTCACACACACACTCCTTCCTCGACCCATCCTGAGCCACGGGGCCCACGCGTAACCAAGGTCACTGCAGCACCTCCAGGAACAAACTGGTTACAGGTGGACTGCTCTCTACGGAAGGTACGCTAGATTAAGAAAACTGACTAAAAACAGTAGGAAGAAAAACTCACTCCACCCATTGAGGCAAGAGAAATGCACACAGCCTCTGAAATCACTGCAGAGGAGTTTTCCTGGGTTAGGTACGCGGTGGGGTGACCCTACCCCATAGCGGGGCAATAGCACATGGTGGGAACCAAGGAACATCTCCGAATAAATGTAGGAAAATGCACTCAACTCCCAAACAGAGAGAGAAACTGCTTTTTTCCTTAAAAGCTTCTTTCTTTTATTCTCAGAAAGACTCTCTTTGGTGTCTTGACTGCTGACGAGACAAGCCTGTCATCCCCAGAAAGCCGCCCTGGACAGTCTCCAGATCCTACAGCCCTCAGATCCACCTTGCCTACTGATGATCCCACATTACAAAACCTAATCATCAGAAAAAGCTTCCCAGTCCGCAGCTCACAAGTGACATTTTATTCAGGGAAATGCTAATAAAAACCTGGGCCTCTGCGTAAACGCTGTGTCCTAGGTACTGAGGCTCCACACAGATGGTACACAGGGAGACAGGCCTCACCCCTTCCTGGCGCCCCATGTCTCTCTTGACATTTTATTAGCTGAGTTTTGTGGCAGTTTGTTACTTTTAACCTGCCTGTCCAAGGCAGCTGCACTAAACTACTTGTTCAGGGCAGATCCACTCATAATGACCATCAGCTCAGAGTTGGAAGTAGCACTGGAGAATGAGGTGGTTTCAGGGCACTATGCTTCCCTGCCCTCTTTTCCAGGGATGCCAAGTAAGTTTCTGCCGTGGCTGATGATGTCAGTACTACACTAACATTAGTTCAACGGCAGGCCACCAATTAATACTTAATGAACAATCTCCTTAAAAGCAAAACCCCATCTCTGCCAAAAATACACAAAATTAGCTGGGCATGGTGGTGAGCGCCTATAATCTCAGCTACTGGGGGACTGAGGCAGGAAAATTGTTTGAACCCAGGACGCAGAGATTGCAGTGAACTGAGATTGCACCATTGCACTCCAGCCTGGGCAACAAGAGTGAGACTCCATCAAAAAAAAAAAAAAAAAAAGAAAAGAAAAGAAAGAAAGAGGAAAGAAAGAAAGAAAGAAAGAAAGAAAGAAAGAAAGAAAGAAAGAAAGAAAGAAAGAAAGAAAGAAAAGAAAGAAAGGAAAAGAGAAGAGAAGAGAAAAGAAAAAAGAAAAGAAAAGAAAAGAAAGAAAGAAAGAGAAAGAAAGAAAGAAAGAAAGAAAGAAAAAGAAAGAAAGAAAGAAAGAAAGAAAGAAAGAAAGAAAGAAAGAAAGAAAGAAAGAAAGAAAGAAAGAAAGAAAGAAAGAAGGAAAGAAAGAAAGAAATGATTCTCACAACACTGTCAACATCTTCAGTTCTTCCCGAGGGTAGCATAAAATTATCAGACACAACGTAAACTCAATCAGATTAACGTTCTTTCCTCACCAATCCATACCTAAATCCTTATTTCAAACTGGCCCCCAATTTTTCAGAATTTAAGAAGACTGAGAGGAATAACCACGAACAAGCAAGGTTTACGCAGACGTCAGTCTTCCCAACTCTCGCTCAGGAGCTCACCCCAAACTCCTCCTATGGAATCAGCCTGGATAACAGTCCCTGGTGGCCTCACAAGAACAGAGGCTCCCACGAACCCACGACAGACCCCACCATTCAGCCCCAGGCAGAGGAGGGAGGCGGATGGTCACGAAAGCCGGAAACGCAGGCAACTGTGACTTGTCTGACCTAATGTAGGCGATTGGGCTAAAAAACAAGGCACATCCACCAGTGAATGGGGTGCGCTCCCAGCTGGCTGCGCAGAGGCTGTGGATATGAAGGAACTCACTTCCCTGCACACTGAAGTCCATCAGCGTCTCCACATCGACCGCACCTGGGCTCTGCTCACCCCTCACAGACTAGGATGAGAGTGGCCGCGTCTGGATAGAATGTCAAGGACGGATGGACAGACATCCTGGACAGACACTGTACAGAGACCAGGGGCTGGGCAGGGGGAAGCGGCATAGCCTTGGGGCCAGCAGGGGCAAGGCCGGGAAGCCTCGGTGAAGGCCTGCATCTCCTCATCCAACAGAAGCAGGAGCGGCCACGCAGTGTGGGCTGCAGCTGTCGTGAAGTGGCCAGTGGGACATAGCAGGAGGCCGTGCCCAGCCTTACCCCCAGCCCAGGAGGAGGGGCCCAGCTGCGGGCACTGCCCCGGGAGCCGGCATCCTGAGCCCCCAGGGAAGGCGGGAAATTGCCCCTGGGCACTGGGTGCTCAGGCTGGAGGTGGTGAGACCTCGAGGCCCTGCAGTCGGGGAGGTGAGGGCAGAGGTGGCCAAACTGAAGCTCAGTGAAGGGCTTTGTCAGGAAAGGCCCCCAGAGGCTGCCTCACCAGCCCGGGGGAGGTTACTTCCGGCCCAGAGGCTCAACAGGGCCCTCGGTGGTGACGTTTAACCTTGTCCTCTGACACAGGACCATCGAGACAGGGTCACTCAAACCTCTGCCAAGCTCTGCACCCAAATGAAGCTGTTACCACAGACGCTGAGGCAGGCAGTGCTCATCTCAAATCTGCACAAGTGGTTTCTTTAGCCAGTTCTCCAAATTCTTAATGACAAACCACACTAAACGTGTGTTTTCAGCATCACCTATGCTCATAGCTATGTATAAAATAACTATCACAAGGAAAACTAGGTGGTGAACCCAGGAGGAGGAAATCCCCATGACGAGTCGAGAGAACACCAACGGACGATTGGCTCTTCCCAGCTGAACCCAAGAGTGCTTGGCTGGGCTCACTTCCGTTCTAATTTCCAGATTTATTTTTACTTTCTCACATTTTCATTATGAAAATGTTCTAACATATTTAAAAAGTGGAAGAACAGTACAACGAGTGGTCAAATTTTCTCCACGTGGAGCTCCAACAACTGCTAATGTGTCGTTAGATTTGCTTTCTCACTCTCTCTGTAGATCAGACAGAGAGACAGATTTGTTTCTCCTCTGGAGCCACTTGAAGGTGAGAGGCTCCTGCTGCCTCACCGAGTCCTCAGGCACACGTTCCCTAGGAATAAGGGCCCCTCTGCAGCCGCACTGCCATCATCAGCAGACAAGAACGATTTCAGAGCATTGCTGTCCAGGTTATGTTCAGTAAGCACAATCGTCCCGAAAACGTCTTTTCTATCCGGGCCACACACTGCACCGAGTGATTCTCCTTCCCCGTCTTCGTCAGGGACAGCCTCGCACACTTTTATTTGTGATCTTCAATTTTCGAGAGTCCGGGGCCATTGTCCTGCAGAATATCCCCTACCCCAGAGGCATCTGTTTCTAGGGCCATCATTAAATTCCCTACTATGCACCTCCATTCCCTGTAAACAGGAAGTTTCAGTCTTGAGGCGTGATCACCTTCTGTCAAACGCTTCTCGGCAGCTTCCGGGTGAGGCTGCTGGTTCACGAGGGGCGCGAGCTCCTACTCCTGGTCACTGACGGCGCGGCCGCGACCAGTATCACACCGCGAATCAGAAACGTCTGGAGGGGCCGCGGGCAGCCGAGACACCTGGAGGTGTGAACGGCACAGGCGTGGGGCAAGAACAGGGTCAAATGATAACGAAACATCTGATTCCAGACAGTGCCACCTGGGTAAGATGGTGACATCTCCTTAGCAAGTATCTGAAGCCAGAAAGTACGACAGAAAATTCACAACCTGCCTTCGTTCACCCAGGCTGCTCTAACAACATATCACAGGCTGGGCGGGGGCTGGCGAACGACACAAGTTCATTTCTCACAGCTCTCAGTCTCAGTCTCAGGCTGAGAAATCCCTAGCCAAGGCCTGACAGGTTTGCCTGGTGAAGGCTTCCTGGTTCATAGACGGCGCCTTCTCACTGGGTCCGCACACCGTGGAAGGAGCGAGGGAGCTCTCTGTAGTCCCTTTTTGAGGCACAAATCCCATTTATGAGATCCTCACAACATCCTCACCGCCCAAAGCTCCCCGTCCCTGCACCATCTCCTCGGGGGTGAGGATTCCAACTTGTGAATCTTGGGGAGACACAAACATTACAAAAGCCCATCATTTAATTTTTTCTAAAGGCATTTTTGCTTCTACAAAGTCTCAAGATAAAATCAAAAGGAAGAGGTCTGAGTCAATCCACACAGTTCTCCCAAAAAGGCAAGTGATCAATTGCTACCACTTTTTATCCGAGACCCGCTGGGTGCCCCGGTCTACATGACTGATTCTAAATCGCCATCCTCTCCTCTGCCACTCAGAGGTCAGTGTCAGTCCAGAGCTTAACACCAAGGCAAAGCTGACTGAATGACACCAGCTAATCCAGTAAGACAAGCCAAGACTCCTGCCCAAGGCCTAATTCTTACCCCAGGGAAACATGGAAGGGCCAGACACCTGGCAGCCCTTCCTTCCTGCTCTAAAGCCCCAGAGACACAGCCCCGGACAGGTGTGTGCCTCGGGCAACGCACGGTAATGTCAGCTGGGCACTGAGTCTGAGAACATGTTCTCAAGTAAAAATGAAAACAAGACTGCTGAGAAAAGTTCATGCTTAATCACCTCTGGGCTGAATTCTAAATGTAATGTTATTTCAGAGCTAGGTGGAAGTAATCCTTAAAAATATATACAAACAGTGACTAGCAACCAGGATAATAAGTACTCAATATGTGTTTGATGAATAAATGAATTTTTAAAATTTATGAAAAGAGCACACTTTATTTAGGATAATTCTATTTAATTGGATGTCCTAACTATACAGTGGTTCCTTCGTGCTGACAGCAGAGTTTGCTTCAGTTAACTCAAAAAATGGTAAGTCACTCTAACAGGAAACCAAAAGGCTTTACAGAGAGTCTAATTATGGTGCCAATTCAACTGTGCATGGCAATTTCACCTTAATATTTAAATTCTCGAAGCACCATAGTCAGAAAACAAGACATAACATACACAAGTGCATCGCCTGAAGCACCATCACCTAGAATTTGACAAAGTTTGACTGTGAGTTTCAAGAAAAGGGCTGACGAGGCCAAGAAGTTCCTTCCCCTCTCCACTTACCTCCCATTTTGGTGACCCACTTCATGCAGAGAAATTCCTGTTTCAGGTTTGCAGGCATTGGAGCAATCCTGGTATCTATTCCCCCAAGACACCAACAGGCTGAAGTCTGCAGGGTGCACATATTGAAAATCACAGGAGCACTGGAGTGGCGGAAAAAGGTGCCCGTGAAGGTGTCATCCTTTCCAAGACAGGCTCTGATTCCGCCTCCGGGCCCTTTGGCAAAAAGCCATTGCTATAAATTCACAGCCACCAGGAGGAAACACATAGAAGTCCCCACTGCCCTCCTGGCTTCCCAGAAGGCCTCAGAAGGACGAGACACGGAGCCCGCACGCAATCCTGGACCCTCCTCCCTGTATTCAGTTTGACGCGTGTCACTTGCTTCAGTGACGGAGGTCCCACAATGGGCACAAGGGGACCCGTCAGGTCAGGAGGGTGCTGCCCGGCTCACGGTCCACATATGGGGACCCGTCAAGTCAGGATGCCCGGCTCACGGTTCACACATGGGCACCTGTCAGGTCAGGAGGGTGTTGCCCAGCTCTCAGTATGAGCCGCATATGCACATTCTCCACTGAAGCCACTGCATGAAACCACTGCATGAAGCTATGCTGGAAGCACTTTCTGGCAGGTTTAGGTAGCTCGTATCCAAGGTCATTAAAGGCATGGCAAGCTCGCCTTGGAGGCATTTTACTTTGCTTATGACAATGAAGCATTCTCATTGTACTGAGTAGAGCACGCTTTCCTGTCCAGTGCCTCTTTGAAATAGGCATGTTGTGGCTGTCTTACAGATTACATCAAGGCCCTAATACATTTAGACCCTTGTCTCAAGTACACACAAAGCAGCGGCATCTCTAGAACGTGTTTCGGACCACGGGAGGAAACCAAATCGCAGCATTATCCATTGATGTTGCATCTGGCACATTGAGACTTTTTATTCTGTCTCTCTTCCTATACAAAGAAGTGGAAAATAGGTCCAAGATCACTCACAACAAATTATTGCTAATTGAAAAAAAAAAAAATCCTACCCTCACCTTGGAGGATCTCAAGGCAACACCTCGTTCTTTGAGGTCATGGTTGGGACACTCTCCGGACTCCTAGGTGGGTCTGCAACTTCAAGGAATCCCCAAATGGGCAGTTTTGGGGCCAGCATGGCAGCTAGCCATACATCCAGGCAGGTCTTGGCAGGTTGCTCCGTGACCTCGGCTGGTTCACTAACCTTTTCCTGCACTCAGAATCCACCAGGAACAAGGGCACCAGCCAGCACGTCTCTGCTCCCAAGTCTACATCCCCTATGTTCTGCTGCACTGCTGGGTTTCATGCCTTAGATCCCAGACACCTTAAAGTTGACGTTTCCCCACCAGCCTTCATGAAGAAGATACTCAGATAACGTCCCTCCTCTCCCACCTGGTCAGTACCCAGGGAGAAAGGAACCCGGGTCTCAGTTTCATTTTCTGCCAGTCCATCGAAAAAACAGCTGGCCAGCAACACTGGCGCACAGCACTGCCAGGTTACCCGTGAGGTAAACAAACCAAAACGGGATATACTCAAGTCAGCTGCGGCAAGTGCTTCTCCATTCCTGCTCCAACAAGGAAAGACAGGAGGCCGGGAGTGTGGCTCACATCTCTTGTCCTTCCTTGTTGGGACAGGGGCACAGAAGCATTTTGGAAGACTGAGGCAGGACAAATGCTTGAATTTGAGACCAGCCTGGGCAACATAGCAAGACCCCGTCTCTACAAAAAAAAAAAAAAATACAAAAATTAGCCAGGTGTGGTATCGTGCCTGTATTCCCCGATAGATACTCAGGGGCCTGAGGTGAGAGGATCACCTGAGTCCAGGAGGCGGAGGTTGCAGGGAGCCAAGATTGCACCACTGCACTCCAGTCTGGGCAACAGGGTGAGACCCTGTATCAAAAAAAAAAAAAAAAAAAGAAGATAAGAAATACAAGAGACCACTAATAATTAAAAATAGTGCCTGCTAATTTGAAATCTTCTCCAGATACAGTGAAGGAAATCATTTTTCTTCCTACACCCATTCTAAGGAAACATTTCTATTTTTCTGCTATACAATTTGGTAACCTGCCATTTCAGATCCTAGTCTCTTTAAGCAGGACTTGCTGGTGTGCCAGCAAAGCACTGCTCTGAAACCTCAGCATCCTCAGGCCCAACTGGAGGGCAGGTGAAGGATGCTGGGCTTCCACCTCCAAAAGTCACACTGGGGTGGGGCAGGTCTGGGGTGAGGCAGGGTTTGCACTTCTAATGCATTCCAGTCGAGGGCCACACCACCCTAAACACGCCCATCTCATCTAATGCATAGCAGAGGGAGAAGCCACGTGGGGTAGGTCACAGAGCAAGTGTCCAGGCACCAGGTCACCAGGTGTCTATTTAAATGCAAACCAGTCAAGCAACTTAAATCAAACAGGTTCACCCTCCTAACACATTGACCAACACAGCTAGTGATAAATATCACTGCTGTTAGACCTTCTGCTCACTGATGACCAGAGCAATGGCCTGAAACATCAAAGCTGAAGGGTGTGTGCCACGGTCAGGGCTCTGCACACCCCCGTCCCAGGCCATCTCACACGGGTGCCTTCACCTACACCGGGGTCTCACAGACTACCTCCACGCTCACACTTACTGGGACACAACCACCCTTTCAGCCCTTCATGCGTCTGTACCCTATAGCGGTGTTCAAGGGAGGCTAATTTAAGAAACAAATGTAATACGGACATCTGTGAACTCTTCCTCCATATCCACTGAGTGGCCCTCCAGAAAGAGAAATATTAAAAAGAAAAAGAAGATTTAAGAGTCAAACACAGGGCCGGGTGCAGTGGCCCATGCCTGTAATCTCAGCACTCTGGGAGGCCAAGGAGGGCGGATTACCAGGGACCAACAGGTTAAGACAAGCCGACCAACATGGCAAAATCCTGTCTCTACTAAAAATACAAAAATCAGCCAAGCATGGTGGCATATGCCTGTAATCCCAGCTACTTGGGGAGCTGAGACAAGAGAATTGCTCGAACTGGAAGGCAGAGGTTGCAGTGAGTGGAGGTTGCAGTGAGCCAAGATCGTGCCACTGCACTCCAATCTGGATGACATAGCAAGACTCTGTCTCAAAAAAAAACCAAAAACAGGCCAGGCACGGTGGCTCACGCCTGCAATCCCAGCACTTCGGGAGGCCAAGGCGGGTGGATCACAATGTCAGGAGATCGAGACCATCCTGGTTAACACTGTGAAACCCCGTCTCTACCAAAAATACAAAAAAATTAGCAGGGCGTGGTGCAGGCACCTGTAGTCCCAGCTACTCGGGAGGCTGAGGCAGGAGAATGGTGTGAACCCGGGAGGCGGAGCTTTCAGTGAGCCTGGATCGCGCCACTGCATTCCAGCCTGGGCGACACAGAGAGATTCCATGTCAAAAAAAAATAACAAAAACAACAACAACAACAACAAAAACACAGAAGCTCGTGGAACAAGCCCTTGCCCCACACCATGTCAGCTGTGCTGTGCCACCCAGGAGCATGCCAAGCTCAAACAGTCGTCCACCTGCCTTGCGTAAACGATGTCACTACTCGAATCACAGAGACTGAGATTCCTTAGCCCTCGCCATGTGCATGTCACTCACAAGTAGGCACGTTGGCGTAGGAACAATGCACAGGGAATCCCTCAGGCCATCCGATGACCCTCTATTGATAAATAAGAAGCATTAATTCCAGCTGGGTTGCAGAGGTGTACACATCAATACTTGTTACTGTTCACAAATGTTCCACTTGAGGATGGAGCGACGTTACAGAATTGGGAAGAACTTCACAGACATACGAGGGGTGCATTTAAGGAAATAGTGTAAGGAAAAGGTGAGAAAATGGAATACCCTAACCTCTGTCTTTTCATCACCCTCTAAATACTACGATTCAGTTCTCTTCATTCTGCAGTGAAAAATAACAAGTGATTCACACTCAGACACAAGGTGGCTTAGGAAGCTGTGGCTGTTTTAAAAAAATGAAACAATTTAGAAGATCAGGATTCCATGAACGTACTTATTTAAAGAGAGAAGAGACTGGGAGTTACACATCAGCTTACCAAGGCTGTCCCGAAGTCCAGGAGCCCCTCAGGAGAACAGAGAATGTGCAGCCTCCACAGACCAATGCAGGTGGCTGGGCCCAAGAGTGGGGACGGGGAGGCTGCAGGAGGCTTGCAGAGGGAGCTGTCCCGCCAGCCTCTCGCAGAAATTCCTAATTAAACCCTGACCACAACTCTGTTTAGTGAATTGTCTCCTGGTCACTAAGAAGAGTGAAGCTGTTGAAAGCCTACAGCCAACCCTCTGGATAACAGTTGAGATGTATTTTAGAGAAGGAAATGATCCTGTCCCAATCCCAGACCTGCCCACAGCTGCGAGCGCGTCCGGGGAGTGTGGCTTCTTGTTCTGTCAGCACCAGAGCCCACCGTAGAGCCACACAGGTGCTGCCCGACGTTCCCACTTCAGGGAGTCTGGGCAGGTGCAGCTGAAACACCCAGGGGGCAACCCCCGCCCCCACTTCTCAAAAGTACATGCAGAGGCAGACAGAATGAAACACGGTCCCCAAACATCAGACGTACGGTTCAGCAACATGGCCCACCACAGAGCCACATGGGCTCTGCCCGACGCCCCCACTTCAGAGAGTCTGGGCAGGTCCAGCTGAAACAGCACCTGGGGGCAACCTCCACGCCCACTTCTCAAAAGTGTATGCAGAGGCAGACAGGATAAAACACGGCCCCCGAGCCTCAGACATAAAGTTTGGCACGTGAAACAAGAACAAAAGTCGCATGGGAAAGTGAGCACAAAAATGAAAAAAAATAACAGAATTACAGTGAAGATGGATGAGATGGGGAGGATTGCAAGGAAGTTGAGAAAGGGACTGAGGACCCGAAGAGGCATATAAGGGCTGGACATTCCCCACAAGATAACAAAGACACCTCTGGATGAGGTGGGACATCATCTTCATTATGGAAATAAAGGGGAAAAGCCTGAAAACGTCAGTTTCCTACCACGAAGCAAAAATCAAACTGGCTTCAGGCTTCTCTCTAACACTGGATTCCAAAAGACGAGGGTGTGGCATCTATGGGGTCTTGAGGGAGATCTGGCAAAAACGTCCCAGAGCTGCCGTCTTCAGAAGCAGCTGAAACAGCCTCAGATCCAGCAAACTCTTGTCTTGAAAAATCTATCAGAGTACACCCCTTTATCAAAGGGGCTCATGGCTGCAGGGGGTGTGGTGTAAGGCGATTTAGAAATCTTACTCCGTGCAGACTCTAAACTTGGAAGGCCGCTGGTCACACCCTGGGAGGACCTCAGTCAACGGGAAGCCTTGTGCCTCCTCTCTGTTCCATCTCTAATGCCAAGAAACATTTTATACATAAAATTACGTTATTTCAAATTTGTTAAATTGTATATATTAAGTCCATAAAGAGACCAAGAAAATGTATAAAAATATTGATGACTTCACGGTGGTATTATAATTAATTTTTAAACAAAACATGTTGTCTAAATTTTCCAGACTGAAAAAATACTCTTTTTAGCAAGAAAGGTGCTTTTAAAGTCACCATAAACAATTATATATCCATCCTACGAACGTGGTCTTAAAATTAAAAGTGAACAGTAAAAACAGCAGAAGGAAGGGCATGAATATGTTGATAACGTTTATCTCTGAATGGGGGGGCTGTTTTGCCTTCCATTTCCCTATGTTTGAAGTGTCACCTCTGTAATGTAATAATAGAGCAAACACAATATTTGAGGAAACACTGCTGCCCACTAGGACATAAACCAAGTCTCCTCCAAAATGCTGCGACCCCAACCTCTGATTTTATCTTTTAAATCAGCTAGGTTTTCTCCCCTAAAAAGAAGCATATTGTATCATTACTCTTTAAAGTTAGGTGGCTTAACAGGCATACAGACTTCAACACCTTCTGGAAAGGTGATGTATCAAGTTTAACTAAGATTTGTTTTGTTCTGAAAAGAGCAGGGGCACGTTCCCAGGTGAGGGGACTCCAGGAAACACTGGCTGTGTCCGATGGGCCCTCACCTGGAGAAACAAGCGCTCGACGCCTCCACCCTCCACCCGGACTCAGCAGGAAAGGGGTGCAGAGCTGAAGACAGACTCGTCTATAAAAACCTCAAGGGCTGTTTCCAGGAGCTACTCACTGCCCGGTGCCGCCTCACCCTGCCCCCCTGTGCAGGTACCGGAGCTGCTGTCCAGCCTTCCCCAGGCTCTCCACGCCTCCTTCCACCCCACGCCAACCTGCACCACCCAACTCCCCACCGTCACTTACTGACCACCCGCCTCAACTCCCGCATAGCCTGGAAACTACAAAGCTGCCTGGCAGCAAGAGGGGACGGGCAGCGACTGCACCAGCCAGGTGGCACCTGCTCCCACCAGACTGCAGGGTCACAGTGCCTGCCTCATGGAGCCGTTGTTATGCACAAGTACAGTGGGAAATCAATGCAGCTTTAGCTTTACTTTGGTGCTAAATTAACTTTATAACACTTGCTTATAACATACATTAATTTTATAGCAATTACTAAAATAACAACTCATAATGTATTCATTTACCATATTCAGAAAACAACTGAAAAACCAAACACACAGCAGAATTTTATAGGACTGAGTAGTTTTTGTTAGGCGGTCAAATTATTTTAAGCTCAAAATTAAAGTAATTAAATCTGTGACTCTCAACTGGGGAAGGTGGGCACGCACAGAGAGGGGAAGGTAAAATCCTTTTTTTCTTCCAAACCTCACACAGACCCACTCAGCTGGTAATTTCCATTGCTGGAATTATGTCCTGCTCCTTAGGTTAAAAACAACTGCCTTCATGCCTATTAAAAATAATGTTTCTTCCTTTCCTGAGTGATTGTGAAATGAGCCACGGTGGCAAGGTAGGCACGAACAGAGGGAAACTGAGTCCATGTCCACATTTGATGGTGGGCAAGAACAGAAGGAAATTGGGTCCACATCCACATTTGATGGTGGGTGAGAACAGAAGGTAACTAGATCCACATCTATATTTGATGGTGGGCAAGAACAGAGGGAAACTGAATCCGTGTCCACATTTGATGGTGGGCAGAACAGAGGGAAAGTGTGTCCAAGTCCACGTTTGATGGTTACCCAGAACAGGGGGAAGCTGGGTCCACGTCCACATTTGATGGTGGGAGAGAATGGGGGAAACTGGGTCCACGTCCACATTTGCTGATGGGCGAGACCAGGGGGAAACTGAGTCCACCTCCACATTTGATGGTGGGAGAGAACAGGGGAAAACTCAGTCCACGTCCACATTTGATGGTGGCTTTTAATGCACTGCAGCCTGTGTCCCCTTGACCTTCACGAATTTTCAGGTAGTAAGAAAGCAATTTTTCTTATTGGAAAGGAGAAAACTAAGTGGCTGCAAAATAATATAATTTCCTTAAAGCAAAACAACAGAGAACCAACTTTGACTTTTTCCACATTACCCAGTAATTCTAAGACTCAGGGTTTTGTCATGTTACAGCAAATGCTGTTCATTAGGGGGAAATTGGAAGTCAGAACAGTGTGTGCTATTCAAATTCTCAATGAATAATTAACTCAAATAATTAACTCAAAAAAATGAAATTAATTTGTTTTTAGTTTAACCCCAAATCCCCAATCCTTTGCCAAATGATCCTCTATGTATCCTACATAAAGGACAGGGTCTTTCTGGCAGAAAACCATTAAAAGTTGTATTTGCAGTAAGAGAAGCACGCCTTCTTATTATCAAACAGGTGCATGGCCCCCACTTTCTTGGGCATTTTCCACACCAGGACAGATGGGCTCTGCTCTCCTTCCTCCCCACCCAAAGCTGCCTCACAGCAGCCACACACAGAGCCGTAAACCCTCGCAAGACTGTGGGTGTCTCGGGGTCCCCACGTCCCCAAAGACCAAGGGTCACAGATCCACATTGTCCAACAACACTTCAGACATGGCCTCGAGCCTGGGAACCCTGCTGGCCAGCCCAGGCCAGCCCCAGAATAGAGGTGTGAGGGGTGACATCTGCACTTCTTAAAAAAAAAAAAGGCTCTGCACTTCTTAAAAAAAAAAAAAGGCAGATATTCAGTGCCACATTTAAAATGGTCATGGCGGCCAGGCACAGTGGCTCATGTGTGTAATGCCAGCACTTTGGGAGGCCAAGGTTGGCAGATCACTTGAGGTCAGGAGTTCAAGACCAGCCTGGCCAACACGGTGAGAACGCTGTCTCTACTAAAAATACAAAAATTAGCTGGGCATGGTGGCAGGCACCTGTAATCCCAGCTACTCGGGAGGCTGAGACACAAGATTCTCTTGAACCCTGGAAGCAGAGGTTACAGTGAGCTGAGATTATGCCACTGCAATCCAGCCTGGGTGACAGAGCAAGACTCCGTCTCAAAAAAAATAAAAATAAAAATAATAAATAATAACAAAGAAAAAAAAACAACATATGCATTCCTTGTCCCTTGGAACTGCAGCAACAAAGCTGGTGATATATTTTGGGTGTTTCTAATCAGTGTTTTCCATGAGCTACACTGCAAGTCTCAACCTTGATCCTGCTACAGTAATTATCTATTACAAATTAAAACAAGAGCCATAACTCTGTCTCCTACGAAAATATTCTACTTGAGACATGTTAACAGAATACATTTCTTTGGGTGAGAAAGTATCCACCAGGGTGGGGAACAGACGGCCCACCGGATTGTGCTGTGGCCCTGACCACCAAGGACTCACGAATCATCCACAGCCAGGCTGGCGACTCAAAAAGAACACTAAATTTCCCTTTGACATTAATTCTTAAACCTTGAGAAACCAAAGTTCTCTTTGTAACAGACTTGACAAAGGATGAAGTCAGAAGTGGTTCAGCAGAGATGCACCAACTCTCACCTGGGAGAGACAGCCCTTGCTAATCACATCTGGATTAACGGATGCGCTAAAAGTATCTCTTCCAACAGAGACACAGACTGCAAACAGGAATGCCGCGCACACCTTCCCCAGATTACCCAGTCCTGACCCATCCACCCCTTAGGCGGTCCCCAGCCAAGTCCAATAAGGAAATGAACCCACAGCAGATGCAGGTGCAGGCAGTGAGGGCAGCGGTGTCAGGGAATTCTGCTCCATAAACCTTGGCAGCACGCAGGGAGGTGCATCTCTCCTCATCAGGCACTAGTGTGGCTTTCATTCTTCACAGCTGCTATCTGATCTCTCGCTAATCAGTGTTTTCCTGACAACAAAGTCAAAGTTTCCCTGAAGAGACTGCCAGATGAAAGAAACGGAGAAAAAACAGAAAAGCCAGCTGTACCCAGCCGGACAGGTGAAGTCATTTAAGTGCAGGATGATCTGGCCACTCCAAATATGCAGGGCTTTCCAATTTTGTTAAAATGAAACCCAGCCTTTGAAAAGGCCTGGACTTCCCACAGTGTGTGGTATTTATAGTGTGGAGGGCACTGTAGAGAAGTTATCAGAAAGTTCACAACAGCAAGATCCACGGAGGCTCTGCCATGTGCCAGGCACGAGACAACTGTTTACATAAAACACCTCATTTCATGCTACAGAGTCCACAGACTGCCCCACATTTCACCCTACAGAGTCCACACACTGCTCCACATTTCACCCTACAGAGTTCACAGACTGCTCCACATTTCACCCTACAGAGTTTACAGACTGCCCCACATTTCACCCTACAGAGTCCACAGACTGCTTCACAGAACACTACCAAAGGGGACCATGAAATGATCCCCAAGAAGTAATGAGCACCTTAAAAGTAAGAAAGCCAACCTCCTCCCCCTCTCTTATCTCCCCGGCCCCATTTCCACAAAACCAAGGAAATATGAAGGGCCAGTGATGCCCCACTGAAGAACGCTCTCCTGGTGGTTACACTCTGTACATAGGGAGCACAACACTGGTCCGTGCTACGCGAGGCTACTATTCTATACTACACTAGTACGATCTGTTTGTTCTATTCTATACTATTCCATTCTCTACGATAGAATACAACAGTTTCATTTTATACTATATAATACTGTACTATGTGTTCTATTCTAAACTATTTTCTTCTATACGGAAAGGAGTTAGCCAGCTTGCTTTAGGCGGACAGTGAGGAAAGGGTCTCAGAGAGCCTCCAGCCTCCAGTTTTGTGCAGATAGGGGGACTTGCACAGGGGGCTGGCCTGAACATGCTCACAGCAGACTAAGGGCCCCCATGCGCACAGGGGAATGAGGTGGAGCCACCAGAAAATCGCTCCTTACACAGACAGGGAGCCCAGCCCCATCAGCTTCTATATAAAAACTCTTGTAGTCAGCTGGGAAGGGGGCAACAAGCAACCTGTTCTCAGGACCCCTGTTTTCGCCGAGAGCTTTCCTTTTAGCTTAATAAGTTCCACTGCACTCACTCTTCGATGTCCCCGTGCCTGTTTCTTCCTGGTCATGAGACAAGAACCTGGACCCAGCTGAGCTAAAGAGCAAAACTCCTGCATCAGTGCTACAGAACACTATCCTCTCTGTTCTGTGCCATGCGACTCTACTATTCCACACCACACTACGTAATATTAATACTATGCTGTGTGTTCTAATCTAGATTGTATTATGCTATGCAATACTACGTCATTAGTTCAACTGTATACTCTACAATACTATCCCACTTGTTCTATTCTAGACCACGTAATACTATTTGTCCTATTGTATACTATACTACATAATGTTACACTGTTTCTTCTATTCTATGCTACCCTATATAACATTATGCTATTTGTTCTATTCTGCGCTACTCTATATAATTCTATTCTGTTTGTTCCATTCTATACAATACCTTGCATCATTTTACCATGTTCCACGATACAAGAGTAGAGTCAGTTATACTTTCATAATCTCTTTTCCAAGCTCTTACCCAGTAAGAAATGTGATGTTTTACTATGCCTCACATAAATGCACATTTCATGATAATCAATGCCATTTCCTATGGTTGTAGGATTCTGTCTCTATGATTCTACTGATACGGCTTCTTTGGGCTTTTCTTTAAGTCCTTTGCAGTGTCTCGTTTCCTAGTGAAAAGATGACTAAGGTCCCGATAAGATCCTACAAAACCAGCATCCACACATGCTCACCTGTGTGCACACTGCTGGACTCCGTGTTGAAGGAGTGACAGGAAGACAGATGGCTGTCGGGGATGGAAGGCAACAAGGACAGAGTAGATTCCAGAACTGAGACAGAGTAGATTCCAGAACCAAGGCTCTGGCACAGCTGAGGGTCGATCCCAATTCTAGCCTCTCACAGAAAGGCAGAGGAGACTTAGCACAAAGAGCATGGAACTTTCCTTTAATAAAGCAAATGCTTACCATCCACTGTGAGGAACTCAAGGAGAAATGGCAGTAGGCTCTACTAATAACTACTGCTGTGAAAAATGGAAGAGAGAGCGTACATTTTCACATGGGCCGTGTGGAAAGTTGGCTGGACCTGCTGCTAGACCTGATACTGGACCTGACACTGGAGCTGCGGCTGGACCTGCCCCTGGATCTGACGCTGGACCTGCCCCTGGACCTGACGCTGGACCTGCCCCTGGACCTGACGCTGGACCTGATGCTGGACCTGACACTGGACCTGCCCCTGGACCTGCCACTCGGTCTGCTACTGGACTGCTAACAAATGCTGCAGATTTTTATGGAGAGAAAAGTACAATGCGTCTGAGAGCAGCTGTCCCAGCTCTGGATGAAGCCAGCAGAACAAGGAAGCAGCAGAGAGGCTGGTATCATTCAGTGGGCAGAGTCAATGACCCTCCTCTAAGTCCAGCAAAGCTCAACCTGCATGTCTGCAACTAGAAATACCAATCATAAGCCAGACCTCCTGGCAAATATCATTGACCCGCTGTAATTCTGTGTGGTGTATTATGTCCCATGTACAGGAAGTCATTTACAGAGCCTTTAACAAGGAAGTACTAACATGACTTTTAATGCAATATAACAGCTTTGCACCCATTTAACATATATTTAACCCCAGTGGTATATGTAAATATATATTTTATAGAACATCAGGCATGTTTACCTAATGGCTCCAACCTTCACCATGTCTCTCTCCCTGAGAGGACAGCGGAGGATCCCATGCACTGTCTCCAGGAACATGCCCCTCCCAGAGAGGACTCACAAATCAAATGTGCACATGCATGCATGCACAGACACATATCACACACACATGCACATGCACACGCACACCTACACCGACATGCAATACATACATTCACACATGCACACACATTCACATAATCACATAATACCAACACATAACACATGCATGCACATACACACAACACTCAAACACACACGCACATACAACACTCAAACACACATGCATATACATACACTTTCATGCATATACATTCTGACACACACATACATAAGTAAATGCATAGACATAACATGCACAAATATACATGTATAACTACACACACACGAGCACTCATGTATGCATATTTCCACATGTGTGCAGTCATGCCTAAACATGTAACACATGCACACGCATACATGCAACACAGATACACATGCACACATATACACATGCATGCACGTGTACATTACACACAAAGGCACACATACATGCACAACACATATACATGTAATACACGCTTTCATACACACAAATGCAAACACACATACATATATACACCCCTCAAGGACCCCACTATTCAACTCTAAACAAAGTGGTTTATCCCCCAAATGTACCTTCTCGTAATTAATAAGCTCTACTGCACATTTCCTGATTTCAAATAATGAGGTCTCACACACGGCACACACACATTTATACTCAAATACATGTGAACATACAAATAGAAATAGGCACACGTGCACTAAGACCCTCTTCTGTAAAGGTTTTCTCAAACTGGAACTGAACGAATTCTGCTAATTATAGTCAGAGTCAGCAAAGGTATATATTTGACCTCGGAATGAATATACTCGTTCTTTGCGTTACCCCTGGCAACAGCAAGAATGTAAAACAGAGTTGTGTGATACGATGCCATTTATTCAATCCCACTTCCTGGGATCTGACTCACTTGTAAGAGCGTTTCTGTCTGAGTGATTTCCTTCTGACTAAAATCATGAGATAATTCCTTCCCTTCCTGCTTTCTCTTTCCCAGGCCTTTTCACTGCCCTTTCATCATCTCAGAAACTAAACCATAGTTGTCAAAACGGAAGGCAAAGAAACAGCCTTAGGAGAGAATCCCACAGTGGAACGGACCCGAGAGAGGAAAAAATATTCTTTTTGAAAATGTACAAAAGGGGCCGGGCGCGGTGGCTCAAGCCTGTAATCCCAGCACTTTGAGAGGCCGAGACGGGCGGATCACGAGGTCAGGAGATCGAGACCATCCTGGCTGACACAGTGAAACCCAGTCTCTACTAAAAAAAAATACAAAAAAACTAGCCGGGCGAGGTGGCGGGCGCCTGTAGTCCCAGCTACTCGGGAGGCTGAGGCAGGAGAATGGCGTGAACCCGGGAGCCGGAGCTTGCAGTGAGCCAAGATCACGCCACTGCACTCCAGCCTGGGCGGCAGAGCGAGACTCTGTCTCAAAAAAAAAAAAAAAAAAAAAAATGTACAAAAGGAAAAGTCAAGAGGCCTGGGTTCCCTCTCATGATAGAAACAGACATCAGCATAGCAGGTCACTCAGCACAGTTCAGCTCTGTGGATGAAACAGAGATTGTAGTCCTTGTCCCTGTTTCAAGCTCTGTGTATGAAACAGATTCTAGCCCTTGTCCCTGTTTCATGATGTTGCAGTGAAGGAAACAAAACAGACAAAGGGCACAGGCTGGAGAAAAGGATTTTAAAAGGATGACTTTTAAAATGTGCACCTGCTTTTCAAGGGCACAGTGAGGACACTTTCAAGTACATTAAAGCTGATTTATAAGAGATGGGTATAAAGACTCTACAAGGTCATTAGACTTTAGACTTACAAAGAAAACAAATCACATTCTCCTAGCATCACGAGTCAGGTGTTCCACAAATACTAAGAATAGCCACCGCAACGGGATCCACTATGAGGGGTCAAAACATAACCCATGAAGCGTGGCCGAGAGCTCCTATAACCTGATTTCTAGGAATCTAATTTTAAACATCCTCACAGCTAGCACGTCACAAAAATACAGAGCTCCAAATGCCGTAACACAAGTGCTAAGAACACCTAGCCAAAAATATACGAGGCATTTCAGGCAAAAATACCAGAATTAGAAGAACACAAGTTTTCTAAGTTCTTCAAAAGCTGATGCTGGTTGAGACTCTTCTGCAGGTTTCAACAAAAGACACGCTAGAATTAGCCAGTGACAGTAACCCTGAGTCAACACGCACCGTGTTCGGAAAAGCACAAGGCCTGCTCTGGGCTTGAGACCCTGGGAACTTTCTCTGGACCGCACCGAGTGGATGACTTTGGGAACTCAAAATAACCAACAACCAGTCCATGAACAGAGAAAGAAGACTGCAGCCTCCCTGGGGACCTGGCTCCATGCCTGCCCGCTTTCTTCCGGATACCTTTGCCCTTCCCGGCTCCCTGCTTCACCTGGATACACTCTGGGTTCAGGCCCCTCTCCAGCTGCGTCTTGGTCCACGGCTGGCTGCCCGTGTGAAGCACCAGGCCTTGAAGGACCATCTCCACCTGCTCCCTGCACTTCCCACCCACTTCCGCGAGACCCCCAGGCTCTGGCTGCTCTCAGGGATCAGGGCCGCCAGGCTCCCCTCGCAGGCTCCAGCTGGAGTCCTGCCTCCTGGTTTTCAACAACACTTGGGACTTTCTCCTGGAAACTCTCGGCTCTGGGCTTTAGTGAACTGCGCCATCCAGCTCTTCTCTGGACTCTAAGCAGGGCCTTTTCTGGGTCTTCCAACCCTTCCTCCATTTCCAAATGTGGGCTTTCCTTTGGCCTCATCTCTCCAGACATGCACGCCTCACACTCTGGCTACTTGACCTGCACTTCTACGTAAGAGGCAAAAGCACCCTGTTCCAGATTTTCCCCAAGCCTCCTCCTGTATTTCCAGACTCGCAGCTTGCAGTGGTGTCTGTAAGTATCTCCGAGTCAGATCCACACTTGCTTCTCCTGATTTCCAGCAAAAGGCAACGCCGACCTCAGGGTGCAGACTCGCAGCTTCTTCCGCCTTCCTGCACTCCCTCTTCCCGTCCTGACCCAGGCACCGAATCGCTCAGCTCACTGGCTGCCTTCTGTCCTCCTCTCGCCACGGCGAGTGCCCTGCATGAGCCTGCTCTGTCCCTCCGGCTCCACGGCGTGCCGCACATCAGAGGCGATTCTCTCCGAAACCCTCAGTGGCTCCCTCGTATCCGACAGGTAAGGACTTCCACATTCTGGCCCCAATCTAACTTTCTGGCCTCAGATATGCACATGCATATTTTATCTATGCAAAGAGAGTACAGGCCTCACACCTGCTCTCATTCCTGGGCTCCTAGCTCCTCCTGAAGGTGCTGTAGGAGCTACCTATGCACTTTCCAAACACTAGTTGAATATGCGCTTGGAGAACATTTACTTGATAATTTTGTGGCATTGCTGGATAACGTGGACAAAGTGAGAACTACGCAGGTGTGTGGATGCTGCCTTGCCCAGACCTCACTTACCCAGACACTCCCAGATGCTCAAGGTGACCAGCCCTATTGGCGCACAGGCAGGCGCAGGCTGCACCCCCACAGCTGGGCCCCGCGAGCTGAACTATAATCATGAAGCAGCTGTTTGCTCCTAAATCTGTGTATGCCGGTGCACTTGTTACACATTACTGAAACCAATAAAGTATGACTCCAAAGAGAGAATAATTGTATGAAAACTAAGTTGGATGCCTTTCAAAGACTTAATATGGGGGAAATTTTTTTTTTCATTTTAATCTTTTCTAAATTGCTATCACATTAGGTATGGGCAAAAAATATACACAATGTTTGAGGAAATAATTTTTAAAGGTTTCAAATGTAACATATCTTGTTTCTCTTGTGTTGCCTATTCTCTTCTAGAAGAATCAAAACTGTGGCAGGTCTGCGATGGCTGTGGTTGAGGAAAGGGGCCACACCCACAGCCAGTAGAACCACGCTCAGCAGCAGCCTAGCCCCCCGTGGAAGAGGCGTGAACACTCTCGGGAGAGGTGGATGTGCACTAACCGTTCCCAGCTCTGATCTCTTTGATTAACTGAATATGGTGATTGGTTTTATCTGAACGTCAGACAAAAGGGTGTCTACGCCCAGGAAAGACTCTAAACACTCTGGACCCTGCTGGGGCAGATGGTGACCTTGACCCAGTGATACCACTCTCCAGTGGGCAGCCAGTCCAGTCTCCTAATCGTAAAGGACATTCATAGCAACACTACGAAAAAGAAACACGACTGTTCTGACCTGGAAAAGTGAAATTTAAAACATTAAATATACAGGTTCTAACTAAGAGGCAGACGGACCGGGCGTGGTGGCTCATGCCTGTAATCCCAACCCCTTGGAAGGCCGTGGTGGGTGGATCACTTGAGGTCAGGAGTTCAAGACCAGCCTGGCCGACATGGTGAAACCCCATCTCTACTAAAAATGCAAAAATTACCCGGATGTGGTGGCGAGCACCTGTAATCCCAGCTACTTAGGAGGCTGAGGCAGGAGAATCGCTTGAACCCGGGAGGTGGAGGTTGCAGTGAGCCGAGATCGCGCCACCGCACTCCAGCCTGGGCAACACTTTCTCAAAAAAAGTAAAATAAAATAAAATAAAATAAAAGGCAGACAAACAAAAGGACATTTCCTCTGATCTTAAAAACAGAAGTATTTGATTCACAGCCTGGATAATTGAAGATCTGCATAGAAATCACCTAGGGCCCCGCCCTCTCTCACAACTGACTGGGATAGAGGGAAGGAGGGCAGGAGCTGGGCCCCTTATCTACGAGAGGCTCCTCCCACCCTATCCCCTTCCTCAGGAGGGCGGCCTGCCCAGCACAGGCTCCATTCTCCCCAGGTAAGACCCTGGTGTCTCTACAGGAACAGCCACCTCCCTTCCCTGCAATCCACTCCAGCTGCTCACGGCCAGCCAAGGGGGGCGCTCTTCAGAGAGGAGCAAACAGCTTCGGGGAGAGTCTGAACTCTCACGTCCCAGGTGTAGCTTGCCAGGGAGCACAGAGGAAGGATGCAGGTCCCGAGAAGGAGGAGGCGCAGGAGGACTATGAGAGAGACAAGAGAGACCAGAGAGGCAGACCGCCTAGCGACGCGCTGAGCGCAGGACCTGGCGGAGGCCTCCTGGGGAAGGGCAGAGGCACACATGCTGCTGCTTCTAGGCTGCTCCGGAGGATACAAGCTCGGAAGGGGCTGCAAGGCAGGACTCGCTGAGGAGCAGTCATGTGGATGCCCCGCCTGTCACACGGCACACATTGACAACATGCAACTAACAAACAACACAACACACATGTACAATGCGCTTATACAACACTGACAACACACAATGCACACAAACACACACAACCTATACAACACATACCAATACATGCAACTCACAACACAATATGCATTTTTAACACTCAGGCAACACACAACCAATACATGCAACTCACAACACAACATGTACGTACAACATACTCATACACACATACAGCACACGTAACTCACATACAACACAACACGCACGTACAATGCACTCATGCAGCACACACAACACACAACTCAGATACAACATGCACATGCAACACACTCATACGACACACAACACTCATATAACACACAACACACACAACTCACAACACAACATGCACACACAACACTCACACAACATACACACAATACATACAACTCACAACATACACATACAACACACTCATACAGCTCACGTACAAAACATGCAACTCACGTTCAACACAACATGCACGTACAACATACACGACACACGCAAATCAATGCAACATTCACATACTCACAACATACACATACAATACACTCAAACAACACATACAAGAAATGTAACTCACGCACAACACAACATGCACATACAACACACTACACAACATTCAACACATACAACATACACAATACATGCAACTCAACACAAATACATGTACAATGCATGCACAACACACAACACTTACACAACACACAACACATGCAACTCACAAACACACGTACAACACACTCATACAACACACAACATACACACAATACATGCAACTCATATACAACATACACATACACACGTACAATGCACAACACTCACACAACACACATACAACATACAAAACATACAACTCACAAATACACGTAGAACACACTCATACAACACACATACGACATACAAAACATACAACTCACAAATACACGTACAACACACTCATACAACACACAACACTCAAACATACAATAAATGCAACTCAACACAATATGCACATGCAACACACATACAACCCATGCAACTCACATACAACACAACACACTCATGCAACACATTCATACAACACACACTGTACAGATTCTAAGTATGAAATAGAAAACAGCACACGCACGGTTTCTAAAGTATGATGAAAGTGTTTTCAAGAAGGTCGTCCAACATCCAAACTGGTACCATGTCCTCATTTTCAGCTGCTGCTCAGATTCAAGCATTTTAATCATCCACTCTATGAATTATAATAATACAGCATAAACCCAGTTTTCATTTTACACCCACTTTGGCGTCGGGTGCTCCAAAACAGGGGCCAGGAGCCTCAGAGTCGTCCCTCAGAACAAAACACAACCCACACTCAGAGGCCAGGAAGGGAACTCGGGGGGCGACATGCACTCTCTCATCTGCAGAGCTCTTCTTCAATTACTTCACACGTAACCAGGGCTGGAACGGGGTTGCTGAGGGTACAGACACGGCAAACTGAGAAGAAACTGGCAGGTGGAGAAAGATCGGCCAAAACCCAAGGAAAAATGCTGAACATTTTCCACAAATAGTTCACACGACAGATGATACTCGGGCTACTGAAAGTTTATTGAGAGGGGTCTCGCTCCAAAGAAAAAGTTGTCTCCCAAGGTTATCGAAGATTCACAGCAGACACCTGCCCCCAACACACCATCTGCCGAGGGCCTATGAGTCAAAAAGAAGGTAAGACAGAAGGAAGGGTGCAGGGAAGGAGAGCGGGAGGGGACCGAGTACTCGGAACCAAGTGAAGTGATGGACGGACACTGAATGCCTGACTCCAGGGTTATCACCTCGGAAAACAAGTCTGTTGAAGTCCGTAGTAACAGTGTTAGTGCTTTCACTGAACCTGCACTCAACACTGGAGAACCTCCCTATGTTATGAAGACGATCTGAAAAATAACATTAATTCACAAGGTAGAGTGACGATTCAGCCACAGAAAATAAAACTGATATAATCCACTACAAGTCACACTATGTCTTTCTTTAAGACTGGTTTATGATGCAGAAAAGAGGCAGCTTGAGATCTAAAATACTGAAACTGGCAGACACCTTGTTTCCCTGAATTCTCACAACCGTGGCACCAGCTAGGGTAAGACAGAGTGGCTTTCAGAACTTCCAGAACAACAGAACAGATCAATCATAAATATGCAAAGGTGATCTGAAGACAGAATTAATATTCCACGTTTTGGCTTAAACTAGTCATGTGATTTCCAATAAGTGGGAAACATCCACACCAATTTTTATAAGAAAGTTCAATGTGAACACATAGTACAGAACACTATCTTTGTTTTGGAATTTATTTAATATGACAATTTCAATTGTCTTTAGGGATTCCTGATATTGAATGCTCATCTTTATTAATAATGACCTACCCATTTTCTGACTGAGGAAATGGAAAGTTGTCACTGCCTAACAGCAATACTCAACACAGCCTGTATGAAAGGGAAAGCTATACCTGTGTGCATACACATGCATACACATGCATACACATACCTACACATGTACACGCACACACATACACGTGTATGCACGTGCACACACATGTACACATGTGTGCATACATACATATGCATGCACACATACGCACATACATGCATACACACGCATATACGCACACACATACATATACACGCGTACACATGTACATGCATGCATGCATATACACGTGCACATGAACATGCATACACGCACATACACACGCATACACAGGTGCACACACATGCATGTGTACATGCCTACGTAAGTATCATCTCAGTATGTGGATTCAAAATTCTGATGCAAACAAGAATAATCACAAAACAAGGTAGGGTGTCAACAAGTGAGAATTGAGATGGAAGTCCTGGAATGTTCCAGAGACGATATGAGGGAGGTCTGCACATCACATAAACATCTTACCCATTTTAAACGTGACCATTCCTGCCAACATCGGCCTGGATTAAGAAGATTTCATTTACATAAGGAACAGAAAATATAATACTTGTTCTAATGAGGTTCTCTAATCATTAGATTATTTTCATAATTATAAGTAATCACTAAATAACTTCCTTTCAAGGGTCTAAAAATAAAAAGAAGATAACAAAGTCACAGTCCTGACAGTTTTATCATGCAAATCACAGCTGTGAAAATAAAGCATGGTTTTGAGACTATGCCCTCCTCAAATACCCTTCATGGAATTTTGTACCAGTAATGGCTGGTAAATAATTGTTACACCAGGTGGAAAAGTATATCATTTGGGGTATATGAAGTAAGCATGTAAAGAGAAATGACCACACACACCTGAAACCAGGTCTCATTTCACAACTGTTTCCTACTTTCGATTTGCTTAATTTACTTCATGAGGTGCCTTGAGGAGAGAAAGCAGAGCTGGGATCCGCCCCGAGGCTGCTTCGGGAAGAGCTGGGTGGGCACCAAGCCCCTCAGACCGAGGGCTGAGCTGCGTGGCTATGACCCCATCACTGCGACTCCCCAAGCGTGTGTCCCTGTGTGTCACGCAAACTCCTGCCACACAGGTGACACACGCCACACGCCTGACACAGGCTCAGCACACAGGGAGCGATCAGCAAGTGGTGACTAGAGAGAAGCGACGGCCTTCAGCGTGGACGGAGAAAACAGGTCACAGACTCACAGAGGAAACGCCGCAGATCCACAGACGGAGAAAACACCACAGATGCATGGACAGAGGAAACAGACCACAGATGCACGGAGCGAAGAAAAGCGCCACAGATGCACGGAGGGAGGAAAAGCGCCACAGACGCACACATGGAGAAAACGCCACAGATGCACGGACGGAAGAAACGCCACTAACGCACGGACAGAAGAAATGCCACAGACGCATGGATGGAGGAAACGCGCCACTGAGGCACGCATGTAGAAAACAGGCCACAGACGGACGAAGGGAGAAAACACCACAGACGCACGGACGGAAGAAATAAGACAGAGACGCGCACACACCAGTGTGGAACATGGGACAGGAACGTCCCGGCCATGCACCTTCCACTCCCACTAGGGACTTCCCACCCCAGAGCACTCAGGATGGCTGTGGAGCTCCTGCCACCCACCCCAGAGGTGAAGCTGGGGAGCCAGAGATGAGCAGGTTCACGTCCATCAAATGTGGCTGCAATCCCTGTAATAACAGGAGGTCACCATTAAACCGAAGGGCACTTCACTTGGAATAAAAGCACTCTGCATAAAAGAACTAAAGATTGGCCGGAGACCGCTTAGAGACCATCACAATCATTCTTGCTAGTGACAGTGAAGCTTCAAGAGTGGTCACTTTTCCTGTAGAAACGCCACAGAGGTGATTCCTGGAACTCAGTTAGAATATTTCTTTCCCGGAAACCACACAACCAAGAGTTTAATAATGCCATCTCTTGAGCAGAAAGATTAAGATTTCTGATGAAACAAAACCCTGGCAAGCCTCCTGATTCTAGAAGATGCTATACAGAAAAGCTAACTCAAAGGGGTTGCATTTCTTTTGTCGTCCATGACACACATGAAAAAAATTTTAAATATACAAAAAATGTAGGATTTGTACAGTGAGTATCAATGTATCTACCCCCTGGATCACAGATTAGATTTTAAATGTAAAGGTTCCCAGCTAAAGTTCTAAAGGTTCCCAGCTAAGGAAATGTGCAGTGTAAGCCTCTACCTGGTTAGAACCAAGGGGAATGGAATGAGCTTTCCCCGGCCTTGCTACTCAGCTGAGAGGGGCTGCCACAACTCTGCCACCCCACCCCAGAGCACCTAGGATGGCTGTGGAGTTCCTGCCACCCATCCCAGAGGTGAGGCTGGATCCCCAATCGAGGCGTTAAGAGTGAGCCAGCTGGGCGCGGTGTCTCAAGCCTACAATCCCAGCACTTTGGAAGGCCAAGATGGGTGGATTACAAAAGCAAGAGATCGAGATCATCCTGGCTAACACGGTGAAACTCCGTCTCTGCTCAAAAAAAAATACAAAAAACTAGCCGGGCGAGGTGGTGGGCGCCTGTAGTCCCAGCTACTCTGGAGGCTGATGCAGGAGAATGGCATAAACGTGGGAGGCGGAGCTTGCAGTGAGCTGAGATCTGGCCACCGCACTCCAGCCTGGACGACAGAGCGAGACTCCATCTCAAAAAACAAAACAAACAAACAAAAAGAGTAAGCCAGCCTTTAGAGGCCATGTGGTCTATACTTGAATAGAAAATGTTCCAGGAAACCAAAGATTCAAATGCCTGTGATGAATTCCTACCCATTTGAAACCCAGGCTCCTCATCTATATAAAGAGAACAATGCTCTCTCCTGAGAAAGCATTTCAGAAGGACGAAAAAGGATCCACATGAGAGCAGCTGAAAACTACCAAGCACCCTGCAATTATAAGATTTTTTCCATATCTTTGTTTCAAGGAATGTCAGCATTCTAAATATTGCGCTTCATCCCACATCACCTTTCAGGAGCAAATCATAACGATCAAAAGTATCAGCAGAATCCCTACCAGCTCAGTCGCCGTGTGCTTCTTCTCCCTGCATGAGAATTCCTGCAGAATGATGGGACCATCCAAGAATGGCTCCCTGCCATCATGTGCCCATATTCCTTCCCCAGGGAGCTATTCCTGTACTCATGGGGCATGGGAAACCTGTATAACACCACCAGAAAGTCCTTGTTTGATTTACACACTTCCCAGAAGGGCTGATTTTATCCAGAATCCGAACTGTGTCAAACACTAAACCTAAGAAATCATTAAAAACCAAGGAAATGTAAGGTCATCTCCTGCCCTGGGTGCATGGCTACTAGGGGAGAAATAGAAAATGAGACATGAAAGCAAACTTTAAGATATTCAGAACACCACTGGATGATTCCAGGAACCCATTACAGATCATTGCTGTTCCTAATAACAGGAAAGAAATTCTAAAATTCCAACAGGCATGGTGAGTCCCTCACTTGCATGAAATCAAGCTCTCTTTAAAAGACAAAAGAAAAACTCTATTTCCTCTTCATATTAATTTGTGTACAAATAACTTAAGTGAGGAAATCTTAATGTCTGGACTGTGATATCAATAGCAAAATAACCCCAAGCTTCCCAATTAAAGGATATAGATGGGCTGAGTGGATTTAAAGAAGAAAAACCAACTATATGCTGCCTACAAAAAACTCACTTCAGCCATAAAGACACACATAGACTAAATGTGAAGGGATGGAAAAACATGTTCCACATTAATGGAACTCAAAAGTGAGCAAGAGTAGCTATATTTATTTCAGACCAATCACAAGTTAAGTCAAAAACTGTAAAAAGGTAATTAAGTAATAAAGAGATCAACATAGCAAGAGGATATAACAATTACGAGTATATGTGCACCCAACAACAAAGCACCCAGATACATAAAGCAAATATTAGTAGATCTAGAGAGAGAGGTTGGGTACAGTGCCTCATGCCTGTAATCCCAACACTTTGGGGGGTGGAGGCAGGTGGATCACCTGAGGTCAAGAGATCAAGACCAGCCTGGCCAACATGGTGAAACCCTGTCTCTACTAATACAAAAAATTAGCCCAGGATGGTGGCACACGCCTGTAATCCCAGCTACTTGGGAGGCTGAGGCAGGAGAATCATTTGAACTCGGAAGGTGGAGGTTGCAATGAGTTGAGATTGCACCTCTGCACTCTAGCCTAGGCAACAAGAGCAAAACTCCGTCTCAAATATATATATATATACACACATACATATATATATACACACACACACATTTTATATATATATATATATATATATAGAGAGAGAGAGAGAGAGAGAGAGAGAGAGAGAGAGAGAGAGAAACACCAACACAACAATAGTAGGGGCCTCAAAACCCCACTGTCAGCACTGGAGATCATCTAGACAGAAAATAACAACAAATTATCAAGTTGAAAGTACAGTGTAGACCAAATGGACCTAACAGACATTTACAGAACATTTCATCCAACAGATACAGAATGCAGATTTTTCTCATCGGCACATGGAACATTCTCTAGAATCAACCACATGCTAGGCTGCAAAAGAAGTCTCAATACATTTTTTAAAAATTGAAATAACATCTAGGATATTCTCAGACTGTAACAGAATAAAGCTATAAATCAACAAGGAACAGATACTTCTCAAAAGAAGACATTTATGCAGCCAATAGACACATGAAAAAATGCTCATAATCACTCGCCATCAGAGAAATGCAAATCAAAAGCACAATGAGATACCATCTCACACCAGTTAGAATGGCAATCATTAAAAAGTCAGGAAACGACAGGTGCTGGAGAGGATGTGGAGAAATAGGAACACTTTTACACTGTTGGTGGGATTGTAAACTAGTTCAACCATTATGGAAAACAGTATGGCGATTCCTCAAGGATCTAGAACTAGATGTACCATATGACGCAGCCATCCCGTTACTGGGTATATACCCAAAGGATTATAAATCATGTTGCTGTGAAGACACATGCACACGTATGTTTATTGCGGCCCTATTCACAATAGCAAAGACTTGGAATCAACCCAAATGTCCATCAGTGACAGACTGGATTAAGAAAATGTGGCACATATACACCATGGAATACTATGCAGCCATAAAAAAGGATGAGTTTGTGTCCTTTGTAGGGACATGGATGCAGCTGGAAACCATCATTCTTAGCAAACTATCACAAGAACAGAAAACCAAACACCGCATGTTCTCACTCATAGGTGGGAACTGAACAATGAGATCACTTGGTCTCGGGAAGGGGAATATCAAACACCGGGGCCTATCATGGGGAGGGGGAAGAGGGGAGGGATGGCACTGGGAGTTATACCTGATGTAAATGACGAGTTGATGGGTGCTGACGAGTTGATGGGTGCAGCACACCAACATGGCACAGGTATACATATGTAACAAACCTGCATGTAATGCACATGTACCCTAGAACTTAAAGTATAATAATAATAAGAAAGAAAGAAAGAAAGAAAGAAAGAAAGAAAGAAAGAAAGAAAGAAAGAAAGAAAGAAAGAAAGAAAGAAAGAAAGAAAGAAAGAAAGAAAAGAAGTAAGGAAATAGCAGGTGCTGGAGTGGATGTGGAGAAATAGGAACACTTTTACACTGTTGGTGGGACTGTAAACTAGTTCAATCATTGTGGAAAACAGTGTGGCGATTCCTCAAGGATCTAGAACTGGAAATACCATTTGACCCAGCAATCCCATTACTGGGTATATACCCAAAGGATTATAAATCATGCTTCCATAAAGACACATGCACACGTATGTTTATTGCGGTACTATTCACAATAGCAAAGACTTGGAAGCAACCCAAATGTCCACCAATGACAGACTGGATTAAGAGAATGTGGCACATTTACACCATGGCATACTATGCAGCCATAAAAAAGGATGAGTTCATGTCCTTTGTAGGGACACAGATGCAGCTGGAAACCATCATTCTCAGCAAACTATCGCGAGGACAGAAAACTAAACACTGTATGTTCTCACTCATAGGTGGGAAATGAACAGTGAGATCACTTGGACACAGGAAGGGGAACATCACACACTGGGGCCTGTTGTGGGGTGAGGGGAGGGGGGAAGGATAGCATTACGAGATATACCTAATTTAAAGGACAAGTTAATGGGTGCAGCACACCAGCTTGGCACATATATACATATGTAACAAACCTGCACATTGTGGACATGTACCCTAGAACATAAAGTTTAATAAACAATCAATCAAAAAACAAATCAACAACAAGGAGAACTTTCAAAACTGTATAAATACATAGAAATTAAACAATATGCCCTTGAATAGCCAACGGGTCAATGAAGAAATTAAGAAGGAAATTTAAAAATTTCTTGAAATAATTGAAAACAGAAACACAACATATCAAAGCCTATGGCATACAGCAAAAGCAGTATTAAGAGGAAAGTTTATAACAATAAACTCCTACATTTAAAAAACAGATTTAAAATAAACAACCTAACAATGAACTGCAATGAGCTAGAAGAGCAAGAACAAATCAAATCCAGAAGTGGTAGCAGAAAAGAAATAACAAAGATCAAAGAGGAAGTAAATAATATTGAAACTAACAATTATAAAAGATGAAGAAAAGAGTATTGGTTTTTTGAAAAGATAAATAAAAGACAAGCCATTCGCTACACTAAGAAAGAAAAAGAAATCCCAAATAAATAAAATTAGAAACAAAAAAGGAGAATTACATTTGATACCACAGAAATACAAGGGATCATTAGAAACTATTTTTAACAACTGTATGTCAAGAGATTGGAAAACCTAGAGGAAATGGATAAATTCCTGGACATGTACAACCTACCTAGATGGAACCAAGAAGAAACGGAAATCCTAAACAGACCAATAATGAGTAACATGTATGACTATATAATAATAAAATGTCTCCCAACAAAGAAAACCCCAGAACTAGGTGGCTTCACAGCTGAATTCTACAAATTTTTATTTCAATTCTTCTCAAACTATTCCAAAAATATTGAAGAGGAGGGAATTCTGCCAAGTTCATTCTTCAAGCCCAGCATTACCCTGATACCAAAATAAGACAAGGACACAATAAAAAGAGAAAACTATAGGTCAATACCCCTGATGAACACAGATGCAAAACTCCTCAGCAAAACACTAACAAACTGAATCCAACAGGAAATCAAAAAGATTATACATCATGATCAATTGGGATTTATCCCAGGATGCAAGGATTGCTCAACAAACACAGATCAATAAACACGTTACATCACATCAACAGAATTAAGGACAAAAACCATATCATTTCGACAGATACAGAAAAAGCATTTGATAAAATTCAACGCTGCTTCATGATAAAAAGTCTCAACAAACGAGGCACTGAAGGAAACATACCTCAACACAATAAAGGTCATATGTGACAAACCCACAGCTAACATAATGGTGAATGGGGAAATACTAAGAGCTTTTTCTCTGACACCTGTAACAAGACAAGGACGCCCACTTGTGCCACTCCTATCCAACACAGCACTCAACGTCCTAGTCAAGAGCGGTTAGGCAAGAGAAAGAAATCAAGGGCACCCAAAGTGGAAAGGAGGAAGTCTAATTGTCTGTTTGCAGACAATATGCTCTTATATATTAAAAAAAAAAAAAAAAAAAAAGCTCCAGCAAAAATCTTTGAACCGATAAACAAATTCAGTAAAGTTACAGAATACAAAATAAACATATAAAAGTCAGTAGCATTTCTATAGACTAACAATGAGCCAGTGGAAAAAGAAATCAAGAAAGCAATCCAATTTAGCTACAAAAATATAAAATAAAAATAAAAATACCTCAGAAGAAGTCTAACCAAGAGGGTTAAAGATATCTTCTACCCTCTGAAGGTAGAACAGTGGATTCTAGAGACAGGAAAGGGCGGCGGGAAGGCAGAAAGGGAGAGGTTGGCTAATGGATACAAAATGACATCTAGATAGTAAAAATGAGGTTTAGTGTGCTATAGCCTTGTAGGGTGACTGTATTTTATAATTTATTGTATATTTTCAAGCAGCTAGAAGAGAGGATTTTAAATATTCCAAGCATTAAGAAATGACAAACGTTTGAGAAGACGGACATGCTAATTATCCTGATTTGCTAATTACACATGATAAACATGTATTGAAAATCACACTGTATCCCATGGATATGTACCATAATGTGTCCATTAAAAATAATAATTGTTAAAAACCCAAGGGCCATTTCTCATTTGTCCTATGTCAATGTCGTGGTCCATTGGTGGAGACCTAGCCATTTGCAAGTTAGACTATAGTCACTTGAGCTGAAAGCAAATGAATCGTCACAAAAACTACCACTGGCACCACGTCTTCTTTCCAGAATTTCCTGGCCACAGCACTGTCACAGTCACTGTGGGCAGGAAAGACACACTAGCAACCAAGTTTCAACCCCAGCACAGTTGATGCTTTTATTTCTCTGGTTTGGAATAAGTGTGTGTTCATAACTTACATTTACTCCAACTGTCCCCTTGCTTAAATAGCTCCTTAAGGATGATTTTCTGTTACTAAATTCCAACAGCTTCTGAGCACCCATTCTATTCTCCAAAGTAAAGAAAAAGAGAAAATGTGTTGAAAGCCTGATAATGTTCACTGAAGAATCCAGCAAGATGTACTGCTTGAAATGGCCACTCCACCTTGTTCCTTTACATGACTTTTAAAGTAGCCGCAGTTATTACACATAATTGAAGCCATAATTTCTACAATACCATTAGGTCCACAAAGGGTGGGGCCAGGGGACTTCAAAGTCTGTCTCTGAATTTTTTTTTAAAAAAAGGAAAGCTCATGAGAGTAGGTAATGAAAATAAATATTCACACAACTCAGAACAGGGCATGGTGACACATAAAGCTCCAGCCTGGCACAGGTGTCCAGCCAGTGAGGGTGGGGACACAGACTCATATGGTCCTCACAATCTCCCAGAAGTGCCACAGACAGGTGGATGGCCTGAGGTAGAATCAGGCTCCAAATTCCAGGAGCTGTCTGGCTCATGTGCACCGCATGTGGTCCACAGTGCACGAGGATGCCCCACGTCAACAGTCCCGGTGCAGAGCACAGAATGCCCCATGTCACGAGCCGCCGCTGCAGAGCATAGCCCGAAGGTGCCAGCCCAGCCTCCTACACACACTGGCCACCAAGGCACTGCCCTCCAGGAAGGAGGACCCCAGAGGTCGTGGCAGGATGAGGTTCTGCTCTTCATCATCCCCGAGCAGAGGGGAAAGTCCCAGCAGACATTTGGGGAGCCTCTACAGGTGGCTCTGGGACTCTGAATGGAGGTTCAAAGTTGTCCCCAGATACACTAGACTCAAACCTAAAACAGGTCATTCTTCCAGATATGCCCAGACTGGGACCTATATAGGCCATCCTTCCTAGCTTTCCTCTGGAAAAGCAGGCTTAAAAGAGTATCGACTAAAAGGGGCCACCAGGAAGAGGGAAGTCCTATCTTTAAAAAAAGAAATAATTTTTCTAAAAAAGAGGCACTGAGGCTCTGACCCATCTGATCACTGAGTACGTGCTCAGCAGCATCTGTCAGAGCAGAGCAAGTACACACATGCTCTCCATACCCTGTGCTCCGGGTCCCCGTGCTCCCCGCTCCCATGCCCCCCGCACCCGTGCTCCCCACACCTGTGCTCCGGGCACCCTTGCTCCCCGCACCCATCCTCACCACGCCCATGCTCCCCACACCTATCTGTGCTCCCCATGCCTATGTTCCCTGCACCCGTGCTCCCCGCACTGTGTTCCCTGCACCCATGTCTGCTCCTCGAGCTCTCTTCCACTGATTTCCTCTGTACGTCCCTCTTGATAGTCACTGTCACCTCGAATCACCTGGCTAAATGGAGGTAAAGCAAAAGTCTAGAGTAGCACATTGGAGGACAGAGTGGAAGTGGCTGTTTACCAAGCAGGGCTATGAGATGAGCGCATCTGATCCCCATTAATCCTGACGGTCAGTTGATTAGCCCTGTTCAACAGCTGGGGACACTAAGGTGTGGAGGGACGGGCTTGCTTACCCCGGACGATGCTGACAGTGTGGGCCCAGCCCGGTCCCACAGTCACCAGGAGGAGGCTCCTGAGTGGGCAGGCGCCGAGGTGCAGCGCAGAGAACGTCTGGGACCCTGGCACAGACTCCTCAGGAAGGAAACAGAGAAAGGTCCACAGAGACTCAAGCAGCACAGAAGAAGGTCACCCACAAGTTAAAAATAGATGTTTGTGCTCTATCGTCCCAGCGTGCTAAAAATCCAGCTCGCTCACACGCACGGCCTGATGTGAGACCGGCCTCCTTCAGCACTGGGCTAAGGGAGAGAGGCACCTGCCCCTCTCCTGACAATAGCAGGCTCGGCAGCTATTCTTCAATGTACTTGACACTCCTCCGTGAGGATTAAGCTACACTCTGTCGGCACTGGGTAAGTTTAATCCCGACACAGCTAACCGTGTCGATCTGCAGTGAACAAACAACTTACTTTGGATGATTCTGTCACGGACAAAGACCCTGAATCTCCCAGCAAAGCTTAGTGACACGACTTACCTTTCTGTTTTCATTTCAGGTACACTGGCCCATATGGTTTAATTTACCTGCTGATAATGCCTTGGAAAGACCACCAGGGGGCCCCACACCATTTTCGGCTTTATAGGGATGTGAATTTCCCTTTGATGACAAAGGTGATGGTGAAATAAAACAAGGATCTAAAACAGATGCCTGTGTGTTTCCTGGGAGTGATAAGGTCAGGAACTGCCGCTCTGTGTCAGGTGAGGGAGTAACAGAGAGAATGGCACCAACTCCTGAGACAGGACCTGATGCATGGTGCAGCCACCGCCTGTGGCCATGGAAATTTCAGGGAATGCAGGCCCCAGTTGCATGGTACAGCCGCCATCCGCGACCACAGAAATACCAGGGAATGCAGACCCTCAGTCACATGGTACAGTTACCATCGGCGGCCACAGAAATTCCAGGGAAGGCAGACCCTCAGTCACATGGTACAGCCACCATCTATGGCCATGGAAATGTCAAGGAATGCAGACCCCAGTCGCATGGTGCAGCCACAGCCTGCAGCCACAGAAATTCCGGGGAACACAGACCCCAGTTGCATGGTACAGCCACCAACTATGGCCATGGAAATTCCAGGGAACACAGACCCTCATTCACATGGTACAGCCACCACCTATGGCCACGAAAATTCCAGGGAACATAGACACCAGTTGCATGGTGCAGACACCACCTGCAGCCACAGAAATTCTGCGGAATGCAGGCCCCAGTCTCTAAAGTGCTATTTGTTTTATGAACTTCTCTGCAGTGAATGTGGAAGAGTTTCTCTCGGTGCAGAGCTCAATATCCAGAAGGGAAGTCGGCCCTAAGAATGCCTTCTTCCTCTTCAGAGCTCAGGGCCCAGGGCTGACGCCCTTGGGAGGGGTCCTTGTTCAGCAACTGTGCCTGTGGAGGGTTCCCCAACACTCACCGTGCACCTCCTAGGAGTAGAGGCTACAACAGGGAGCCAGAAATCAAGCTCTGCTCAGACAACAGTGAGCTGATGGCCCTCCACTCTAAGTTCCAACCGCATGGAGTGTGTATTCCATGAATGCTTGTTCAATGAATGATTCATATAAAGTCACCTGTGCTGACCTTTGCTGGTCTGCTGACTGTGGGCTTCAGAGCACAGACCTCATTCCTGGAGCAGCCAGTCCTTCCCAGAGTGATGGCTGCTGGAGGACAAAGCCCAGGGCTTCTGTCCTGCAGCAACGCGCTCAGGACCCTGCGCTGGGTACGCTGGGGGCCTCTCCAGCAGGAGATCCCTAGTCCTGACCTTGCAATACCAGTGAACCCCAGGGGAGTCCCAAGTGCTCAAAATCAAGTAAATGTCCATTGTGATTTAACATATCAATTTTAGAAGAAAGGACAGGTTGCCGCCTCCCTCCTAAAACTAGGGACCATAAATCGATCCACGGCCGTAACTGAGGCTCTGCCTTAAATCCTGCTAAACCTACCAGCCAAACACTCAAATTTACATTAGAGTTAAAGGAAAAAAAAAAAAAACTAAACCAAACACGTGTAAGAAATGGTCAAGTAACCTGTGATACATCAACCCAAAGATTAAACATTAAAACAATGAAGTAGCAAGATTTTTTTTTTTTTTTTTTTGAGACAGAGTCTCGCTCTGTCGCCCAGGCTGGAGTGCAGTGGCGCAATCTCGGCTCACTGCACGCTCCGCCTCCCGGGTTCACGCCATTCTCTGGCATCTGCCTCCCGAGTAGCTGGGACTACAGGCGCCCGCCACTGCGCCCCGCTAATTTTTTCTATTTTTAGTAGAGACGGGGTTTCACCATGGTCTCGATCTCCTGACCTTGTGATCCGCCCGCCTCGGCCTTCCAAAGTGCTAGGATTACAGGCGTGAGCCACCGCGCCCGGCCTGCAAGATATTAAAAGAATATAAACTCTATGTACATCATGGTTAAATGTTCTAAAATTACACAGAGAAAAAGACTGGAATGGAAGGGGGTTAGGTTTACAGGTACTTTTTTTTTTTAATTTTAAATATTACTTCTCTAATGTATGATTTGACTAACCAGATAATTCAGGGAAAAAAAAAATTGCATTATGCCTATAGATAAATATGTAAAGAATTCTTCTCTCTGATGCCAGTGGAATTAGTTTGGATCTGGCCTACAGTCTTCAATCTTTTAATTAAGACACAAAAACCATCTGTCAAGCTATGAGAAAAAAAAAAAGATTTAAAACTAGGAGCCCTGAAGAAAAGGACCCGCGGTGTATCACAGCGTCTCTCCACGCCTCTCCACCCGGGACAGTGCTCCCTCTTTCCCCATTTTCATACCTACAGCACAAAGCACTTAGTAAAGAACTATCTCAATTCATGAGTCGCACAGCACAAAGGTCCGATGTCGCTGCCAAACATACCTTGCAGCCCCAAAACGAAGCGGCAACCCCCAGTGAAAGAAGAATGAGAGGCTGCTGGTTGTAATTTTAAATTTCGCAACTCAATGTCTTTGCACTTCCCTGCTTTCTTGGTTTCAAGGACTTATTAAAATTAACCCCCCTACTGGATATTGAAGAAAGAAAGCAGGACAGTTGTGCAGGCTCTGAAGAGGCAGGGCCCTTGTTCCGCGGCCACCGCTGTCTTTTTACCCACAGCAGAGGGGTTGACCAATTAGTCTCCCTTAGAGGGCGCTGTTTATGATCATCGCGAACAAATGGGTGCGGTTGCTTCTTTTGAGATGTAGCAAGTTCTGGGCCCTCAGCAGAAAAAATAAATAAATAAATAAACAAACAAACAAAAAAACAGGGCACTGGCACAATAGTCTTAACCTCTGCGTGACACACACACAGAAGGAAAATTAAAGCCCTGGAGGCGGGGACGTTCGGAAAGGGAAGGTGGAAGCAGGAAGGACGCCCACAGAATAGAGTGGTCAGAAACCGACCACGTCACCAAAGGGCGCCTTAGATGGTCCAGAGGACAAAATGCCCCTCTTCCCAGGGTAAACACCCATTTGCCAAACTAAGCCAGTGACGGCAAGCAGGAGTTTGCTTTTTTTTTAAGGCGTCGAGTAACGATGAGAAGAGCAAGAAATGAGCTTAATAATAGGACTGACAGGGCCCTGGGCTGGTGACTCAGCTGATGCGCACAGCATCAAAACCCACGTTCCTCAATGCGCTCCCTCTGCAATTCAGGACAGCACTACAACTCACCCCATCAATCACTGCTTAAAAAAGCAGTTGTAAAAGAAGAGATGACCCATTTGAAAGCAGCTGGAGGAGGAAGACAGAGAGTGACTCGCAGAATCCAACCGCTTGGAGTCTCGGAACCATAACAAGAATATGAAACTAGCGGGTCCAGTGTGATGCAGAACAGAGACGCTGTCACCGCTCTCAGGAGGCTGAGCGGGAAGCCCGTGGCTCAGGCTCCACAACGCCCTAATGGTGCCTGGAGCAGCCCACAGGCCTGTGTCCTTCGTGTGGGTTCACCTTCCTAGTTTCCTGGGGAAATTCAATGTACAGCATTTATTCGCCAAGAAAAGAACATTCAAATCAAACTACTGTCATAACTCTGAAGGACTCTTAACACTCCAGTACACACGTTCAAAAGCCTACAAATATCAGTGCTGCCACTGTGCAGGCAACAATGTTTTTGATGCATCATGCACGTAACCAGTAACGATGTTTTCATGTTGTCCGTAGCCATCTCATTCAGGATACTTAAATATCTGACGACTTCACACTTAGTTATCTGTGACTTTCAAATAGATTTAAAAAGGCTACCTGGCCAAGAAGGCCTCGCCCTCCTGATCCCGGGCACCGGCGCCCCTACGTGCACCCGGGGCCTGGGGAGCGCAGTCCCCACCACCTCCTGCTCTTCAATGTTAAATGCCCTCCCGGCGCGCCCGCGTCGTGGGCCCAAGCTCGGGCCCCTCCTGGAGAGTCGCTTCCACATTGCAGGGCAGGGGAAGCCCAGAGCCCGCGCCGCGGCGCCGCTGACGTCCCGGAGTCCCCGCTTCCTGGTCCTTCGCGTCCGCAGAGGCTGGCGGGGAGGGCCTGGGACCCATTTTAGTTTTCAGTTTTGTCACGAGCCGGAAGGCGACAGCACATGCGAGCGCAAGAAACCCTTTTTGTAAATCTTCCAGCGGAAACGCGAGGGGCTGCCGGACCGCCTCGGAGACGCCAGGCGGGAACCCAGAGCACCCCCGCCGCGTCCTGCATTGCAGCAGCCGGGACCGTGCCCACGCCGCGCGGGGCACGAGGCGACAGGAGGCGGGCAGGGACCCGGCCGTTTCTTCCTCGACATGCTGGGTGGTGGCGTGGGGCGGAGTTGGGGGCCGGGGGGGCTACTTAGGAAGTGATCGCGCTGTACCCTCGCTTCGGAGGGGAAGCCCGGCCCCGTCCTACCGCTCAGAGGCAGAACGACCCCCGAGGGCCCTCCAGGCGACCCCCTCTGCCAGGCTCAATTTAAAACATAAACCGGAGGGAATGGAAAGCTCACTATCTTCCGGATGGAGGTTCCTACCGCCATGTCCCTTTCTTCTCCGCCCCACCCGGCAAGGACCCCGGGGCTGCCTTGACGGCTCACGCTGCCCCGCAGGTACCCCTGCACTGCCGCCCCCGGGCACCGGCTTCGACCTAGTTCTCCCGATCGCTTCCCCGCTCTTCTCCCCGGTTCTTCCCATCGCTTCCCCATCTTTCCCCGGGTCCTCCCATCGCTCACCACCCTTCTGCCCTGTCCTCCCATCCCCTTCGCCCTGTTCTCCCTCTCTCCCTCCGTCCCTCCCTCGCCGCCTGGAGGAGGTCGCGCACCTTGAGCATCCCCGCCGTTGGTCAGCACGCCGATGGCCTTGTCGGCCCCGGAGAGGTGCTCCAGGAACTTCCGCAAGGAGCCCTTGGGGGCCCGGGAGTCGTCCGCGTCCTTGGCGAGGAGGCCGAGGAGAGTCGCTAGTCCTGGTGTGCAGCAGGCAATGGGGACCCTGCCGGCGCGCGCCCGACTCGGAACCGCTGCCCCGCCCGCGCCCCCGCCCGGCGCCAGCGCCAAAGGGCGGAGACGGGTGGGGCCAGGGCGCACGGGAGGGGCTGCGGGGGCGGGGGCGCGGCTAGGGGCAGGAGCAGGGATAGGGGCAGGGGCTGGCGGGGGGGGCGGGTATGGGCAGGAGCACCTACGCGGGGGTCGTCGTAGGTGGGGGCCGCGCTAGCGGTGGGGGAGGTCGCAGAGAAGACCACAAGTGGGCGGGGTCCCTGCGGGTGGGGTCGCGTTACTGGTGCGCGAGCCTCGCGGGTGGGTTAGAGGACTCTGGTTGGGGGCTTTAGAGATGCCTGGAGCGGCACGGGTGGGGGCAGGGGCAGCGTCCGGGGGAGGGGAGTCCGCAGTGGGGCGAGGTCACATCGTTTGCGGGGCGCTCCAGGACGGGGCGGAATGGAACACGAGGAGCATCTCCTGGGAGGGCAAGGGAGACTGTGAGTGGGCGCGAACGCCGGGGCGGGTGGAAACCCCGCACTTGCGGGGAGCGCCGATGGCGGGGCGGGGTGGATTTGGGGCGCGGAGACCCCACCTGGACACGGAGGCTCGCGGCAGGCCCGGCCGCTCCTGCTGTTGTCGGCGCGGAGCCCGAGCGCACGCACAACTTCTTGTTAACTGCAGGATTCCTCCTGGGGCTGCGCTGGGAGCACAGGGGCGCGGCTTCCTCGATCCCCGCCCCCAAGTTTTCTCTGCAGCCTGAGGTCGGGAAGGACGCGCGGAGAGTGGATCCTTCAGGTCGTGGGAAAAGCTGAGCGCGGCGGGCTTAGCCATGACGAAACTGCGATTTCCCGGGCCCACGGGGGCTGTGGCGCTCCTGGGCCACCAACCCGACCCTATGGGAGAAGCAGCCTTGGGGTGGAGGAGGGTGTCTGGGCGCGACCCTCAGAGACGCCTGGGCGCGTGAAAATCAGAGTGGGGCAGGAGGAGGCGCAACAGGACTGGCCTCACGGGGAGGCGGGACGACCCTTCCTCCCCAGGGACACGCGCGCTGCTGTATGCTCTGCCGACCTCGGCTGACTTCACTGGCCAATGCCACGTGCTGAAATACGCACACGCAATGCGCTGTGCGGCTGTGCATCCACAGCTTAACAGCCTGGTGCCAGTTACCCTGCGATGGGAGAGGGGGCAGCCCCAACAAAAGCAAGGGCTCATGGGGCCCCGGTTCCTTCAGTGCCACCCCCACGAAGAAGGGCTCCCAAACGGCCCCACTCGAGGGCTTACCGGAGGATGGTCCTGCGCAGTGGGTGTTTGTTGAACAGATAAGAGACAACAAAAGAGACTAAGAAGAGGTTTGTTCTATGAACCGGGGAATACGAAGCAATCGCAAAGGAGAGTCTCGCCAAAGGGCAATCCTGGGGAAAAGATGGAGAGGCATGGATTTTTCTTGGATGTGTGCCTTATCCTGGGGCTCACCCCGCTGAGCATCAAATATTCATTGCAAAAGAGGAAAAAAAAATATGCTGCGGACAATGCTGGATGGTCTGCTCTCTCGTTTGGCCAGAATGAACGGGGAAATTCCTAACCCCTCGTGGTCCTCAGATTCACCTGTCCTATGCACACCCCCACGAAACCACTGAAGTCCAGTTTCTGCCAGCGCAGCCAGGGAATATGTATTTTTAAACAAGCCACCTAGGTTACTCTGATGAATGCAAAGTCGGAGAGCGCTGCTCTCATGCGCTGAGCCTGAGCATTATTCTATTAATAAAAAAGGAGAGGAGAATCCTGGGTGTCTTAAGGTGGCAGTTGAGTGGCCTTTGCCTTCTGGCGGGCAGAAAAGCAGACCGAGGCTCTAAGCACCTGCACCACCGCTGGGCTCAGGATCCGTGCTGGAGAATAGAAGGGCTAATTTAATTATTCATGCCTTTTTAGAGCATATTACATGTGGAGAAGGTGGGGCACACTGAATTTTATTTTAGCCACATACCCCTTATCTCCTTATACAATTGATATTTTTATATTGAACATTAGGGGATTGGTCATTTGTCTTCAAATTGTCTATAATACAGAAAACGATAGACACAACCTAACAGTTCAAACACAATGAGTTAAATAAATGATGGTAAAAATAGACGCTGTAATAATGGTTAGTTGCTGTTACCACTACGAAGATAAGTGTCTACTGACATGGGAATATGTTCAGGACATACAAATAAGTGAAAAGGCAGGCCTAGACACAGTGTGAGCCTGTGTGTGCGAGTGTGTGAGTGTGTGTGTGTGTCTGCATATATATGTAAATGTTTCTGAACATTTTATTTCCTTTCTTTTGCTTAGTATAGGTAATGCCATTTTTTCTCTCCGATGAACAGGTATTGCTTAGGGAATAGAAATAGTTAATTAAAAACAATAAAATTTAGAGTGTTAAGACCCCCAAGGTTACAGATTATGTTCAAAAGTTTGTCTGTATATAAGGGCTGGGGTCAGGGTGGTCACTGACGGTCCTCATAAGTCTGTTCTCATGAGTTTGGCCCATTGCTCAGTCAGGGAATTAACATATATTAATATATACCTGTAGCTAAATGGAAAAGAATAGCTATGGCTTTTTTTTTTTTTTTTTTTTTTTTTTTTGGCAAGTCATGTATTTTAATGGTGCTACACCTAGAGGTTTTTTTTTTGTTTTTTTTTTGTTTTTTTTTTTTTTAATCTTTGGCCTTAGCAATTAATCTTCTAGTTCAACAGGAAGATATTGTCATGCGTGTCCCTGTGAAGAGACCACCAAAGAGGCTTTCTGTGAGCAACATGGCTGTTTATTTCACCTGGGCGCAGGTGGGCTGAGTCCGAAAAGAGAGTCAGCAAAGGGAGATAAGGGTGGGACCGTTTTATAGGATTTGGGTAAGTAAAGGAAAATTACAATCACAGGGGGGTTGTTCTCTGGCGGGCAGGAGTGGGGGTCACAAGGTGCTCAGTGGGGAAGCTTTTTGAGCCAGGATGAGCCAGGAAAAGGAATTTCACAAGATAATATCATCCCTTAAGACAAGGACCAGCCATTTTCACTTCTTTTGTGGTGGAATGTCATCGGTTAAGGCGCGGCATTGCATTTCCACTTCTTTTGTGATTCTTCAGTTTGTTCAGGCCATCTGGGCGTATACATGCAAGTCACAGGGGATGCCACAGGTTGGCCTGGGCTCAGAGGCCTGACAGATATTACATGCTGTGCTGACTGTACAGCTTCCCCCCAGTAGGACCTAAGGTGTGTGTTTGTTCTTTATTGTCCCTTGACAGGTTAGTCCAAACTGTGGCCCACACCAGCACACAGTTATACCACAGGAATGATTACTCCTTGGGCCAGGAGTTCAGGCAGGCTTCACTGGGCCCTCTGCCCCAGGCGCTCTCCGCGGCTGCAGCAGGTGTCTGCCCAGGGCTGCCGTGTCTTCTGAAAGCTCAGGCTCATCAGGGGAGGAGCTGCTTCCACGCTCGCTTCTGTGTTGCTGGCAGGATTCTATTGCTTGCAGGCTGTTGGACTGAAGGCCCCAGTCTCTCCGTGGCATCAGCTTAAGGCCTCCATCTGCCCTGGGCAGGTGACTGGCTATGCCAGAACTAGCACCTATCAAGACCCAGGGGGAGAGGACCAGTGGACGGAACCTGCAGCCCTCCCAATCCAATCTCAGGAGAGACCGCCATCTCTTTTGCCTGCTTCTATTCATTAGAAGTGAGCCGCTGAGTCCAGCCCTCTTCGAAGGTCTGGCTGTGAACACTAGGGGCAGGGGCCAAGGGGAGCCACTTGGGAGGGGAGGTGCTGCCTGGGACCTGCCTAGGACAAGGTGAAGGAGAACATGCATAGGGACAGATGCCCTTCCCACTTCCCCTCTGTGGTGAGCGCAGGAGCTGCAGATGTGCCCTAAAGGAATTGTGGCATCCCAGGAGGGAAGCAGCTCCCAGCCATGAGGGCACCATGACCCAGTGCCCCAGCAGGTCGGGCTACACGTTCCAGGGCTCCCTGAGCTGCAGCCTCTTCCCCTTCCCTGCCGTCTCTGCCTGTGCATGGAGTGGGCATCTCAAATCTGCAGGGGCCACACTGAGCTCAGGCCTCTGCATCCCCGCACAATCCCCCACCGCTCAGTCTTCCTCACCTCAGCTCCTGGTGACTCCATCCTCCCAGGGGTTCAGGCTGAAGCCTTGCAGTGCTCCTCTGCCCCGGCATCTAAGTCCCTCAGGAAAGTCCCTCTTGGCTCTTCATTGCATCTGGAGCCACTGGGGCCAAGCCACTGCCTCTGATCTGGACCGGCACAGGCTCCCTCCCCATCCCATGCTCTGCCCCCACATCCTCCCCACCTCCATGCCTCAGGTGTGCTCAACTTCAAAGTCAGGGTGCACCTATCAGGAGGTAATTCAGGCATCTTCTCTGCCGACTTGGAGTCACAGGCCCCACACATAGTACACTGGCCTGTCCTCTGGTCCTTTCAGATCCTGGTGCTGCCCAGAGGCCCATGCGGGCACCCGACAACCTCAGGCCCAGCCTGCTCTTTCCTCAGCCCAGGCCCTCCTCTCCCTACCCACTCTGCCCACCTTCCTCAGGTCTGTCCTGCAAGGTCTCCTGCATGGTGAGGACTCCCCAGATCACCCTCTTAGAAATTCTGGGCTCTATGCACACTCCTGTTCCCTCCCTGCTTCTCTTAAACATCCTCATCATTGTCACACATGGGGCATTTCACCTATCTGCTGGGCTTCTCCAGAAGTCCCCCTGCTGAACTCTGAATGCCGTGGATTCAGAGATCTTTGACTATTCCCTGCTGCAGGCCCAGGGCAACAGCAGAGCCCACGACAGAGTCAACCTGTCATGGGTGCTGCTGAGTGAATGAATGAAGGAGTGAGTGAAGGAGTAAATGAGTGAGTAAATGAGTGAATGGGTGAGTGAGTGAGTCAGTCAGTGAATGAGTGAGTGAGTGGATGAGGGAAGAAGTAAATGAGTGAGTGAGTGGGTAAATGAGCGAATGAGTGAACGTGACTGAGTGAGTGAATTGCTGAGTGAGTGAATGAGTGAGTGAGTGAACGGCTGAGTGAATAAGTGAGTAAGTGAATGAATGAGCGACTTAGTGAATGAGTGGGTGAATAAGTGAGTGAGTGAGTGAGTGAGTGAATGAGTGAGTGACCGAGGGAATAAAGGAGTGATGAGTGAGTGAGTGAATGAATGAATGAGTAATGAATGACTTAGTGAATGGTTGAGTGGGTCAATGAGTGAGAGAACAAATGAGTGGGTGAGTGAGTGAATGGGTGAGGGAAAGAATGAGTGAATGAGTCAATGAGTGAACAAGTGAGTGTTCGAGTGAGTGAAGAAGTGAGTGAGTGAATGAACGAATGAGTGAGTGAATGAGTCAATAAAGGAGTGAGTGTGTGAGTAAAGGGTGAGTGAATGAGTGAGTGAGTGAGTGAATGAGTGAAGAGGTGAATGAGTGAGTGAATGATTGAGTGAGTGAATGATTGAGTGAATGAATGAGGAAATGAGTGAGTGCGTGAATGGGTGAGTGAGTGAAAGAGTGAGTTAGTGAATGGCTGAGTGAGTGAATGAGGGAATGAATGAGTGAGTGAATGGGTGAGTGAATGAGTGAGTGAATGGCTTAGTGAATGAGTGAGTGATTGAGTGAGTGAATGGGTGAGTGAATGAGTGAGTGTGTGAGTGACTGGGTTAGTGAATGAGTGAGTGAATGAGTAAATGAATGAGTCACTGAGTAAAAAGGTGAGCGAATGAGTAAACGACTGAGTGAATGAGTGAGTGAGCGAGTGAAGGAGTGAATGAGTGAGTGAGCGAGTGAAGGAGTGAATGAGTAAGTGAGTGAATGAGTTAGCGAGTGAATGAATGAGTGAGTGAATGAGTGAGTGGGTCGCTCAGAGGAGATGAGGACTGGAGCTGCCCTCTGACTCTTACAGTAGACAGGAGTTGAGGGAGGAGTCTGAAGGGCGGGAAGTGCCCACTCGGTACACATACCCTGCTCCACACATCCCCAAGAAACCCAATCTCACCAGAGTGGTCTCTTGAGAATTATTAGTAACAACCTTTTTTTCCCAATATTTCCCATGTGCAGGATGATTTCTTTCTTTCCTTTAAAATGCCAATCGTTTTTTGGACTTGGAATTCTCCACTGCTGGTCCACGCCGCCACTGTATTCTCCCATAGGGGCATCCTCCGAGTTGGAGAGAGAGTCATTCCCAGGAATGGATAAAAGCCAGAAGGGCATCATCAGGTGGGACACCTTCTCCTATCATCCTCCCCTTCCTGCCTGGGTTACCCTGAGTGACTTGGTTTGGAGGTCTACAAAATGCGGACGCATCAAGTTTGGATAAAAGCCTAAGCAGTTTAAGAGGTTGCAGTGCTAGCAGGAAGGTCTTTGGCTCCCAGCACCCTCCTCCCCTCCAGTCTCTGCTGGACCCAGGACTCTGACTCCACCTTCGGCCTTGGGGGTTTCCTTCCTTCCTTCCCAGCCACTGAGCCGCCTTGGACTAATCTGCAACCTCAGAGACACAGCCTTCCTCCTTTCCTCCTGCCTCTTCCTCCCTTCTCACTTTCCTTCTGCATCTTTCAGGACTTTGGAAAGTCCAAGAATAAGCAAAACCGTAGACCAGAAAACGCTGCCTTCAGCCCATTCCCCTCCCACCAGCTTCCCTTCAGATTCCTTGATCTTTCAAAATTATTTTGCTTTGTATCTAGATGCGAAACTTTATATAGAAAACAGGTGGGGTTGGTTCCTTGACCGGGTACAGTGGCTCACACCTACAATCCCAGCGCTTTAGAGGCCAAGGCGGAAGGATTGCTTGAGGTCATATGTTTGAGACTAGCCTGGGCAACACAGGGAGACCTCGTCTCTACAAAATTAAAAAAAAAAAAAAAATTAGCCTGGAGTGATGGCACATCTGTAGTCCCAGCTACTTGGGAGGCTGAGGCAGGAGGATCACTTGAACTCAGGAGTTTGAGATTACAGTGAGATATGATTATATCACTGCACTCCAGTTTGAGCAAGAGAGTGAGACACTATCTCCTAAAAAAAATAAAAATAAAAAGTGTTGGATTCCATATCCAAGCCCACAGCCAACTGCGACATGCGGATCTTTTATTTTTATAATCCGCCTCTTTTGTCTAAGTGCCAAATGGCACTCACATCGTGTGTAACTACTTCCACCTTTGTCTGGCTTCTCTTTCCTTATGTATTAAGAATCAGGTTGCATAGAGTTCTGAAAAAATAAAATAATAAATCAGCTGTGTGCGTGGCTCAGGTCTATAATCTCAGTGCTTTAGAAGGCTGACACAAGGATTGCTTGAGACCAGGAGTTCGAGACCGGCTTTGGCCACATAACGAGATCCTGTCTCTACAAAAAAATAAAAAAATAATAATACAACATTAGCAGGACATGGTGGCGCACCTGTAGTCCCAGCTATTCGGGTGGTGGAGGCCTGAGGATTGGCTTGAGCCTGGGAGGTTGAGACTGCAGTGAGCCATAATCATACCACTACACTTTGGCCTGGGTGACAGAGTGAGACTCTATTTCTATATAAATAAATAAATAAATAAATAAATAAATAATAAACAAAATAAAACCAGGTAGAAGCTTCCCAAGACTTTGATGCAGAAACAGGTTGCCCTGAACCAATTAAAATTAATACCTCAAAACTAGAAATGAAAGAAAGAAGTTGCATTATTTCTGTAAAGTATGAGGCCATTACAAGTTTTACTTTCTCTAGGACATTTTCTCAGTGGTGTTGACGGAAGTCTACTTCACAGAATGACTTCATCTCCTGAGCACGTTGGAGAACGATGATTAAAGAGACTTCCTGGCACTCCCGATACTTTTAGTGTCACATGGAAACAGCAAGAGCCATATGTGTGAAATGGATGGTATAAAAGCGGAAGACACTGGTTTGTTCTTTCACGAACATCATCGGAACATTTCCCTAATGACTAGCATTATGTCAGAAAATTGGGGGAGAGAGATGGTTCTTTATTGGCAAATCAGTTACATAAATTTCCCAGTTAGAAAAACAATCATGATTTTAGCCATGTCAGATGAGGTCAGATATGTCCTATGCTTCAGTTATGCAATGCTACCTCTGAATATTGATTGACAGGTATCTTCCAGAGACCTGTGACCTGTCACTGTGTACAAGCTTGAATTCATAACTACCAGTCCTTGAAGCTCCCTTGCTGCCCGAGCTGAACTGAAGTGGCGCCCGACTGAGGCATTCAAGGGAAAATTCACTGAAATATTTGAAACCACCGCCATGAACAAGAATGCTCTTCCTGTGTGCCAGAATGTACACCCACAGTGTTATCTTGTTAGTTGTATATGCCAGCATCCTGCAGGAGCTTTTATGATTTTTGGGTGTCAACATTGAGATTCTAATGTAAGCTGCAGACCTCTTCCTCTGCCTGCAAGCACGCCCACCCACAACCACGTGTTGCCTGGTTTAGAGAACTCCTGAGCCTGAGGCTGTGGCCCCCTGCAGGAGGAGGAGTGAAGCCCAGACCAGGAACAGGGTCAGAGCTGCGGTCACTCATCCAGGGGTGGACAGCTCTGCATTCTTGGGTGAAGGGGTGGCCTGCCCCTCCACACCTGTGGGTGTTTCTCGTTAGGTGGAACGAGAGACTTGAGAAAAGAAATAAGACACAGAGACAAAGTATAGAGAAAGAAAAGCGGGGGCCCAGGGGACCGGCGCTCAGCTTACAGAGGACCCACGCCGGCACCGGTCTCTGAGTTCCCTTAGGATTTATAGATAATTATCTTTACCATCTTAAAGATAAGGGAGTGGCAGGACAATAGGATCACTGTAGGGAGGAAATTGGCAGTAAGACATAGGAACAAAAATCTCTGTGACATGAATAAGTCTAAAGGAAAATGCTGTGCCTTGAGATGCATATGCAAACATCTCCATAAACCTTTCAGCATTATTGTTTCAGTCTATCACATGGGGAGAAACCTTGGACAATACCTAGCTTTCCTAGGCAGAGGTCCCTGCGACGTTTGGCCGTGTAGGTGTCCCTGGGTAGTTGAAATTAAGAGAATGGTGATGACTTTTAACGGGCAAGCTGCCTTCAGGCACTTCTTTAACAAAGACACGTCCTGCACAGCCCAAAATCCATTAAACCTTGAGTCACCGCAGCACATGTCTCTTGCAAGGACAAAGTTGGGGGTAGGGTCACAGATTAACAGTGTCTCAAATACAGAACAAAATGAAGTCTCTTATGTCTACTTCTTTCTATATAGACACAGTAACAGGCTGATCTCTCTTTCTTTTCCCCACACTTGGGAGGGCCCAGATACCTTCTTCTCTTGGAAGACCAAGCCCAGAGCCTTGGTGGTCTTTGAACCCAAATAGACTTTGTGGTCTAGGGAATGAGAGCCCCACTCACCAGGGAAGAAATTGGGGATCTTGGTCCTGAGTTTGTGGGGCAGACTTTTGCCATTTTCCTCCCCCTTTCCCTGCCATGCCCTATTTGAAAAGAAGTCACTTCCATTTCAGTAAGCCAAGATTGAGCCACTGCACTCCAACCTGGGCAACGGAGTGAGACTGTCTCAAGAAAAAAAAAAAAATCAAAAAAAACAAAAAACAAACAAACAAAAAAACAGATCACTTCAAAGCCTCCCTGTTCAAACAGTTGATACTTCAACAACAGCATTTAAACCGTATGGGTCACTTACTTACACATGGATTTTCTTTCACTTCTGTCACCCCTTAGACAGCAAGACCAACCCCTCCTCCTCTCCTCCCACCTCCTCCTCCTCAGCCTACTCAATGCAAGAATGAGGAGAAGAACCTCTATGATGAGTCACTTTATGAATAGTAAACACATTTTCCTTATGATGGCTTTATTTCCTCTAGCTTACTTTACTGTAAGAATACACTATACAATACATATAACACACAAAATGTGCGTTAACCTACTCTCTGCGTGATCACTGAGGCTTCCACACAAGAATAGGCTACTAGTAAATTCCTTTTGGCGTAGTCAAAAGCTATTTTCTGAATTTCAACTGTATGGTGGGTTGGTACCCCTAAGCTCTGCATTGTTCACGGGTCAATTGTATTGCTTAAGAGGTGGTCATTGGAACACTCCTTAGGGGCTATTATTATTATTTTTTTGAGACGGCGTCTCGCTCTGTCGCCCAGGCTGGAGTGCAGTGGCCGGATCTCAACTCACTGCAAGCTCCGCCTCCCGGGTTTACGCCAATCTCCTGCCTCAGCCTCCCGAGTAACTGGGACTACAGGTGCCCGGTACCTTGGCCGGCTAGTTTTTTGCATTTTTTTAGTAGAGACGGGGTTTTACCGTGTTAGCCAGGATGGTCTCGATCTCCTGACCTCGTGATCCGCCCGTCTAGGCCTCCCAAAGTGCTGGGATTACAGACTTGAGCCACCGCGCACGGCCCAAGGGGCTATTTTTTTGTTTAAAAAAGTTTTTGCCACAATGGGCCACTCATTTAAGGCCCTAGGATTCCTCACTTCTGAGCTCCTGCTGCCATAGACCAAGTGCTGGTCATTTCTGTTGCTCAACATACTTGTCACTTCCATCCATCACAGGACCCACTCTGACCTTCCAGGAGCTGCTCCTTCCACTGCCTGTGATCCTGAGGGTCAGCACGTCCAGTCAGGCCAAGTAGCAAGATCAGTCCTCTCCTCTGCCCCAGTTCATGGATGGGCACAGGATGCGGGTGGTGGGGGTAGTCCACCCGGTTCCTGCTAATACTAATGGATCATCAGGTGGGGAGAGTCAGCTTGCATAGTGAAACCAAAGAGAGCTGCGAGATGGAGAGTGAGAGTGAGAAACCAAGAGAATGAGACACACACACACGCAGAGAGAGAGAGAGAGACACAGAAAGAAAAAAAAGGAAAGAAAGAAAGAAAGAAAGAAAGAAAGAAAGAAAGAAAGAAAGAAAGAAAGAAAGAAAAAGAAAGAAAGAAAGAAAGAAAGAAAGAAAGAAAGAAAGAAAGAAAGAAAGAAAGAAAGAAAGAAAGAAAGAAAGAAAGAAAGGAAGGAAGGAAGGAAGGAAGGAAGGAAGGAAGGAAGGAAGGAAGGGAAAGAAAGAAAGGAAGGAAGAAAAAGAAAGAAAGAAGGAGAGTGAGAGAGACAGAGAGAGAGAGACAGAAAAAGTCAGAGAAGCAGAGACACAGAGAGACATAGAAAGATGGTAAAAGAGATGAGGGGAAGAGAGAGACAGAGACACACACAGAGTCTTAAAAAGAGACAGAGCAACCAGAAGAGAGGCACAGAGAGGGAGAAACAGAGACAGACAAAGTGAGAGGCAGAGAGAGATGGAAAGAGAGATGGGGAGAGAGATGGAAAGAGAAATGGGGAGAGGGACAGAAAGAGAGAAGCAAAAGCACAACATTCCTTGAATTGCTTCTCCCTGAAGTCACCATTCTATTTCTGTACTTCCAGTTGCCACCAAGAATCTTTCTAAGTCACCTGTCCTCCTTCCTTCCCCATCTTCCTCACGCACTCTTACTAAAGCCTCCTGAAATCTGCCTTCCCAATGACAACTCCTCCTGGAAATGTCACAACTGACTTCCAAACAACCAGCAAATAAAAAAGGTTTTTAAAGCAATTACTTCCACCAGTTTCTCAGTTTAACTAATGTTATGGTGCTGTTTCTTAATACCTCTCTCAAAAATCTTTCTCTTTGTTTTTTATTTCTTTGCATGAATTCACATGAAAATAGAGCACAACATATTATAGTGAATATAGACTCTAAATGATGTTTTGTGCATACCTTATTATTAGTGATAAACACTGTATAAGTAATTTATGTTTGCCATTTCTTTCTTACTATGGTTTGAAAGTGTCCCCCAAATTTCAAGTGTTGGAAACTGAATCCCCTATGCAGTAGTGCTGAGGGGAGGGATCTTTAAGGGGTGATCAGGTCATGAGGGTTTCGCCCTCATGTGTGGACTAATGTTGTTATTGGGGGAGTGGGTTCCTTATCACAAGAGTTGGTCTGTTACAAAAATGAGTTTGACCCCTCTTACTCCTTCATGCTCTCTTGCCCTTCCACCTTCCTGTGGGATGACACAGCACAAAGGTCCTTGCCAGATGCCCACCACCCCTTCACCTTGTACTTCCCACTTCCAGGACTGTGAGAAGTGAATCTCTGTTTTTGTAAATTACCCAGTCTCAGGCACTCTGCTAAGAGAAGCAGAAAACAGGCTAACACAAAATGTTTTAGGATTCTCTTCCCTCACAGTTACAGTGAGAAGTTTATAGCTTTGTTTTGCTTTGTGGAAGATAAAATGCTAAATAGTAGGCATCATTTTGAAGGTTTCTCCTTGCATCCAAATATTTGATTCATTTTAAAATTTCTATGACACTGAGTTGTTGACCCTTGCTTCTGATGCCTCAGAGATGTCTGGAAGAAAACCACGGAGGAAACCTTGAGTGCCATGTAATCCGTCTTATCTAAGTGCCCTCTGGACTTCGAGAAGGCTCTTTCTGTGAAGCATAGAGCTAACAATGTAGCCCAGCTCAAGACACTTTCCTGGAAAAGTTTTCAGAACACAGCCATTCCTGGGGAGCATCACAGCTTTTAGACTTCACAACAGGCACCAGAGAGCAGTCAGAAGACCATGGCATATTTTGCCTGAATTCCTTCCAGCATTTTGTTCCAGGAACCTTGAAACTCCCTCCCCCTGCACTTGGGTCTTAGGTTTCTCTTTCCCAACCCAAACAGACTAGTGTTTAAACAATCCCCAAGAAGATGATGTCTCAGCGTTACATATAATTGAATTGTAAATCTTCTCAATTCAGAAAGAAAAAGTATGGAAATAATTCAGAAGCCCTTGAGTTTTTAGCAAGAAGAATCTGCAGTAAGGGAGAGACTCTTTTTATCCTGGGAATTTCCGACGTGCTTCTTCCACATACGATCCTTGCTTGTGTCTCTCTCCAAGCCTGTCTGTGAATAACCCACTCATCCTTCCAAGCTCAACTAAAACGCCATGTGACAGAAACAGTCGGTTCAACATCCATTTCTTCCTCCTCTTCTGCCCAAAGCTCTGCACTAAATGCTTCATTTCCCAGCTGTCTTTGTACACCCATGTGGCCATGTTGGTGCATTCTGGGCCATGTGATATAAGTAGAATTGTTGAGCAGGACATCCAAAAGGACTTAAAAGAAGCCAAACTAGGCCGGGCGCGGTGGTTCAAGCCTGTAATCCCAGTACTTTGGGAGGCCGAGGCGGGTGGATCACGAAGTCAGGAGATCGAGACCATCCTGGCTAACATGGTGAAACCCCGTCTCTACTAAAAATACAAAAAACTAGCCGGGCATGGTGGCGGGCGCCTGTAGTCCCAGCTACTCGGAGGCTGAGGCAGGAGAATGGCATAAACCCGGGAGGTGGAGCTTGCAGTGAGCCGAGATCACGCCACTGCACTCCAGCCTGGGTGACACAGCGAGACTCCGTCTCAAAAAAAAAAAAAAAAAAAAAAAAAAAAAAAAAAAAAAAGAAGCCAAACTACTGAGTACGACGTTGTTTTATTTTTTCTTTTTCCTGTTGCTTTGAATGCAGCTGTGATTGCAGGAACAAAGCTGATCTCTTGGGGCATGAGGTGACCTAGAAGATACAACCACCTTCAGTCGAAGTGCCTGAGGGAATGATAGGAGAAGCTGGGCTCTCTGATAAGATCACAGATCCAGTGCACAGGGAGGACTGCCTGCCTTCAGATTCCTTTCATGTGAAAAGACAGACCTTTCTATGTGTGAGCCTCTGTTAGCTTGTGTCTTCTGTTTTATGCAGCCAAACTTAACCCTAACTGCCACATACTGTCTACTTCTATTTTATGATGCTCTCTCTAATCTCTTAGGTAATTGTGTCCCCCTAGAAACCTATGGAGAGCTGAAGGGGTTTTAGGATCATGGAATTCACCCTCCTTCTTTGGTAAAAGAGGACAAGGGCCAGAGAGCCGTGCGATGGCTGAGGCATGCGATTGTAAACCAAAAGGTACCTGAGACCGATCTCAATTAATTTAAAAGTTAATTCTGTCAAGGTTAAGGACATGCTTGGAAGAAAAAAACACGGAATCACAGAAACAGTCTGTGGTCTGTGCCTTCCTCCCAAGATGATTTTGAGGGCTTCAGTAGTTAAAGGGGAAGGGTGGGCTGGAGGAAAAGGGTGGGCTGGAGGGAAGGGTGGGCTGGATGAAAAGGGTGGGCTAGAGGGAAGGGTGGGCTGGAGGGAAGGGTGGACTGGAGGAAAGGGGTGGGCTGGAGGAAAAGGGTGGGCTAGAGGAAAAGGGTGGGCTGGAGGGAAGGGTGGGCTGGAGGGGAAGGGTAGGCTGGAGGAAAAGGGTGGGCTGGAGGGGAAAGAGGGAGCCTGTGGTCGTCCTCAGGTTGCAAGAGAAAGAGAGCAGGTGGGGAATGGTCAGTTATGTCTTCATCTCACAGGCGGTAAATCAGTCCTTTACATAAGATAAGGTGAACATAGACCAGCTTCCTGTGGAGATACGTAACCCTTTATCTGTAGCTATCCGCTTAGGAACAAAAGGAAAGGCAGTTTCTTGCATGATTCAGCTTCCAGCTTAATGCTTTTTTCTTTTTGGCTGTGAATTGGGGTCCTGAGGCTTCATTTTTCCCTGCACACTATATTGTATGTGAAAATTGTTGTCCAGGACCTAAAGTTGTTTACTTACTCTAGCTGCATCCCTTAGCTCAATTTCCATTTGGAGTGGCTTCTGGAAGGCTGGAATTGAAATCCACCAGTGCCCATTTCAAGGTGTTCCCAACATCGCCTGGAAAAAAGGAGCCCAGATACGCTTCCCTGTGGATGCAGGTCAGTCATCATAATGCACAGAAACAGCATTGACCTCAGCCTGGAGCCATTGTCCTGAAAGGGGATTCTTCCCAGCTCAGGCCTGAGACTGATCCCTGAGAAGCGGCCGCTCCATCCCTGAACCCTTCCTGCTTGTGTCTCCTCACTTCCTAGTGATCACGGCATTCAGGTTCAGAATGCCACAAGCCCATCCCACTGGAAGCTGCCGAGGTGCCTCCTACCACACAGGACACCCGGCACGGCAGCAGCATCAAGGGACGAGCAGGGAAGAGGCTGCAGTGATTTTGGGGAACAGCCTGAAAATCACCTGGAGCCTGGTGGCAGGTGGTCCCACCTCCTCCCCAATATTGGTTCCCAGAGAAAATGGCAATATGAGCAGCTCATGTCATCATTATTAGCAGAGTCTTTTTATTCTTTCCTTAAATTTTGCCATTAAATTGAGCTCTATAATAGGCCCATTTTCTTTTCTTTTCTTTTCTTTTTCTTTTTTTTTTTTAAGACAGAGTCTTGTTCTGTTGCCCAGGCTGGAGTGCAGTGAGACAATCTCAGCTCATGGCAAGCTCTGCCTCCTGGGTTCACGCCATTATCCTGCCTCAGCCTCCTGAGTAGCTGGAACTACAGGCGTCCGCCACCATGCCTGGCTAATTTTTTGTATTTTTAGTAGAGACGGGGTTTCACCGTGTTAGCCAGGATGGTCTCGATCTCCTGACCCCGTGATCCTCCCCCCTCGGCCTCCCAAAGTGCTGGGATTACAGGCGTGAGCCACTCCACCACGCCTATAGGCCCATTTTCTGCTTTTAATGCCACCAATACATGAAATTCCAGAGCTGCTTCTGTAAAAAGTTTCATTTTCATTATTTTATTATTCATTACATTAATTCTATTCTTTTATTCTCTTTGTTTTTTTTTTTTTTTTTTTTTTTTTTGAGACGGAGTCTCGCTGTGTCTCCCAGGCTGGAGTGCAGTGGCGTGATCTCGGCTCACTGCAAGCTCAGCCTCCCGGGTTCACGCCATTCTCCCGCCTCAGCCTCCCAAGTAGCTGAGACTACAGGCGCCCTCCACCACGCCCGGCTAGTTTTTTGTATTTTTAGTACAGACGGGGTTTCACCATGTTAGCCATGATAGTCTCGATCTCCTGACCTCGTGATCCACCTGCCTCGGCCTCCCAAAGTGCTGGGATTACAGGCTTGAGCCACCGCGCCCGGCCTTCTCTTTGTTTTTTTTAGAAGAACTTCAGCGAGAGAGGGGCTATCCCTGCTGCCTTGTGGCTGCAGAAGGAGAGAGAAGGAGCCTCTCCAAAAAAGGGTTTCATGAAAGCCCTGAGGCGAGATATTCACTTCAGAGGGTTCAGGACAAGGACACTCACTTTGTTCTGTGCGGTGTGGAGACACGGGTGAGCGTTCCTCAGTGGCACCAACTGGTTCCCTCTCGTCCTCAGCTGCCAGTGCCCTGGGGCATGTCATTTGGACAGAACACTTTTCCATGTCCTGCCATCCATTCCACGGAGGCCGGAGAAAAGGGTCTGGAGGCAGGAACATAAGGCTGATTCACCCTGACTTCGGAGAACCAAATCAAATGGAAACTCTTGAGCTATGACAGGAAATATCCTCTCCATTTACACAGGACATACACCGAGTACATGTCATTGTAATTGTACTTCCTCCTCTTCATTTACATAGGGTGCACACCAAGTAACCAATGGGAACCTCTAGAGGGGATTCCAACACCAGAGACTTCAGTAACGGGCTCCCTGTGCTCAGGCGCTCCCACCCTGTGGAGTGTGCTTTCCTTTTCCGTCAATCTCTGCTTTGCTGCTTCATTCTTTCCTTGCTCCATTTTTGCGTTGTGTCCAAGTCTTTGTTCAAGGCAGCAAGAACCTGGACACCTTCAACCAGTAACATTATCTTAATATCTTGTTTGAAAACTGAATTCTGTTTTTCATCTGTTCACCTAGTTTTCAGAAAATGACAGTGAAATACAACTTGGAACTTACCACAGCTTAATACGAGGGTCATTATGAGCTATACAACAGGTTTGATGTTTAAAAGTTTGCAACATTTTTGTTGCTCTTTCATTTACAAACTACAGTAAATATTTTATTTTTTATGTTTAATTATGAAATATATGACACGTAAGAGTCTATAAAATTTGGGTGGGCACGGTGGCTCATGCCTGTAATCCCAGCACTTTCGGAGGCTGAGGCAGGTGGATCATTTGAGGTCAAGTGTTCGAGACCAGCCTGGCCAACACGGTGAAACCCGTCTCTACTAAAAAAATACAAAAAGTTGGCTGAGCATCGTGGCAGGCACCTGTGATCTCAGCTACTCGGGAGGCTGAGGTGGGAGAGTTGTTTGAACCCAGGAGAGAGTAGTTGCAGTGAGCTGAGATCATGCCATTACACTCTAGCCTGGGCTACATGAGCAAAACTCTGCCTCAAAAACCAACCAACAAACAAAACTGAATGCATAATACCAAAGATTAATAATTGCACTGATGTCATCATCCATTAGTATCAACTGTCTTGAAAGGCTACAATATGCCCTTCCTTGATCACCTGGGTCTCCCTTCTTCACCCAGACATAGGACTAATGTGTTAACGTTTGTCTTGCTTTTCATAAGGTTTATCATTTCTGTGTATATTATTAAGCAATGTCATATGTTATGGTTTGTGAACTGTATATGGAATAGCAGTGTATTTTTCAGTAATTTCCTTTGTTTACTCTAATTTTTCATTGTTGATGCTTCTAACTGCAGTTCGTTTTCACAGCTGTATCATATTCCACAATATGACTATGGCAGCTTTTTTCCTTGATACAGGTGTGTTTGGATGGCTTTCAGGTGTTTTCTATTTCTACAATCAAAGCCTAAATATTCTTGCCCCGTACGTGTCTCTTGGAGAAGACAGTGCAAGGGCATTTCTGGGGCAGACATGCCTGAGAAGGCAAGTGTGAGGCCACAGAGGGGCGTGTTTACTTTTTTATGAAATACAGTCTCTTAGCAGGAGCAACAGCAGTGGATCCTTTGCCAGCAGTTGATCTTTTCCACCTTTTGGATTTTTGTGGCTCTGTTGAATTTGTTTCTTGAATTATTGGATGTATCCACAGTACTTTGTTTACTTAAGTTTTGTAACTTTTTGCACACGGACTTATCTTCCTTGGAATTTTATGTGGGGAGATGTTTTCAGGACAGGGTTGTATTGTTTCAGCAAAGATGTTCACTCACATGGGGTAGAGGTGAAGTGAGCAGCCGCCTGGTGCCACGTCGATTTGACCCATGCTCTCCAGGTCTTCCAGCATGAACTCCTGGAGGACTGTTTCTCGTGGGTTCTCAGGGTCAGGGTTTTCCCTCCACCCAGCAGCAATGCAGGGACAGCTGCTCTCCTCGCTGCTCCTGCTCTGAGGTGGGCTTTCATTTTAAGTCTAAGATGTCAGATTTCTGAGCTGATTTTGGAGAGACATACAGTTTTGTTTCTGATGCCTCCTCCTCTGTGCAACTGTCTAAAGGGAAAAAAAAATTCCACTTTAGTTCCTGCCAATTCTTTATTGACTGCTGTGGATTCTATCCCTCATTGCCAGCTCAGTAATGCACTTACAAAGATGCATTTTGGTAGGTTTTATCCAACATCTCAGTTGTTTTTGTTGGGAAAGCTATTTAGTGTCCCTTATGTTGAAAGTTTAAGTGCCTGGCCACACCATAGGAGAGAGAACTGCTCTTACCCCTTTTCATCATCTTCGTGCTGGGTCCGGGCCTTCTTTTCCTCTATGATTAAGCTGCCACAATGGGCCGGGTACTGTGGCTCATGCCTGTAATCTTAGCACTTTAGGAGGGCAATGTGGGTGAATCACCCGAGGCCAGAAGTTCAAGACTAACCTTGCCACCATGGTGAAACTCCATCTCTACTAAAAGTACACAAAATTAACCCGGCATGGTGGTGCATGTCTGTAATCTCAGCTATTTGGGAGGCTGAGGGAGGAGAATTCCTTGAACCAGGACCCGGCAAGTGGAGGTTGCAGTGAGCCAAGATCATGCAACTGCCCTCCAGCATGGGCTACAGAGTGAGACTCTATGTAAAAAATATATATATATCTATATATACACACACACACGTATATGTATATTTGTATATATATGTATATTTATATTTATATATATATACGTATATGTAAATATATACACACACACATATATTTGAAGTATTATCCAATGAGAGCAAGTGTTCCGGAAGACCTCATCTAAATACAGAATCTGAATGCGGGCCCATGTCACACCTGCCATTTTTTTATCTTTGCAGCTGGGCTTTTCTCCTCTTCTCTGCTGGACTCTGCTATTTCCCACAACGTGTTCAGAGAGTCTGCCCTGAATCCTACAACCAGGAGATGAGAAGCACAGAGTGACACCAGCAGGAGAACATCAAGATGTGGTAACAGTTGTCCTCCTCCTGCAGAGTCCAGAGCAGTGCACTCCTACTGCTGGTGACCTAGCTAAGCCTGGGGGCCAACATGCCCGATGATAGTCTGGGAGTGCTGCAGTCAGGGTCCCCACAATGGGCACCCAGCCTGTGCCCTTGCACTCTGCATGAGCGTGACCATTGTCACCTCAGAGCCCCTGGGTACAGATCAATGCATCCCACCAGAGCTGCATGTGAGGAAGGATCACGTGAGTCCCGGGAAAGAGCTGAGGCCCTGCAGGGGGAGGTGGCCAGGACCGAGACATGATGACTGTGTGGAGAATCGTCTGTGGGTGTGAGTGGCACTGTGCGGTCAGAGCCCGGGTTCTGCTGCTCCCCCTCCTCAAAGATCAGGGCCCGAGCAGGGGCTGGCGTATGTGTGGCACCTGGAACTGTAGGGCCACCACCCATGTGTGAAGCCGTCATGGGGACCTGAACACGGTGTCGTGTGCAGATCCCACCCATCCATTGGCCCCAATTCCTGGCCAGCTTCTGCCAAGGTGAGAGGGTGGAATTTGGAATGTGGGTGTAAGCTGAAGCCTGTCCCCCGGTGGCTGACATACAGTGGTGACACTCTCTGTGTGGGGGAAAGAAAGAGAGATCAGACTGTTATTGTGTCTATGGAGAAAGACGAAGACATAAGAAAGTCCATTTTGATCTGTACTGAGAAAAATTCTTCTCCCTTGAGATGCTGTTAATCTGTAACCCTAGACCCAACCCTGTGCTCACAGAAGCATGTGCTCTATTGACTCAAGGTTGAATGGATTTAGGGCTGTGCAGGACGTGCCTTAGTGAAAATGTGTTTGCACCTCCTGGGCTCCAGGCTGCCAGCTGCCTGCCCAGGGTCTGAATGTCCTACGGTGACCTGTTTCCTCACCTGGCCCAGAGGACAGATAGGGAAGGCTTGTTTTGAGGATTAGGCAGGGTAATCCCAGTCAGCCCTCATTAGCTTGCCTATCCTCCAGGTCTTTTTGATTTCTTTTTTCTCTTCTTTGTTAGGAAACTCTGGAGAATTGTTCTCCAGCATGTCTTCAGCTGGTGAGGTGGTAAGACTGGACCATGCCCTTGACTTCAGAGTCCCTTCTAGCTGCCCTCTCCTCCTAGGGTTTTTAAAAGCATATACTTAGCAACATACCCTGTACCTGAGAGAGCTGCAGAGAACCTCCTGCGTGTCCAAACCAGAACACTTTGTTCCCTGACCCCAGGCCCTCATCACACCCCAAAGCCCAAATACTTTCAGGTGGCCAGCTTCACACAAGAGTCTGAACTCAATGCTCGCTTTCTGGGGTCTACACAGGCCTGTATGATGGGGCTACCTCCAGTCTACCCCTGTGCCTCCCCCAATCCATTAGGGGCCTCAACTCCAGTGATCCCTAACTGGGAGCAAGGTTCCCCAGGCAGGGAATGCAGCCCTCCCCAGGATGCTGGCCTGGCCATGTCCCAATGGACATCAGTCCTGGAGCAAGAGGTTCAAGACAGGGAGTTTCACCCCCATTTCACCAGGTGTGGTGACCTTTCTGAGTTCCTAGTCTTCAAGATGGGATTTTTACACTGCCACAGTGGGGGAAACGGAGACACAGGGCTGGTGAGCGGTAAAGAAAGAAAACCTCTGTGACTAGGAAATGTGTCCCTTGCCCAGCACAGCCACTCCAGGATAACACCCTTTGGGATGTACCGCTGAGCTATTCCTGGCACGTGGCATGGCACTGTGGTGGAGGTCAGCAGCTTGTGGAGTTGGGGGTGGGGGTGTTGGCAGGAACAGGTAATTTTGGACCCACCATGGGAAGGAAGGGGACATTGCCCCTTTCCCCACACCTTGCACACAGCAGCAATTTTCTTCTCTGATGTGTGTGGGCACCAATGCCTATGTGGGTGTGGGTGCTTCCTCTCCTTTTATTGATGAAGAACCTTCCTGCAGCCATTGGGGTGGGTATGGGCACCATACATACCTGGGAGCAGGGTGGTGCCTGTGGAGGCTTGGCTACTATATGTCTCACTGCCACCTCCCCAGGGGAAGCAGACCCTGTGCCCTAGTGCCCCTCATACCCAGTCCCTCACATTCTTCACTTGGCATCTCCCTGCCTGATTCTCCCAACTCAGCCCCTGCCAGGTTTCTCCAGGCCCTGTGGGCCCCGGGATGGGATCAAAGGAGGCAGCAACTGTGCTGTCTGCCTCTGCCTGAAGTCAGGGATCCCTGGCCGCTACTGACATCTGGTGGGCAGGGTAGGTGGGGAGGTCAGGGGTCAGCTTTTCCACTCCCCAGCTTGCACTGGCTAAGTCACCAGGTGTAACTGGTCTGGAGGCTGATCTGTGTCCTCCACAGTCCCTTGATGCATTATATTGAAGCCAATCCTTGTGTGAATGACTTCACCTGTTGTTACCGCCCAGATCAAACCAGAACCGGAAGACTGTTGCACTTGGGCCCGGAGTCTGGGACAGAGACTGCCATGACCGCTCTGTTCTCTTCCTTCTGTTGCGCTTGGGCGCAGAGCCTGGGGCTGAGGCTGCCATGGCCACCCTGTTGTCTTCCTTTTGGGGTCCCCAGGAGGCTCCCAGGACTGAATGATTCCCATAAAACACAGTGGCCGGGATGGGAGGGCTGGAGGTCAACACCCCCCCACCCCTGCCACCACAACCAAGAAAACCCCATGGAGGTTGGCCCCGAGATGTGGGTCCCTGTGGGATGCAGGCTCCCACAGATACTTCAGGGGATGAGCACGGGTCCTCCTGGCTGACAGGAGCCTGGTGGGCACTGGGTGTGTGGGACCTGTTTAGGTGGGTTGGACAGCACTGGGTCTAACCAGGGAGCCAGGGACTGGTGTGGCCAAAGAGGGCAGCAATATGTTGCCAGAACCAAAACTACAGTGCCGCCAGCCCAGCTGGAAGGGAGAAGGAGGCCTGGCTAGCAGGACCACCCACCCCTATCCTGGCCCCAAGCCCAGACTGCCTGCCTGTACTGGACATTGCCTGGTCCAGGAGGCCTGGGCATAAGGGTCAGGTGGTGTGTCCCTGGGTTCCAGGCCTTGGTGGTCCCTTGGGAGCTGAGCATCCTCTGGGCAGGAGGAGGGCCCGCGGTCCACTGTTTGCATCGGCCCCTGGGGGTGTGCCCCCACCCCAGCTTCTCAGCGCACAGGGGGACGTAGCCAGGGCTCCTCCCCTGCTCTGTGGCTCCAGCTCTGAGCAGCTCACTGGGTGACTCTGACAGCTTCCTCCCCAAAGCTTGGGTCCTCCTCTGTGGGAATGGGGTGTCCCAGGCCCCCTGCAGGCAGGAACCCACCCCCAGCGCCTCTGGTGGGCCCTCCTGGGCTTTCTTACCTACTGGCTTGTGAGACCCGGTTGGCCAAACTTGGTGTCCTATTGTTATTTAGGCCTTTTTCTTAGTGTGTGTTTTCTGGAACTACTGCTGTGTAGATCTTCTATTTGAGTTTTAGGTAGAGAATCTTGCCCACCCAGAGGTCCCCCACCAGAGAGCCTCCACTTCGGTCCCCCGGGCTGGTCCTGCCTGTGCTCCGCTTGGTGTGAATGTTGAGTGTGATGGATCCACACGGCTGCTTGACCCTGCATCTCCTTCCTTCTTGTTGCTGAGGCCGGTTCTGTTCTCTTTCTCCACCTGAACTGCACTTGAAGCCAAGACGAAGGATGAGAAGTGGTTGCTACGAAGGACCCTCCTGCAGCGAATCCCCTGTGAGTAGGCTGCGCTGGCCCAGCCTGTCCGTACCTTCTCTAAGCTCATTCCAGAGGTCGGCAAGGAGCAGCCTGTCCCTGCCTGTTCTTGTGGCCCGTGAATCAAGAACAGATTTTACATTTCCAAATGGTTGAACAAATAAAAAACTAACACTTCATGACACTGAGAAATTTCCATGTCCATAAGTAAAGTTTGATGGGGGTGCAGTCATGCCCATCTCTTCACAGGCCACCTGCAGAAGGCAGCTGTCGTGCAGCCATGGCAGAGTTGCATCCTGGAGGCAAAGATCAGTTGGCAAAGCTGAAAATAGTGACTCCTGGCTCTTTAGGGAAACAGTTTCCAGTCCCTGGTTTAAGGGCTGTGTGGCAGGACCCCAGGATCTTGGTCAGATTGTTCCTCTCTCAGGGTCTGCTGTGGCCTTTGCTAGTATGTCTGCAAAGTCTGCGTGCTATGGTGCCTCTCATGGGGCGTTGAGTTCTGTCGTGCTAGATTTCAGGGTGTCTGCCTCATGGTCATCTGTCTCACCAAGAGAGAACCTGTATCCAGATTCAAACTAGCAGGAGCAGTTGGTCTTTGGCAGCAAGGATACCTTAGAGCTGAGCTGCCACCCACCCTGAGGTGGTCCCATGACACCCACTGTCTGGGTCAAGTTTAGGGCAGGGCTGGTGTCCTGAATTGCCCTGCGATGTGGATGGTAAGAGCCAGTGGGGAGAGGGGGTTGATATTACTCCCCATATAGTGGGGAGTTCCTCACCCTTTGCGATGTGGATCGTAATAGCCAATTACTCTCCCCTGCAATGTGTGTCCATTACTAGCAGTTTCTTTTGTTCAGGATATTAGGAAGAATTTCACAGGTTGTGTGTACACAGCCTGCGACAGGAGAACGAATACCATCCTCTGCACCTCCGGATATTAGCAACCATATCACACAATGGGTGTACACTTTTTGGGAGATTTGGGGTAACGTCCTCCTGTGTTTCCCTGAATATTCGTAGACATATCACAGGGCGGCTGTACACCCACTACTCTCTTGGCAGGAACATTGTACTTTACCTACTGGAAATTAGGAGCAATATCACAGACTGGGTGTCAAGCCACTGTCATACTGGAAGTAATATCATGCTCTCCCCCACAGGTTATGAGGAACAATATTACAGGGGGGTATGTACCTCCTCCGGTAGTGGGAGTAGTATCATCATCTCTTCCTTTAGATGACAGGAACAATATCACAAGGTGGGTGTACACCCCGTGAGTTTTTGGAAGCAATGTCATTCTCTCTTCTTCTAGGTTTTACGATTCACATCACAGGCGGGGTGTACACCCCTTGTTACATTGGATGGAATCTCATCCTCCTTCAACCTGTATCTTTAGAACAATATCCCATGGGGGCTGTCCATCCCTTCAATATTGGTAGTAATACCATCTTCTCCTCTCCTGGATATAAAAAACAATATCACAGGAGGGGTGTACACCCCTTGCAATGTTGGTAGTAATATCACCTCTCCCCTGTGCTTATTAAGGACAAAATCCCAGGGTGGCTGTACGGTTCCTACTTTTTTGAGAGTAATATCCATTCACCCCCTGGATATCAGGAACCATATCACAGAAGAAGTGTCCACCCCCTTCGATATTGTCAGCCATGTCATCTTCTTCCCGCCTGGATATTAGGAACGATACCCCGGGGTTGGGGGCGGTGTACACCCACTGTGATATCGAAAGTAAAATCAGCCTCTTTCCCACTGAATATTAGGAACTCTATCACAGGTGTGTGTGCACCTTCTGGGATATTGGGAGTACTATCAGCCTCTACCCCACTGCATATGAGGAACAACATACAGGGGGCAGGGTGGTTACACCCCCTGCGATATTGACAGCAATATTCTTCTCTTTCCCCTGTACGTTAGGAACTACATCACAGGGGTCTGTACACCTTCAGTGATATTGGGATTCAGGTTATCCTCTCCCCAACTGAATGTCAAAAACGATATCACAGAAGGGTGTTCACCCCCTGCAATATGGCCAGTAACATCATCGTCTCTACCTTTGGATACTAGGAACAACATCACAGAGGGTGTGACACTGCCCCGCAGTATTGGGCATAATGTTATCCTCTCTTCCTCTGGATATTAGGAACGATATACCTGGTGGTGGGAGGTGGAGTACATTAAGAACAATATCACTGGGTGGGTGTACTCCCCCTGCAATATTGGGTGTAGTATCATCCTCTCGTCCCTAGCATATTAAGAACAGTATCACAGGAGGGGTGTACAGCCACAGTCTCTGCGCTATTGGGAGCAATAGCATCTTCTCCCCCTCTCTATAGAAGGGACAATATCCCAGTGTGGGTGTACATCCCCTGAGATATTGGGCGTAGTGCCATCATCTCCCAAAGTGGATATTAGGCATAGTGTCCTGGGGGGTGTATGCCTTCTTCGATATTGGGAGCAATATCATCCCCTCCCCTCAGGATTACAGGCAAAATATCAAAGGGGTTTTACAACTCTAGCGGTATGGGCAGTAATATCATCCTCTCCCCACCCAGATGTTAGGAACCATATCACAGGTGGCTGTACACTTCTTGCGATATTGGGAGTCATATCATCCTCTCCCATCATGGATATTAAGAACAATATTACAAAGTAGGTGTACACCCCCTACGATGTTGAGAGAAATATTATGCTCTCCCCTTCGGGATATTAGGAACAATATCGCAGGAGGTGTGTGCAACCCCTGCCATATTGGCAGTCATATCATCCTCTCCCCCTGAATATAATTCCCTCTGGATATTCGGAACAATATCACAGTGGGTGTGTACACCCCCTGCAATATTGCCACTGGCATCATCGTCTCCCTCCCAGGATATAGGAAACAATATCACAAGGTGGTGTACACCCCCTACAATATTGGGAGTAATGTCTTCCTCTCCCCTGCTGGCTATCAGGAACAATGTCACAGAAGGAGTGAACACCCTCTGCGCTATAGGGGGTGATATCCTCTCCATCCCTGAATATTACGAACAATATCACCGGCAGTGTACACCTCCTGCAATATTGAGACTATTTCTCTCGATGGATGTTAGGAATCATATCACAGGGGTGGTGTACACCCACTGCGAAATGGGAAGAAATATCATCCTCTCCACCTTTGGATGTTAGGGAGAATATCACGGGGGAGGTCTACACCCACTGCAATATTGGGAGTCATATCATCCTCTCCGACCCAGAATATAAGAAACAAGACCACTGAGGGGATAGACAACCACTGTGATAGTTTAAAAAATGTTATCCTATACCTCCTGGCTATTGGGAATAACATCATAGAGGGGTGTACACTTTCTTCTACGTAGGGAGTAATATCATCTTCTTCCCGCCGGATATCAGGAACAAGTCTATTAATTATTAATATTAATAAATATAAAAATTAATAATAATTATGGATATTAATAATCATAATAAAGATAGTAAAAATTAATACTCGTTACAAACTTTATTAATATTAATAATTAATACTAATATAATTAATAAAATAATGATATCAGCAATTAATGTCACTGAAATAATGACTAAGAGATGTTGGTAAAAAATTAGTACTCGTTACAAACTTTAATGATTAATATTAATAATTAATACTAATATCATTATTAATAAAATAATGATATCAGCAATTAATGTCGCTGAAATAATTACTAAGAGATGTTGGTAATAAAATAATGATTCTTATTAAGAATTAATAATATTGTTAAATGACATTAATATTAATAATTAATTTTAAGCGTCCATAATCATATATATAAAAGAGTTATACAAAATTAATAATGGTATCTTATTAATTAATAGTGTCATTGATAATTATTAAAATCGATCATTGATGTTTAATAATTAACCATACTATTACTGCTAAAACCGCAAGGGGTGTACAACTACCTGTGATGTCGTTCCTAATATCAAGGCACGGAGATTATGATATTAGTTTTAATAGCGCAGTAGGTGTACACTAACGCTGTGATAATAATCCAAATACCTATGGGGAAAGAGTATGACATGACACCCAACATGACAACGAACAGACAGCCACCTGGTGGTATTCATCCTAATATTCAGGGAAGAAGCCTATGATATTACCCGCAATAGCCCAAGGAGGGTACAACTCTTCCGTGATATGGTTCCTAGTATCTGGAGGGGGAGAGGATGATAATAATTCCAGGATCACAGGCGGTGTCCACCCGACCTGTGATATTGTTATTAATACCCTGGAAGGCAGAGGATGATATGAATCCCGATAGAGCAGGAGGCGTACACCCAGCCTGGGATAGTGTTCCTAATATTCATGGAGAGGAGAGGCTGACATTACACCCAGTATGGCAGGGGGGTGAGCCACCCCCCGCGAGGTGGGGACCAATAGCCACCCCCTCTCCCCCCCTTGGCTATTGGGAGCCACCCCGCAGGGGGGTGAGCCACCCCCCGCGAGGCGGGGGCCAACAGCCACCCCCTCTCCCCCCCTTGGCTATTGGGAGCCACCCCGCAGGGGGGTGAGCCACCCCCCGCGAGGCGGGGGCCAACAGCCACCCCCTCTCCCCCCCTTGGCTATTGGGAGCCACCCCGCAGGGGGGTGAGCCACCCCCCGCGAGGCGGGGGCCAACAGCCACCCCCTCTCCCCCCCTTGGCTATTGGGAGCCACCCCGCAGGGGGGTGAGCCACCCCCCGCGAGGCGGGGGCCAACAGCCACCCCCTCTCCCCCCCTTGGCTATTGGGAGCCACCCCGCAGGGGGGTGAGCCACCCCCCGCGAGGCGGGGGCCAACAGCCACCCCCTCTCCCCCCCTTGGCTATTGGGAGCCACCCCGCAGGGGGGTGAGCCACCCCCCGCGAGGCGGGGGCCAACAGCCACCCCCTCTCCCCCCCTTGGCTATTGGGAGCCACCCCGCAGGGGGGTGAGCCACCCCCCGCGAGGCGGGGGCCAACAGCCACCCCCTCTCCCCCCCTTGGCTATTGGGAGCCACCCCGCAGGGGGGTGAGCCACCCCCCGCGAGGCGGGGGCCAACAGCCACCCCCTCTCCCCCCCCTTGGCTATTGGGAGCCACCCCGCAGGGGGGTGAGCCACCCCCCGCGAGGCGGGGGCCAACAGCCACCCCCTCTCCCCCCCTTGGCTATTGGGAGCCACCCCGCAGGGGGGTGAGCCACCCCCCGCGAGGCGGGGGCCAACAGCCACCCCCTCTCCCCCCCTTGGCTATTGGGAGCCACCCCGCAGGGGGGTGAGCCACCCCCCGCGAGGCGGGGGCCAACAGCCACCCCCTCTCCCCCCCTTGGCTATTGGGAGCCACCCCGCAGGGGGGTGAGCCACCCCCCGCGAGGCGGGGGCCAACAGCCACCCCCTCTCCCCCCCTTGGCTATTGGGAGCCACCCCGCAGGGGGGTGAGCCACCCCCCGCGAGGCGGGGGCCAACAGCCACCCCCTCTCCCCCCCTTGGCTATTGGGAGCCACCCCGCAGGGGGGTGAGCCACCCCCCGCGAGGCGGGGGCCAACAGCCACCCCCTCTCCCCCCCTTGGCTATTGGGAGCCACCCCGCAGGGGGGTGAGCCACCCCCCGCGAGGCGGGGGCCAACAGCCACCCCCTCTCCCCCCCTTGGCTATTGGGAGCCACCCCGCAGGGGGGTGAGCCACCCCCCGCGAGGCGGGGGCCAACAGCCACCCCCTCTCCCCCCCTTGGCTATTGGGAGCCACCCCGCAGGGGGGTGAGCCACCCCCCGCGAGGCGGGGGCCAACAGCCACCCCCTCTCCCCCCCTTGGCTATTGGGAGCCACCCCGCAGGGGGGTGAGCCACCCCCCGCGAGGCGGGGACCAACAGCCACCCCCTCTCCCCCCCTTGGCTATTGGGAGCCACCCCGCAGGGGGGTGAGCCACCCCCCGCGAGGCGGGGACCAACAGCCACCCCCTCTCCCCCCCTTGGCTATTGGGAGCCACCCCGCAGGGGGGTGAGCCACCCCCCGCGAGGCGGGGACCAACAGCCACCCCCTCTCCCCCCCTTGGCTATTGGGAGCCACCCCGCAGGGGGGTGAGCCACCCCCCGCGAGGCGGGGACCAACAGCCACCCCCTCTCCCCCCCCCTTGGCTATTGGGAGCCACCCCGCAGGGGGGTGAGCCACCCCCCGCGAGGCGGGGACCAACAGCCACCCCCTCTCCCCCCCTTGGCTATTGGGAGCCACCCCGCAGGGGGGTGAGCCACCCCCCGCGAGGCGGGGACCAACAGCCACCCCCTCTCCCCCCCTTGGCTATTGGGAGCCACCCCGCAGGGGGGTGAGCCACCCCCCGCGAGGCGGGGACCAACAGCCACCCCCTCTCCCCCCCCTTGGCTATTGGGAGCCACCCCGCAGGGGGGTGAGCCACCCCCCGCGAGGCGGGGACCAACAGCCACCCCCTCTCCCCCCCTTGGCTATTGGGAGCCACCCCGCAGGGGGGTGAGCCACCCCCCGCGAGGCGGGGACCAACAGCCACCCCCTCTCCCCCCCTTGGCTATTGGGAGCCACCCCGCAGGGGGGTGAGCCACCCCCCGCGAGGCGGGGACCAACAGCCACCCCCTCTCCCCCCCTTGGCTATTGGGAGCCACCCCGCAGGGGGGTGAGCCACCCCCCGCGAGGCGGGGACCAACAGCCACCCCCTCTCCCCCCCTTGGCTATTGGGAGCCACCCCGCAGGGGGGTGAGCCACCCCCCGCGAGGCGGGGACCAACAGCCACCCCCTCTCCCCCCCTTGGCTATTGGGAGCCACCCCGCAGGGGGGTGAGCCACCCCCCGCGAGGCGGGGACCAACAGCCACCCCCTCTCCCCCCCTTGGCTATTGGGAGCCACCCCGCAGGGGGGTGAGCCACCCCCCGCGAGGCGGGGACCAACAGCCACCCCCTCTCCCCCCCTTGGCTATTGGGAGCCACCCCGCAGGGGGGTGAGCCACCCCCCGCGAGGCGGGGACCAACAGCCACCCCCTCTCCCCCCCTTGGCTATTGGGAGCCACCCCGCAGGGGGGTGAGCCACCCCCCGCGAGGCGGGGACCAACAGCCACCCCCTCTCCCCCCCCTTGGCTATTGGGAGCCACCCCGCAGGGGGGTGAGCCACCCCCCGCGAGGCGGGGACCAACAGCCACCCCCTCTCCCCCCCTTGGCTATTGGGAGCCACCCCGCAGGGGGGTGAGCCACCCCCCGCGAGGCGGGGACCAACAGCCACCCCCTCTCCCCCCCTTGGCTATTGGGAGCCACCCCGCAGGGGGGTGAGCCACCCCCCGCGAGGCGGGGACCAACAGCCACCCCCTCTCCCCCCCTTGGCTATTGGGAGCCACCCCGCAGGGGGGTGAGCCACCCCCCGCGAGGCGGGGACCAACAGCCACCCCCTCTCCCCCCCTTGGCTATTGGGAGCCACCCCGCAGGGGGGTGAGCCACCCCCCGCGAGGCGGGGACCAACAGCCACCCCCTCTCCCCCCCTTGGCTATTGGGAGCCACCCCGCAGGGGGGTGAGCCACCCCCCGCGAGGCGGGGACCAACAGCCACCCCCTCTCCCCCCCTTGGCTATTGGGAGCCACCCCGCAGGGGGGTGAGCCACCCCCCGCGAGGCGGGGACCAACAGCCACCCCCTCTCCCCCCCTTGGCTATTGGGAGCCACCCCGCAGGGGGGTGAGCCACCCCCCGCGAGGCGGGGACCAACAGCCACCCCCTCTCCCCCCCCTTGGCTATTGGGAGCCACCCCGCAGGGGGGTGAGCCACCCCCCGCGAGGCGGGGACCAACAGCCACCCCCTCTCCCCCCCTTGGCTATTGGGAGCCACCCCGCAGGGGGGTGAGCCACCCCCCGCGAGGCGGGGACCAACAGCCACCCCCTCTCCCCCCCTTGGCTATTGGGAGCCACCCCGCAGGGGGGTGAGCCACCCCCCGCGAGGCGGGGACCAACAGCCACCCCCTCTCCCCCCCTTGGCTATTGGGAGCCACCCCGCAGGGGGGTGAGCCACCCCCGCGAGGCGGGGACCAACAGCCACCCCCTCTCCCCCCCTTGGCTATTGGGAGCCACCCCGCAGGGGGGTGAGCCACCCCCCGCGAGGCGGGGACCAACAGCCACCCCCCTCTCCCCCCCTTGGCTATTGGGAGCCACCCCGCAGGGGGGTGAGCCACCCCCCGCGAGGCGGGGACCAACAGCCACCCCCCTCTCCCCCCCTTGGCTATTGGGAGCCACCCCGCAGGGGGGTGAGCCACCCCCCGCGAGGCGGGGACCAACAGCCACCCCCTCTCCCCCCCCTTGGCTATTGGGAGCCACCCCGCAGGGGGGTGAGCCACCCCCCGCGAGGCGGGGACCAACAGCCACCCCCTCTCCCCCCCTTGGCTATTGGGAGCCACCCCGCAGGGGGGTGAGCCACCCCCCGCGAGGCGGGGACCAACAGCCACCCCCTCTCCCCCCCCTTGGCTATTGGGAGCCACCCCGCAGGGGGGTGAGCCACCCCCCGCGAGGCGGGGACCAACAGCCACCCCCTCTCCCCCCCTTGGCTATTGGGAGCCACCCCGCAGGGGGGTGAGCCACCCCCCGCGAGGCGGGGACCAACAGCCACCCCCTCTCCCCCCCTTGGCTATTGGGAGCCACCCCGCAGGGGGGTGAGCCACCCCCCGCGAGGCGGGGACCAACAGCCACCCCCTCTCCCCCCCTTGGCTATTGGGAGCCATTGTGGTCTCAGAGCCTGTTTTGCATAATGTGAGTAGTATTGTCTCCTCCTGTGGAAATAGTAAACTCCTCCACAGATGGGTGTGCACCTTCATTGTGTTGCTCAGGTAAGAATGATATAATTAATTTTAAACATCAATAGTCGATTGTAATAATTATCAGTAATACAGTCAGTTAATATTTTCCCATAATATTGATAATTTGTTTAAGTAGATTATGATGGACGTCAAAAATTAATTTTTAATAATTATGTCATTTATTAAAATTAATTTTTAATATTAATGATTGCTTTTTTGCCAGCATCAGTTAGTAGTGATTTAAGTAACATTAATGTTGATATCATTATTTTATTATTAATAGTGTTATTATTATTAATCCTAATCATTAACATTTTTAATCAGTGTTAATGTTTAGTATCTTTATTGTCATTGTTAATGTCGATTATAATATTAATTATTATTATATTTATTACTATTAATAATTAATAGTCTTATTCCTGATATCCGGTGTGGAGCAAATGATATTTCTCCCAATATCGCAGAAAGTATACATTCCTCTGTGATGTTATTCCTAATAACCAGGGGGTAGAGGATGACATAATGGAAACTACCGCAGTGTGTGTACATCCTTTCGGTCATCTTGTTCCTTCTATCCAAAGTGCGAGAGGATGATAGTACTCCCAATATCGCAAGGGGCGTGGACCTCCACTGAGATATATTCCCTCACCTCCAGCCGGGGAGAGGAAGATGGTATCCCCAACATCACAGGGTTGTGCATCCCCTTGTGATACTGTTCCTTATATCCTGGGATGGGGAAGATAATGCTAGTGGCAACATCGCGGGGATTTTACACACCCACTGTGCTATTGTTCCAAATAACATGATATGATGCCCAGTATCACAGGGGTGGCACATCCTCCTGTGATATTGTTTCTTATATTCAAGGGGAGAGAATGCTATTACTCCCATTATCGCAGGGGTTGTACACACCTCCTGTGATATTGTTCCTAATATCCCGAAGAAGAGAGCATAATATTACTCTCAATATCTCAGCGGGCGTACACCTCGTTTCTAATATTTTTCATAATATCCAAGATGGGAGAGGATGATAAGACTCCCAATATGCCAAGATGTGTACAGCCACCTGTGATATAGTTCCTAACATCCAGGTGGGGATAGGATGATATTACTGCCCATATCGCAGGAGTTGTAAAACTCCTTCGATATTTAGCCTACGATGCTGAGGGGAGTGAATGATATTACTCCCAATATCGAAGAAGGTGTACACCCCACTGAGACACTACACCCAGTATTCACGTTGGGTGACGATGACAATATGCCCAATATCACAAGGGATGTACACAAACCCTGGGATATTGTTCCTTATATCTAGAGTGGGAGAAGACGCTATTACTCCCAATAACGCAGGGGCTGCGGCTGTACACCCCTCCTGTGATATTGTTCTTAATATCTGAGGCAAGAGAGGATGATACTACAGCCAATATTGCAGGGGGAGTACAGCCACCCAGTGATGTTGTTCTTAATGTACTCCACCTCCCTCCACCAGGGATATCGTTTCTAATATCCAGGGGAAGAGAGGATAACATTATGCCCAATATTGCAGGGGAGTGTGCACACCCTCTGTGATGTTGTTCCTAGTATCCAAAGGTAGAGATGGTGATGTTACTGGCCATATTGCAGGGGGTGTACACCCTTCTGTGATATCGTTTTTGACATTCAATGGGGGAGAGGATAACATGAATTCCAATGTCGCTGAAGGTGTACAGACCCCTGTGATGTAGTTCCTAATGTACAGGGGAAAGAGAAGAGTATTGCTCTTAATATCGCAGGCGGTGTAACCACCCTGCCCCCTGTATGCTGTTCCTGATATGCAGCGGGGTGGAGGCTGATAGTACTCCCAATATCCCAGAAGGTGCACACACACCTGTGATAGAGTTCCTAATATCCAGCGGGAAAGAGGCTGATTTTACTTTCGATATCGCAGTGGGTGTACACCGCCCCCAACCCTGGGGTATCGTTCCTAATATCCAGGCGGGAAGAAGATGACATGGATGACAATATCGAAGGGGGTGGACAACTCTTCTGTGATATGGTTCCTGATATCCATGGGGTGAATGGATGTTATTACTCCCAATAACGTAGGAACTGTACAGCCACCCTGGGATTTTGTCCTTAATAACCACAGGGGAGAGGTGAGATTACTACCAACATTGCAAGGGGTGTACACCCTCCTGTGATATTGTTTCTTATATCCAGGAAAGGAGAAGATGCTATTACTACCAATATTGAAGAGATATACAACACCCATGGGATATTGTTCTAAAGATACAGGTTGAAAGAGGATGAGACTCCATCCAATATAACAAGGGGTGTACATCCCACCTGTGACGTGAATCGTAAAACCTAGAAGAAGAGAGAATGACATTGCTTCCAAAAACTCACGGGGTGTACACCCACCCTGTGACATCGTTTCTGTCATCTAAAGGTAGAGATGGTGATACTGCTCCCACCACCAGAGAAGGTACACACCCCCCTGTGATATTGTTTCTCATAACTTGGGGGAGAGCATGATATTACTTCCAGTATGACAGTGGCTTGACACCGAGTCTGTGATATTGGTTCTGCACATCAATTCTGTGCCCCTCGTTTCCCATGCGTTCTCCCCACACTTTTGGAACCTCGGGGAAGGCTTTGTCTTTGGGTACAGATGAAGAGACGAAGGGTCTGAGAGGTGAAGCAAGTTTGTTACTGGAAAGTGGTTCCGATCCAGACCCCAAGACAGGTTTCTTGGATCTCACAGAAGAAAGAATTCGGGGCGAGTCCATAAAGTGAAAGCAAGTTTATTAGGAAAGAAAAGGAATAAAAGCAAGGCTACTCTGGCCAGGCGTAGCGGCTCACTCCTGCAATCCTATAACTTTGGGATGCCGAGGCAGGTGGATCACCTGACGTGGTAAGTTCGAGACCAGCCTGGTCCAACATGGCAAAACCGTGTCACCACTAAAATACAAAAGATTAACTGGGCGTGGTGGCAGGTGTCTGTAATCCCAGCTACTAGGAAGGCTGAGGCAGGAGAATCGCTTGAACCCAGGAGGTGGAGGTTGTAGTGAGCCAAGATCACGCCACTGCATTCCAGTTCGGCCAACAGAGCGAGACTCCATCTCAAAAAAAAAAAAAAGAAAGAAAATAAAATAAAGAATGGCTGCTCCATAGGCAGAAAGGCACCAAAGGTCGCTGGTTGCCCATTTTCATGGTTATTTCTTGATCATACGCTAAACAAGGGTTGGACTATTCATGAGTGTTCTAGGAAAGGGATGGGCAATTCCCAGAAATGAGAGTTTCTGCCCTCCCTTCTTCTGAGACCATGTAGGGAAACCTCCAGATGTTGCCATGGCATCTGTAAACTGTCGCGGTGCTGGTGGGAGTGTCTTGTAGTAGCTAATTCATTATAATTAGCACATAATGAGCCGTGAGGACAATCAGAGGTCACTCTCGTGGCCATCTTGGGTTTGGTAGGCTTTGGCTGACTTTACTGCAACCCGCTTTATCAGTAAGGTCTTTATGACCTGTATCTTGTACCGACCTCCTATCTCATCCTGTGACTAAGAATGCCCAGCCTCCTGGGAATGAGGCCCAGCAGGTCTCAGCCTCCCTTTACCCAGCCCCCATTCAAGATGGAGTCGCTCTGGTTCTCGTGTCTCTGACAAGTTGGCCTGGGTTGAGTGTTCCCTAGTGTGTGGTGGTTGGAGCTCTTCCTAGGAGTAAGAGGTATTGCCAGTAGGAAACAGGCCTCTGTTAGCCCGGGGGCTGGCACTCTGCCCCATTATATCGGCCTCATTTTAGTGGTGACAAAACTGGGGCTCAGAGACATCAACTCCCTCATCCCGAACCCCCAGACTGTCAGTGGTGGGCTGGGGTTTGAATGTGGGGCTTGAAGACCCATCATTTCCTCTGGTCCCCCAGACTCTGCTGCCCAAGAGGAACAGGATCCCAGGATCCAGGCCCCTCATGGCACCAGCCAGGGTGGGCGTAGATGGGGAGGCAGAGGTCCAAAGCCCGCCGGACTCTGAAGCAGGTCAGGGACCAAGAGAAACCCGGACCTACGGGCCCCACCCCGAGAAGAATGGCTGCAGGCCCGGCCCAGCGGACAGGAGGTCTGTGTCCTCAGTCAACGTGACGGCGCTTCCGGCTGCTCCAGCCAGGCCGTACTGTCTTCACGTTTCCAATCATGCGGCCTCCCCTCCAATTCCCAAACCCAACCCACAGAGACAGCGATCTGGGGTCCACGTGAGGTTTGTCAGCAGCTCTGACCCGCTGCTTCCCGCCAGCCCCGCGGCCGGTTCTGGAAAGTTCTCTGCTGCCGCCTGGTGGGGAGGCTCGGGGCAGGGCTCTGGCTGCAAGCATGGGGTCCCAGAACCTCCTGGCTCTGTCACCTCTGCTGGGTGGAAAACCAACCCAGGGCTGAAGCAGCAGATGGGTGCCTGATTCCTTATTATCAGAGCTCCGCCCAATGACAAGTCTCTCTCCGGGCCTCAGCTTCCCCTTCCATTAAACGAGGGGCTTGGGGGATACCAAGGAGGGGTAACTGCTTAGTGAGGATGGGAGCTTTCTTCTGGGGAGAGGAATACATTTTGAAACTAGATGGCGTGAGTGGTTGCACAGGACTGTGAATGTACAAATGCCACCACATTATTTGCGTTGAAATAGTTAATTGCATGCGATGTGAAAGTCACCTCATTTAAAGTGTTTAAAAGAGGGGTCTGGGAGAGTGCAGTGTATGTGAGAATCACGTGGGACACCCACAGTCTCTGAACGTCAGTTTCCTTGCGTAAACTGACAAAGAGACAGTGTGAACTGTATTCCCTGGGGCCAAGAGATTCCAAGAAGGGAAACCTGGGATTCCTGGGACTGGGATGAGGGCCGGGGGCCGGAAGGGGAGGGGGTGGGTGGGGAGAGCTGGGGGAAGCCCAGATAAGGCTTTCAATACTGGGTAGCAGCGTCTACACAGGCGGAGATCCTTGCATCTCACTTCCCGCAGGGCTGACCAGTGGCTAGAGGTGAGACTGGCCAGGCTCGGCCCAACCAAGTCTGGGAGCAAAGGACACTGAGTGAGGGATCCCCGGGGCAACCCTCACTGGCCTGCGGCTCTCCTGACACCACGAGAGAGCTCCAGGAGCTGACCTTGGGTCCTAATGGGGGACACCTTCCTGGCTCCAGGCTGGCAGGGTGGTGTGGTGGTCAGTGTACTGGGCTCTGCGTGTCCGCCTCTACCTGCTGTGTGACGGCGGGCCAGACTCCTAACCTCTCTGTGCCTCTATTTCTTCAATGGCGAACAGGGACACTAACAGCCCCCACATCTGGGCACAGTGGCCTGAAGGTTAAAGGCAAGGGTGGCACGAGACCTACAGCAAGAACTCTGAGCAGGGAGAGCAGGGAGCTGCCCAGAGTTCAATCACCATCTCCCCTCTGGCCACCGAGGAAACCGAGGCTCATGGTGACCTGGCCCAGGTCTGTTGGACTCACAGTCCTTCTCATCCCCAAGATCAGAGGGCTGCAACCAGGGAAGGAGCTGTCCCCTAGACACAGCCCAGGAAGCACACAGGGAAGGATGCCATGGGGACTTCGGTATGTTTTTGCAAAAAAAAAAAAAAAAACATTTATTGCTATTTGAACCCTGCTTTTATGCTTCCATTACCCAGAAAATGAGCTACGGGAGACACCAGGAGAGGCAGGAGATCATCCTCCTTGCACAAAACCCACTCCCTCGGATACTGTCCTCAGCGAGGGTGGCTGGAGGCCAACCAGGGGGCCCACCCGCAGAGTGGCAGAGGAGGTAGGTTGACCCTGTGGACGCTGAGCTCTGTGGCGAAGGTCCTGGCCTTCTGGTAGAAGAAGAGCCACTTCTCGCAGTCCAGGAGGAAGTTGTGGGAGATGGTGGCCGGCCGCGTGTAGATCTTCAGCTGTGCCTTCTTGTTGCCCAGGTCCACGGCGGCTGCCAGTGCCAGCTGGTAGTACCCGGCTGCATCAAACGGATCCTGAAGGGGACAGGTCATGGTCAGCAAAAGGGGGACTCGGTGCCCGTCTTCCCAGAGGCCGTTCCTGTGTCCAGGTCATTCCACATGTCCATCCGATGCTGGCTCACCCCATGAGCCCCGAAGCCTGTGACACTGCTGTGGTCTCAGCTGCAGGAGGTGGGGACGACCCTGACACCCCTGGAAGCCTTCCTGACTGTCCCTACGCCCCACTCACCCCAAGCCTCCTGCCCCAGTGCCACCCTCTCTGCAGGCAGTGGCTGCTTTCCCCATGGACTGAGGTCAGGGCAGATCCTGCCTGCTCTGAGAGTTCCATGCAGGACCCGTGGCTCCAAGCCACAGCAGGGGCACTGCGTTGAGTGACCCAGGCTCCCCTCTGGCCCCTGTCCATGCTGACCATTTCCAGGCCCTCCACGGGCCAGGCCAGGTACAAAACCATCTCACAGGTGTCCTCTCTGGCAATGTTCCCTGAAATATTGACGGAGTGTGACTCCCCAGACATCCACTCCCATTTTCAATGCGTCTTTGGCTCAAACTCACCATCCCTGGGTTGGGATGCCGCCTCCCAGACCTCCTCCTTCACCCTCCCATCCCCCACCCGGCTTCTCCCCAGGCACCTCCTCCACATGGCGGTCACCCAAGGGACCTCTCTAAGACCCATGCCTGGCCTGTCCCTCTTTACCATCTCAAGATGGCTCCCAGGGCCAATGACAGAGTCCAAGATGCAGCAGTCCATTCCCTCACTGCCCCGCCTCTCACACGGAGCAGGGGCGTGAGAAGGCCCCGAGTCACCGCCACCGCTCATCCAACGCCCCCCGGCCCAGCCGAACACTGGACTCTGTGCTGGGTGCATGGTTGAGCCTAACGTCCTTGCTTCCAGTCTGAGGGACCTGGGAGTGAACACTGACCACACAGGGTGGCCCGGGCTGTGGCAGAGGGAAGCCCAGGAGGCCCCAGACTCAGCCGGGTGTGGAAGGCAAAGGCTTCCTGAAGGGGTGGGGGCTTCCCAACTAAACAGGAAGGAGCCAGCCAATGCATATGTCTGTGTGTGTGCCTGTGCATGTGAATGTGCGTGTTTGTGTTCCTGTGCGTGCATGTCCCTGTGTGTGTGCCTGTGTGCATGCCTCTGTGTGCAGGTCTGTGTGTGCGCGCCTGTGTGTGCGTGTGCCTGTGCCTGTGTGCATTTGCGTGTGCATTTCCATGTGCCTGTAGTGAGTGACAGCCTGAGCCAGTAAACACCTAATCCACCCTATTCCAGGGCTCACTCTCATGTGTAGACTAAAGGGGACCCCATTTTAGAGGCAATTGGCAAAGATGCCCATTTACCCCTGCTTCTCTGCCAGCCTTCCAGGTCCCATCCAGCCCGGCTTCTTCTCCCACTCCTCTGGGCCCTGGGTCCAGAGCCTCCTATACATGGAGGAGGGTGTAGCCTTGGAAAGACAGCCGCCCTTGGGGAATTCCAAGGGGGCCTCCCTGTGGGAAGCTGGCCTGTGGTGACAGCATAGTCACGATGAGGCCCAGAGGGCTGTGCATAGGAAGGAAGGCTGTGCATGGGAAGGAGGACTGTGCATGGGAAGGAGGGCTGTGCATGGGAAGGAGGGCTGTGCATGGGAAGGAGGACTGTGCATGGGAAGGAGGGCTGTGCATGGGAAGGAGGGCTGTGCATGGGAAGGAGGACTGTGAATGGGAAGGAGGGCTGTGCATGGGAAGGAGGGCTGTGCATGGGAAGGAGGGCTGTGCATGGGAAGGAGGGCTGTGCATGGGAAGGAGGGCTGTGCATGGGAAGCAGGGCTGTGCATGGGAAGCAGGGCTGTGCATGGGAAGGAGGACTGTGCATGGGAAAGAGGGCTGTGTTACTTGGCGCTTTCCTTTCTCCTGGACAGGCGGAGTGGGCGGCAGGCTTGACCAAGAGAGATAAAGGCCTCTTCTGGGAGGCCCGACCCCCTGGGTACCAGGCGTGCCCCTGAGTGGTGAACAGCGTCCCCCTGGGCCTGACACTTGGCACCTCCCTATCTGGCTGGGACTTGGGAGGCCAAAGAAACCACGTCTGACCACCAGGTGTCGCCAGTACTGGGCGGGGGCCTCCCGGGCAGCCCCAGGCCTGCGGTGGGGTATACGGGGCAGGGTCTTAGGGCTGCCCCAGCTCCTCATGTTGTTCTAAGGCCCCCAAGATCTCGGCCCCTGGACTGGAGTGCCCTGGCCCCTCAGCCCGTAAGGAGCACTGACACGAGGCTGGTGTGATGCTAAGGAGGGGTGGTGCCCGCTGGGCAGATGGGTGGAGACACCACAGGTCTCAGTCTGCCAATCCCAGCTCTCCACCCCTGCAGGGCTGGGGGCAGAGGGAGCACAGCACCTCCCCTCGAGACACACCCGACCTAACAAGGCCTCAGCCTGGCTGGCTGGGGCCCCGCCCCACTGCACCTGCCCTGAGCTGGGGTTTCCCTGTCTGTGAACTCAATGGTAAGACACTGGTCCCACCCCACCCTTCCTGGGTGATGTGAAGATTCAAGGTGTCTCGGGACTCCAGGAAGGAGTTGCTCAGTGCAGGCTGGCACCCTGGGCAGGCTTCCTAGAGGAGGCGCCAAGATTTGGGTTGGATCTTGCAACGTGGATTCAATGTGAGGATGATGGCATCCTCTGAAATGTCACTCTCCCGACCCTGTTTTCTTTGTTAAATGCACCTTGACACTTGACTGTCAAGACTCAGCTTTGGTGTCACCTCCTCCAGGAGGGCCCCGTGACTACAATCCCCCTTCTTTACCCAGAGGCCACCATTGCCCACTCATGTGTCAGCCTCCCTGGCTGGGACTGAGTTCCTGAGGGTGGGGCCTGGCCATCTGGGGAGCTGGGTTTTACCTGCTAACCTTGCCGGCTCCTCCAGCTGGGTGTAGAGCTCCAGGGAGGCCACTGGGCCATTCCTAAGAAAGGCTGGATCCCAGGCCTCTGGGGTCCGGATGGAGATCCCACTCCAAGGGGGCCAGGAACACCCCGAGCCCTGCCCCTCCCCACCCACCTTCAGGTCGTAGAAGATGATGTCACCGAGCACCAGGTACACCTTGACGTAGTAGAGGGTCTCCTCGTCGAACTCCAGCGGCGAGTTGCAGAGCTAAACGGCCTTGAGGTAGAAGTGCTCCCCCAGCTTGCCATGGCCCAGCCGGTGGTGCAGGGCGGCCAGCCGGTGGTAGGCCACACGCTCGTTCGGCCGGTCCCCTGGGGTGCAGGCCAAAGGGACAGGTGTGAGGATGTGGCTCTCTGGGGCAGGGAGGGAACATGCCCCTCAGGAGCAAGTATACAGACCCCCAGGCAGCACACGTGGCTTGTCTCCAGGCACCTGTGGTCACCTGGGCAGCTCTGGCCATTCCCTTCCAGGTTCCCAGACTCACTTTTCCATCTGCAAAGCAGAACTAATAAGGCCTGCGCCTGTCTACTGAGAGGCTTTGGCAAAGTCGGACTTGGATGGCCCAGGTCTGTGCCTACACATAGCCACCTGCCTTTGCTCACTGGTTTTAACCAGGGGAGCCCAAAAGCCATGCAGTGCAGGTGCTCCCGGGCTCCCCGGCTCCAGGCAACCCACAGACATGACATCCGACTCCTCCTGGGTGTGTCATGATCAGAGCCCCCTACCTTGGGGAGTCAGCTGCAAACCTACTGTGTACTGGGCCACGGGGCACAAGGCGCTGGGGCATGTGGCCTGCTTAGGGTTCCCTGTCTCTGCAGGGGGACAGACGACCCTGGCACAGCACCAGGGGATGCACGGCCTTAAGGGGCAGACTGCTGGAAGGGGAACTGGGATTTTATCAGCCAGAGAGCCGTGTGGTTGATGAGGGTGGGAAGGGTACAAGAGAAAGGGAATGTGCCACTCAGCCTGACACATACAGGGACCAACGAGATGCCTGGGATGTCTGGAAGGCAGAGGGCACACTGGGCGGCCCTTGTGGTCAGCAGCGGGAACAGGCAGAGGAAGCAGAGCTCAGTCAGACAGGGAGCTCTGCACTGCATGAGAGACCTCGGGCTGTGCCCCACAGCCGGACGGGGAAGCCAGTTGGGCAGAGCTGCCTGCCTGGACAGGAGACCAGGAAAATCCAGTAGCTGTTTCAGCTCCTGGCCTGCAGACCTGGAGGCTGGGCTCTGGCAAAGTGTGGGTCCTGGCAGGGCGGGGGCTCAGGGGACGCACCCACAGTGATGCTGAGTGCTAGGGCCATGTAGGCAAACTCCAAGTCCTCCTGGGGCTCCTCCAGTGTGGCCAGCAGTGACACCAGCTTGTTGCACAGCTGTAGCTGCAGCTCCACCTTGCGGTTGCCCGTAGTCACTGCCAGGGGCAGGGCCCGGTCCTACCACACAGGCAGGTGGGGTCAGGTTTCCCGCAGCACCCACCTTGCCCAGCGCCCTCCTCAGAGCTCAAACACGTGCTTGGAGCTTCCCACACCCCAGCTACCCCTGCACCTCGACACAGCTCTGTGCTCTGGGATAACACACAGTTCAGACATCCAAGTTGGGGGCTGAAGAGTCACCTGAGGCCCATCCAGCTACACTCGACAGCCTCAGACCAGCCTCTCCCACCTGGGTACCGGAGGTCTGACTGGGGGGAGCCAGCACTCCTCTCTGCTCTAAAAACACCACATTGATCTGTGCCCAGGGCTGAGCCACACCGTGAGCTCAGAGGAAGGGAGAAGCCGTCCCACTTCGGGGTGTATGCAGACCTGGGTCTCCCACTGATATGCTGTGTGTCCTTTGGCATGTCCCTGTGCCTCTCTGAGCCTCAGTTTCCTCATCTGGAAGATGGGGACAGGACTTCCCACTCAGGGTTGCTTGAGGTCATCAGGTACAAGGGGAGAGCCATTGTCACGTCCAGGCCCCGAGCGTTTGTCCCAGGCAGGGGCATGGTCAATATCATTCCCGGTGAGACCACTTGGAAACTCATCATGTGCATGGGTGGCCCTGCCTCCATTTGGGAGGCCTCTACCCTGCCACACCTGTGCCTCAGCCCTCCAGGTGCCCCACTGAGGCCCACCCACATCAGCCCACAGGCAAGCTCACCCGGTAGAAGGACATGCCTTCCTCCCGCTCCCAGGCCCCATTGAAGAAGATGTCTCCAGCTGCCTCAAACAGCTCCAGCCCCAGGTTGAGGTTGCCTGTGTACAGGTCCACATTCTGTGCCACCTGAAAGGAGACAGAAGTTCCCTCAAGACCCACACCTAGCGAGGTGGCTACGCGCACCTTTGCCAGGCTCCTTCCTCTCACACAGTACAGGTACACTTGAGCATTTTTCAGACCCTGTGCATTAGGGCTGCCCCCACCACTGGCATGAGGACAATGAACTGATGCTCCTGAGTGCCAGGAGGTGACTGAGCAGCTGCAGCCCAGGAGCCCGACACCTGTGAATCCTACCAACAGGGCTAGCCCTAGCCCACTCCCTCTGCACTCAAACCAGTCTCCGTGGCCCCCAGATTGCTGGGAGCCTAGCCCCTGGCTCCTTTCTGCGTTGCCACATCCCTGCCACATCAGCAGTGTTTGTGGGTGCGCCTGGTCCCCTCTTGGCCATGAGCTCTTCTTCCCTCTCCTCAGCTCAAGGAGGTATATAGCAGGTGCTCAATAATGAAAGCTTCATCAGGCTCGTGGGCTTCACAATTTGTTCCAGATCACACTGTGTTTGGGAAAGCCTCTGAAAACAGCCACTATGATAGATTCATTTTATAAGGAGATGTGCCACATGTCGCTTGGAGCAAGTTCTTCTGTGTGTTAATTGAGTGGTCACATTATTTGAGCATGTGCTGTATACCAGCAGGTGCTGTGCACTGTGGGGGGCCGCGCCTCTGCCCTCAGGGAGAAGATGCTGGCCACCGGGGGAGGATGTGAGGGAACCAGTTGGAGGGAGGGACAAGGCACACAACAGGTGCTCAGCAGTGGCTTAGGAATGAGTGGATGGATGGATGAATGGATGAGGAGATGTAGACACATGGATGGATGGAAGGGTGTGTGGATAGATGGATGGATGGATGGATGGATGGATGGATGGATGGATGGATGGATGGATGGGTGGGTGGGTGGAATGATGTGTGTATGTATGTATGCGTGGGTAGATAATGTATGGATGGGTGGAGGGTAGATGATGTATGTACATGTGGATGGATAGATGGTGGATAGACGAATGTATGGATAAACAAATGGACAGATAGATGTATGGAGGGATGGATTAATAGGTAGATAGGTGGGTAGATGGATGAATGATGGATGGATGAATGGACGAACAGGTGAATGGATGGATGGGTGAAAGGATGGATGATGGATGGATGGATGATGGATGGATGGATGGGTGAATGGATGGGTGGATGGATGATGGATGGATGGGTGGATGAATGGATGGATGATGGATGGATGGAAGGATGAACAGGTGAATGGATGGATGATGGAAGTATGGATGGATGATGGACGGATGGATAAATGGATGGATGATGGATGATAGATGATGGATGGATGGATGGATGGATGATTGATGGATGGAAGGATGAACAGGTGAATGGACGGATGATGGAAGGATCAATGGACGGATGGATGGATGAACAGATGAATGGATGGATAGACCGGTGAATGGGTGGATGATAAAAGGATGGATGAATGATGGATGGATGGAAGGATGAACAGGAGGTGAGCGGATGGATGATGGAAGGAGGGATGGATGATGGATGAATGGATATATGGATGAATGGACAGATGGATGGATGGAAGGATGAACAGGAGGCAAGTGGATGGATGATGAAGTATGGATGATAGATGCATTCATAATGGATGAATGGATGGATGGATGGATGGATGGATGGAAGGATGGATGGATGATGGAAGGATGGATAGATGATGGAAGGATGAATGGATGGATGGATGTACAGATGAAAAAGTGAATGGATGGATACACGGGTGAATGGATGGATGATAAATGGATGGATGAACGATGGATGGAAGAATGGACACGAATGGATGATGGATGCATGGATGGATAAATGGATGGATGGATAAATGGATGGATGGATAAATGGAAAGATGGATTGATGGAAGGATGAACAGATGAATGCATGGATGATGGAAGAATAGATGGATGGATGGATGGATGAAAAGTGAATGGATGGATACATGGGTGAATGGATGGATGATAAAAAGATGAATGATGAATGAATAGATGGACAGGTGAATGGATGGATCATGGATGGATGGAAGATGGTTGGATGGATAGAAGGATGAACAGCTGAATGGATGGATAATGGAAAGATGGATGGAAAGATGGATGAAAGGATGGATGGATGGAAGGATGGAAGGATGGAAGGATGGATGGATGAATGGATGGACGAACAGGTGAATGGATGGATGAAGAAATGAATAGATTAATGAATGATGGATGGATGGATGGATAGAAGGATGAACAGTTGGATTGATGATGGAAAGATAGATGGAAGGATGGATGGATGGATGAACAGGTGAATGGATGGATAAAAAGATGGATGGATGATGGATGATGGATGGATGGATGATGGATGGGTGGAAAGACGAACAGATGAATGGATGGATGATGGAAGGATGGATGGATGGATGGACCCACAGGTGTATGGGAAGATGATGGAAGAATGGATGGATGGATGATGGATGGATGGAAGGATGAACAGGTGGATGGATGATGGATGGATGGATGGACAGATAGATGGATGATGGAGGGATGGATGGACGAAGGGATGGATGGATAGATGATGGATGGATGGACGGAAGGATGGATGATGGATGGATGGATGATGGATGGGTGAATGGAAGGACCCACAGGTGTATGGGAAGATGATGGAAGAATGGATGGATGAATGGTGGATGGATGGATGGAAGGATGAACAGGTAAATAGATAGATGACGGAAGGATGAATGGATGGGTGGATGGACAGGTGAATGGATGGATAGACGGGTGAATAGATGGATGATAAAAGGATGGATGAATGATGGATGGATGAAAGGACAGATGGATGGATGATGGATGGATGGCTGGAAGGATGAACAGGTAAATAGATGCTGGAAGGATGAATGGATGGGTGGATGGACAGAGAGTGAACAGCACAGGGGTCCTCCTGCATCCCTTGCCACCCCCCTGATGTACAGGTCCACCACCTCACTCTGTCGCAGGATGTAATAGATCTTCCCTGCTTGCAGCCAGGCATGTGCCTCCTTCTCTTTCTTCTGGAGGTCAATGAAAATTCCCAGACTTCGTTTGGTGTAGTCCAGAGAGGATTTGTAGGCCCTGGAATCACTGGAATCAGACACAGGTGTCAGAACAAGGGCTCTCATCCTCCTGGAACCAGTCTGCCTCCTCTCGTGGGTCTGGTGACAGATGAATCTGGAATGTGGGGACTGGGAACGGCCCTCTTGTATGTGCAGTGTTCTGCCCTTCCCAGGCTGCTGGGAGGGCCAGGGTGAACACACACGGCATGGAAAAGATGAAGGACATCCTTCCAAGGGAATCGAGCATCATGCTGCCCTGTGGCAGGAGGAATGTGCTAGTCCATCTCCCCTGCCTCCCAGACATGGCCTGTGTCTTCTCCAGACGCACCAAGAGCCGTTAGTGTTCAGAGGCTATCTAGGCCGATGGTTCTCAAGGTGTGCAGGCATCACAGTCACCCGGAGGCCTGTCCTTATAGCTTGCTGGCCCTGCCCCCAGAGCTTCTGGCTCCACAGGCCTGGGGCAGGCCCTAGAACTCCCACTTGCCACAGGCTCCTAGGTGACATGGATGCTGCTCTGCTGGTCCAGGGACTACACTTTGAGAAGCATGGCTCTAGCACACTGACCCATTTTCCTTCTGTGAACCTGAGGCCAAGACTGGAGCCAGTCTCCCGGGTCCCCATGGAATCTGGCCCCTTCCCTGCTCTCTCAGTAAGTCCAACACTTGAGGGGCTGTGACTGCAGCAATGTCACCAGGCCCTGTGGGTGGGGTGGCCAGGGCCATGGTTACCCCACCAGGTCAGCATGCTCGGGGGAAGCCGAGTGGGCCACATATGGGACGTGAGACCTTGAAACCCTGCCCCGGGGAAGCAGGTGACACAATTGGCTCTGTCTTCTGTGGGAGAGAAGCCACAGGTGGCTGCTGTGGTCACATTTAAGGGGACAGATGAAGGCCAGGAGTGAAGACTCGGGGCAGGCAGAGGTCAGATGACAAAGGCCACCATAGTAGGAAGAACAGCCCAGAGTGCACGTACTGCCTCTGCTGGGGTTGAGATGACCTTTGACCCAACAAGAGAGACTCAAGCTGGGACTCACAAGCCAGCAGCAGCCCTGGGATGACCCCAGACCCACCAGCTCAAAGCATCTGATGCCAAGGAACCAAATGATCCAAAGGAAAGGGGCTGAGGAGGCCCTGGGCCAGCTTCCCTGTGCCCCCCTCCCTGCCACCCCAACCCCCTTGCACCCCTCCACACCCCCACCACTGCAAAGCCAGTCCTCACCACTAGGTGCCCAGGGACAGGTAGAGCTGACTGGTGGTCTCCAGGAGCTGCCCTCTCCAGCACCTGGTCGGCCACCTCGCGGGCAAGGGAGAGCTGGAACTCGTGGTAGATGACACACTGGGTCTCGCTGGGCATGACGACGCTGTAGAAGTAGCACAGCCGCTGGACGGCCCGCTGCTGGCCTGGGCAGAAGACAAAATGGAAGACGTCAGCCTCCCAGCATCGAAGCGAGGCTGGCTGGGTCCAGAGGCCCCTGCTCTGTGCTTGTCTCTTTCACACCTCTGTGAACCTGGGCCCCATAGGCGGGGAGCCTGGGCTCAGACAGGCCATACACCTGTGCAAGGGCAGGCGCCGAGCACACCGTGACATGGGCACAGGTTGGTGCACATGCTCATGGTACAGGCCGGCCTTCTTTACAACTCCCAGGGCCGAGGTTCTGGCCAGGCTCGGCCCCTGCACCAGGCCATCTATTTCTGCTTCACAAAGCCCCTCTGGCCAGGACCAGGGCCACCTTCAGCCTGAGGTGATGAGACCAGGGACACAAGTAGCCCCTGTCGCAGATGGAACCCTGAGAGAGCAAAGCCAAGCATCACGTCTGCCACACACGGCATCATGTTGGGGGAATGGGGTTCAAAGCCGGCCCCTGGCATTTCCACACATGCTTCTCTCATGCAACAAGGCTCCAAACCCACAGGCTCACTGGCCTCTCCCAAAGCCAGGGCGCTGGGAACGGTGGAAAGCTTCTGATTTTCTAGTGTCAGAAACATTCCGAAGATTAACAAAGGAAACCAGGTATGCCGAATGGACATCTGTCACACACGCCCCCCAACAACAGCTGAATACACAGTCCTCTTGAGCGCCCATGGGACATTCCCCATGACAGACCATGTGCCAGGACACAAAATGAGCCTCAGTGAAGGGAGAAGGACTGAGACCAAAGCACAGGTGTTCTTCAGCTGTACTGGCACGAAACTGGAAATCGACAGTGAAGGAAACGTGGGAAATTCAAAAATATGTGAAAACTACACACTCCTAAACAACCAGTGAGTCAAAGAAGAGACCATCAGGGAAACTGAAAATTAATTTGAAAAGAATACAAACAAATGCACAGCCCGGGCCAGCACGGTGGCTCACACCTTTCATCCCAGCACTGTGGGAGGCCGAGGTGGGAGGATCGCTTGAGTCCAGGAGTTTGAGATCAGCCTGGGAAACATGGTGAAACCCTGTCTCTATAAAAAAAAAAAATACAAAAATTAGCCGTGTGTGGCGGTGCACATCTGTAATTCCAGCTACTCAGGAGGCTGAGGCATGAGAATGACTTGAACCTGGGTAGAAGTTGCAGTGAGCCAAGATTGCACCACTGCACCCCAGCCTGGGCAATAGAGCAAAACTTTAAAAAAAAAAAAAAAATAGCACAGTGTATCAAAAACACCAAGATGTAGCTAAGGCAGTGCTGAAAGGGAAATTTATAACTGTAAATGTCTACATTCAAAGGAAGAAGAAAAATCTCAAATCAAAAGCCTAACTTTCCACCTTGAGATCAAAACTAGAAAATGAACTAAACCCAAAGTGAATAAAAGGAAGAACATAATAAACGTGAGAGTGGAAATGGGAAGTAAAAATACAGAGAATGGAAAAACAAAAGAGATAATCAACAGAACCAAAAGTGGGTTTTTTGAAAATAATAACAAAATTGACAAATCTTTCACCAGACTGACCAAGAAAACAAAGATGGGGCACAAATGACTAAAATCAGAGACTGAGCACCATGGCTCACGCCTGTCATCCCAGCACTTTGTGAGGCCGAGGGGGAAGGATCACTGAGGCCAGCATTCAAGACCCCCCTGGGAGAACATGATGAGACCCCATCTCTAATAAAAATAAACAAACAATTACAAACCCAAGTTTCTAAAATCAGAAATGAAAGAGGAAACATGATTGCCGACCTGACAGAAATAAAAGGATTCCATGAAAACACTACGAACAATTGTACACCAAGAAGCCAGACCATCTAGACACAACAGCCAGACTCTTAGAAGGACACAAACTACCGAAAGTGACTCAAAAATGACCCCAAGGAAGCATGTGGGGTATCAGCCCCGCCCTCGGTCTCCCCGACCGTTCAGCTCAGGGTGGGGAGACAGGGAAGCATGATCCCCGTTCCCTGGCCTGCATTTCCAAGTCTGAATCCCCCAGCACCCAGGGGAGGGCCTCGTAGGAGGAGGTACCACAGGCTATTGTGCCAGGAGCCACCGGAGGCTGCAGTGGGGACTGGGGCTCTGGGTTCCTGGAGGGTCTCCTTCCAGTCAGAGAATGTCCCTGGGGAAGAAGCCTGGGTCTGAATCCCCCAACCTTCCTTGGGCAGATGTGTGGGACCGGGGCCCCTTCACACGGTCCTTTCCAAAATCTCATCACTCCTAGGGCCAAGAGTGGGTGCCAGGCCTGTGCTGGGAAATGAGCAGATTCAGATTTGGGCACAGGCCCTGGAGTTCTGGTCCAGGCCACAAGAGGCACCTCTGAGTGGTCTCACTATGCCATGACAAAGCGCTGCAAGGCAGAGGGGACTCAGCAGTATCCCTTGTCTCAGCCATTTCCCTGCACTCAACTTCCTCATCTATTCTCTGCGGCCTAGATTTCGGACAGCCCTGCCCAGCTACTGTCCGTTCACTGCTCGGTCTGCACTGACTGTTCGATAGTACTCCGTGGCTCCCCAGTGCTCTTGGGGAAAAGGCCAAGCCACAGCCTGAGGCCCCAGGCCCTGCTTAGCTCTCCAGAAGAGCTTCTCACCATCCAGCACCCAACCCACCCACTCCCAACTCTGCACCTCCCTGCATAAGCCCTGCTCACTCACCCCACTCACACCCCACTCATCTCCGCTCCCACTTCCGTTCACTCACCCCCACTCACACCACACTCATCCCCACTCACACTCCCGCTCACTCACCACCACTCACACCCCACCCATCCTCGCTGACTCACCCCCACTCGCTCACCCCTGGGCCTTCACACAGGCTACACCATCAGCCCCTCATCCACACCTATTACTTGACTAAATCCTCTTAACCCTCTGGGCCCAGACTAAAGAGGCTTCCCTAACCCGGGGCCAAGTGCTGCCCCGCCATCACGCCACTCACCCTTTTGTGGCTTCTCTGGCCTGAAGCTCACATTCCCACGCTCAGCACCTCCCTCCCGAGGACCCCACAAGCCCCTTTTGTGGGTGGGGCCTGGCACACTCAGCACGAGCTGCTTTTGCGTGAACTGCTCTGTGGCTTTGGGCAATCACCCGCCCCTGTGTCCTCTGTGAAGTGGGATGACCGGTGCACAGGGCTGCCGAGATACCAAGCAAACACAGGCACAAGAACTGGCGTTCAGGGCCTAGCTCATGGAGGGGCCCCAAGTCCTAGCTCAGCACAACATGCCTTGATCCAAGGGTTATGTCTAGGGATTCCCAGCACACAGGACTTTCCGTGCTCAAGGCAGGATGGTCCCTGGGCAAACCAAGAAGAGCTGCCTGCCTCAGTAGGGTACAGAGGGCCTGGCCCTGCATGGGAACGGCCTGTCTCCAGGGCGTTTGCCAACATCTGCTGCTGGCCATGACTCAGCGCTTTCGATAGTGGGAAAACCACCACTTGTTTCCGAATCACAAACCCCAGGTGTGCCCTGACCCAAGTGGCCCCAGAAGGCTCACAGGAGGAACTGGGGCACTCACTCTCCACGTGGTCCATCTCCACGGCCACCAGAAGGACCCACTTGTAGTAGCCCTTGCACTGCTGGGCCGGGCCCTGGTGGGTGAAGAGGTGGCCCAGGAGTATGTGGGTGAAGTCCCGGCCACACTCCCCACAGGGAAGCCTCGAGAACAGACGTACAGCCTCCAGGAGGTAGTGCTGGGCCAGCTGGTCCCAAAGTTGGCCAGCAACACTGCCTGGTTCCTCCGCTGGCCCAGGTCCCAAGCCACCGGTAGTGCGTGGTAGTAGCCCTTGGCTGCCTGCCTCGTCTGTCCCGTCCTCTTCAGAGCCACGGCCACCAATGTTGGCAATCACACCCTCCTGGTCCTCGCTGACCACCACTGCATCCTGGACAGACTGCAGGATGTTCAGGGCCACCAGGCTCTGCCTATGAATCACATGCAGCCAGGCCAGGGCCACCAGGGGGTCCACGATGGCACGGACTCCGGCAACAGCACAGGCTTCCACCGCCTGCGTCATGAAGGTGATGGCTGGGCCATGGTAGCCATGGTGGCTGTATGGCTGGGCCAGGCTGGCGTGGAGAAGGCCGCGCAGCGCCTGGCCTGTGCCCGGGGTTAGGGAGGCCAGCGCTCGCCTGAGGTAGTGGGCAGTCTGGGTGGGGAGGCTCTGGGGCTGGAGGGCGTTCTGGGGCACCAGGTTCACGTTCCTCAGCGAACCAGCCAGCGAGTCCTGTGTCCTCAATGAGGCCACCTTGACACAGCTCAGCACCAGGTGGGGCAGGCACTCGCGGCTGTAGATGTCAGCCAGGAGTAGGCAGCAGTCTGAGAGCCACGCAGCGTCTGGGGCTCCCGAGTCCCTGTGCAAAAACAACAGCTGCTCTAGGAAGGGCAGGGCCTCCTCAGGCTGCTTGAGGTGCACGTGGTGCCTGGCCAGCAGGAAGCAGGCCCGGGCCTAGGCCTGCTGGCTCTGGCCACCCACCGCCCACTGCAGCACCAGCTGCAGGAGCTCCCCGTCCGCCTCGGTGCTGCAGATGTGGCCAGGCGTCCCCAGGGGCAGGGCCATGGCTCTGGGAACCACCTGTGTACACTTCTCCCGGTTCTGCTTCCAGTAAATGCCGGCCAGGTTGGCGTACACAGCCACCACCAGGAACAGGTCCCCGAAGCTGCCCTCCGGGGCCCCCAGTGTTTCCTCCAAGTACACCTGGGCCTGGGACAGCTTGAGCCTCCTGCTGCACAGCAGCCCCAGGAGGAAGCAGAGCCTGGCCAGGGCCATGAGGAGGCCACTTTTCTTGGCCGCCCCTCAGGCCTGTGCCAGGCGCCCAGTCAGCTCCTACTCGTCGCTAAAGCTGCTGAACATGCTGCTCAGCCATGGCAGCGCCAGGTTGTACAGGCCACAGAAGCTGGCCTTGAATCCAGAGCTGTTCAGGAACAGCAGCAGTGAGCTCAGGGTCTCTGGATCCTCCCAGTTGTCCTCAGCTTCCAAGTAGAAGGAGGGCTCCTCGGGGTCCTGCAAGCTCATGTTGCTGGATGCTACACAGAGACCCCAGGACGCTGGTTCCTGGGGGCAGCCTGGGCAGGTCTTGCATTGTTCCAGAACATTCTTCACCTTCGGCAGGGTCTCCTGTGGCTCCAGGCCCAGGCAAGGTGGAGGTATTTCTGCAAGTCACAAAAACACCTAGACAGATTAGAGTCCAACAGTGAGTCCTTGGTCCACTTGGGGCAGGATCCCTGCATCCCCGTCCTCTGTGTCCCTGGCGCAGCTTGCCATGAGCCCTTGAGAATTATGCGCAATGCAAACCCAGGGTCTGGAGCACGTACGATCTCCGGGGACACAGAGAACACGCAGGCCCGTGGCCCGACTCTCCTACAAAATCACCCTCCTGTCCTGCTTTGTCGCCACCTCACAGCATGGTTTTAGGAGACTATGTCAGCTCAGTGATCCCTCAGAGATGCCTTTCCCTTTAGATAGAATCAAAGCCTTCTAACTGGACCCATGTATATGCAGCACTACAACTACAAATGTAACTTTTGTCAGCATATTGGGCCCCCCGGTGGGGTACAGGAATCCATGAAATCCTCAACAGCCAATCAGAGCTATTGATCAGCTCAAAAGCTGCTATGCAAAATTGGTAAAGCCACCGACGGCACAGGACAGGGGTGTTGTACCCATGTACCCAGCTCCGTGCAGGGAAACGGACCATCCCTGCAGGAAGGATGGGAAAGCTTCCAGGCCCCTGTGGCCACCTTCACCTTGGATGGTCTGAAAACCTGAAGCCCTCGGTTCCTAACAAAGGCCAGCCTGCTCAAGCAACCCACTGGTGCCTGCTGGCTTTGGTGGATTCCTAGCCAAAGCCCCCTCCCAGAGGTGAGCAAACAAGCGCATTTCCTGTTGGAAAACCTGGGATGAAAGGAGGCATTACTGGGAAGGAAAAAACCTAGATTTAAACAGACCCTCTGTTTCAAGCTCACTTGCAAAAAATATTTTCAATACAAACTGCCTCCTTATTCATCTGTAAAGCCTTGGCATTAAAAAAATAAATAAATATGATTTAGAGGCAAATGTGACTTGACTACACTAGATGAGCTAAGAAATCTCCCCCACCCGGCAGAGGCCCACAGCCCCTCCCAGCCACTACCCTGGCCTCCGGGGCAGCTGGAGAGCCACGTGCCTTTGCTCCAGAGACTTTGGCAGAGGGTGGAACCACCCCCTCCCCGAGGCAAACATACAACAGCCTTCCATTCCCCACTGGCTTCCCGGGCCTCCTGTGGGACCTTGTGCCTGCATCCCGAATGTACTGGGATGGATCCCATTCCCAGGGAACTTCCAAGGGCCCTTGGTGCATTCACATCACCAGGCTGTCCACATGCGGACCCTGTGTGAGGGGAAGCGACAGAGCCTCAGAGGGGAGACGGGAGAGCCTCCCTGAATCAGCCCCTCAGGAAGGAGCAGACCCTTCAGGGACCTCAGTTGAGGCCCCTGCAACCTAAGGCTCTGAATTCTGCTACCCGCTGAGGGCTGTGTGGCCTCCCATCTCTGAGGCAGAGCACAGGGCAAGCTGCAGCTTCTCCAGGTCATGAAAAAGGAACCCACAGCTACATGTGGGCCCCAGCAGTGGAAAGGATGCCCCACCTCGGTCGGGGACCAGGCGGGGGTCAGCATGTTCATTGGAAGAAGTGTGGGACCCCACAGCCTCCAGTGCCAGAGTAGACGGGAGGTTCAGGCCCACCTTAGGCGATGTCCCCCAAGCCCCCAGCCCGCACCACAGAGGGGTGACTGTCGCATCCAATGCCCACTGTACTCAGCTCTGTCCCCTCCTCCGGCATTACCCCAAGGCCCAACGCATAACCAGAGGAAGCCTGAGCCACTGGCAAAACCCACCTTGTTCCTGCGGCTGCTCGGTCACAGCTTCCTCTACTGAGTCTGCCAAGGGAGAAAAGAGAAGCAATGAACACCCCCAGACAGCACCTCTGGGCCCATGTCAGGTTGAGCTGGTGTCGGTGTTGCAGGGTGAGAGCATTGCAGGGTGCAAGGGTTGAAAGTCACATCATCCTCTTCCCTCCTGGATCATGGGAACAACATCACTGTGCGGTGTACACTTTCTGCGATATTGGGAGTAACATCGTCTTCTGTGCCTTGGAATATTAAGGACAATATCACGGGGGGCGTGTACATCTTCTGCAATATTGGGAATAATATTATCCTCTCTCTCCCTGCATACTAGGAAAGATATCACAGAGTATGTGTTCACCTCCTGCGATATGGGGATTAATACCATCTTCTCCCCTTCCAGATATCAGGAAGAGTATCACATGGCGGTGTACGGCGTCTGCAATACTAGGAGTAATATCAACCTCTCAGCCTTGTAATATTAAGAAGAATATTGGCCGGGCGCGGTGGCTCACGCCTGTAATCCCAGCACTTTGGGAGGCTGAGGCGGGCGGATCACAAGGTCAGGAGATCGAGACCACGGTGAAACCCCGTCTCTACTAAAAACACAAAAAATTAGCCGGGCGCGGTTGTGGGCGCCTGTAGTCCCAGCTACTCGGGAGGCTGAGGCAGGAGAATGGCGTGAACCCGGGAGGTGGAGCTTGCAGTGAGCCGAGATCGCGCCACTGCACTCCAGCCTGGGCGACAGAGCCAGACTCCGTCTCAAAAAAAAAAAAAAAAAAAAGAAGAATATCACAGGGTGGATGTACACTCCCTGCCATATTGGGAGTAACATCAGCCTCTCCTCTCCATGGATATTAGGAATAATATCCCAGGCTGGGTGTACGCCTCCTGCTCTATGGGGAGTCATATCATCCTCTCCCTTCCAGGATATTAATAACAATATCACAGGTTGGGTGAACACAGCCTGCGATACTAGAATTATTATCATCCTCTCCCCATCCGGATACTAGGAACCATATCACAGAAGAGCTGTACCCTCCCTGCGATATTGGGAGTAATATCATATGCTTCTTCTGTGAATATTAGGAGCAATATCACCGGGTGGCTGTCCATTCATTGTTATGTTGGGAGTCATGTCATATTCTACCCCTCTCAATACTAGGATCAGTGTCACAGGGTGAGTGTACACCTACTGTGGCATTAAAACTAAAATCATGCTCTCTGTCCCTAGATATTAGGAACAACATCACAGGTAGGTGTTCACCCCCTGCAGTATTAGAAGCAATAATATGATTAATTAGTAAACATCAATCATCGATTTTAATAATTATCAGGCTAGTCTCGAACTCTTGACCTCAGGTGATCTGCCCGCCTCAGCCTCCCAAAGTGCTGGAATTACAGGCGTGAGCCACGGTGCCCAGCCAACACTTCTTGACATCCCTTTTTGGACCTCAAATTTAGCATGCCGAAAACACACTTTTGATTCCCACTGCTATAACCCACTCCTCCCATAGTCTTCCCGATCCCAATAACAGCATCTCTAGTCTTCCAGTTACTCAGGCCAAAATCCTTGACATCATCCTTAAAACTTCTTTTTCTCTCTCTTGTCATCCAACCCATTTAAACTCTCCTTTCAAAATATATGCCAGACCTAACCACTTCCCACCTTCCTCATCATTTCCAACCAGGTCCAGCCCTCATCATAGCGCTCTGGGTTACTGCAAAAGCCTCCCAATCGCCAGGCACACTGGCTCACGCCTATAATCCCAGCACTTTGGTAGGCCAAGGCAGGTGGATCATCAGAGGTCAGGAGCTCAAGACCAGCCTGACCAACATGGTGAAACCCCTCTACTAAAAATATAAAAAATTAGCCGAGCATGGTGTGGGCGCCTGTAATCCCAGCTATCCGGGAGACTGAAGCAGGAGAATCACTTGAACTCAGAAGGCAGAGGTTAGAGTGAGCCGAGATTGTGCCATTGCACTCCAGCTTGGATGACAAGAGCGAAACTCCATCTTAGAAGGTTAAAAAAAAAAAAAAAGCCTCCCAACCCACCTCTCTCCTTCCGCCTTTCACCCTGCTCTGCATTCTACCTTCCACTCTCAAACATTTCAGAAAAAAAAAAAAAAATTATATCCACAGAGAGAGAAAGTACAAATGGGGTGAAATGTTTGGGGAATCTGAGGGAAGAGTATATGGGAATTCTCTATACTATTTTTGCAACTTTTCCATAAGTCAGAATTATTTGGAATTCAAGAGTTAAACAAAGAAAAAAAAAACACACTATCTCCCTTTGTGAATCCATCCTGTCTTTCCCCTGGCAACTTAAGGACGCTCTCAACTAACACATCTATTTTTTCATGAACACTAAAAGAACTCTTGCCGAGTTTTGACTTTCTGTGCTTGGCAGTAGAAGTGTGTGTGTGTGTGTGTGTGTGTGTGTATGTGTATGGTGTGTATGTATATATAGAGAGGGAGAAATATATATGTGTGTACATATATAAATATATATTGTATATTTAAAATGGTAATGTGTATATATAAAAATATGTGTGTGTGTGTAGATATATATAATACATACCCCATAGCCTGTCCTTAACCAGTTCTAAACTTAGTCGGAAAAACACATACCTAAGCAGAGAATTTCAAAATAATATGATGAATATTTTGATAGAGGGATGTGTTGCTATGGAACACGCTGCTAAGACACAAAACCTCCTAGATGGGGCAATGAATGAACGAAGTTTTGCACCTATAGGCAACCCCTCTGATATCCCCTCAAATGTTTATAGTTATATGCATTTGCTTCCCCCAGGACCCCTATTTCATAAGGGTTAGTCCTAGAGCCTAGCAAGTTCCTACTACAGCTGGCACACATATGCCATTCAAGAAACAGTGGCGGAGTGAATGACGAGTTAAGAACCATTTGTCAGCCAGTGCTCAGCAATACAACATGCACTGGTATGCAAATTATATTTTTGTTGAAAACAACTGCAGGATCACAAATTATCTTTCCAGAGAAAGCAAACCTCAAAAGCTTCTTTACCCTAATAAAGCACGTTATAAGAAGCTCCCCTTATATAAAAGAAAACCTCATTCGTTATCAATGGCATGTAAACCTAATAGGCCTTCACCTCTGATGACATCTCTTCCATCCCCAGGAGTGGATAAAGGAGGTTCCGGAAACCCTGGTAGTTGTGAAGGTGGCTCCCAGCTCTGACAGTCTTGAACCCTGCAGGCACGGAGGTCACACAGCAGAAGAACAACAGAGGCAAGCATCATCAGGCTTCGAGTATGTTTGAACCACAGATGACAAATAGGCTGCAGCCAACTGAAAACACCAGAGATTCATGGTGGCCACCTGAGGGGTTGTGCTCTTAAAATAATAATAATAAATAAATAAAAATTAAAAAATTAAAAAAGGAAGGGGTCAAGAATCCATCAGGTCTGACTGAGACGTGTATCAGTGACTAACACCCCGTATGGCAAAAGTACTCCGGTGCGCTTTGGGTACTCACAGCTTCAGCAGTATTCAAAGGCGTGTTCTCCCCTAACACTAAGCCACGGGAATACCCCCAGCAACACTGCCAGGAGAAACGTCTCCCATGGATTTGGCTAGAAACACAGTTGTCTTTAACAAATTAACACTGAATAAATCCTGACTTATTAGAGCCTGTGAGAATGACATTCTCAATGATAACAGTTATCACTACAATCTCCAAACGTCTGCGATCCTGCAGGGAGGAACTGTGACAGCGCAGGCCACATGTCCAGAATGCTTCCCAGACTGCTTGTTACAGAATAAAAGAAATAAACCCCCCCCCCCAAGAATGTCTTCACACACATTTAGCCAGTTGTTCCTTTGTGTGCATCTCTGTGCTAAAATGGCCATTCTTCCCCACAGCCTGAAGTCATATGCTAAAATAAATGAGACTCACATGAAGCCAGAACCATGCAGATGCCAAGGAAACCAACACAAATGAAATGGGCTGGAGAGTGTGGCCAGGAGGATGGTAGTTCCCAGGAAGCAATTACTTCATCTCTGCCCATGAAGCGGGCAGTTGTCACTGTCCCCCAGGCCCACACCAGACACTCGAAGTAGGTTCTAACCAAACTAGCTCCAACAATCAATGTAAATACACCACACAATTGGCTTCTGAAAGGACACCTTGCAACCAACAAGAAACTGTTAGCACAACTTTGACAAACTGTGCAACTAAAAACCTTGGAAAAGGATAAACACTGCCACATTTTGACTCAAATACTGTTACGTGGTAGCACTGCAATAATTCACTGAAACAGAAGAATGAATGAGGAATACGTTTATATAGGAATCAGAGGAAGCATGACTAATCATTTAAAGAAATAGGTCAAGAAACTGTTAGGTTCAAATGCGACCATGAGACACTGTTAGGGCCTTAGGCAAATTCACTTCTCTTGGTCCTGTTTCTAGGTTCATCAAAAATCAGCTTTGGACTAGGGAATCTGTTGCTTTCCAATGCCTTCCTTCTGCGATTCCAGCCCAGATTTTAGGACTGCTCTCCCACTTGGTATATGAAAGCACTTTCTTTTTTTTTTTTTTTTTTTTTTTTTTTTTTTTTTTTTTTTTGAGACGGAGTCTCGCTCTGTGGCCCACACTGGAGTGCAATGGCCGGATCTCACCTCACTGCAAGCTCCGCCTCCCGGGTTTACGCTATTCTCCTGCCTCAGCCTCCCGAGTAGCTGGGACTACAGGCGCCAGCCACCTCGCCCGGCTAGTTTTTTGTATTTTTTAGTAGAGACGGGGTTTCACCGTGTTAGCCAGGATGGTCTCGATCTCCTGACCTCGTGATCCGCCCATCTCGGCCTCCAAAAGTGCTGGGATTACAGGCTTGAGCCACCGCGCCCGGCCATATGAAAGCACTTTCTATGTAGAATAGCAAGAGTACATTTCTGTGTTGAATGTGGTTTGGGACCTACTCTATGAGGCAGAATATCATCATGGAACTTTAAGCATGACGACAAGGCGCACTCTAGATAAGGATAACACATAAGATGTGGCCATACACCTGTGCGTGCCTGGCAGGGAGATGGGGAAGTCTCATTTAATGAAGCCGGGGTGCCTGTTGCACCTGAACATCCTCAGTCCACGTCAAGTTCACAACGTCCTTCTGACATCAAACCACAGGTATCACATACTTTTCCATACTTTCCACACAAGATTAAAATATGCAGAGCACCGTGATAAAGATGCCTCCATTCCCAGCATGTGGGCTCTCATTCCGTAGAATTACATACTTTTGGTGCAAAATGGTGACCAGGTTGCAGCGGCAAGCAAGACTGGGCTCCGTGGGAACAGCAGGCCCTGCAGGAGCCACCATGCCTGTCGCCACAGTCTGATGCAGCTGCAGAGAAGCTGTGGCTGAGGCCATTCACTTTGTGAGAGAACCGCACAGGAGGGAAAAGGTAGGGAAGGTCGGGAAGACAGCAATGTCATGCTTCTGAGCCCAAGCCAAGCCATCGCATCCCCTGTGACTTGCATGTATACACCCAGATGACCTGAAGTAACTGAAGAATCACAAAAGAAGTGCAAATGCCCTGTCCCACCTTAACTGATGACATTCTACCACAAAAGAAGTGAAAATGACCGGTCCTTGCCTTAAGCGATTATATTATCTTGTGAAATTCCTTCTCCTGGCTCATCCTGGCTCAAAAAGCTCCCCCGCTGAGCACCTTGTGACCCCCCACTCCTGCCCACCAGAGAACAACCCCCCTTTGACTGTAATTTTCGTTTACCTACCCAAATCCTATCACACGGCCCCACCCTTATCTCCCTTCGCTGATTCTCTTTCTCGGACTCAGCCTGCCTGCACCCAGGTGATTAAAAAACTTGATTGTTCACACAAAGCCTGTTTGGTGGTCTCTTCACACGGACGCGCATGACAGGCAGGTGCAGAGCCAGGGAAGGACCTGTGATGAGAACAGAAAGGAATGCGTCTCCCTGTACACACACTCGGATTTTATGACAATGTGCGCAGGGGGCTGAACTGGATGCCTGAGAACATTCCTAAAAGTTCTTTTGCAGATTTTCTAAATATTGGTGTAAAATCTGAACTCAGACAAAATTTTTTTAAATCGCTTCAATCAACGTCTTTGTCTAGTGCTACATGATCATCTAGAAAACCAACTTCTCTTCTAAGGCTCACATCCTCCTATAAAGTCCCAGGGATTTTACAAGGGAATGCACCTCTCATTCGCATCAAGAACACACACAACTACTGTTAAAGAAATGATTAAATTACTTACATAATTTTTTAAACACCCAGATTTGAAACACAACAGAGACAACTTCTTGATAGCTCTGCTTTCCAACTGCAAACTGCGAGTGGAGAAAATAACCTACCATGATTTCTAACCAGTCAACAACCTGTCTTCCCTGGCTGCAGTAGGAGCAATCTTTCTGAGCTCAGGAGGAAAAAGAACCCAGCGGGTTAGCGGACAGATAATCATCAGTTCTCAGCGGGCTTCCCCGGTCCCAAATCCCCATGTGATACATGGAAGTAAACAGCTATCATTGACCAAGCATCTGAATGCTTATCTCACCTCGCCATCTGATTCTCCTGCCATGCAAATTTAAAATTAATAAGCCTGCTATTAGAGAACAGAGTTGGTGCTACATCTGTCTTCCTAAAATTATGGATAATTACCAGCCCACAATGGCTTCTAATCAGATTTGAGTAGTCCCTTAGACAGGAAGCTAAAGTGCCTCAGCCCTAAACAGAGAAGAAAACAGAAACTGGAATGCTCTAGGTTTGATCTTTTCCCCCTTGTTCTAAAGTTGCTGTTCACGAATCTCCTTCTACTGTCTTGTTTATAAAATTTATGAGAAACAGGGAAATTCAAAGACATGATAGAAATGGCCACGTTTTCTAGGTACAAACTTTGTGAACATTATTTTTAGGTGCTGGGCTTTTTCTCCACAAATTGTGAGCCTGGAGTACATTTTCTCCCTCGTGGTTACACATTCAGAGTCAGGGAAAGTGACTTTAGGAGTAAAGAGGGGAGTGCAGTGAGAAGTGACCGGACACTGAGAAGGACAGACAGGGACTCTACCTCGGTGGCCTACAGCATTCCTGGGCCTCTGCCTTTACTTTTCTATCTGTACAAGGGATCTAAAGGCCCGTGATTCTAGGCCACGACAGCTCTTCATACACACATACACTAACATCACACGCCTGTGTGAAAAGCTGTGACACTTGGCTGATTTCCTGAAGAAGTTATCTTGTATCATTTCTACTCAAGTACTCCACCTCCTTCTAGACAAGTATCTGAGGATGATGGGCTATCCCACAGCCATGTGTGTAACCTCTGCTGCTTACGATCCCTGTTCACATAGCATTTTCCAAAAGCATTTGGTGTAAAGTGACAGAAGAAAGAAGAATAAGGTTCTTTCAGCCCATTCATTCATTCATTCATTCATTCAACAAATATTGACTATCTATGTGCCAGGCACTGGTGATATAACAGCGAACATATATTTTTGTAGGTAGCGACAGACAACCAAAAAGTATGTTAAGGAGTGATCAAGACTGTAGAGGAAAATACACCAGGAAACAGGAAAGAATAATACCCCTAGCCACCCTACAATGGGGTGACGCTAGTGTTACAAAATGGAAACAGCGGCCGGGCGCAGTGGCTCACACCTGTAATCTCAGCTCTTTGGGAGACTGAGGCAGGCAGATCACCTGAGTTCAGGAGTTCAAGATCAGCCTGACCAACACGACAAAACCTTGTCTCCACTAAAAACATAAAAATTAGCTGGACGTGGTGGCACACGCCTGTAATCTCAGTTACTCAGGAAGCTGAGGCACAAGAATCACTTGAACCTGGGAGGCAGAGGTTGGAGTGAGCCGAGATCGTGCCACTGCACTCCAGCCTGGGTGACAGAGTAAGACTCTGTCTCAAAAAATGTAAAAAAAAAAAAAAAAAAAAAAAAAAAAAAAAATGTAAACAGAGAATAAGATACCAAAAGAAAGAACATGAACGATTAATTGTAACAAAAGCCTTTGTAAGCTGATACTTTCCTTCCTGGATCCTTGTCCCTTACAAATGGAAAAAAAGGGCGGAGAGGGGGTAACATCCAAATGATGTTGTAAGATGGCTTCGGGTTTCAGATGTCTGACAGCCATACTCAGGTACTTCAAGGAAAAAGCTCTAGCTCTATAAGCAATCTGGGCAATGGTTTAATGATCCTGTAAGATCAGTACCATATTCTCTCATTTTTCATAGATGAGGAAACTGAGGCATAGAAAGGCTAAGTAAATTGTCCATGGTCACAGGCGATTTAGAAACTTTTCTTCAAACTTTCAAAAGTTAACTACTGCCACTATTACACATGGGTTTTTGTTTGTTTGTTTTTGTCTGTTTTGAGACAAGGTCTTGCTCTGACCAGGCTGGAGTGCAGTGGCGTGATGATGGTTCACTGCAGCCTCGACTTCCCAGGCTCAAGTGATTCTCGCACCTCAGCCTCTCCAGTAGCTGGGATTACAGGAGTGAGCCACCACACCTGGCTAATTTTTTAATTTTTATTTTTTGTAGGGATGGGCTTTCACCATGTTGCCCAGACTGGTTCCAAACTCTGGGCTCAAGAGATCCTCCCAGGTCGGCCTCCCAAAGTGCTGGGATTACAGGTGTAAGCCACTGTGCACAGCCCTACAAATGTGACTTGTACAAAGTCAGAGCAGTGAGCAGGAAGAGAACAGAGACTTCAGCGAGTCTCCTGGCTGCGGCAATGCCATATCCCTCCTCCATACCGTAATGTGTCTACACCCACCAAGCTCCTAGACGTTGAAGGCAGGCCAGCTCAGAGACGAAACAGCAGTCAAGAAAGAGAAGATGCAGACATGCGTCTTGATTTCAGCTCGAGCGTGCCTCTCTGCCCTGCAGCTGCACAGGCAGAAACCAGGGGCCGTGAGTCTCAGGCAGTGTGTTTGGTTCCTGGCTGGTTATCTTTTGGGAGACCATCCCATACAATTAGTGTTACACTTCTCAAAAAGGAAGTGTGAGTTTTATAGAAAAATCGATTCCATTTGGGAGAAAGGCCTAATAAAACCACAAAAGGATAACACATTCATATAACAACAAATTCAATTCATCTGTCACAAACTGAAATCCCAAAGCCCTCGGCACACAGCTGCTTTTCTGAGCTGAAATTCAACTCCAGTTGAGAAACAGGTCAACTTTTCTAAAGAGATTTCTTTTTCACATGCCTTCAATAAAAATTCCTTTCCCTCACTTGTCATTTTCCAGATTTAATGGCTCTGTTGGCCTTTTTCTCATTTAGGCCGTGAACACTGACTGCATGTCTAATACGGCCAGGACTCCAAGGGAGGCACCCTAGGGAACACAGATGACCGCAGCACAGCGACAACCTCAAGGAGCACACACGGGGAAGGCAAGATGATACAATCGAAGACTTCACAGAGAAAAGAACTTGGCATCCATACCCCGTCCCATTTCTAGAAAACAACGATGCTGACTTAGGAACATTTACCGAACAGCCTGCAGTGTGGAGGCAGCACGAGGGGGTTCCATGTGGGGAAGAGCCCCTTCAGAAGGCGGCGTTCAAGCAACGTGGAGGCAGGAGACATCCCCACGCACAAGGGGCAACCTGGGCGCCTGCAGAAATGCCCATGCATCTGGGAAGAGGGAGAGAGGACAAGATACTTAAATGCTCCAAAATGAATAGAAGCCTCCCAAGAATCTCCCCCGAAATGGGGCAGGGATTTACAAAAGACCAAACCGAGCATGCGCAGTTACCTGAACATAGCGCCACCAGAGCGAGCTATCAAGGAAGAAACAGGGTCACTAGAAGCCTGAGCCTCTACTCCCAGCTCTGCAACTCATTCACCCTATGACCTTGGTGAAGGCTCTTAGCTCTGTGAGCCACAAGAGAATCACGGGAAAACAGAAGATATGAAAATGTTCTACCTTTTTCACAGAACTGCTGAGGGAATAAAATCAGATAACGGATTTTAAAATTCTCTGTGAATTACAAAGCAAAATGCAAACGTATGAAATCATTCTTAGCATTAATAACAGCACTGTAAAATTAAGAGAAGAGTTAAGACCACAGCATTTTCCATCCCCCGACTCCCGAGACAAATAGTGAGTCCAGCTGACGTATTTGGGCAACCCCAGTATCTAGGCTTTGAGAGTCTCAAACAGCTCATGAACTCTGACAGTATCACTCCAGCCCAGTGCTCATTAAGTTCTCCAAGACAGCCAACTGACATAAAATACTACAGCTTTTTCAGCTGGGCTTGAAGCCCTCCAAGCTCACAGCACAGCTCAACAATGAAGAAGAGGTTTTCTGCCACTAGACTCAAAAGCTGGCTTTCGTAGATTCCCATAGAAAGAACATTCAAGGCCAGGCATGGCGGCGCATGCCCGTAATCCCAGCAATTTGGGAAGCCGAGGGAGGAAGATCACCTGAGGTCAGAAGTTCAAGAACAGCCTGGCCAATATGACAAAGCCCCATCTGTACTAAAAATACAAAAATTAGCCGGGCATGCTGGCAGGCACCTGTAATTCCAGCTACTCAGGAGGCTGAGGCAGGAAAATCCCTTGAACTCAGGAGGTCGAGGTTGCAGTGAGCTGAGATCACGCCACTGCACTCCAGCCTGGGTGACAAGAGCAAAAGTCCATCTCAAAGAAGAAAAAAAAAAAAAAAAGAAAGAGCATTCTTTTTTGCTGATGTTAAATTTCCTGTGCTTAACACAGAGAAATCATACCACACTGAAATCCTGAAAAACATATCATAAAAAGCATTTAGTGACTAAAGACATTCAATATAACCTGTAACAGTGAGTTCCCCTCCTCTTTCCAGCCTGCTCCACTAACACTGTGACCCTTAACACAATGCTTTCACTAACACAGAGGAAAATTAATAGGACCGCTTACCCCTCTCAGCTGACAGCTAAACCACTGTTTCTCCCTGGGCTCACTAAAGATGACCTTTACCCAAAACCAGGCTGCAACGACCCTGTAGATGTTGACTAACAATTTCAAAATTCCCATATTCTTTGTCCACTCCTAAGGAAGATGAACTGAAGCCAGGTGTCTCCAAGTCAGAACTAACAGAGGCCTTAAACATCAGATGGCCCATTCCGTTCTTTGACAACCGGGGGATCTAAAGCTGAGCTTATGGAAGAAAACAGCCTGTTGAGTAACAAAGCGAAAACCAAAGCCTAGTCACCCAACCTCTGGTCCAGATCTCCTGTGACATTCCAGCACCCATACAGGATGAGTCTCCCTAACCAGAAACTCTGAAATGTACAACTTTTGAGTGCCGACGTGACGCTCAACGAAATGTTCATTGGAACAGCTCAGACTCTGGATTTTTGAATTCAGGAGGCTCAACCAGCAAGTATAATACAAATATTCAAAAATCCAAAAATGTAAAGAAATCTGAGACACTTCTGGTTCCAAGCAGTTTGGACGAGGGATATTCAACGTGCATTTTTTTTTTTTCTCTAATGAAGGAAATTAAAAACGAGGCCCAAGCAAAGTCATTCAATCCATACTAAAGTCATTCAATAGTTTAATTAGTACCCATTTAAAGTTAAGTTCTACCCGCAGATATTTAAAAGGATGAATACATACATGCCTATAATTCCAGAAGTTTGGAAGGCCGAGGTGGGAGGATCACCTGATGTCAGGAGTCCAAGACCAGCCCGGTCAGCATGGTGAAACTCCATTTCTACTATAAATGCAAAAATTAGCCAGGCGTGGTGGCGCACACCTGTTATCCCAGCTACTCGAGAGGCTGAGGCACGAGAATCGCTTGAACCTGGGGGAAGCACGTTGCAGTGAGCCGAGATCACATCACTGTACTCCAGCCTGGACCACAGAGCAAGACTCTGTCTCAAAAAAAAAAAAAAAAAAAAAAAGGAAAAAGAAAAAAGAAAATTTAAATTGTGTTTTCACATGGAGCCCATGTTCCCAGAACACAAACCCTGCTCTGTGCTCCAAGGGCACACAGGGTGCCCCTTTATCTTAATGTTCACCATATTCCATGACAGCCATTGGCACGTGCCCGTCCATCACACTAGACTTCCTGTGCATGAGACAGGGATCATATATTATTACCTTTCTGTCCCCAGTGTCTGGCCTAGAAGACACTCAGTAAATGATTCCTGAATTAAGTCACTTACTAAAATATGTTAAACTTGTATTAACAAAATTGATTTAATAAGTTTGCCAATGCAGCGTTCATACCACACAGCTTAAATCTCAACCTGTGGATTTATCTTGTGTTCTGCTAGATTATCACCTATTAACATTCAGGAGGCACCTAGTGTGTGCTAGGCATTACTAATTGCTGGAGACCTAGCAGTGACAAAACAACATTCCTTGTTCAAAGACAAGTTCTAGTATAAAGAGGAATAGAAGGAACAGGCTAGATTGATGAGAGAGCTAAGAAAAGGACAGGCTGCCATGGGAAGCACCTGGTCTTGTCTGGATGGTACACAGTTAACAAAGTCTGAGTGCTTCGTATAGCATAAGATCATCTCCTCCAAAGAAGCGAATGAAGCTTTGATTCCCCAGTACCAGAAGTCACCATAAAGGTGTGCACAGCCACATGCTTAGTGTAGGAAGTGAAACCAAACGAACAAACAAAGCTCCAACTTCCAGAGGCAATGGTCCAATTATGAAATCCTCTGGCTACGTTCAATTGAAATTCAAGGTATTCAAGAGGCCAATATTTAAGGGATAAATTAACCCAACCACTTAAAACTAAAGTAGTCAAGGGGTAAAGGTATAGTACCTTTTACAAATTTATTAGCTCTTAATATTTACATTTAAATATGACGACGATGGTGTAATAACTTTATTAACTAGTTATTATGTGTTAGGCACGAAACTAAGCACTTTACACACACATTTGCACGATCCTGTGAGATGATAATGACCCCTTGTCATCCCATTTCATAGATGAAAATTAGGTTTATATAAGCTTAAAAACTTGCCCCAAATGACACAACTACTTAGCAAAACCCAGGCAGCCTGACTCAATAGGCCTTGTTTAAAGAAGTAATATTTATAAACTGTCCAGCACAGCGGTGGTACAAACAAGAGTTCAGTAAATGCCTAAAGAGTACTTCATACCCAAAATCATTTCCCGCCAATCAAACTAGACTTACTCTGGTTCTGCATAACCAACTGTCAAATTATTGTTCCATGAAGAAAAGGTGGAATGGGTAGATATCAGGAAAGAGTGAATAACTGCTAAATATACTTGATGGCAGGTAGTAACAGGAGGTGGCATTTAGACTGTTTCCACATTTGTTTGGATAACACTTTGTTTTCACAGTTCTAAAGCACAAGAGCCATTCTAAGCTGGTGAAAGCGTAAGGCATGTCTATGATCCAGGCCTCCAATTCACTGTGGATCAGTGGATCTCAACCTTTACGGTACATCAGAACCACCTGGGGGTTTTTAACAGCACTAGAGCTGCCCAGGCTCCATTCCTGCAGATGCTATTTCAACTGGTCAGGAGTAAGCAAGCATGCTTTTTTCACAACGATCCAGATGCAGCTAGGTTTGCAAACCACTGTCCAAGATGCTCTCACACTTCCACTCAGTTCAACACACACTCACTGAGATTCTAAGCACTATGAATCGGGCTAAGTTAACAAGTCAGGCTCCACTCCCTAATAATATTGGCAAAGAAACCAACATCAGAGATCTATTCCAGTCCAAACCAAACAAATTGCCGGGTGAAAAAAATGCCCTGGCATAGTTTGCCATACAGAACAGCTCCCAGTCTCCTGTTCCACTGACACCAGCGTCCACTCACCACAAGCCTACTAAGTGCCACATGTGCTAGGATGCTCCCTCATCTCATCACCATAGACATCCCTGCTGGACGTGAGTATGTGACAGATGAAAATCACGGAGGCCTAGGGAAGTTGAGATCCGCATTCCCACTGCTGTGAGGGCGTGCTTGAGAGGGACCCCACGGCTGGGCCCTCCATGCCGCTCTCCTCAGTAATCACTCCCAGACCAGAGCAGCGAGGGGGAATTTTCTTCCTCTCACTCTTTTCAGCCCCTTGGCTGACCCAGCATTCGCCAGAAAGCTATCGAGTTCTGGCAGCTCTGAGGCCACAAAGCCACAAAGGCACGGGACACACAGCCCATCTGTCTCTAACAGGTCTTTTACTTGGTCATGCTGATCATTTCTAAGAGCAGATGGGTTAAAAAAGATTTGGCAAGTTACCATGAAATGGCCCCTCCACTCCTCCCTGGGGGAAGGCTGACTAGTGAGCAGTCAGGCCGGCTTTCTTCTCCCACTCCCTGCATTCCTGTCCCCAAGGAGCCACAGACAATCCCACCAAATAGAGGCAGGAGACAGCCGCCTCCTTCCTACAGCTGGAGGGGGAAGGGTCCTCTCAGGCCTTTCTAACTGCATGAAAACCAAACTGTGAGCGGTACTGACCCGGGCCTCACCCATGTTGCAGGCATGTACAACACAGGTGCCCAGTGCTATCATCAGGCAGAACTACGAATGTGTTTTCCATCGTTTTCATACAATGATTCCAGAACCGTTATCCACACAGCTCCACTTCTCACACATACGACGTGCTTCACGGATTACACAGCATGTTCACCATGCCCCTCATCCGCTTCTTCCAGCAGCCTTGTGTGATCCCTTGGGTATGCTTCCTCATACTGAGGTTTGAAACCAAAATTTTCCCAAGAACATCCAGCTAGTGTCAGAACCAGGATATGAGGGCTTCTGATTCTAGAACCGGTATTTGTACCACTATTCCACATGGGCCCCTCCAGGGATTTCTGCCTGATCTGAAAATGCAGACAGCAAATCCGTCTCTCTACAGTCCTGGGGTTCCCTATACACAAGAAGTCAAACTTCTAACAGAAAGCTTATACTTATTTGGAAGGCTACCTATTTCTTTTAAGTTAGTTTGTTCATGTTTTGGAAAGATTGTTCCAATGGCAATGTGGGGCATGAAGTGTAGAAAGGATTCCATGATGATACAAAGAAACAATTCGGTGGCTCTTACAACAGTTCAAATCAGGCATGAGGCACGACCAGAAAGGACAGAGGGAAAATGTATTGGAAAGAAATGCAAAATGAAGTCCACTCAGACCCAGGATGGAAAAAAGGGGATTAAGCATGATGGTGGTTTCTACTTTGAAAGACTGATGAACAAGGATGTCATTAACTACTGCAGAGTGGTATCTGGGGCCTGGGTGCACCAGTTTGTTTAACCATTCACCTGCTGAGCAGTCTCCGGGCTGTTTCCAGTTTCTAGCCTTTATAAATGCTGCTGCTATGAACAGATACATACAGGCTTTTGTGTGAACATAAGTCCTCATTTCTCTGGGATAGCAGCCCATGAATGTGAATGCTGCCTCCTACGGCAATTGCACATTTAGCTTTTTAAGAAACTGTCAAGCTGTTTTCCAGAATGGCCCTACCATCTTCCATTCCCACCAGCCAAGTGTGAGTGATCCGGTTTCCCCGCATCCTCACCAGCATTGGTCTTGTTACTACTTTTTATTTTAGGCATTCTGATAGGTGTATAGGGACGTGGCTTTAGTGTGCATTTTTCTGATGGCTCATGATGTTGCACATCTTTTCATGTGCTTATATGTTATCTGAAATGTCTCTTCAGGTCTGCTATTCATTTTCAAACTAGATGATTTGGTTTCACTGCTGAATTTGGATAGTTCTTTATATATTATAGATATGAGTCCTTTATCAGACATGTGGTTTGCAAATAGTTTCTCCCAGTCTCTATCTCCTCCTTTCATCTTTATTTTGTATTTCACGTTTTAATCCATGATCTATTTTGAGTTAATTTTTGTACGAGGTATGAGGTTTAGATCAGAGTTCAGGTTTTTTTTCGTATGAATAATCAGGTAGTCAGTAACTTTTTTTAAGAGACAAGGTCTCACTCTGTCACCCAGGCTGGAATGCAATGACAAGATCAGAGCTCACTGCAGCCTCGACTCCTGGGCTCAAGTTATCCTCCTGCCTCAGTCTCCTGGAGTAGCTGGCACCACAGGCAGGTGCCACGGTGACCAGTTCATTTTTTTAGTTTTTGTAGAGACAGGGTCTTGAGCCATGTTACCCAGGCTGGTCTGGAACTCCTAGGCTCAAGTCATCATCCCACTTATATGGGGCCAGGCAGTGGCACATGCCTGTAATCACAGCACTTTGGGAGGATGAAGCAGGAGATTCACTTGAACCCAGGATTCCAGACCAGCCTGAGCAACAGAGGAAGGCCCTGTCTCTGCAAACATTTTAAACATTAGCTGGGCATGGTGTTGTACACCTGTGGTCCCAGCTACTTGGGAGGCTGAGGTGGGAGGATCTCTCGAGCCTATGAGGCTGAGGCTGCAGTGAGCCATGATCGGACCACTACACTCCAGCCTGGGAGAAAGTCAGACGCTCTCTCCAAAAAAAAAAAAAAAAAAAAAAAAAAATTCCTAGAGCATCACCCATATTAAAGACAGGTATTGTCTTTTTCAAATTTAATTACTGTTATATAATGGACATGTAAAATGTCCAGTTTGAAAGTTTGAAAATATATAACTCTAAGTATTCTTACCTTAAAATTCTGATTCCTACCTAAGATACTGCATACTGTTTACATAAGTATCACAATGCCTGGACAACAACTAAAAATGTGTAAGAGTAAGAATAATGAGCATGTATGCCTAATAATTAAGGTATTTTCCCCCTTATTACATAAAAAAGTCATCACTGCAAATCCCTATGACCGTATCGAAAGTAAACCTACAGTTTTACTTCTCTATATTATAAAATGCAAGGTTAAAACTCGAATACTAAACATTTCCTGAAGCCAAGGGTAGTTTACTTAAAATAAATGCCTAGGGTCTATATCAAAAATATGAAAAAGCTAGCTACTTCATAGCCATTCCAATCTAAGTTCAGCTTTTTTTAATTGACACATAATTGTGTACTGTACATATATATGGAGTACACAGAGTGATGTTATAATACATGTAATGCATGTGATCAGCATAATTAGCATATCCACCATCTTAAACATTTATCATTTCTTTGTGTTGGTAACTTTCAATACCCTTCCTCCAATTATCTGGAACTATATATTCTTTTTTTTTTTTTTTTTTTTTTTTTTTTTTTTGAGACAAAGTCTTGCTCTGTTGCCCAGGCCAGAGGGCAGTGGTGTGATCTCAGCTCACTGCAACATCTCCTTCCCAGGTTCAAGATATTCTCCTGCCTCGGCCTCCCTGGTAGCTGGGATTACAGGCACCCACCACTATGCCCAGCTAATTTTTGTATTTTTAGTAGAGACGGGGTTTCACCACGTTGGCCAGACTGGTCTCAAACTCCTGACCTCAGGTGATCCACCCACCTCAGCCTCCCAAAGTGCTAGGATTACAGGCATGAGCCACCGCGCCCAGCCTGAAACTACATGTTCTTGTTGACTATAGTCATCCTATGTTATAGAACACTAGAACTTATTCCTATCCAGCTATAATTTTGTATCCTTTAACAAATTTCTCCCTATCTTCCTCTTCCCCCACCCTTCTCACCCTCTAGGATCCTCTGTCTACTTTCAACTTCAATGAGATCCACTCTTTTTTGCCTTCCACATAAGAGAACATGTGCTGTGTAACTTCCTGTCCCTGGCTTATTTCATAATATCTTCCAGTTCCATCCACGTTGCTGAGAATAACAGGACTTCATCCCGTGTTATGGCTGAATAGTACTCCATTGTGTATAAACACCACATTTTCTCTATCCATCATCTGCTGTTGGACACCGAGGCTGATTCCATATCTTGGCTATGGTGAACAGTGCTGGAGGAAACATAGAGGTGCAGATGCCCCTCCGACACTGATTTCCTTTTCTTTGGGTATCTACACTGTAGTGGGACTGCTGGATCACACTGTAATTTCATTTGCAGTTTTCTGAGGAACCTCCATACTGTTTGCCATAGTGGGTGCCCTAACTTACTCTTACTCTTTTTCTTTTTTCTCTTCGAGACAGTCTCACTGTGGCCCAGGCTGGAATACAGTGGTGCAATCTCGGCTTGCTTACTGTAGCATCCGCCTCCCGGGTTCCAGTGGTTCTCATGCCTCAGCCTCCTGAGTAGCTGGGATTACGGGCACCCGCCACTACACCTGGCGAAGTTTTGTATTTTTTAGTAGAGATGGGGTTTCACCACGTTGGCCAGGCTGGTCTTGAACTCCTGGGCTCAAGTGACCCACCCACCTCAGCCGCCCAACAGTGCTGGGATTACAGGTATGATCCACCGCTCCCAGCTAATTTTTGTGTTTTTAGTAGAGACGGGGTTTCACCATGTTGGCCAGGCTGGTTTACAACTCCTGATATCAGGTGATCTGCCCGCCTCGGCCTCCCAAAGTGCTGGGATGTCAGCGTGTGCCCCACGCCCAGCCAGCTGCTCTAGTGTACACCCCCCTACAGTGTGTAAGAGCTCCTTTGTCTCCATATCCTCGCCAGCACTTGTTACTTTTTGTCTTTTTGATAATACTCATCCTAACAGGTGAGATGATACCTCACTGCAGTTTTGATTTGCATTTCTCTGATTATAAGTGATGCTGAGCATTTTTTTCACGTATTTTTTGGCCATTTGTATGTCTTCTTTAAAGAAATGTCTGTTCGATTGGGTGTGGTGACACAAACCTGTAAGCCCAGCACTTAGAACGCTAAGGCAGGAGGACAGCTTGAGCCTTGACCAGCCTGGGCAGCATAGCAAAACCCTAGCTCAAAAAAAAAAAAAAAAAAAGGAAGAAGAAAAAAGAAATATCTGTGTCTGTTCAGCTATTTGACCTCCAAAAACTAAGAGCCCATTTTGGAATCTAACAACCTGCCTGATTCAGAGACAATCTGTGTTTGGTTCTACTCTGCTACTTCTTATGTGACTTTGGGAAGTTCCCTTAGCCACTTTGAATTCAATTTTCTCAACATTAGCCAGGAATAAGTACCACCTGCCTCTGCTGGTTAACGCTGAGGACTGAAAGGAGAACCTCCACAACGCCACATGACAATGCCGCCTGGCGGAAGCCCCTCAATGCGGGGCTGGTAGGATCATCTGAAGCTAAGTACAACTTTCCTTTCCACTGTCCCAGGCTCACTCTGCATACTATTAGCAAGGAATAGAGAATAAAGGAAACAGAAATAATTGCTTAATTTTTAATAAGAAATTTGTAAAAAGTTGAGGTGGTGGAAAAATAGGAGGGAGAGGAGGGGAAGGAAAAGCAGTCGGTCACAAGTTTTAGTCCAGGGCTCATACCTGGCCTCCTCACTCAGGCAATCACCAGTCCCCACTCCCTGGGGAGGGGTACTTTCTCGGCTGGCTTCACCCACATGGAAGGCACTGCCACAGGTGTTCAGAAACCAGGAGCACCTTGAAATGGGCAACGTGCTTTGGGTAGGAGACCTACAATTTCCCCAAAGAAACCAGGGCATAAAAGTGACCCACATAGGAGGTACCAAGGCTGTAAATACTTGGTGGCAAAAACTGATGTCATACCTGCTGTACAGGAGACACACACCCAAATAAAACTTGCCAAAATAGCAGAGAAAAAAAATACAGGAGACATCCAGTGCCATTGTGTTACAGAAATATTTATATCCCAAAGCCAGGGACCTCTCTGAAACACTGTGTTTATTTCCACGTTTCATGGAAGATGTTTGAGTGCGCTCACGTGTGTGTCAACAAACTTCCAGTCCCTGCTCTAAACCCTGTGGCTCCTCAGCAAAACCCAAAAACAAATATCAGTTTTCCTTCCAAATGAGAAGTTTCCTGACTTAGCGAAACCAGCATCAAATCCACTTATTATGAGATAGCTGATTACAGGCGAAGCCCTCTAGTCCCAGGATGACTCCCCTCCTGCAGGAGCGGGAAGGATGGCCATAGCACTGGCCTGCCAGACCACATCTCCAGGCAGTTCGAAACCATGGCTGCTCAGGTGAGCCATGATAAAAATCGAAACCAAGTATCTCTGAAAAGTGTACATGTCAAGAACCAGACCTCAGACCGGACTCAGCAGAAATGGATGTTGCAAGGTTTGTTCAGAGACCTCCTTTCCATGCCCCCTTTCCCCGGGACCTCCCTCCTTGCACTAGGGGCCCAGGGCCAATGGACCTCTCCCTTATCTCTAGCCCAGTGCATTTTCAGGAACAGCTCCCAGACTGTACCAGACCCTGAAATGTATTCACTGAATGCACTATTTCTTCAAATGATCATAAATCATCTGACTATAACAACAATTGTTTTAAAAGTGTTCTCTCTCTCTCTCTCTCTCGGGAATTCTGTCATGAGTTTGAGCAAGCAGCTTTGCTTCTCCTTACTGCAATTCTATCATTTGCAAAATGTTAACAATTACTGTGTTCACCCATAGCATTGTTGTAAAAAGCCTTAAGACCCACTTCATGTAGCCTGCCTGGAGCACAGACACTGTCACATGGTAAATTCCCACTGAAGGTGAGTTATCTGTAGCTATTATTACCCGCCACTCCAGCGAACGAAAGGAGTCGATCAGGTCTCATCGTATCACCATGGAAAGATGTCCATGGAGACTGTGCAGTGGGAGTAGGGGGACTCAGTGTTTATCAGGTACTGTTTTGTTTTTTACAAAGTGTACATATATATTTGTAGGTACACTGGAAAAGATCTGGAAGGAAATACACCCAGTGTTAATAGTGACTACCCCAAAGACACATTCATCCAAACACACAACAGAAAAACACTCACTATCTTTCTGCCTTCCATATCATTTGAACTATTTTCAATAAGCATCTATGGCTTTTGTAAAGTTTTTGAAAGGAATTTATTGCAATTTTTTCTGGAGAAACAAGCAGGAGCATGAAAAAGGTGGAAACAGAAGGTAAAATGGAATGGGACTTAATGGAATTGAGTCCAAGCCAGGCTCAGCAGGCACACGAACCACGCACCTCTCACTACAACTCAACACCAGCTCTCTCTTCTCTTGGTCCAATGGCCCAAGACTTAGAGATAAAATGTTTATTGTGATCACATCAATCACACCAAGGAGCTTGGAACCACCCTTTCAAACTCCTCTGGTTCTGTGTACCTGCCCGGGGCTGTTAGTTTTTCTCCTGTGTCTTTGCTGGACTGTAATCCCCTAGTGGTGGAAATGCACCCTGACACTTAGCCATCATCCCCACAACACTCAGCACCGCAGAGACCAGGGCAGTGATGTCCACTCGGACTGTGATTCCACTTATAAAGCAAAGGACCAGGGACCAGATGCGACTTGTCTTTGGTAACTCACCAGCTGTGGCTTGAACCAGAACAAAGCCAGGTCTCCTGATACCCAGAAAAGAGCTAGTGCCTGTCCCACTAGAAACGCGGTAAAAATGTTTTGCTTGCTGTGAAAAGATGCACTACTGGAGAAGATGGGTGCAACTTCTCATGGAGGCATTCAGCCCAGATCACCAGGAAACAGAGCTGCCGGATGAGACACTGGGTCCACATCACCAGGAAACAGGGCTGCCAGATGAGACACTCGGTCCAGGTCATTAGGAAACAGGGCTACCCGGTGAGACACTCGGCCCAGGTCACCAGGAAACAGGGCTGCTGTAAGAGACACTCGGCCCAGGTCACCAGGAAACAGGGCTGCTGGATGAGACACTAAGCCCGTCCACTGGAAAGGAAATCTGGCTGGGCAGTGGAGGGAAATTCACACAGCCCAATGGCAGCAACAACATGAACAAAAAATACCTGCCTGGAAAGCCATAGCCTGGCTAGCAAATTCGAAACAGAGCCACAATCCTAGCAGCACACATCACTGCAACACAGGGCTTCAGTCAGTGTGAGCACACTTTAAGTAGAAATGTAAAATGTCCACGTTTTATGGAACAAGGGGGCTATTTGTGTGTGTGTGATGTCAAAGAAAACAGCTGAGAAGAAACTGTTGGCAAGGAAATATAAATAGGCGCCCTTACACATTGACAGTGAGATAACGGTATGGCCCTAACAGAAGGGAATCCAGCAACACCCATCAACATTTAAAATTCGCAGAACACTGGATCCCACAATTCCATTTCTAGCAATGCATCCTATGAACATATTCACGCAAATATGCAAGAATTATGTACAACTCAGCATTGATTAATCCAAACGGTTGGGAACAACCTAAATACTTACCGGTGGACAACCGTGTTTATCTTATGCCAACATCTGTGTTTTTAAAAACAAGACACACAGGCTGGGCACAGTGGCTCACTCGTGTAATCCCAGCACTTTGAGAGGCTGAGGCAGGTGGATCACTAGGCCAAGATATCCAGACCATCCTGGTCAACATGGTGAAACACCGTCTCTACTCAAAATACAAACATTATCTGGGCGTGGTGGAGCACACCTGTAGTCCCAGCTACTCAGGAAGCTGACGCAGGAGAATCGCTTGAAGCTGGGAGGTGGAGGTTGTAGAGAGCTGAGATCACGCCAGCCTGGTGACAGAGCAAGCCTCTGCCTTGGAAAAACAAACAAACAAAAACTGGCAAGAGTGGTCACAGAGCAGTGATGGGAGGAGGACTGCCTTTCACTCTCCAGGACCTTTTGAATGTCGCTCATATTACGTATTCAAAATATATGACTATAGCAAATATTTTCAAAGTAACTATGAAAAACTGGGAGAATAATAATATCTAACACACAGGACTGCTGTATAATTAAAGGGTGAAAAACATTAAGCACTATCAGAGTTCAAAGGAAGAAGGATTAATTCTAGCTTGGATGTCACAGCGGGGATCATGTAAAGGAAGCGAGTATTTCAAGTCTTGAAGGATGGAGAAGATTTAAAGAGGCAGAAGTGTGGAGACGATGTCCCAGATGGAGGTAAGAACATAGGCGAAGGCGATGGCCCAGATGGAGATAAGAACATAGGCGAAGACGATGAAGAGATGAGAAGGTATAAATTCTAAGCGCAGCTCTCAGGCTGGGCTTCAGAACAGGGCTTAGGAAACAAGCTGGAGCGCAAGGCTCATGGCGGGAATGGAAACACTGAAACCCAAACTTGCATATCACGACCTGATCATGAGCCTTGAATGCCAAGCCAGGGAACCTGTCCTTGATCTTAACAATGAAAAATCACTTGGCCGGGTGTGGCGGCTCAAGCCTGTAATCCGGTGCTTTGAGAGGCTGAGGCGAGAGGACTGCTTCAGGCCAGGAGTTTGAAACCACTCTGGACAACACGGCAAGACTCTATCCTTACAAAAAATTTAAAAATTAGCTAGGCAGGATAGCACACCTGTAGTCCCAGCTACTCAGGAGGCTGAGGCGGGAGGATCACTTGAGCCCAGGAATTTAGGGTTACAGTGAGCTGTCATGGCACGCCTGCATTCCAGCCTGAGCAACAGAGCAAGGGCATGTCTCAAAAATCAAATAAAATGAAATAAAATCACTACAAGTTTGTATAGACATAAGGTATAAAATCATACCCTATATGATTTAATCCAGATATATAATATAAATTAGAGAGGGAGAAGAGAAATTAGGAAGCTATTATAAGAAAACGACACAACTAAGACACAAGCAAGGGCCCTGGGCTCACGGCGCTATCTTTATATAAAGGAATGAACTACCACGTTTATTTTCATGGCATCACCAACTTAGATACAGGATACAGTATTCTGGAACCATCTCTGTATCAGTCAAATCAGATGGCCATAATACCGTAGGCAAATACCATCAAAAACACCATAGGCTATGGGGTTTAAACATTAGTTTATTTCTCACAGCTCTGGAGGCTGGAAGTCCAAGATCAAAGTGTCGGCCAACTCAGTTCCCGGACAGGGACCTCTTCCTGGCTTGCAGACAGCCACCTTTTTTGTTTCCTCACACCAGGGCAGTGGGAGCTCTCTGCTTTCTCCTCTATTTTTTTTTTTTTTTTTTTTTTTTTGAGACAGAGTCTTGCTCTGTCACCACGCTAGAGTGCAGTGGCACAATCTCAGCTCACTGCAAACTCCGACCCTCTGGTTCAAGCAACTCTCTGCCTCAGCCTCCCGAGTAGCTGGGATTACAGGCACGTGCCACCACACCCAACAAATTTTTGTATTTTTAGTAGAAACACGGTTTCAGGATGGTCTCAATCTCCTGACCTCGTGATCTGCCCACTTCGGCTTCCCAAAGTGCTGGGATTACAGGTGTGAGCCACCACACCTGGCCTGGTTTCTCTTCTTCTAAGGGCACTAATCCTGTCAGACCAGGGCCCATGCTCATGACCTCATCTAACCCTAATCACCTCCCAAAGGTCCTACCCCCTAATACCATCACACTGGCAGTTAGGGCTCCAGTACAAGAATCTGGGGGAGACATAAACATTCAGTTTATAACAATGTCTTTTCAATCCTGTTGGAAAAAACAACCAAATGAGTAGGCGACAAAGTACCTTATATGTAAACAAGTCGGGACTTTTCATATTTCTGCTAACACATTAAGGTCAATTTAAAATGTCTGATAACAAGAGTCAGAAGCAGAGATAAATGAAAGTTAGTTACTCTGCATTTTAGGCCCACATTGAGCTGTCTTTCAATGACATTGTGGTACAAGGAACACTGCTTTCTATTCCTGGTTTTGTCACCAAAAAAGCTGGAACATTTCCCTGTATTTCCATTTATCTTGAAAATCACTGGGCTGACCTAGCAGACCTCCAAGGTCCCTTCCATTCACAAATTCCACAAATAACTCCCTACCAACAGATACTACACAAATAAACCACACTGACGAAGGGGAAAGCTAACACTAGCAAACAATGAGATGTCAAACAAGACAAGACGTATAGAGAAGTGGATCAACCACAAACTGGTGGACGATGAGCCGGCGGTGGATGAAAACACATTCCCTATCGATGGACAGACAGGCAAGGGCGCCGAGGTAGTATTGTTGAAGACTTCCTATTTTAAACCTTCAAGATAAATGGCCCAATTGTTTATATTCATTCTGATTAAATGTGAACGTGAAAACTTCCTCCAGGGGACACAGACATCTAAAAAGTTCCCAATGTATCCAATTTGTCATTTGATATTCTTACTGACAAGAAAAATGAGAGACTGAATATACAAACAGATCATGCCTGATCATATGTAGAAAGACAGAACTCAGACCACAACCTGTAGCTGCCCACCCAGGAAACCAATCTCCTATCTACAGTCAACAGCCAGGAGGCCAGCCAGGCTAGCACTTCAGACAGGAAGCCAGACTGCTCTCTCTCCACAACCCAGAAACTAAGAAACGACTCTGTCCTAGGTGGCCAGGACTTGACTCAAAACTAACAGCCACCCTAATTTTGGCCCCTGTTTCCAGTTAGGATCATTCAGAGAAAGCCAAATATGCCCCTAACCAATCACATAGGACACCCTGCTTCTGCACAGCCGCCTCCAGCCCTCACAACAGCCTCCACTGGGAGCTGTTCTTTTCCATCCTGAAGCTTCCCCACTCCTCATCTGCCACTCACTTGCATATCAGTCTGTGCCACACGCAAGTGATGGTGCCAACTCCCTTGCCACAGCACTTCTGAGAAAGTCGCCTCTGCCTGTCTCATGTGGGCAGCCTTCCTTTATTTCCCCCAAAAAACAAGTCTTAAATGAGGGTCTTCTCTCTATATGGCCACGCTATACAATTCAGAAGCCCAGCATGGCAGATTCCAAGCCTGGAAAGACCATACACCCCTCAGGTCCTCTTTCCACAAAACACAGCTTCCTTAAGTTCTTCAGTCACTCCCACCAACCAGGGAAGGAACCACGTGTTATGGAAAGCTCAAGGGCCTTGACGTCAAACTTCTGGGTTCATCAAGTACTTCATCTTTCCACTTAAGAAATTACATGGCCTCGGCCAGGCGTGGTGGCTCACACCTGTAATCCCAGCACTTGGGGAGGCTGAGTCGGGTGGTTCAACCGAGGTTGGGAGTTCAAGACCAGCCTAACCAACATGGAAAAACTCCATCCCTACTAAAAATACAAAATCAGCCTGACATGGTGGTGCATGCCTGTCATCCCAGCTACTCGGGAGACTGAGGCAGGAGAACCACTTGAACCTGGGAAGTAGAGGTTGTGGTGAACCGAGATCACGCCATTGCACTCCAGCCTGGGCAAGAGCAAAACTGAGTCTCAAAAAAATAAAAATAAAAATAAAAATAAAAAATTGACGTGACGAACAATTTTCTTAACTTCTTTAAGCCTCTATCTTCATCTTCAATAAAATAATTTTACCTCCAAGATTGCATTAAATGGAATCCCACAGGAAAAACAGCTGACAAATTTAGGGGCCCAACAGCTGTGCACTCTTACTGTCGCCCCACTTTACTCCAAGAGAGAAGCGGAAGATGTCCAGAAAAAGCCTGTTGATCCCTACACCTCAGCATCCTGTGTTCACACAAGGCGCAGTGGCACCCAGACTTACCGGGGTCACCTAAATACAAGACATGTTTTGATTTTTCAACTTAGGTACACATGACTTCTAACGTTCACCATATATGATCCATAATTTAGAAGAGATTTTCCTACACTACCCCGTGGTTCTATTTTAGCAGACTTAGATGTGCCATAATAGCTCACTCTCTGAAGCCCTCTTCAGTATCAAAAACAAAACTTTAATCTGTAACATAGTTATCAGCAGTGAAAGTGGAAAAGGTACCTACGAGTCAAAATGACCCTCTGCCCCGCCCCACCCTACAAAAAGCTGTTCAGGAGGATTTGGGCTGCTTATGAGAATGCTGTCTGTATTCCCAGGGACAGACAAACGCCTACCCTGGTTAGAAGCTGCGCTGCTCAGCCTCCGGGCTAGAAAGCTCCCCACGCCCTCTACCCAAGGAGAAGAGAAGCAAATGGGGTGGCCAGGCTCCAGGATGTGGACTGTTTAGTGTGGTTTCTGCAGTCCAGGTCACCGCCATGGGTGAAGCTCTTCCTTCCTTCTTTTCCACCCAAGTGGCCAAGGTCCTATGGCTGCTGTGGGGCCTCTTCCCTATGAGTCAGCCTAGCCATTGTTCTTCTTTTTTTTTTTTGAGACGGAGTCTCACTCTGTCACCCAAGCTGGAGTGCAGTGGTGTAATCTTAGCTCACTGCCACCTCTACCAACCGTGTTCAAGCAATTCTCCTGCCTCAGCCTCCCAAGTACCTGCGATTACAGGCACCTGCCACCACGCCCAGCTAATTTTTATAATTTTAGTAGAGACGGAGTTTCAACTTGTTGGTCAGGCTGCTGTCGAACTCACGACCTCAGGTGATCCACCTGCCTCGGCCTCTCAAAGTACTGGGATTACAGTCATGAGCCACTGCATCTGGCCGAGTCAGCCCAGCCATCCTGACTTTTCCACGTCTACCTTCCAAGTAGCTAAATCGGAGATCTGGCCCTTGGAGCAGGCTTGAAGAATCCCTATTTTTGGTCCTCAAGAGGTCCTACCAGGGTCTGCGACAATTCCAAGACTTGTGTTCTTAAAGAGGAAAGAAACCTCACAGACATGGCTCTCGCAGAGCTCAGGCGAGCCCGTATCGGAGGCAAGGCTTGGGAGGCGGCCCTAAGGTTTGGCTGTGCCATCTATGATAACAGATAAGAGATCTGAAGCCAGCTGTCTCGGTTCAAACCTCAATTCCAACAGCACCGGCTGTGTGATGTTAGACGACGTCCCCAGCCTCTCTGTGGTTCAGTTTCCTCACTGTAAAAGGGCCACAATAATAGAGCTGCTCTAAAAATTAAGTGAATTGGTGCATATAAGGTATTCAGAACAATGCTTGGCACATGGGGGAGTTCAATAGACACGTATTGAACAGAGTAACTTAGCAATTAGTAAATATACTCATGCAGGCCAGGCGCGGTGGCTTATGCCTGTAATTCCAAAACTTTGCGAGGTTGAGGCGAGACGGTCACTTGAGCCCAGGAGTTTGAGACTAGCATGGGCAACACAGCAATATTCCATCTCTAAAACTGTGTGTAACATACATGTCTATATACACTCAAATGTTCACAGTGTATTTATAGTATACAAAATAGCTGGAATACAGAGTTAACTATTCACAATGGTTACTTCTAGAGAAGGCGGAATGCAAATTTCAGCTTTTTACCCCACATATATATTCTTGTATCATCTGAAATATTTAAGCAAATTGTATGTATAAATTTGCCCCGAAACACATAGCAGAATAATGTAATTTTGACTCAAAAATCTTCAAATCATGATGGAATTGTCCTGTGAAAGTAAATTTATAGAGATGAAAAGCCTCCCTCCAGCCTAAATGCTCGTTCATATGACCTATATTACACAAAACAATGCAGACGCCCCAATCCTTTCCCCACTGTCATAAGAATTTTTCAGTGAACTGCATTCGCCTTTACAAACTAGATGATAGTTAGAGTTACCAGGCAAGAACGTGGATCCAGTTCTGCTTTTTCAAAGCCCAATGTTCCTCCCATAATAGCAATGCATTCTTCAACCGGTCAACTGCCCCCAACACCTGAGCTCTCTGTTGTACACAACTCAACGAGGCCTGGGAGAAAGCAGGTGCAAATTTCACTTACTCAGTAACAACACATCCCACCTGATTCCTCTGCTGGGCTAGTTCTCAAGTCATCTTTTTCTAAGCTTTCATTCGGCTCTACCACACGTACCTAGGCTGGGTAAAACACTTTACCAAGTTTTTTTTTTTCGAGACGGAGTTTCACTCGGTCGCCCACGCTGGAGTGCAGTGACGTCATCTCGGCTCAGAAGCCAGCGCCCGGATCCATGCAGTCCCCTCCGCGGCAGACGCGGGGATCCGGGGAGCAGTGGGGACCGGCCCCCACCCGCAGGGCGACCGGGACCCCCGCGCAGGCCCACGCGGTATCGCAGCAGGCGCGAAGCCCCCGGTGCCACCCGAGGCCGAGACAAAGCCCAGGCGCAAGGACCTCGGATCTCGACTTCGGACCCTGCAGAATCCAACTCGGAGCCGCCACGCCCGGCGTAGAGAACCCCGCCCGGTCCGCAGACCCCGTCACCCGGTCTCACCTCAGGCCGCCGGCTCACAGCGCCCGCTCCTCGCCGCGGCGCCTGGGCCGACTGGAGCGCAGCTGAGCAGCCTACAGAGCGGAGGCAGCCTCAACAATGGAGTCCCGGGGCGGGGCCGCCGCCGCCGCCGCTTCAGCGCGTGTTCCCCGCTCAGGATCCGGCTCGGAGCAAGGAGCTGCAGCTGGCGCGGGGCTGCGGCCGGGACACACACCCTGCAGGTGCACACGGCCCCGCTCGCCGCCCGCCACCCCGCCCCCAGCGGCGGCGGGCGCCCAAGGCCCGCCCCCTGGCCAACGGAGAGCGAGCTGCACGGAGAGGGCGGGGCCTGGGGGAACAAACGGAGGTTGGGCGGGAAGGCACTGGGACTGGGCGTACAGGGTTCCGCGTGAGGACTGGACCCAAGAGCTGACCGGATCCTGGCCTTCTAGAAGACCCAGCTCAACGTCCACCTGCAGTCTGGTCTACAGGACGCGCTCATCTCAAGCCCAGAACTCAGGCTTTTAGGGCAGAGAGCGAGAGACAGGCTTGCTTTACAAAAAGGGAAACTGAGGTCCAAGGAATAGGATTGCCTGCTGCCGGAAGTCACGTAGTCTCATTCACTCGTTCACCTTGTCATTCAGCAAACATTTGGAAGCACGTATGGTGGGCTTTAGGACTGAAGAAGGGCCGGGCGCGGTGGCTCGCGCCTGTAATCCCAGTACTTTGTGGGGCCGAGGCAGGTGGATCACTTGAGGCCAGGAGTTCGAAACCAGCCTGGCCAACAAGATGAAACCCGATCTCTGCTAAAAATACAAAAACTTAGCCTATCGTCGTGGCGTGTACCTGTGGTCCCGCTACTGGGAAAGCTGAGGCAGGAGAATCGTTTGAACCCGGGAGGTGGAGGTTGCAGTGAGCTTAGATCGTGCCACTGCATGTGCTCCAGCCTGGGCGACAGAGTGAGACTCTGTCTCCAAAAAAAAAAAATTAATAGATGGGAAGTAGAAGCGAACTTAGGCCTTCCCTGAAGGAGCTCGGCCAAGGAGTACCTGAAATGTCTCTGCATCTCTTGAAGGTCTGATAAAGGAACCAGGAGCAAGCACTAATCACTTCCCTTTCCTGCCTCAGAGCTTTCATGTGTTTGCTGTTCCCCACCCGAAATGCCAAGTACCAATGGTATTTATTTATTTATAGAAATGGGGTCTCCCTATGTTGCCCAGGGTGGTCTCAAACTCCTGGCCTCAAGCTATCCTCTCCTCTCAGCCTCCCAAAGTGTTGGGATTACAGGCATGCACCACTGTCCCCAGCCCTGATCGTCTTTAAAACCTCTTTCCTCATCTTATTTGAGATTCCTGCTTCATGTGCCCCCACACCCTTGGTTTTTCTGTACTTCCGTAGCTGCTCTGCCCAACTTGTATATGTCTGGGCTCAGGCCAAATGCTCTTCCATTTGCAGTGGGCACTGCCACAGGAAATCTCATGCCCTTCCGGGCTTCACAAACCATCCACATGCTCTGCTGCCAGCCAGAGACATCCATCCCAGTCAGATGCCGAGCCCTGACCTTTCCCAAAGCCCCAGTTGGACACAGGGAAGCATCTCCAATTTTCCGCGGGCCAAAACAGAGTGCTTTATTAGTGCCCTAACCTGCTCATCCACATTCTTGTGATTCTCTGTAAACAGCCCCTCCATCCACCCAGCTGCTCAGGTGAAAATCTCAAATCCTCCTCCAGTCCTTCCTCCCCGAACCTCTCATGCAGCCCTCTGCCTTCCTAGGACACTGAGCACCCCTCACTCCCAGCACCAGCTGGGGTGCTGTCTGAGTCGCTGCCACCCACTTGGCATGAAGTGTGACCTCCCGCCCGGTGTGGTGGCTTACGCCTGTAGTCACAGCACTTTGGGAGGTTGTGGCGGGCAGATCGGTTGAGGCCAGGAGACTGGGACCAGCCTGGTCAATACAGTGAAACTAAAATAGAACAATTAGCCAGGCATGGTAATGCGTGCCCATCGTCCCAGCTACCCTACCCAGGAGGCTGAGGCAGGAAAATTGCTTGAACCTGGGAGGCAGTGGTTGCAGTGAGCCAACATCACACCACTGCATTCCAGGCTGGGCAACAAGTGAGACTCTGTTGCAAGTTAAAAAAAAAAAAAAAAAAAAAAAAAAAAAAAAAAAAAAAAACCAAAAAACACACACAAAAAAAACAAAAACAAAAAAACAAAAAAACAAAAAACGAAGAAGAAGGAGAAGTGTGACCTCTCTAAGGCAAGGCAGTGTCCCACTCTGATTCACTTCCATGTGCAAAACAGGACCTGCACCCTGAAGGCACTCACTCAGGGAGGCTGCTGGGATGGGTGGATGCACAGTTAAGGTCTTCATGGTGGCTGGGGCTGACCCCATCCCCATCGCTTTTCCCACAGACACCTGTACACTCATCACTCCCACACTCGCACCCACCACTGAAAGCCTGGCCCCTAATCTGATTTGCCTAACAAGCTCCCCAGATGAACAACACATGCTTCCCTACCTCTCCCCTGCTAGGGCCCCACCGTGTTCTGGGATGTACTCAGGGATCAGGAGAACAAAACCTCAGGGAGTGAAAGGACATTCCAGGATGCAGGCCTCTGCATCCCCCTCCATGCCCTCACCCCTGCCTGACACACCCTCACCCCTGTACCTGGCCAGCTTCTACCAACCCTTAAATTCTCACCAAGTTCAGTGGTGGCAGCCACACCCTAAAGTGACAGACTTCCCAATAACCTATGCCCTTGCATAGTCTTCCTGACCTTGGGTACGAGCAAAACCGTGACTGGCTTCTAACCCATAGAGCCTGGCAAAAGCAATGGGATGTCACTGTCACAGTGCATCACCTTCGCACACTAGAGAGGAAGGTTCCGCCTGCAGGCGCTCCAGGAAGGAGATGCTGTGCTGAGAAAGGACCTTTGGAGGGGCCCCCGTAGGCAAGGAAGCAAAAAGCTGGGCCCTTGCCAAGCCGGTCTGAGGAAATGAATTCTGCCAGTAACCTCAGTGGACCTGGAAATGGATTCTGCCCTGGTGGAGCCTCAGATGAGGATGCCTCCCAGCTGCTTGGCGTGAGATCCCAAACACAGGATCCGCTAAAATGTGCTCAACTACTAGCTTGCCAAAATTGGCTTAAAGGTGTGTGTTGTTTTAAGCTTCTCAGCTTTTAGTTATTGCCTACAAAAGTGTTAAAATGTGAGACAATAACTTAGGTCCCCTCCCCATCACACACATTCTTCTTTTTGGCATTCATCACAATTCTACTTATTGATTTAAAATCTCCCTCTTGACTGGGTGCAGTGGCTCAGGAGTTCCAGACCAGCCTGGCCAATATGGTGAAACCCCATCTCTACTAAAAATACAAAAATTAGCTAGACGTGGTGGTACAATCCTGTAATCCCAGCTACTCTGAAGGCTGAGGCAGGAGAATTGCTTGAATCCAGGAGGCAGTGGTTGCAGTGAGCCGAGATGACACCATTGCACTCCAGCCTGAGTGACAAGAACAAAACTCTCTCTCAAAAAAAAAAAAAAATATTGTCTCTTGCCACTAGCACGAAGGTCCCATGAGAAGAAAAATGGAAACTCTTGCTCATAACAGCGCCCCAAATGCCCAGCATGGTGTAGTTCTAGGGCAGTGGGTCGATGGTGGACGCTGCCGGTTGGAGGACCCAGCTGGCCCTCCCAGCTGCCTTCTCCCTTGTCATGTTCCATTATAGAGAACAGAATAGTTTCTTGTCTTTCCAGAGTCCCTCTTAGTGGGGATCGGCCAAGTGACATTGTCTTGCCCCGGGAGACATAATTGGAAGTTGGCTGAAAGGTTTCTAGCCGTGGTGTGCTGGGGTGATTTGAACCAGGACATGAGAGCTGACCATCCATTGTTCAGGAATTCTGCAAGTTGGTTGTTCAACACATTCAGTACTTAAAAATATCAAATAATATGAACTCGCAAATTAAAAAATGCATTAGACCAGATGCAGTGGCCCACGTCTAACATATTGGAAGCCTGAGGCAGGAAGATCACTTGAGCCCAGGAGTTCAAGACCAGCTTAGGCAAAAAAGGAAGACCCTGTCTCCACAAAAAATAATAAAATTAGCTACGCATGGTGGTTTGTGCATCCAATCCTAGCCACTCAGGAGGCTGACGTGGGAGGATCCCTTGAGCCATCTGTTCAAGGCGCCAATGAGCTATGATAGTGCCACTGCACTCCAGCCTGGGTGACAGAGCCAGACCCTATCTCAGAAATAAACATATTTCATATATTAATAAATTTATAATAAATGTATATTTATATACACATTTATGTATTGTAATTATATATTTAGACATAAATACATATTTCTTGCTTTATTTATTTATTTATTTATTTTGAGACGGAGTTTAACCCTTGTCGCCCAGGCTGGAGTGCAATGACGCAATCTGGGCTCACCGTAACCTCCACCTCCGGGGTTCAAGTGATTTTCCTGCCTCAGTCTCCTGAGTAGCTGGGATTACAGGCACGCACCACCACACCTGGCTAATTTTTGTATCTTTAGTAGAGATGGGGTTTCTCCATGTTCTCAGGCTAGTCTCAAACTCCTGACCTCAGGTGATCTGCCCATCTCGGCCTCCCAAATTGCTGGAACCACAGGTGTAAGCCACTGTGCCCAGTCTATATGATATATTTATATATTATAATTATGTATATTAATTTTATATAATTATATATAAATATACAAACTTCCTTGCCTTCTCTTGTTTCTACCTACAGTCAGTCCCATGACTTCAAATACTATCTACATGTAATAATTATAAATGTATATTATATATATACATATATATTTTTTTTTTTTTTTGAGACGGAGTCTCGCCCTGTCACCAGGCTGGAGTACAATGGTGCAGTCTCAGATCACTGCAACCCCTGATTCCCGGGTTCAAGCGATTCTCCAGCCTCAGCCTCCCAAGTAGCTGGGCTTATAGGCACCCACTACCACTTCCAACTAATTTTTGTATTTTTAGTAGAGACAGGGTTTTGCCATGTTGGCTAGGTTGGTTTTGAACTCCTGACCTTAATTGATCTCCCGCCTCGGCCTCCTAAAGTGCTGGGAATACAGGCGTGGGCCACCTTGGCCAAAATATTTTTCTGTTTCCAAGCATTTTACATGAGAGGAAAGTGGAGAATAAATCATCTGACACTTTACTGTAAAAGAAATCTTTGTGCCTCTCTTCTTTTCATCTTTCCTAAGTGTACATATTACCAAAATGTCTTTAGGTTGAGGTCCCTCCGTGAAAACTTTACAGGGTGTTGTGTCCTCAGCCACCCTCCTGTCTTTCTCTAGTCCTGGAATTTTAAAACTGTCTGGGGATGACCCAGGATACCCACAGTGGCCATGTCTATTGGAGGGTCTAGTGACTATCAGCCCCGGGGTCATCTCATCGCCAAGGACAGCCTGAGGTAGGGGGTAGAGTCGCTCAGGGGAGTAGCTGGATGCTCTTGGCCTTGGAGGAATCTCTTGATATAGTTTTATCTAAAATGGTGACCCCTTGGGATTATTAAAATTTTAGGACATTAAAATGAATGGACAATTCAACGTAATGTCATTAAAGTTAGGTCATTAAAACTGTTCCTCCAGCCGGAGCTTTTATTCCTCGGAGACACATTGATGGTGTGCCAGTGGGATGCTGATATTGAGAGGAAAAGGCAGAAATGATTTCTGCTCTCTAGATTGTCTCAGACTTGTGAAGAGAGAAAAACTGTCCCAAAGGACAAGGAAAACGCACAACAGAGAGGATGTGCAACAACCTGAACATGAAAATGCACTGAAGGCACACAGAAGGACAAAGAGCAGTGCCAGTGCCTCCTAGGTGGTCACTGAGTACTTTACTGAACAGGATGGGTGTCCCGAGGGATAGAATGGCTGCCGTGACACTTACAAAGGTCTGTGTTGGAGTCAGCACTGCCTCTCCCTGAATTTGTTACCTTGAAAAGGCTTGTCCGCTGATTTGAGTTTCAGTTTTTCATTGACTGTAAGATACATTTTACTTGTACAGCTTGAAAGATAAACATACTATTTCCAAAGAGGCAAAGTAAAATGATGTATTTTATTTGCTAAAAATTCGTATTTATTTCTTCCCCGGAGTGAGTGTAGTAAGTTTTAAAGGTCTGTTCTTTTTAAGGGTAATTTCAAATGGAATTGTAGGACTTAGCTTTATCAATGTTACTGGTGAAATAAAAGTGTGATAGATAAATTGATGATTTACAAAGATTCACCAAAATGTCAGTTTCCCTCTTGTAGCATGGTGAAGAATTAATGACAGTGGACACATCTGTATCCTCTTATCTGGATATTCGAGGGTTTTGTTTTGTTTTGTTTTGTTTTGTTGTTGGAGACACTGTCTTGCTCTGTAGCCCGGCTGAAGTGCAGTGGCGCCATCTCTGCTTACTGCAACCGCCGCCTCCCGGGTTCAAGTGATTCTCCTATGTCAGCCTCCGGAGTAACTGGGATTATAGGCACCCACTACCACACCCAGTTAATTTTTGTATTTTTAGTAAACAGGGGGTTTTAGGCCTGACACAGTGGCTCAGGTCTGTAATCCCAGCCCTTTGGGAGGCCAAGGTGGGCCGATCATGAGGTCAGGATTTCCAGAGCAGCCTGACCAACATGGTGAAACCCTGTCTCTACAAAATATACAAAAAAATTAGCTGAGCCTGGTGGCAAGCATCTGTAATCCCAGCTACTCGGGAGGCTGAGGCAAGAGAATTGCTTGAACCCGGGAGGTGGAGGTTGCAGTGAGCCAAGATGTTGCCACTGCACCCCAGCCCAAGCGACAATGTGAGACTCCGTCTCAAAAAACAAACGAACAACAGAAAGACGGGGTTTTGATATGTTGGCCAGGCTGATCTCAACCTCCTGACCTCAGGTGATCGTCCTCCTCAGCCTCCCAAGCTGTTGGGATTACAGGCATGAGCCACCATGCCCTGCCCATTGTATTTTCTTTTTATTCCCTAAATTTTAATATGTTTGTGTTTGTCTGTTCCTTTATCACTGTTTTCTTACATAAAAGAAATTCTGCCTAATCCTTCATTAAAAAAAATCTTCCTGTAACTTCTGAAAGTGTTCTGGTTTTATCTTTCATATTTGAATGTATAATAAGTTGATTATGGCTCACGGAATAGAGAAGAATGCAATGCATTTTCCCAAGTAGATGCCAGCCTGGTTTGTCTCATATTTTACAGTGCATGTGATTTCTTTTTCTATTCTACAGTGCTTACTCTATCATTCCTCAACTTTCCATATAAATGCTGGGTCATTAAGACTTTCTTTTCCCTTGGTCTGCTTGCTCATCTCTCTGCTAATACTGTGCTGTCCTGAATATTTTCGTTTGAAAATCTTAGAAGTATGTTAGACAAGCCATCACTCTTTTTTTAGATGGCTAAAAATCATTAGACACTTGTCATTTTTACTACGTGTGAAAAAGTAGTTTTTCTTGCCTAAAAACCACCTGATTTGGGAATTTATGTGATTTCATAGGAATAGCATCTGGAAGTGATGACATTAATGTCATTTTAAAAAACGTGTGTCGTATTTCCTCTTATTCTTTTCTGCCTTGACATTGTGCAATAGAAATTTTTAAAATTGTTCTATTAGTATTGTCAAATATCCATTATTGGTTTTATTTACTACTCAATTAAATTTAACGAGCCTACTCTGTCTTGGTGTAATCACATGGAATGGGCTCAACTCCCCAGTTAACAAGTGACAGCACGTGTAAAATATTGTCTACCAGGGAAACTCATTGAACACTTAGTGTTCAGACAGTGTTTTGGTGTCTGGTTCCCTAAGCACCACTGCAGTGACGCAAAATAATAGACCTTCAGCAGAAAAAGTTTTGGCAAATACATTGCATAAGCCATTTACATGCAGTGAGTCATTCTTATTAGGGTTGGTGGAATCCCTTTCAAAATGTAAGTTACTAATACAAAGATGGAACTTTGCGAGCAGACGTTTTTAAGAATAAGTAGTCTCAGGACTGATAATATTAACTCCCTTATGCACATCAGGTAGGACTTTATTATGACAGATACTAGAAATGTACAAAGTGAAGTTAAAAGGTAACTCCTCGCAGCACATCTTACTCCCTGGATTCTCTAATAAGATGGGTGTTTCTACTTTGCTGTTGCCTTTTTGAATAGTTAGATTCTAGCATTAGTACTGCTGTGTGGGAGGGAGTATGTGTGAACAGAGTAAGAGTTCTGACAATCAAGGCACAAAATAAATGCTTGGAAATTTTAGAATCATGTAAACAGCTTATGGATTGAGTACAGATTCCCAGTGCTGTCAGTCTCACCCATCCTTCTATCCCCATGTGTGGGATGTTCTAGGACTCCGTGGCTTTTGAGGATGTGGCTGTGAACTGTACCCAGGAGGAATGGGCTTTGCTAGATTCTTCTCAGAAGATTCTCTGCAGAGAAGTGATGCAGGAAACCTGCAGGAACCTGGTTTCTGTAGCTGAGAATGACAAAACATTTCACTTAATTACAGAAGTATTTCCCTATCATCAGTGCTATTTGTGATTTGGAATGTGGCAGGGGAATGATTTGGTGAAGAAATCAGGCATGGGTACTGTGTACAATGAACATTAAATCTAGTAATGTTTCTATAGTTTGTAACAATTCATGATAATTTTGTGGGTCTGTATTTTAGGAAACAAATGGAAAGACCAGAATATTGAAGATCACTTCAAAAAACCTGGGAAAGATATAAGATAACTTGCACTGAGAAGAGGAAATAAAGTCCTCTGAAGGAATCTTAGCTTGTCATGAACTTAAAAACAAGCAATCAAAACAAATGAGAGTCACTTGAAATTTATTTCTTTTTAGAAAAATTTCACCCGAAATGCAATGTACTTCAGTGTAGCAGTCAGTATTTGGAAAACAGTTTACTTGAAAATAGTACTACAAAATTGTGTACATGAATGTTACTAATTTGGTCATAGTCATGCAAGTGGTAGCTGTGTTTTCAGTAGTAACCCATTTACTTTCAAATAATTCAGTCATGGCAAAAAAAAAAAAAAAAAAAAAAAAAAAAAAGAGCATTTTCCTTGGTATTGGTAGCAGTGTAAGTCCAAGACCTATTAGTAAGTAGAAAGTTATTAATCCAAGCAATAATTATGTGCTTTACATTTTTTTTTACAGAAATCATATGATACAGAGACTGTGTGAAAGCAAAGAAGGTAGTCAGTATGGACAGTTGTCAGCCAAATTCCAATGCTTGATCTGAATGAGAGCATTTCTGCTGGATTAAAACAATGTGAATGAAGTATTTGTGGAAAAGTCTTTGTGCGCCATTCTCTCCTTAATAGGCACATCCCAGCTCACTCAGGATACAAACCATATGGAGAGAAGCAATATAAATGTGAACAGTGTGGGAAACTCTTCGTTTCTGTTCCAGGTGTTAGAAGACACATGATAATGCACAGTGGAAATCCAGTTATAAATGTACGATATGTGGGAAAGCTTTTTATTTTCTCAATTCATTTGAAAGACATCAGAGAACTCACACAGGAGAAAAACCCTATAAATGTAAACAATGTGGTAAAGCGTTCACTGTTTCCGGTTGTTGTCTAATACATGAACGAACTCACACTAGAGAGAAACCCTACGAATGTAAGGAATGTGGAAAACATTCAGATTTTCTTGTTCTTTTAAGACGCGTGAAAGGACTCACACTGGAGAAAGACCCTATAAATGTACCAAATGTGATAAAGCCTTCAGCTGTTCCACTTCACTTCGTGACCATGGAGGCATTCATACTGGAGAGAGACCCTATGAATGTAAACAATGTGGCAAAGTCTTTAGTCATTTGAGTTCCCTTTGTAACCATAGAAGTACTCATACTGGAGAGAAAGCCTATGAATGTAAACCATGTGACCAAGCCTTCAGTCGTCTCAGTTCCCTTCACCTCCACGAAAGAATTCATACTGGAGAAAAATCCTATGAATGTAAGAGATGCGGTAAAGCCTACATTCGTTCCAGTCATCTTATTCGCCATGAAAGAAGTCATGATATAGAGGCTGGGTGTAGTGACTCAGCCTATAATCCCAGCACTTTGGGAGGCCAAGGAATGTGTATTGCTTGAGCCCAGGAGTTCATAACCAGCCCGGATTAAAACAGCGTGAAACAACCTGGGCATCAAGGTGAAACCCTGTCTCTAGAAAAAATAAAATAATGCCAGGCACGGTGGCTAACACCGGTTACTCGGGAGACTGAGGCAGGAGAATGGCGCGAATCCAGGAGTCAGAGCTTGCAGTGAGCCGAGATCGCACCAGTGCACACCAGCTTGGGCGACAGAGCGAGACTCCGTCTCAAAACAAATAAATAAAAATAATTAGCTGGGCATGGTGGCACATTTCAGTTGTCTTAGTTCTTTTTCAAGGACCTAAAAAGCAACGTTGGGTTGGGGAAAGCCCTGTGCATGCGGATCACGAGGTCAGGAGATCGAAACCATCCTGGCCAACATGGTGAAACCTCGTCTCTACTAAAAATACAAAAAGTAGCTGGGTGTGGTAGCATATGGTTGTAATCCCAGCTTCTCAGGAGGCTGAGGCAGGAGAATCACTTGAACTCAGGAGGCGGAGGTTTCAGTGAGCCGAGACTGTGCCACTGCACTCCAGCTTGGCGACAGAGTGAGAATCCATCTCAAAATAAACAAACAAAGAAATAAAGCCCCTTGAATGTAATAAATGTGGTAAAACATTTACTCTTTCCCATTCCCTCATAAACATGAAAAGGCTAACACTGCAGAGAAACCTTAAGAATGTAGGAAATGCGGCCAAGCCTTCAGATTTTCCTGTTTTTGAAGATTTGGGAGGACTCAGAGTGGAGAAAAGCCTTTTGAATCTAAATTTGTGGTAAGGCCTTCAGTTGTGTTAGTTCCATTTGAAGACATCAGCTCATTCCTGAGAAAAACCCTATGAATGTCCAGAATCTGGGAATGTTTCATTTCTCTCATCCCCACTCAAGGACAAATGAAAATGCACACTATAGCTGGCTGGACCTTGTAAATACAAGAACGTACACAGGATTAAAACTCTAATAGTTTAGAAACTGCAAGAATATTTTCAGTTTTCACATTTACTTGAAACGTCATGTGAAAACTCCCACAGGAAAGAAGTTCTATAAGTGAAGCTTTTCTAATTTGGAAAGCCTAATGCAAATTAGTTATCGTGTAGTGCTTGAAAAAATGTATGAAATGTTACACAAGTTACAAGTATATTGTTTTTTCCGTGATTCATTCTTAAAGAGTCTTGAGAATGCATTTCACCTTGTTTTGCAGGGAAACCTTGAGGTGAGAGTTCTGTAAATGCTCTTTAAACAGTAGTACTTGAGTTTCATAGATAATGATATTAAGTTTGTTGGTAGAATTTTTGTCTATTCATTTGATAATGTGCTGGATTCATGGTTGAATTTTGATGTTTTTCTAACATGGAGGTAAGTTTAATTTTTTTGTTTCATTATTATCTTTTTTTTGAGATGGAGTCTCACTCTGTTGCCCAGGTTGGAGTGCATTGGTGCGATCTCAGCTCACTGCAACCTCCACCTCCTGGGTTTAAGCGATTCTCCTGTCTCAGCCTCCTGAGTACCTGGGACTACAAGCGCCCACCACTACATCCAGCTAATTCTTTGTATTTTTAGTGGAGACAGGGTTTCGCCATGTTGGCTAGGCTGGTCTTGAACTCCTGACCTCATGATTTGCCCTCCTCGGCCGCCCAACATGCTGGGATTACAAGCATGAACCACCACACCTGGCCAGGTAAGTTTCATTTGTATGTATTGCCCTGTGATTAATGGACCAGTGAATAATGATTGTCAATTGTTGGGATAGTCTTACTAGCCTCATTTGAAAATTTTGATTATCCCTTGTTCATTATACACATTCCACCTTTCCTTGTTAAAGGAAAAACTACTCTTGATGTAAAGATGTTTATTTTTTGCTAATACTGAGTTGGTATTAATTCCTAAGTACATAAAGTTTACCATAGAGTATCATCTCGTGAGTTCTTTGCATCTGTTGCCCTTTATTCTTTATTATTTCTGTCTGTTATTTGGATCGTTCACTTTGAATGAAGGAGAGAGGACTGTGATAGGAGGATATGTTGTAACCAATCTGAGGGAGGAAGCATTCAGTCTCTCAGTCACATATGATAGCGTTGGGCTTTTCATCGATGCCTTTGGTATTGTAGTAGATCGTATTACACCATTATGGTATGATGGTTTATATATTGTATTTTAGAGTATTACAGTCTTACCAGTCAGTGTCACATGATTCAGTTCCCTACCAACCAACAGACAAACCAATCACGTACTCCTGTAGGAACAAAGGAACATCCTCGGCCTGGCGCGGTGGCTCACGCCAGTAATCCCAGCACTTAGGGAGACCGAGGCGGGTGAATCACGAGGTCAGGAGATCGAGACCATCCTGGCTAACACGGTGAAACCCCGTCGCTACTAACAATACAAAAAATTAGCCGCGCGTGGTGGTGGGTGCCTGTAGTCCCAGCTTCTAGGGAGGCTGAGGCAGGAGAAGGGCATGAACCCGGGAGACAGAGCTTGCAGCGAGCCGAGATCACACCACTGCACTCCAGCAAGGGTGATAGAGCGAGACTGTCTCAAAAACAAAAGAAAAGGAAATTCCTCACTTTTTAAATGTGATACCACTCTCTGCTCCCAAGTTAATCCCTGTTTGGGCCTGTGGGAACTTACACCATTCTCCTATATGTAATTAATAACTGATGTCTGGTTTTTCTGTTTAGTAGGAGATGTTATGTGTTTAACGGTGCCAGTAGACGTAGGGTGCGAATTCCTTCCTCACCAGTGGGGTGCATGAGACGGTATTGAAACAATTGACAACACAAATGGAATGGACCAGCCCTCATGAAGGACACCTGCTCAGCTTGACCTACCTGCTGTCGGCTGATGGTTCCGTAACACATCAGCAGTCACCTGAGTCAGAACCATGAGCTGATGATGGGCCTTCCGTTTGGTCTGCACAGTGTTTTGTTTTCTTCAGGTGTTGTCATCTTCTCCCACACTAAAACGCTCTCATCTCCTAGACATGAATGTTTAATTGCACCCCAGCATGACATTTGACCTGTGTTTAGCAGGCGGTTTTGAGGCCCTGGCTTATTAATGCACGGAAACACAGCACATAAGCCGACACTTATGTCCTAATTAGCAAGAATCCGGCTGTATCTCTGTAGTCCCTGCATCTACTCTGGTCACCATCTCTGTATGCTGAGGGCAGCCATGTGAACATTATTAATTATTGTACACTCCAATCAATAGTTATTATGTAGGCAGAAGTAGTGGCCTTGTTTGTTTCTTGTGCTGCTGCTCCCCTTGCCGCTGTCCCCTACACCCTCCTGATCAGGTGTACATCCATGGTGCCTCATGGTTCAGTCACTGATGAGTAATGAAAATGGGAAGAAAGAGTTTGATATTAGCCACTATCGAAGCATATGAAGAAGCATCTCAGCTGCTTGCATTGAAAAATTCCTAGCCAGTGTGTGGGCTTTTCTTATCACTGCTGCTTATCAGCATGTCAAAAGTTGAATCTTCGGACTGCAAGTCTTGCTGGCCTTAGACATAATGGCCTTACTGCATGTGGAGCTAACCCCAGGAAGATGGAGTGACAGTCTCTGGAGGATTAGGTGGTCTCCTCCAATGTGGCTTGATGGGCTCCTGAACTCTTTCCTGTAACTATACAGAGAGTCTACACTGCCAGCGATCGTGTGCCTCAACTCTGTAGATGTAGAAATTAAAAATATTCAAAATATTCTGAAACAGTTTCCATTGAAAGGAAAGAGAAAAGCAGTCAGGTGCCACGCTCTGGTCAAGAGAACTAGTAGATGGCTCCAAGAACACTCTGTCACTACTGTCTGTGCCTCTGTCACAACAAATATCCTGATCCTTCAGTTTGAAGGGTGCAGGGCCATTTTCCTCCCTTTCCTACTGGTAGTTCTCAAGATAACTGTATGATATGCTGGGAATGCAATATCCTGATAATCAGGTGACATTGGTCAGAACAGCCCAGGCTCTGTTAGAGTCCCTGCTCGAAACAGAACGGCCTTTAACGCTTGTGTCCAGCAAACCACATCGTAGGAGAAAACCCAAGATGAGCTGCTTTCTGGGGTCCCTCAGTTGTAGTGCAAGTGAAGCATTTACAGTCAAAACTCCATCCATCTGCTCTGGATAGCCTTCCTGATCTTGTGGTAGCGGTTCATATTGAATCCTGGACTTCTGTTGTCTTTTGTTTGCTATTTGTAAGTAAGAAATTCACTTCATGGAATTTATGTATGAATGTGTTTGGTCTCATTGTACTCAGAAAAGTTGGTAGCCATTGCACAGTGAACCCGCTTCATAATTGGTGAAAACACCTATGGCCCCCTTGTGCCACAGCAAGGAGGTTAATTCAGCCAAACATAAACTTCATGTTCGTAAAACCCTGTAGCACAATTATTACCATGTGGGAGGCCTTTAACAATGGTGATGCTGATTTGAAGAACTCTGAAAGAAGAAATTTACACAAATGGATTGGGTACACAGGAGTCCCTCCTAACTTAAAGCAAACCTTGCTCCCCTCTGCCTAAAAAGATTGGAGAGGCCAAGCACGGTGGCTCAGGCCTGTAATCCGAGTACTCTGGGAGGCTGAGGGGGGCAGATCACAAGGTCAGGGGTTCAAGACCAGCCTGACCAACATGGGGAAGCCACATCTCTATTAAAAATACAAAAAGTAGCCATGCATGGTGGTGGGCACCTGTAATCCCAGTCACTTGGGAGGCTGATGCAGGAGAATTGCTGGAACTTGGGAGGCCGAGGTTGAAGTGAGTCAAGACCATGCACTGCACTCCAGTCTGGGTGAGAGGGCAAGACTCCGTCTCAGGGGGAAAAAAAAAGTGGATAAGAACTGAAACAGGTTTAAAATTTCACCTAATTGGAAATACAAAGTTTACAAAAATAATATTTCAAATAAAATGCTAAATGAGTTCTCATTGAATTTTATGCCTCCACAAAGTAGGTTGTGAATTAACTTCCACATCTGTTGAAAGCCACCAAAGTTGGGCAGCCTCCGTGTCTGAAATTCACATGTGGCTCAAATAAGAATTATACCTGGGGATACCCCAAAGTTTAAATATGGTATCCACTGTGATATTATGAGGAATTACTGTACATAAAACAGATTGCCTTCCTTTAACTCTGTAAATAATATTATCTTGCCTAAATTCTCCAAAACGCATCGCTCTGCAGTATCCTATAGTGGACATAGGTTTCCTGACCAATGAGCAGTAAAAGTAAGTGTGTGCGACTCACCTATGTTCTTATCAAAATGGAAATCCCCGAATCCCACCAGTTAGAACAACATGACAGAATGTCAGGATTTTGGAATATATAGGTTTTCTGTAAGGTTATTAGGTACTGATTCCATTTTTAAAATAGATATCAATATATTTAGATGACCTATTTCTCCTGTGTTTTAGTATCAATAGGTTGTGTCTTTTAATTCATTCAGTTGGTCTAAGTTATAACTTTGCGGTTATGGAAATTGTAATATTCTTTATTATTTTATCATCCATGGGCTTTCTAATATAAAGGCCTCTTTTAATTCTTCTATTATTAGGTTGGTGCCAAAGTAATTGTGGTTTTGGACCGTGAATTTTAAATTTTTATAATTAGACTGCAACATATCTTTATTAATCAAAATAGAACCCATTACAATGGACTGGGCACAGTGGCTCACGCCTGTAATACCAGCAATTTGGGAGGCTGAGGCGGGCGGATCAGGAGGTCAGGAGTTTGAGACCAGCCTGACCAACATGGTGAAATCCCCTCTCTACTAAAAATACAAAAAGTAACCGGGCGCGGTGGCATGTGCCTGTAATCCCAGCTACTCAAGAGGCTGAGGCAGGAGAATCTCTTGAACCCAGGAGGCAGAGGTTACAGTGAGCTGAGATTGCACCTTTGCACTCTGGCCTGGGCGACAGAGTGAGACTAGGTCTTTAAAAAAAAAAAAAAAAGAAAAGAAAAGAAACCATTACATTGAACACATTTTTGCCAAAGAGAAATAAACTTGTTTATTCCATGCTTTCAGGGTTCGATGAACTCTTGGAAAGCATTTTCTGCACCCTGCTGGTTGTGTAAGTGTTTTCCCTGCAAAAAGTTGTCAAGATGCTGAAAGAAGTGGTAGTTGGTTGGCGAGAGGTCAGATGAATATCGCAGATGAGACAAAACTTCACAGCCCAGTTTATTCAACTTTTGAAGTCCTGGTTGTATGACATGTGGTCACGCGTTGTGGAGAACCGGTCCCTTCATATTGACCAGTGCCAGCTCCAGGTGCTGCAGTTTTCCATGCGTCTCATCGATTAACTTGGCATACTTCTCAGATGTAATGATTTCACCAGGATTCAAAAAGTGTAGTGGATCAGAAGACCGGCAGCTGACCACCAAACCGTGACCATGACCTTTTTTTGGTACAAGTTTGACTTTGGGAAGTGGTTTGGAGCTTCTTCTCAGTCCAACCAGTGAGCTGGCTGTTGGATGAAATCCACTTTTCTTTTCTTTTTTTTTTTTTTTTTTGAGACGGAGTCTCGCTCTGTCGCCCAGACTGGAGTGCAGTGGCGCGATCTCGGCTCACTGCAAGCTCCGCCTCCCGGGTTCACGCCATTCTCCTGCCTCAGCCTCCCGAGTAGCTGGGACTACAGGCGCCCACAACCGCGCCCGGCTAATTTTTTGTATTTTTAGTAGAGACGGGGTTTCACCGTGGTATCGATCTCCTGACCTTGTGATCCGCCCGCCTCGGCCTCCCAAAGTGCTGGGGTTACAGGCGTGAGCCACCGCGCCCGGCGAAATCCACTTTTCATGGCATGTCACAATCTGATCAAGAAATGGTTCAATGTTGTTTCATAGAAGAGAAGATGACACTTCAAAAGGATGATTTTTAAAATATTTGCTCAGCTCATGAGGCACCCGCTTATCAAGATTTTTCAGCTTTCCAATTGGCTTCAAAAGCTGGATAACCATACAATGGTCGACATTCAGTTCTTCGCCAACTTCGTGGGTATGTGTAAGAGGATCGAATTCAGTGGTTGCTCTCAATTGGTCGTTATCAACTTCTGGCCCAGAGCCTGGGGCTGAGGCTGCCATGACCACCCTGTTCTCTTCCTTCTGGGGTCCCCAGGAAGCTCCCAGGACTGAATGATCCCCATAAAACACAGTGTACAGGATGGGAGGGCTGGAGGTCAATTACGCCCAACACCTACCACCACAACCAAGAGGCCCCCATAGAGGTTGGCCCTGAGCTGTGTGTCCCTGTGGGATGCAGGCTCCCACGGATACCTCAGGGGATGAGCATGGGTCCTCCTGGCTGACAGAGCCTGGTGGGCACTGGGTGTGTGGGGCCTGTGTAGGTAGGTTGGACAGCACTGGGCCTAGCCAGGGAGCCAGGGACTGGTGTGGCCAAGTTGGGCAACAATATGTTGCCAGAACCGAAACTACAGTGCAATCAGCCCAGCTGGTAGGGAGAAGGAGGCCTGCCTGCCTAGCAGGACCATCCACCCCTGTACTGGCCCCAAGTCCAGACTGCCTGCCTGTACTGGACATTGCCTTGTCCAGGAGGCCTGGGCATGATGATCAGGTGGTGTGTCCCTGGGTTCCAGGCCTTGGTGGTCCCTTGGGAGCCGAGCATCCTCTGGGCAGGAGGAGGGCCCGCGGTCCACTGTTTGCATCGGCCCCTGGGGGTATGCCCCCACCCCAGCTCCTCAGTGCACATGGGGACGTGGCCAGGGCTCCTCACCTGCTCTGTGGCTCCAGCTCTGAGCAGCTCATTGGGTGACTCTGACAGCTTCCTCCCCAAAGCTTGGGTCCTCATCTGTGGGAATGGGGTGTCCCAGGCCCCCTGCAGACAGGAACCCACCCCCAGAGCCTCTGGTGGGCCCTTCTGGGCTTTCTTACCTACTGGCTTGTGAGACCCGGTTGTCCAAACTTGGTGTCCTATTTTTATTTTGGCCTTTTTGTTAGTGTGTGTTTTCTGTAACTACTGCTGTGTAGATCTTCTATTTGAGTTTTAGGTAGAGAATCTTGCCCACCCAGAGGTCCCCCACCCCAGAGAGCCTTCACTTCTCCCCCCACCGGGCTGGCCCTGCCTGTGCTCCGCTTGGTGTGAATGTTGAGTGTGATGGATCCACACGGCTGCTTGACCCTGCATCTCCCCTCTTCTTGCTGAGGCCGGTTCTGTTCTCTCTTTCTCCACCTGAACTGCACTTGAAGCCAAGACGAAGGATGAGAAGTGGTTGCTACGAAGGACCCTCCTGCAGCGAATCTGCTGTGAGGAGGCCACGCTGGCCCAGCCTGTCATTTCCTTCTGTAAGCTCATTCCAGAGGTCGGCAAGGGGCGGCCTGTCCCTGCCTGCTCTTGTCGCCTGTGAATCAAGAATGGATTTTACATTTCCAACTGGTTGAACAAATAAAAAAATAACACTTCATGACACTGAGAAGTTTCCATGTCCATAAGTAAAGTTTGATGGGGGTGCAGTCATGCCCATCTCTTCACAGGCCACCTGCAGAAGGCTGCTGTCGTGCAGCCATGGCAGAGTTGCATCCTTGAGGCAAAGGTCAGTTGGCAAAGCTGAAAATACCGACTCCTAGCTCTTTAGGGAAACAGTTTCCAGTCCCTGGTTTAAGGGTTGTGTGGCAGAACCCCAGGATCTTGGTCAGTTTGTTCCTCACTCAGGGCCTGCTGTGGCCTTCGCTAGTATGTCTGCAAAGTCTGTGTGTTATGGTGCCTCTCATGGGGCGTTGAGCTCTGTCGTGCTAGATTTCAGGGTGTCTGCCTCATAGTCACCTGTCTCACCAACAGAGACCCTGTGGCCAGATTGAAACTAGTAGGAACTGTTGGTCTTTGGCAGCAAGGATACCTTAGAGCTGAGCTTCCACCCACCCTGAGGTGGTCCCATGACACTCAATGTCTGGGTCAAGTTTGGGGCAGGGCTGGTGTCCTGAACTGCCCTGCGATGTGGATCGTAATAGCCAGTGGGGAGAGGGGGATGCTAGTACTCCCCATATCGTGGGGAGTGCCTCACTCCCTGCGATGTGGATCGTAATAGCCAATTTCTCCCCCCTGCAATGTGTGTCCATACTTAGCAGTCTCTTTTTTTCAGGATATTACGAACAATTTCAAAGGTTGTGTGTAAACAGCCTGCGATAGGAGAACGAATACCATCCTCTGCACCTCCGGATATTAGGAACCATATCACACAATGAGTGTACACTTTTTGGGAGATTTGGGATAATGTCGTCCTGTGTTTCCCTGAATATTTGGAGAAATATCACAGGGTGGCTGTATAGCCACTACTTCTTGGCTGGAACATCATACTTTACCTACTGGAAATTAGGAGCAGTATCACAGACTGGGTGTCAAGCCACTGTCATACTGGAAGTAATATCATGCTCTCCCCCACAAGTCATGAGGAACAATATCACAGCGGGTGTGTACCTTCTCCGGTAGTGGGAGTAGTATCATCATCTCTTCCTTTAGATGACAGGAACAATATCACAGGGTGGGTGTACAATCTGTGTGTTTTTGGAAGCAACGTCATTCTCTCTTCTTCTAGGTTTTACTACTCATATCACAGGTGGGGTGTACACTCCTTGTTATATTGGATGGAATCTCATCCTCTTTCAACCTGTAACTTTAGAACAATATTCCATGGGGTGTGTCCATCCCTTCAATATTGGTACTAATACCATCTTCTCCTTTCCTGGATATGAGAAACAATATCACAGGAGGGTGTACACCCCTTGCAATGTTGGTAGTAATATCACCTCTCCCCTGTTGTTATTGAGGACAAAATCCCAGGGTGGCTGTACGGTTCCTACTTTATTGGGAGTAATATCAACCACTTACCCCCTGGATATCAGGAACCATATCAGACAAGAGGTGTCCACCCCCTTCGATATTGTCAGCCATATCATCTTCTTCCCGTCTGCATATTAGGAATGATACCCCGGCGCTGGGGGCGGTGTACACCCTCTGCGATATTGGAAGTAAAATCAGCCTCTTTCCCGCTAGATATTAGGAACTATATCACAGGTGTGTGTGCACCTTCTGTGATATTGGTAGTACTCTCAGCCTCCACCTCGCTGCATATTAGGAACAATATACGGGGGGCAGGGTGGTTACACGTCCTGCAATGTTGAGAGTAATATTCTTCCCTTTCCCCTGTACGTTAGGAACTACATAACAGGGGTCTGTATGCCTTCTGCGATATTGGGATTAATGTTATCCTCTCCCCCACTGAATGTCAAAAACAATATCACAAAAGGGTGTACACCCCCTGCGATATGGCCAGTAACATCATCGTATCTACCTTTGGATACTAGAAACAACATCACAGAGGGTGTGTATACTCCCCTGCGATATTGGGCATAATGTTATCCTCTCTTCCCCTGGATATTAGGAATGATATCCCTGGTGGTGGGATGTGGAGTACATTAAGAACAACATCACTGGGTGGGTGTACACCCCCTGCGATATTGGGTGTAGTATCATCCTCTCTTCCGGATATTGAGAACAATAACACAGGAGGGGTGTACAGCCCCAGCCCCTGCGTTATTGGGAGCAATAGCATCTTCTCCCCCTCTCGATATAAGGAACAATATCCCAAGGTTGGTGTACATCCCCTGGGATATTGGGCGTAATGTCATCATCTCCCAAAGTGGATATTGGGCGTAGTGTCACAGGGAGGTGTACGCCTTCTTTGATATTGGGAGTAATATCATCCTCTCCCCTCAGGATCATAGGCAAAATATTGAAGGGGTTTCACCACTCCTGTGATTTGGTCAGTAATATCATCCTCTCCCCACCTAGATGTTAGGAACTATATTACAGGCAGTTGTACACTTCTTGTGATATTGGGAGTCATATCATCCTCTCTCACTCAGGATATAAGGAACAAGATACTGAAGGGATGGACACCCACTGTGATAGTTTCAATAATGTCATCCTCTATCCCCTGGCTATTAGGAATAACATCATAGAGGGGTGTACACTTTCTTCAATATTGGGAATAATATCATCCTCTCCCAGCTGGATATCAGGAACAAGTCTATTAATTATTAATATTAATAAATATAGTAAAATTTAATAGCAATCATCGATATTAATAATCACAATATAGTATAAATTAATACTGGTAAAAAATATTAACGATTAGTATAACCATCATAATATCACTATTAACAATAAAATGATGTCAGCAATTAATGTTACTTAAATCAATACTAAGTGATGTAGGTAATAAAATAATAATTAATATTAAGAACTAATAATATTGTTAAATGACATTAATATTACTAATTATTTTCAAGCGTCCATAATCATATATTTAAAATAATTATCCATAATTAATAATGGTATCCTATTAATAGTGTCATTGATAATTATTAAAATCGACATAGATGTTTAATAATTAATCATATTATTACTCCTAATACTGCAGGGGGTGTACACCTACCTGTGATGTTGTTCCTAATATCCAGGGACAGAGAGCATGATTTTAGTTTTAATATCATAGTAGGTGTGCACTCACCCTGTGCCACTGATGCTAATATCTAGGGGGTAGAGTATGACATGACTCCCAACATAGCAATGAATGGAAAGCCACCCAGTGATATTGCTCTTAATATTCACGGAAGAAGCCTATGATATTACTCCCAATATCGCAGGGAGGGTACAGCTCTTCTGTGATATGGTTCCTAGTATCCAGAAGGGGAGAGGATGATAATAATTCCAGTATCGCAGGCTGTGTTCACCCGCCCTGTGATATTGTTATTTATATCCTGGAAGGGAGAGGATGATATGACTCCCCGTAGAGCAGGAGGCGTACACCCAGCCTGGGATATTGTTCCTAATATCCATGGAGAGGAGAGGCTGATATTACTTCCAATATGGCAGAGGATGTACATCCACCCTGTGATATTCTTCTTAATATTCCAAGGCCGAGAGGTTGGTATTACTCCCAGTATCGCAGACACTGTACACCTCCATATGATACTCTTCCTGATATCCAGAATAGGAGAAGACGGTTTTAATGCCCATATCGCAGGAGGTGAACACCCACTCTGTGATATCTTTCCTAGTATGCAGGGGGAGAGAGGATAATATTATTCCCAATATTGCAGAAGATGTACACATGTCCACCAGTGATATTGTCCTTAATAATCCAAGGCACAGATGATGATGTTACTCCCAATATCACAGAAAGTGTACACCCCCCAGTGATGTTGTTCCTATGATCCAGGATGGGAGAGGATGATATTATTTTCAATATCGCATGGAGTGTACACGCCCCTGGTGATACTGTTCCTAATTTCCACCAGGGAGAGGATGATACTACTCTCAATATCACAGGGATTAAAAACATGGGGGTATACAGTGTCTGTGATACTAGGAGTAATATCAACCTCTCGGCCTTGGAATATAAAGAAGAATATCACAGGGTGGATGTACACCCCCTGCCACATTGGGAGTAATATCCTCTCCCTTCCAAGATATTAATAACAATGTCACAGGGCCGGTGAACACAGCCTGCAACACTGGAATTATTATCATCCTCTCCCCCTCCGGATATTAAGAATCATAACACAGAAGAGCTGTACCCTCCCTGCGATACTGGGAGTAATATCATATGCATATTCCGTGAATATTAGGAGCTATATCACTGGGTGGCTATCTATTCATTGCTATGTTGGGAGTCATGTCATACTCTACTACACTGAATATTAGTGTAGCATCACAGGGTGAGTGTACACTTATTGTGATATTAAAACTAAAACCATGCTCTCCCTCTCTGATATTAGGAAAGACATCACAGGTAGCTGTATACACACTGCAGTATTAAGAGTAATAATATGATTAATTATTAAACATCAATGACTGATTTTAACAATTATTGATGATACTAATAATTAATAGGATACCATTACTAATTATGGATAATTATTTTAAATATATGATTATGCATGCTTAAAATTAATTATTAATATTAATGTCACTTAGCAATGCTAGTAGTTCATAAAATTAATCATTATTTTATAACCAACATCACTTAGTATTGACTTAAGTAACATTAATTGCTGATATCATTATTTAATTACTAACAGTGATATTGCTATTAATTATTAATACTAATCGTTAACATTTTTAACCAGTATTAATTTTTACTATCTTTATTGTGATTATTATTATCGATGATTCCTATTAATTTCTATTATATTTAATAATAATGATAATTAACAGACTTGTTCCTGATATCGAGCTGCGGGAGGATGATGTCAGGTGGGGAAGCTTTGTGCAGGTTCCCCATGACAGGGGGGAAAGCAACGGAATCCAAATACTGGTCCTTACTTGGGAAGCCAAGAAGGCCACTGGGAGGATGGGAAGGTTGGCACATGAGGGAAGGTGCAGAGGTGGAAAGGGCATAAGAGTTCCATTTATTTATCACAAAACACAGAACAGGACTGGGCCAGAGACTGAATTCTTCCTGTCTCCTGGGGAAAACCAGATACATGGCCTGAACTTTTTCTCTTCTGCAGGCAACAAGACCCGCAGAGGAAGGCTCCCTTCCAGACCTTTTCTGGGAAACCTTTGGAGAAGCCGCTGCCAAATCGAAAAGAATCCATGGAATCTTGGATTTATCTGAGGGTGAGTGTCACCATGGGTCCCTGTTCTTTGCTCCACTAGGTCACTCTGGTTGATTTTCTTTCAGGTTCTCGTGTGTGTGAGGGGATCGGGGAACCCTTCTTCCCTGCCTTCTTGGGGTCAGGGACTCCACGATCCTTCCAGGTCCATTTGATTCCAGGTGAAGGCATCTGAAGATGCCATATTTCCTGTTGCTTTCTGTGCAATGATGGCAAGCCTGCCAACAACGTCTTCCTAGCGGCGTGAGGAAATTAGTCCCTCAGGGGCCCCAAACATGGAGGAGGCTCACCCTAGGAACATGCATGTTTTCAGAAAAGGCGTCCTGGGAACCCTTGAGCCACCAACCTGTCTTCAGAAGGGCATTAGTCCGTCCCACTTCATGGAAGGCTGAGTGGAGGCACTTTGATCCAGTGAATGCCCAAGACACAGTCTTTAGAAAAATGGTATTCTTAGATCATAGCTCAAGAGTGCATTTTTCATGGGTCTTGTCCCGATCAGCACTCACGTTAAGGATCTGTCCCTACTTCCAAGGACCGCCTGTCCATACCATATTAAGAATTTCCTGCTGTGTGCACCTTGTCTTTGGATGTGGTTGATTTCCATATTGGCTCGATGCTGACGAACTTCTAACGTGTGTGGTCTCCTTTCTTTCAGGTTGTAAGCAGGCCAATGCCGGTCCACACAACCAATAAGAGGCCACGCGTGGACCCTGCCCTCACTGATGGCTCAGCTACGAAAATGTCTGACACGGTATCCGTCTTGGCTTCACTGTCTCCCCTCAGAAAAGCCAGTCCGAGCTCCTCGTCAAGTCTCCGACCAAAGGAACGACAGACAGGGGCTGTGGCCGACATCCCTCAGCCTGGAGTCAGGCAGCAGGGCCCGGAGCCTCTCGTCGTGGTGAAGCCGACACACAGCAGGCCTCAGGGTGGCAGTCGAGAAGTTCCCCAGGCTGCCTCCAAGCCCCACGGCCTGATCCGGGTCATCAGCCCCCAGGCACAAGACAAACGTGCTGCGGTGACCTCACAGCCCTGCCCACCAGCCGACACACACAGCTTGGGCCTCGGCTCCAATCTCAGTTTCAGGCCAGGAGCCAAGAGAGCTGCCCAGACTCCGACTCAGGCTTGCCTGAACTTCCCCAAGGAACCGAGAATGGGTTCCTTCCAGATGCCCGAAAATGCCCTCCAGGGAGGTGAACTGGGGGTCCCGGAGACTCTCCAACCTCCGCCATCTGCAACCGAACTCAGACCAAGTCCGTCTCCCCAGATGAGCAGGGGGACACCCGCCCAGGTGCCCAGCACCAACCGGCAGCCTCTGCACAGCAGACCTTGCCTGCCTACTGCCCATGCCTGCACCATGTCCCATCACCCAGCGGCCAGCCACGATGGGGCCCAGCCTCTCAGAATGCTCTTCTGGAGACTGGAAAACGGATGGTGGAGCTCCAGCCTCCTGACAGCTCCCTCATTTCCCTCTCCTGAGAAGCCGGGAGCCTTCCTCGCTCACAGCCCTCATGTCTCAGAGAAGTCTGAGGCTTCCTGTGTTGCTGTCCCCCTGAGTGTCCTCTATGAGTACCTTCAGGTTTCCTCCTCCTCAGAGAACAGCGATTCTGACCTGGAGTGAGACTACAGGTGGCCGGGGCTCCATTGCGTCCAGCTCCCGTGATTTGGAGGGGTCTGTGGGACTGAGGAGCACAGAGCAGAGAGCAGACTGTGTGTGGTGACTCCCAAGCTCCCCGGCTGGGGTGCTTCTGTGGATGTTGGAGCCCAGGCCAGGCAGGGACCAGATGCAGAGACTCTGCCTCATCAAATTCTGGTGAGGGACATTGTAGTTCGCCGGGATCTCCGGAAACCCGCCACCAGAAGCTTCTGTGCCAGTGATTCGTTGCCTCAGAAACTGGGTGACGGTGACGCGCGGGATTCAGACTTCCGCTGTGATGTCAGTAGGAAACCGGGGAATGACTGTGTGTTTGCTCTCTAGATGACTGAATCAGGGAACAGTTAGGGAACCCTGAGAGATGCAGGCCTTCAGCTGTGCCCCGCCCTGACAGCAGTGTTTTGGACGCTGTGAAGCGTTCTGCGCAATGCGTTCTTGGGGTGTTTCCTCAGCCTCGAAAATTGGGCTCTGGAATGCCATTAGAAATAGGTGTGTTTAATTTGTTTTGACGTGAATAAAATTCTCAAAAAAGATGACGTACTCTCTTTTGACTTTCATTCCGTGTTTGTGTGTAACTGATTTTCCAAGGGCTTGAAAATTTCTTGACTTGTCAGCAATCCAAGTCATTATGTCTCCGAAACAGAGTTGATTGAAGGGACCACAGGTCTTCGCAGGACCTGTGACTTCTTAAACATCCACAGGGGCAAGAGAACCTCAGCCCCACTCTACCAACACGCACCTAGTCAAATTCTGCCAAGTGAATCTCACGCACGCTAACACGCGGGGAGGGTTGCTTGCACCACGAGTCCCCATTTGGCTCACGGCGATGCCACGTGTCGGGTTTCACACGTATGTGTTGCACCGCAGTCCATTTCACAGTGGTAGAATAAATGTATTGGCTTTCTGTCGGTTTGTTGGAGGCAAAAACCTGTGATGTTCTTGGTTTTTGGTGGGAGAGTTTCACTCTGGAAAAGAAAATATTCTGAAAATGGAGGTTGTCCTAGATTGTATTTCAAGGTGAGTCTACTTGATGCCAGTGAAGCATATTTTGGCATATAATACATATGGTTGTATTATATTTTGTCTCTATTACCTCATTTTAAAAAACCATTTTGTGAAAAATGTCAGAGTTAGATATACCAATGTTAAATTTCTGATCACGTGTCCAGAAGCACTGGAAAATGCGGCCTAGAATGCAAAATTCCCAGCCACTTCTTTGTTGAACTCTCTGCAGAGCGGCATTACATCCAGGGGTTTTCAAGGTGCACTAGTGTGGCATGAGCTGGTCTTTGGCTTCCTGTTGTAGTTGGAATCGTGCAGATTGTTTAGGGGTGGTGTCTGCTTGTCCCATCTTTCCAAGTCATCATTAACCTTTCCTCAGCACCCACGTGGACTCAGAACTTACCTAGAGTCACAGGCAGGTCTGGGAAGCTGCCCTTGAGCCTTTGTGCAGTCCATGATGGTTCCATGCCTCTGATCCGCTGGGGCACATTCTGCAGAGGGATGGGCTGGCATAAGCTGTCCCTGCCTTTCTGAAAATCATGGAGATTCCTGGTACCTGAAGCCACATAGAAATATCTGTGGAGTCTCAGGCAGGCCATGGATGCCATTCACAGGCTCCTGTTCTTCCACTTAATGGCAGCAAGAGTGATTCCTGAATTTTCTAATTGACGTCAAAACATTTTGATGACTTTGTTGTGTCAATGACCACTCCTGTTTCTGTGGCATCCAGTTCACCTGTAAGGTTTTTGGGGATTATGTGGAAATTCGTGCATTTTTTCAGAGCCTCACTTCATCCTGGATGCTCTCAGGCATGCACAAGCAGATTCCTGCCTTGGTGGCATCTTGGAGCATTGCAGGAGACCCCTTAGGTCTAGGAGGCACTAGGAGGTCCATCAGGAATTGGGAGGGCATGTGTCTGCCCATCTGTAGTGTGAACTTCTATTCACCTTCAGAATGCAGATTCTTCCTGAACTAATAAATTATCTTCATCTTGGTGTAAGTAGCCACAAAAGAATAATTCATACTAACTCCATTAATAAAAATAACTGAAAATCAACAATGAAGTTAATAATGACAATGTTAATTATTATAATATTGATAGTAATAATAAAACAAAGGCATTAGAGATTAGAGATTCCCTTAAGTGAAGGACAATGTGAAGATATAGGGATACATGAGTTGTTTGGACTCAGAGTCCAATGAAACATGTTCCTCAAAGGCAAAGACAAGAAGCATAAGGAAAATATAAAGTTCATGGATGACCACCTGGGCTACTTTGGAACCCATGTGGGAAAACTGCAGGCAAAGTGTACCTTGTCCTGGGACTGCCCACCACCCAGCCCCCACTCACCTTCATGAGGTAGGACAGCAGGATAACGGGGAAGGAGTCCATGCAAGGGATGCAAGACTTGTGTCACACCTGATTCAAAGAAGCACTGCTTATGACAGATGTTTCTCTCCTAACACTGTGTCACCTCTAACTGCCTGGCTGCATGTCTGCCATCTGTTCTTCTTAGGTCACAGGAGGGACAGACATTACTGTCCACCTATCTGCATACAGAGCCGTTGGAGGACATTACCCTTGTTGCTTCCTCTTTGAAAAAGGGCAACATACACGGCAGATGCCATTCTCTGTCTCTTTGGAAAACTTTGCCACCACATTTAAGGTTTTCTTCAGCCACAGAAAGCCACCTGCTTCAAAGTCTCACCCTCCACAAGTGGCAAGCACACAATTATTAATGGAGGCAAGGGATGCATAGGTTTTGCCATTTGATTCAATTGGGACAAATAGGGGAGGTCTTCTTAGCTGAACAGCTCTGTCTGTGCGGCCAGTTGACAAAGTCAGGCTGCATTGCCATTAGACTTGTCCCTTTGCACATAAGGCTTCACTCCAATCCTTTCCACAGATGTGGATCCTGACATTACTTCCTAATAAACATCCTGCACACTAAACTTCATCTATATCCAGCTCTCTGGGAACCAAACCTTTGACAAAAGTGAAAAGTTTCTAGGGAAAATATGGTTTCCTTATCAGACAGGGATCAAATTCTGCTGAGCTAGAAAATAAGGTAAAGTCTGATGCCATCTCATGATTTTTTTTATTAGGACATTACCACTGCCAGCAAGAATTATGTGTATCAATTCATGGGGACAAAAATCATATTGGAGTGGAATGAGGTTGTTTGAGTTGAGGAGAAATTTTGACGAATGAATTTTACCCTCAACTTGAGTTCAGGAGAGGAGATGAAGATGAAAACAGCTGGAAATAAAAGGTGTCCAAAATATTTTTCTGGTTTTTCAAAAATCAAATTTCAGGTTGGGAGACACTATGTTTAAATTCTAAAAGGATGTAGCATACTGAGAGGAAATAACTATAGATAAATTGTCCTTTTTGTAAATAATACACTTCATGATATGACAGGAGACCAAGGGACACAACACAAATTTGGAGTTAAAGAAATGAACAGACATTCTCGATATTCAGCTGTTATGGCAGAGATGCCAGAATGATGGATGTCCATGTAGCAGTACTTTTTTTTTTTTTTTTTTTTTTTTGAGACGGAATCTTGATCTGTAACCAGGCTGGGGTGCAATAGTGTGATCTCAGCTCACTGCAACCTCCGCCTCCTTGGTTCAAGAAATCCTCCTGCCTCAGCCTCCCAAGTAGCCAGGACTACAGGTGCGCACCACCACACTCAGCTAATTTTTGTATTTTTAGTAGAGATGGGGTTTCACCATGTTGGCTAGGATGGTCTCGATCTCCTGATCTTGTGATCTGCCCCCCTTGGCCTCCCAAAGGGTTGGGATTAGAGGTATGAGCCACTATGCCCAGCCCATGTAGCAGTACTTTTGAACTTAATGGCTGAAAGCATCCACCTCCAATTATTATATTTACAAAAGAGTACAAACCATGTAATGAATTTTAAAGGGAAGACAAGCCTGTGGGGGCTTAACAGCCATGGCAATGTTTTGAACTTCTTTTTATTAAACACGTAAGAAGTAAGTGAAGTTCAAAACCTAACAGAATTGCCGGGAATTATTTGAAGAACTACCAAGATGACTTAGACACTATGAAATCCTTACGATACCCTCTGGTGGAGTTTCCTCCTGGAGCCAGTGATTTTAAGCCAGAGGCAAATGTCTCTGCAGGCATAAGAATTCGACCCAAATGTACTATTCAATTTTAAATGAGATGACAATAAAATTATCTGCTATATAGTAACAACTTTTTTTTTTTTCTTTCGGACAGAGTCTTTCTCTGTTGCCTAGGCTGGAGTGTAGTGGGGCACTCTTGGCTCACTGCAATCTCTGCCTCCTAGGTTCAAGTGATTTTCCCACCTCATCCTCCTAAGTAGCTGGGATTATAAGCATGTGCCATCATGTCTGACTGATTTTTGTATCAGCAAAATTATTTCTGGGGTGGAGAGTTAGGGACCTTTATTCTCCCACATCCAAAAACATGTTCTCCAAATGATCTGTCAATAGAAATAACTGATACCTATATTTGCTAACCTATCTTTTTATTTCTTTAAATTCAGAACTAGAGTGTGGAAAAGTTATATTAAGAAGGTTCTCTCAATTTTCAACACAAGTGATGGGCTAGGCACTATTCTAGGTGCTACAGATACACATTCACATACCCACAATAGTTTTGCCTTATTACCTCCTACATTCTAATAATGCATCAAAAGAAAAGTATAGATTAGCTTTTTATTTTTTTTGAGATGAAGGTTAATTCTGTCACCCAGGATGGAATGCAGAGGCAGGATCTCAGCTCACTGCAACCTCTGCCTCCTGCGTTCAAGCGATTCTCCTGCCTCAGCCTCCTGAGTAGCTGGGATTACAGGCATGTGCCACCATGCCCAGAAAATTTTTGTATTTTTCAGAAAGACAGCTTTCATTATGTTGGCCAGGCTGGTCTCAAACCCCTGACCTCAAGTGATCCATGCACCTCGACCGTCCAAAGTGCTGGGATTATAAGCATGAGCCATAGTTCCCAGTCAAAGAGAATACCTTTAAATAGAAAGCATGAAACCAAAAGAAATGTATGTCCATCAATTTTATACTGTATTTGGCCAGGTGCAGAAGATCGACTTGTAGTATTGTAAGGGAATAAGGTCAGTTCACATCTAATTGTTAGGACCAGTCGCCAGAAACCAAAAGTTGGAGGAGTTGTATCTTTTGAGGTGGGTTGCACAGGCAAGCAGCAAGTTGCTATCTCTCCAAAGTCCTAAGCTGTTCTATTTCTCCTACTGTGGAAAAATACATCTCCTACTTGATTTCAATTTATATAGGAAAATGCTTAATAAAACTAATAAGGGCTACATTCTAGGGACACAGCTAGACCACACATATACTGAATCTTGATTCTGGAAACACATCTTGTTCAATGTAACTGGATTTTCATGACTACAAAAATGTAACCCTGACACAATATTGGAGAGTCAAAAGGAAAGGACATTTTGGATTGAAATTTTTTATTTTAAAAATATGTCCTTGAGTTCTATTAACAATAGCCAAAACCTGGGAACAACTCAAATGTCTATCGAGAGGAAATCAAGAAACAAATTATATGCATATTATAGAGCAATATTGGGCAATAACGGGGGATAATTCACTCTATTAATCAATAACTTGGATCAATATAATCTTTCTCACCCTGAGTGGGGAAAGCTAAGCTAAAAAGTGTCCTGTAATATAAATAAATGTACACAAAATTCTAGAACAGACAAACCTAATATAAGCTAAAAAAAAATTAGAAAAGCCAGGTGCAGTGGCTCATGCCTGCTATGCCAGCACTTTGTGAGGTGGGTGGATCACATGAGCTCAGGATTTTGAGACCAGCCTGGCCAACATGCTGAAGCTACTCCATCTTTACCAAAAATACAAAAATTAGCCCAGTGTGGTATTGTGCGCAGGAATAGAAAACCAAATACTACATATTCTCCATTGTAAGTGAGAGCCAAACATTGGGTTATATGTTGTTTAGCTCTCACTTATGTGGAAACAATAGACACTGGAGATTCTTAGAGGGAGGAGGGAGGGTTGAGTACAAGGACTTAAAAACTGTCTATTGAGTATTATGTTCACTAGGTGTGTGATGAGATCATTCATACTCTAAACCTCAGCGTCACACAATACATCCATGTAACAAACCTGCACATGTATCCTCTGTGTATAAAATTAAAATTAAAAAACTAAAATGAACAAACAGATACGAGTAGGAATTTCTCAAAAGAGGAGATACAAATGGACGACATATATATAAACAATTCTTACCCTCTCTAGTCATCACGGGAATGCAAATGAAAATTACCATGAAATATCACTTCACACCTGTTAGAATAGCTATTATCAAAAAGATGGATGATAACAAGTGTTGGTAAGGATGTGGAGAAAAGGGAGCCTTTGTATACTGGTGGTGGGAATGTAAATTAGTATGGCCATCTTGGAAAATAGTATGGAGGTTTCCCAAAAAATTCACAATAAAAATACCACTTTGTTCCAACAATCCCACTTATTTTATTTATATACATATATATATATATATAAAATGGTATTTTTATATGAAGTGGTATATATATATATATAAAGTCATTGAAATCAGTATGTGAAAGAGATATCTGCACTCGTATATTCTTTTCAGCACTGTTCACAACAGTCAAGATATATGAAAACACATATGTTATCATTCATTCATGGACGGATGAATTAACGTTTTATATATATATATGTATGCACAATGGAATATTATTCAGTATTATACAATAATGAAACCCTGTCATTTGTGACAGCATTGATGGATCTGAAGGGCATGAAGTCATGTGAAATAAACCAAACACAGAATGGCAAATATTGTATGATTTCACTTGTATTTGAAATCTCAAATAAACTCAGAAGCAGAGAGTAGACTGGAGGTTGCCAGGAGCTGTGGTGCAGGTAAATGAGTAGGTGTGATTATAGTACAAAGTTTTAGATATACAAACATAAATAAGTTCAGGAGGTCTAATTTACAGCATAGTGCTTTTAGCTATGAATGCTGTATTGCATACTTAAAATATAATAGGAGGGTGAATTTTTCGTTAATTGTTCTTACTAATAGAAATAATAATTAGAATGGGAGGGAGAACTTCAGGAGGTGATGATTATGTTTATAATCTTGATGGTAGTGATGCTTTCACAACGTATCCTTATCCTCAAACTCACTGAGATATACACATTAAATAGGTACAGCTTTTTAATGTAATCATATCTCAACAAAGTGTTTTTAAGGGAGGTTGGTTAAAAAATGTAAAAAGGAAAAGTAGATGTTCCTTTGCCCTTCTCCCACGTCTTTTTTCTCCCTGATGTCTAGAATTCAGAAATAATAGGTGGAAATTTGGCAGCCAAACTAGGGTATTTTCTAAAGTATAGCAGAGCAGATACCTGGAAGGGACCTGCATCCCTAATGACATTAGAAAGAATCTGTACTAGCCCTGAATGGTGTAACTACAGGATAATTTTGAGTGAAAAAGAAATCAACTTCTGTCTTGTTTAAGTAACTTCATTCAGGCATTAATTTTATAAACATGTAGAGAATACATACTCCTTATGAGTAGAAACAATGTTTATAAATAAAACAATGGTGATAAATAAAAGAAAATAAAAAGCCTTGAAACAAAGTGGTTTAATAGCTATATATAGTTATTTTGTTGAAAGATTCTGCTGCTAATATTACTCAATATTTTTGTACGCTGGTGCAAGTAAGGAAATTTACATTGTCTAATAAAAATTATTTATCAATTTATAAAACAGTAAACATTTCATAGAATGGGGCTAACAATCTGCATTGCAAAATAACTTTCAGTTGATTTTATGCACAGTAATTATTGAGAATCCCAACAGATCTGGACCTACATAGGTGCTATCAAGACTTAAGGAAGAAAATTTTCCTGACTCTATCCCTACCTCCAGTTATTAACAGATCTAGAGATTCAGAACTCAAATCCAGACCTCCTGCTTCCATGTGCAGTGGCCTTTCACTGTCCTGTTTCGCTTCACTTGTTGAAGAGGATTTGAGAATAAATGACCACGTGATTCAACTCTCTCCTCAGCTCTGAGGAATATAGCCCTGTCCTGGCAAACAAGAAGCTCACACAGTAGTAGAGGAGGCAAATAGACATTCACTAATCTAGCATACAAGCAGTAGGCACTGTACCATAAACAAGGCACTGTAGGGGTTCAGACCAGGAGCAAAGCAGGGATTAGCAGGGCTAGTAAAGTCTGGGAAGTGTTCACTAACAAAATGTCTAATCATTAACTAAACCAAATTATTTCTCAACATGACCTAATTAATTGTAACTTAATATAAATGGTTGGTTGCTCATGAACCTTAATCTTTTGCCAAAATATTTGTAGCTTATGTTCCCATTTAACAAGGTTTTCTGGTCAAAACTATGCACCCACATCCTTCTAATGAACTTAGTGTCCAATAAAACATGGACTTTCAGTCATCCCATGAAGGTGATTTTATGTGCATAGTACATCTCTGTCTGCGAATATGCCTAATGAGGTATGGAAGGACACTTATTATCCAAACAAAGACATTCCACTGGTGTTAGAGAGCTACAGACGGAAGTTTTTTCTGCCTACTGGAAATAAAGCCAAGCTTTCTTCTTCCTTCAGCAGTGAGGATTGCTGTCCTCCTCTTTATCATTCTCTCTCTCTCTTTTTTTTTAATGGGCCAAACTCTACCAAATAACAAGATAAACTTTGTGTAAGCCTTGGTAAGAGCAGAGTGTCTGACACCTTATGACCTTATGGTGCTATAATACTCAAAGCAAAAGCAAAATCACCTATGACCAGAAAAGGGAGTCACAGGAAATCTAGAAGACTTATTGGCCAAGAGACCTGCAGCCTCATAGTTCCTTAGCTCTCCAGAAGAACTCTCACGTGAAATGAAGTCAGTGGTGTTTCAAGTGCTTGAAACCCTCGTTACTCTACCTCTAAATGTGAATTAATTAGGCAAGTTTACTAGCAGTTACTAGATCTCAAAAGCAAGATAATCAGGCATTATTCTACTAAATATTGGTCTCCATAACTCCTCTATTTTCTTTAGGAAAAGTTAGTTAGCCTAAGACATTTGGCATAAGGTCTATGCCAAAGCTATGTTGGGGTCAGCCAGGAAGGATTCCTGGGGGTCTCCTTGAAAATATTACAGTAATCGAAGAAATCTTCAACCTATTGCCCCTCAGTACTGTTGGTCCCTTGTACTTGATTTTTCCCCTTAAGTTTTATTCCAATTTCTAACATTACCATTCCCTCTTCCTTCTCAGCAACTAGTCCTTCAAAGTAGAACTTAAACAATGACCAGACATGGCCCTGCAACAGAGCGTATCCTTCTACGTTTAGCATGCAATCATGAATCACAGGTACAAGACCCCTTGAACAGACGTGGTTTTGGTGACTACATGTAGGACTTACTGTTTTTACCCAAGAAGAGGATCAGACATCCTAAGTAGCTCTGAAATTTTTCTGGAGCTCTTGAATGTGTAGAGGCAAGAAAGATTAAGCAACCTGTTGCCTTACATGAGGCATACTATCTTCTTATGTTTTCTTTTGAATTCAGGATTTCAAGGTTGGGGAAGGAGTGGGAAAGTAGCCATGGACATGTGAGAATGTGGATGATCCTTTTACATAGTCAGGAACGGTCAAATTCTATGCTTTATGTTGTTTGCTAAAAGACACTTTCCAAAGCTTTCAACAGAAAATGTAATGGCACACATGCCTATTCTTGGTGAACCCAGACTTTTTGTCTAGTCTGTGATAGTCAATTTTGAAGGACTGCTTAGGTTAATGAATCCTTCAAGTTGTAAAGATGAAGGGCAGTTTTTGGACAATTCCCATTTTGCTGTAGGAAAACTAATCTGGAAGAAGTAAAAGGGAGAGATTGAAGTGGGAGAGAACGGAGGTGGAAAATGAGTTCAGTTGATCAAATATTTGTTAAGCACCCACTGTATGTCGGGCCCTTACAAGGAAGCAAGCAAAGAACAAAAGCATGTGATGGCCTTGCTCCTAAGAAGCTAGAGACCAGTAACTTGGATTGCTATAGAGCAGAAAAACGTCCACAAGCCCCTACAATACAGCACTGGCATAGGATGAAGAAGAAGTTTCTTTCTATGAGATAAATAGCATACAACCAAATAAGAAAGTCAAAAGTTACACAAAGTTCAAAAACCTAAGGCACCAACCTTTAAGAGATCTGAGTGTTGGTGGTGACTTTGGAAGGAAAGTTATTATTAGGATTATTTTAGTACTAAGAGTTTTGAGCTGTCTATCCAATATTTTCATCTGCACCTCTGCTTTGGTAATACTGTGTGTATGTGTGCGTGCGTGTGTGTGTGTGTACGTGTGCCTTTTCATGTGTTTGAAATATATTATCTATCCCACACTCCACATTGGTTTGGGGGTTAATTACATACAGGCTGATCTGAATCTATACTCTTAGGAACGGGGTTAAGCTACTCTACCACATTGTGAAGAGTTGATATGTAAGAGACTCTGAACATCTTATAAATTATCTTTAAAATGTTTCCTTTTTCGTGAAGGGAAGAATAAGTATTTGTAAACAAATGCAAAAATTTCTTTAACTAAATGAAAGAACAGTTAGTTAACCTTGTTGTGATTAGCAGAGAGGATAGCTGCAGACACTATAAAATCACTCAGCAACAAGATTTGACAAAACGTTAAAGATGGCTCTATTTTTCCTGTTTTATACAGGAAAATATTAAGGCCCTGGGAATTGAAGTACTTTTCCCAACAGTGGAGTAAATGTCAGAGTCAAGGCTGTGTTTTACATCTCGGTTTCCCCACACATCCCACCCTATGGTTCTGTTGTGCTGTTCCTTTGTGTGACTCCTCAAAGCCTGGTTAAAGGTGATACCGTATCAAATTGTATTAACTCAGTAGCACAAAACACCAGGGAATTGATTTATAAGAGTATTAACCTTGTGGCATTACTGAAGACCCATCTGATTAGTAGTTATCGAGTAGTCACCCTGGCTAAATATATGGGTTTGATTTTTAATTTTGAAAATGAAAAATATTTTAAAATCTATGTCTTACATCCATATCCCCAGGAAATTTTAATCAAGTTTTAAAACTTCCAAATTTAGATAAACTCATGTTTTTTGTTGTTTTTTCACTCAATGAAAATAGAAAAAAAACTAATTGGATAGAACAGCACAGCAGAAGCATTACTTATCGCCAAAAATGGGATACAACAAGACTGAACAAGAAAATGCAGGACAGTGCTTAAAAAAGCAGTCTAATGAAAAGTGGGGTTTCCTCAGGGTGTCCTTAGGTAGACATTGCAGCAGAACTGCAAAGTTTTCTTTAGAAGGCTAGGGAAGAGAGGAGGAAACAGAGAAGGGGCAAGAGTGGAAAATAGAATGAGGCTCAGAATACCAAGCGTTAGTGCTGTCCCTATCACCTTCCTCACTTGATCACTGGGTTATCTTGGGCAAATTTCTTCCTTTCCCTCAGCTCATTTCCTCATCTGGAAGGTAAGTCACTAGACAAGATAGTCTTTGATGTTCATTGTAACTCTAACTGATCTTCCCCAAGCAAATAGCTGGGAAAGACACTGTGCCCACAATATGCAAGACACAAGGTTTACAAGCAAAGAACAAATCAAAACAAAAGATGTTTTAAAACCCCTAATGTCACTTGAATTCTTACAAATAAGCAATGGTACATCATACTTTTACAAAGTCCTTCTGTGATTTCATTTTTAAAATCATTTCAAGTTTTATTTTACTTCATATTAAGATAATGGGAGATAAAGTGTTACATGGGTTCATGCAGGAATATATGTAAGAGACACAAAAATCCACAATAGGTAATTGTTATGTTAGTAGTTCCCTTTACTGAGGGGGAGCAGACAAAAGAATGTTAGAAAAAGCTTCATAAAGTGGATTATATAGAATGTGCTTTAAAAGAGTTTGGCATTTTATTGAGTGGGAAAGAGAAATACGAGGAGTTATTGTTCAAGGGTTAAAGCTATGCAAAATGAGTCAATTACAGAGATAGGCTCTAAAACATAGTACCTATAGTTATTACTGAGGTATTTTGTATTTAACAATTTGTTAAGAAGGTCGATCTTAGGGGTTCTGACAACAACAACAACAACAATAAAGGGACATAGGAAACATTTGGAGGTGATGGATATATTATTACCTGGATATTGGTTGTGGTAACAAGAGTAATATCTATGTGCAAATTTGCCAAACTGTATGCATTAATTACGTACAGTGTTTGTATAACAATTTTACTTCAGTTCCTACTATATTACCTGGCAAACAATACTTTATACTTAAAGTAAGAGCAATGATTATTGCATGTGCATGTTGAAAATAATAAAGAAAGCAGGTGACAGTAAGACATCCTGAGTCTTTTGGAAATAAATAGCATTCACCTGCTTTCTCATCCATTGAGATATCACCAGATTTATGTACTTGTGTGTCCCTGGAAGTTTCTTGTGGGAGATTTAGTTATTCTCTTTTCGTTAGGCTCTACTAACCAAGAACAAATCACAGACTCAGACAGCATCATAAAAAGGCCCAGACCCACGATGTCCAGAGACTCCAGGCTCAACCCACATTGATGCTGGCCCTTCAGCCATGAGACTCCATTTGCTTCTTCTTATTCTCCTTCTTTTTTCAATTCTTTTATCCCCAGGTAAGTTGGTAGCTGATTACTACAAGGTTCTGCAGATTAGAAGGCTATATCCCTGGCCAGACAAGATCCTAGAATCAGTCCTGTGGGTTCAAGAACCTAATATTTACAGCTTCACTAGGACAATAATAGGGAAAAATAGAAAAGAGACTCATTTAGCAGTAGTTCCTGTTGATAAGATTCCATCCATGTTTTTTGAACTAGTGAGTGGATATAATAATGGATGCTGCTGAAATTCAATCCTGTCAGATCAAACTGCCTACATATAAATTTCCATGTCCCACCAAGGCATCTCAAGATACAAAGTAAGAATACAACAGAATGTGACCTCAATGAGAGGTCTTTGTGGGACCTCGAAATTTATATGCAGGCAGTTAGATCTGACAGGATTGAATTTCAGCAGCATTTATTATTATATTTGCAGAGGTTGCAGTGAGACAAGATCGCGCCATTGCACTCCAGCCTAGGCAACAGAGTGAGACTCCAGAGAGAGAGAGAGAGAGAGAGAGAGAGAGAGAGAGAGAGAGAGAGAGAGAGAAAGGAAGGAAGGGAGGGAGGGAGGGAGAGAGGAAGGAAGGAAGGAAGGAAGGAAGGAAGGAAGGAAGGAAGGAAGGAAGGAAGGAAGGAAGGAGAGAGAAAGAAAGAAAGAGAAAGAAAGAAAAGAAAGAAAGAAAGAAAGAAAGAAAGAAAGAAAGAAAGAAAGAAAGAAAGAAAGAAAGAAAGAAAGAAAGCAAGCAAGCATTAGTGAGGGAGAGTGAGTGAGAGTGAGTGTGTTTGGGCCCCTACTGATGATGCTAAACTATCACAAGCCCACACTCAGCCTTTCAACATTTGCTGGAGATTCACTTGTTTCCTTGTTATCTCCACCAAGGGCAGCTTCCTCCTGCTTCTGCTGCTGCAACTCAGCTAGGCACAAAGCATCTGTGGATCCGTTCTTTTTTCAGCAGGGCTTCATCACTCTGAATTTAAGTTAATTAGCTTTTTTTGAGACCTCAGTTCTGTGTTTTAAAATGAAATCTATGATCTATAGATTATCCAGCTTATTCTCTTTGTCAGGGCAAGAGCATTTTTCTATAACTTTCTAAATTCTTTTTTTTTTTTTTTTTTTTTTTTTTTGAGACTGAGTCTGGCTCTGTCACCCAGGCTGGAGTGCAGTGGCCGGATCTCAGCTCACTGCAAGCTCCGCCTCCCGGGTTTATGCCATTCTCCTGCCTCAGCCTCCGGAGTAGCTGGGACCACAGGTGCCCGCCACCTCGCCCGGCTAGTTTTTTGTATTTTTTAGTAGAGACGGGGTTTCACCGTGTTAGCCAGGATGGTCTCGATCTCCTGACCTTGTGATCCGCCCGTCTCGGCCTCCCAAAGTGCTGGGATTACAGGCTTGAGCCACCGCGCCCGGCTAACTTTCTAAATTCTAAACAAAAGTAAAAGTTCACTTCTTTTCAGAATCCCCACGTGTCAGAAAGTGTTATTATTATCATCAGTTTAGTGATATTTATGGAATACCAAGTTGACTCTAATATCAGCTTTTGGGTTAAATTCTTTCTTTCTGATATGTAGCCTTTGAAATTTTATTTGCTGCAGATCTCTTGGTAGTGAACAATTTTCATTTTTATCTGTCAATTTCATATTGTGATTTTTGATCTTGAAAGACAGCATTACTGAGTACCCAATTCTGTATTAACAGTTATTTGCTCTCAACATTTGTTGATACTAGTTTACTCATTTTTAGTTTTTGCTTTACTATAATAATCAGATAAATATTATTTCATTATAAATTATCCTTTTTTTCAATGTTTGTATGGTCTGGTGTTTGGTTTTAATGTTTTATAATTTAACTAAAGTGAGTTTATTTTTATATCATCTGTTAGAAATATATTCTTTGAATCAATGGATTTATACCTTTTCTTAATTTCTTTTTGAGAATCTCTTGAAATGGTGAATCCTTTTACACTTCTCTCCCCCCATATTTGAATTAAATAAATGTTAGACCTTGTGTTTCCATGTTACATTCTGGGTATATCATTTAAACATTTTTTTCTTCACTAGTTATCCTCTTACCTGTGTCTAATATATCATTAATAACTTGCATTTATTTTTAAATTTTTTTTTTGGAGATGGAGTCTCGCTCTGTTGTCCAGGCTGGAGTGCAGTGGTGCGATCTTGGCTCACTGCAACCTCCACCTCCCGGGTTCAAGCGATTCTTCTATCTCAGCCTCCTGAGTAGCTGGGACTACAGGCACCTGCCACCATGCTCGGCTAATTTTTATATATATATTTTTTAGTAGAGACAAGATTTCACCATCTTGGGCATGCTGGTCTTGAACTCCTGACCTCGTGATCCACCCATCTTGGCCTCCCAAAATGCTGGGATTACAGGCATGAGCCACCACGCCCAGCCAGACCTGCCCGTTTTTTCTATCATCTATATTGTTTTACTATTGTTTTTACATCTTTGTAATAGTAGATTGTTTCTTTAAACAATTGATACATACCTGCTTAATTATTTCTCCACATTGACGATTTCAATACATCTAGTTTTAAAGGGTTTAGATATGCTATTCATTTCATTAACTTTTATTCATGGTGTCTTGCTTACCTGATCATTTTTAATACTGAACTCATTGTTCATCCTTAACCTGACATCATTTTATGGTCTGAAATGAGAATGCTATTATCCAGACTTCCTCTGTGAAGCCGACCCAATGCTTTAACTCAATATAGAAGTTTCAGCATTAACAAACTGGAACTTCTGATGGCCCAAGAGTCAGTAGTACCATCATTAGCATTACTGATCATAGCAGATCTTCCCAGAAGATCTGGGAAACCCTCACCCCCTCCATCAGCTATCCAATACAAAGTGCCCACTGCTCAAGCTCCAGTTCACAGACTATTTTTGTGTTTGAAAGAGGAGATATTTTAAGAACTTGCCTAACCATTTTCAGGGATAGAAATGTTTCAAAGAGATCCTCTACTATATATATGTTCTATAGCAGCAGTCACTTGAGAGCAGCTCACTTGCAGTCATGGCCAAAAGCCTAAATCTTTCTTTCATTCTAGTCACACCTATTTTGTATCTTTTGGGGATATCTCAGATTCAGATGCATTCATAGTATTCTATGATTTGCGACACTACTATAGATTCTTCAAAATGTTACAACATTCCAATGGTATGTTGGGAGGTATAGAAGGAGAGGAAAAACAATGGGCTCAAATCTCCTCTGACTTCTCTTCTTACAATATGTTTCATTGTTCAAAACTTTTAGAACTATATTAATACAGCATTGACAGTGGGCATTCTTCTTTTCCTTCTGACTTTAATAGGATTGAAGGAAGTGTTTTGCTATGAAATTGCTATATGGGTTGTATTCAGATAAATTTTGACTTTATAAAGCCAATATTCTCCTCATTATTTTTAAATGCTTACCAGGATTCACAGTATTATTTTCAGTTCTCCCTGTTTAAAGGCATATTTAAATAACTTGATGACTTGGGTATAGTATATATGTTACTGTGCTACAGAAACAGAAAAACCACCACCATATTATATTCTAAGATACTTGGTACACCAATTGCACCATCTTTTTTTCATCTAAGACATTCAATTCTTCCACAGGTGGGAGCACATGAATTAGCATCATTTACTACTCGTAGCTTTCACTACAGACTTTCAGACTTATGGTGCCTAAAAGAAATAGAATACTTCTAGCTGGGTTTAAAAGCTACAAATAAACATAGAAAATATACACTATTTTGAAAGTATCACTTGAGTGTTATGCATGTATTTCAATATTATATTGCTAATTTTAATTGTTCAAAGTTAAAGAGCTTAAACCTCCCCCTCATGCATTCCTGAATCACCCATTATTCCCACACATACATTGTTCGATACAGCATAAACCTAAGTAAATAAAGATGTGGCAAAATGAAAAAAATAAAATAACATTATACCATTCTCATCTGTGAATGGCATCAGTAGACAGATGTGAATAAAAGTAATGTGATTATAATTTTAAAAATCATATTTAATAGGATCCATTTATTATTAAATGAACATTAGGCTACTTAATGAATAATAAATCTTTGACACAGTGAAAACTCTTAATGCAGAGTGAGACCAAAATGAAAGTAATAACTGTTTTTCTCCTAACCCTTGCTTTAGTTGGTCTTTCCACCAGACTGTCACTTTAAGGATATTATAATAGCACAAAGCCACCAGCTTTACCATTAGAGAGATCTTCATTAAATTATCTTTGTTGTAATAAAGGTTATCTGGAGGAAATACTGGTCTGGACACAATAATAAATGTCAAGCTTTCTAATATTTTCCACTTTTAGACACAAATTGAAAGGATCATTTATAATGTCAAAAATATACTTTTTTCTAACTAATCTATCCTATGACTAAGACGCTATTAGCAATTAAAGTAGATAGAGCAAATCTAAATGTGGAGAGAAAAAGTAATTTCCACTTGTTTGAACAGATGAAAGCACGAATAAATTGAAAGCCTGAAATATTAGCTTGGGGGAATAAAATCACTCGGGGGAGCAAAAGCAGGATATACCAGCCTTTAACTCTACACTTCCCCCAAGAAAAAATTTATAGATAGCTATGTACAAACCAAAATAGCACTGGGAGGGTTCAAGGGACCACTTAAGAAACTATAGCAACACAGTGAAGCCAAAAAAAAAAAAAAAAGAGAGAGAGAGAGTGAAAGAAAAAACAAACAAACAAACAAAAAAAACAAAAACGAATAGCCATATAGAAAAAACAACTCCTGAAATCAGCATACCTGAGACAGCAGAAACATCTTTTTTGGCTAGGAATGAAAAAAGCAGAAAGGGACTATCAGTATCAGCCACAAGGGGGAACCACTATGGCCCTCAGTAACCCTCTCTGGCAGAAGACACTGGCATTTTTGCCCTGCAGTAAGCAACAGCCATTTCTGAGAGAAAATCCAGAGGAAAAGATGAAGATGTACCATCCCCTCCCACATCCCTTTTCCCCCACCAAAAATACCGTGACTGTTGTGCCAAACCAGGATCGGAACTACTACCTTTCTTAATCTGCATGTGTCTTCTCTGACATATGAGCAGCAACCATTTCAAAAGCTCCCACATAGAAATGCTCATACTAAATTTATTCTGTTACTTAAGAGTGTTTATGGATTTACATTCCATTTGTGGACTATCTCACTGGATCTTCTTTCCTGCAGTAAGAGGTGGTTTGGGTGTTGCTGAAGGTCATTGTCTCAATTTGTCTGGTGTTTGCAGAAGAGATGTCTGCAAAGTAGTAGAAGATCAAATTGGTGCCTGCCGAAGAAGGATGAAGTGCTGTAGAGCATGGTGGATTTTAATGCCAATTCCAACACCACTTATCATGTCAGATTATCAAGAACCCCTTAAACCTAAGTTGAAATGAAACTGATGTAAAATAAAAATACATCAAAAGTGAAGTTATTTGCATCTAAGAATATTGAAGTATACATATTAAGTACTTCCATCTTGATAACCATCTTGTGTTTTCACTTATCAACATAAATGAATAAATACTAATTTCAAATATACCCAATACTATTTCTTTGTGAGTCATTAACAGATCTTAACAAAACCTTTAAAAATGAGAAAACTGTTACTTTTGTTTTCCAAGATGGTGGATTGAAGGCATTGTTAGCCTGCCTCTTGCACTTGGAAAGACAAAATGGTGTGTAGAGATTCACACTGAACTTTCTTTCAAGAAGCAACACAGGAACTTAACAGGAAAATTGAAATAAGCCACAGACCATTTGAAAGAAGCAGCAGGATGCAGCTTACACCATAAGCTAGGCAGAAAATTTTGAGTTTCCAGGGTGTGAGAGGGGGATAAACTGACTGTAAGATATACACTTCCATTGGGAAACCTATCAATCTAGGCCATGGGGGAAGGCCTTAATCGTACTCAGGGCTGGAGTTGATTCAGTGAAGAGTGACGAGTATATGAGGAGTGGCATTGGGATGTGCTTTGAGTCTCCAGCACGTTCCCAGTTTCTGGCAGGATGGAGGGAAGCCATTTCTGATTCTACCTCAGAGAGGACCTCCCAGAAGTCTGCCAGCTAACTCAAATGGTGGTCACAGGTTGAGAGAACCTCCCAACTGAAATGTTTGATATAATTTTCTGTGGGGACAAACTCCCCAGGCCAGAACTGAGAGGTGAGTGGGACGTGTGATGCAGCAGCAAGCACAGGAGCTGGATGCCCCTGCTCGGCAGGTGGATCAGGAGGGGTTTGGCCTGAAGGCTGCAGTTACTGTCTCAATAGGAGAGGCTTATGGTATGGGTCAGTTTTGAGCTCTGAGTTTAGACTTCTTGAAACTTAGCTAACTACTCCCAGTGGAACACTGTGGGTGTGAGACCTGCCTCGCCAAGGATGTGGAAGCTGGATGGGGCTTACTGCCAAGCTGCTACTCCCCATTCTTCATATGGACTCTCCTTGTACAGAGGCAGAGGCAGCTTCACTTCTCTCTGGAAAATTACCCCAGTGGCCTAAGAACTGCCTTCCAATTCCCACTGGAGCCACTGCTTGTCCCATACGTAGAGAGCCAGAGCATCACTTTACCTGACCTAGTTCCCACTTGGTTTTGCTCAACCACCTACCCTGGTAGATTAACACAAATAACAGAAGAAACTTTTAGAAGCCCTTTGGCTCTACCCGTTCCCTGAGACACCAGAGTACCTCCCATGGGTAACATAAGGCAAGTCCAAATCTCACCACTACCACCACAGCTGGCAGTCTTTTGCAAGCACCACCTCCTGGCTGAAAGCCAACTGACACAGTCCATTAGAGCATCTTGAATTCAGAACATACAATGTCATGACAGGCCGGGGAGCCTCCTCTGCCCTAATTTGGCTCTCTATCACACATTCTCTCTCACACACACACACACACACACACACACGTCACACACACACATCAACCTACTGGCAAACCGAGGTAAACACACACACACACACACACACACACACACACACACACACACACCTGCTCAATTCAGGCCATTATCCCTGATGAACATCGATGCAAAAATTCTCAATAAAATACTGGCAAACCGAATCCAGCAGCACATCAAAAAGCTTATCCACCACGATCAAGTGGGCTGCATCTTTGGGGTGAAAGGCTGATTCAACATACACAAATCAATAAATGTAATTGATCACATAAACAGAACCAAAGGCAAACACCAGACAATTATTTTGATACACGCAAAAATGCCTCTGATAAAATTCAACATCCCTTCCTGTTAAAAACTCTCAATAAACTACGTATTGATGGAACATACCTTAAAATAATAAGAGCTATTTCATACAGCCAATATCATAAAGAATAGGCAAAAGCTGGAAGCATTCCATTTGAAAACCGGTACAAGACAAGGAAGCCCTCTGTAACCACTTCTATTCAACATAGTATTGGAAGTTCTTGCCAGGGCAATCAGGCAATAGAAAGAAATAAAGGGTATTCCAATAGGAAGAGAGAAAGTCAACTTGTCTCTGTTTGCAGATGACATGACTTCCTATTTAGAAAACCCCATCATCTCAACTGAAAAACTTCTTGAACTGATAAGCAACTTCACCAAGGTCTCAAGATACAAAATCATTGTGCAAAAATCACAAGCATTCCATTACACCAACAATAGTCAAGCAGAGAGCCAAATCAACAATGAACTCCCATTCACAATTGCTACAAAGAGAGTAAAATACCTAGGAATACAACTAGGAGTACAACGGATGTGAAGGACCTCTTCAAGGACAACTGCAAACCACTGCTCAAGGTAATAAGAGAGGACAGAGACGAATGGAAAAACATTCCATCCTCATGAATAGGAAGAATCAATATTGTGAAAATGGCCATACTGCCCAAACATTATAGATTCAATGCTATACCCATCAAAATACCGTTGACATTTTTCACAGAATTAGAAAGAACTATTTGAAATGTCATATGGAATCAAAGAATACCCCATATAGCCAAGACAATCATAAACAAAAATAACAAAGCTGGAGGCATTACGCTAACTTCAAACTGTACTAGAAGGCTACGGTACCAAAACAGCAGGCTACTGTTGCCAAAACAGACATATAGACCAATGGAGCAGAGCAAAGACCTCAGAAATAACACCACACATCTATGACCACCTGATCTTTGACAAACCTGACAAAAACAAGCAAGGGAGAAAGGATCTCCTATTCAGTAAATGATGCTGGGAAAACTGGCTTGCCATATACAGAAAACCAAAACTTGACCCCTTCCTTACACCTTATACAATAATTAACTCAAGCTGGATTAAAGATTTAAATGTAAAATCCAAAACCATAAAAACCCTAGAAGAAAACCTAGGCAATATCATTCAGGACACAGGCAAGGACAAAGATTTCATGACAAAAATGTCAAAAGCAATTGCAACAAAAGCCAAAATTGGCAAATCGGATCTAATTAAACTAAAGACCTTCTGCACAGCAAAGAAACTATCATCAGCATGAGCAATCAACCTACAGGATGGGAGAAAATTATTGCAACCTACCCATCGGACAAAGGTCTAATAACAAAAATTGACAAGGAACTTAAACATATTTACAAGCAAAAAAAACAAACAACCCCATCAAAAGTGAGCAAAGGATATGAACAGAAACTTATCAAAAGAAGACATTTATCTAACCAACAAATATATTTTTTAACAGCTCAACAATACTGATCATCAGAGAAGTGAAAATCAAAACTACAATGAGATACCATCTCACACCCATCAGAATGGTGATTATTAAAAAGTTAAGAAACAATAGATGCTGGTGAGGCAGAGAAGAAAGAGGAACGCTTTTACACTGTTGGGGAAACTGTAAATTAGTTCGACCATTGTGGAAGACAGTATGGTGATTCCTCAAGGATCTAGAACCAGAAACACCATTTGACCCAGTAATCCCATTAGTGGCTATATACCCAAAGGAATATAAATCATTCCACTATAAAGACACATGCACATGTAAGTTTATTGCAGCACTATATACAATAGCAAAGACATGAAACCAACCCAAATGCGTTTCAGTGCTAGACTGGATAAAGAAAATGTGGTACCTATACACCATAAAATACTATGCAGTCATAAAAAGGAATGAGATCATGTCTTTTGCAGGCACATGGATGAAGCCATCATACTGAGCAAACTAACACAGTAACAAAAAAATCAAACACGGCATGTTCTCACTAATAAGTGAAAATTGAACATTAAGAAAACAAGGACACAGTGAGGGGAACAACACACAATACGGCCTGCTGGGGACTGGGGGTGAGGGAAGAGAACTTAGAGGATGAGTCAATAGGTGCAACAAACCATGATGGCAAAGGATACCTATATAACAAACCTGTACGTTCTGCACATGTATCCCGTATTTTTTAAATTTAAAAACAGGAAATACTTATGTACATACATACGTACATACATACATACACACACACATTCTTCCCGGATCTTCATTCCTGGTAAGCCAAGGAACCTGGAGAAACACCAGAATTCTGTCCCTCTGAAAATGCAGGACAGGTCTACCTTCATCAGCAAAAAATTTTGGACCAAATGTGGTAACTGCAGGTCCACCCCACAATGAGTAACTGAAAATTGAGGCAGTATTTCAGATCCAAAAAAACTGATGAAGCAATTCGTGACACATTTGGGTTGTTTTTGCCTTTTCCTACTATGAAGAATGCTAGTAGGAAGAAGGAAGAACGGTGTACAAATATCTGTTTGATTCTCTGCTTTCAGAATCCTTTGCTTGTTTGTGTGTTTGTTTGTTCTTTCCTGAGACAGGACATCACTCCAGTCAGCCAGGCTTTTCCAGTCTGTAATTTTTGTTCTTTCCTTTTGTCAAGTTTTAGAATATTTTATTTAATTTCTATTGAATTTTAAGGCATTTTTAGATGTGTATTAAAACATTATCTCACATGCTGTGTGTTACATTTCATTTATTTTCATCGTCCCTTTTTTATTTTATTCTTTTATTTTATTATAGTTTATATTCTAGGGAACATATGCACAAAGTGCAGGTTTGTTACATATGTATACACGTGCCATGTTGGTGTGCTGCACCCATTAACTCGTCATATACATTAGGCGTATCTCCTAATGCTATCCTTCCCTCCTCCCCGCACCCCACAACAGGCCCTGGTGTGTGATATTCCCCTTCCTGTGTCCAGGTGTTCTCATTGTTCAATTCCCATCCATGAGTGAGAACATGTGGTGTTTGGTTTTCTGTTCTTGCAGTAGTTTGCTGAGAATGATGGTTTCCAGCTGCATCCATGTCCCTACAAAGGACATGAACTCATCCTCTTTTATGGCTGCATAGTACTCCCTGGTGTATATGCGCCACATTTTCTTAATCCAGTCTATCATTGATGAACATTTGGGTTGGTTCCAAGTCTTTACTGTTGTGAATAGTGATGCAATAAACATGTGTGTGCATGTCTTTATAGCAGCATGATTTATAATCCTTTGGGGATATAGCCAGTAATGGGATGTCTGGGTCAAATGGTATTTCTAGTTCTAGATCCTTAAGGAATCGCCATGCTGTTTTCCACAATGGTTGAACTAGTTAATAGTTGACAGTTCTACCAACAGTGTAAAAGTGTTCCTATTTCCCCACATCCTCTCCAGCACCTGTTGTTTCCTGACTTTTTAATGATCACCATTCTAACTGGTGTGAGACGGTATCTCATTGTGGTCTTGATTTGCATTTCTTTGATGGCTAGTGATGATGAGCATTTTTTCATCTGTCTGTTGACTGCATAAATGTCTTCTTTTGAGAAGTGTCTGTTCATATCCTTTGCCCACTTTTTGATGGGATTGTTTTTGTTTTTGTTTTTTTTCTTGTAAATTTCTTTGAGTTCTTTGTAGGTTCTGGATATTAGCCCTTTGTCAGATGAGTAGATTGCAAAAATTTTCTCCCATTCTGTAGGTTGCCTGTTTATTCTGATGGTAGTTTCTTCTGCTGTGCAGAAGCTCTTTAGTTTAATTAGATCCCATTTGTCAATTTTGGCTTTTGTTGCCATTGCTTTTGTTGTTTTAGACGTGAAGTCCTTGCCCATGCTTGTGTCCTGAATGGTATTGCCAAGGTTTTCTTCTAGGGTTTTTATGGTTTTAGGTCTAACATTTAAGTCTCTAATGCATCTTGAATTAATTTTTGTATAAGGTGTAAGGAAAGGATACAGTTTCAGCTTTCTACTTATGGCTAGCCACTTTTCCCAGCAGTATTTATTAAATAGGGAATCCTTTCTCCATTTCTTGTTTTTGTCAGGTTTGTCAAAGATCAGATAGTTGTAGAAGTGTGGTATTATTTCTGAGGGCTCTGTTCTGTTCCATTGGTCTATAGCTCTGTTTTGGTACCAGTACCATGCTGTTTTAGTTACTGTAGCCTTGTAGTATAGTTTGAAGTCAGGTAGTGTGATGACTCCAGCTTTGTTCTTTTGACTTAAGATTGTCTTGGCAATGCGGGCTCTTTTTTGGTTCCATATGAACTTTAAAGTAGTTTTTTCCAATTCTGTGAAGAAAGTCACTGGTAGCTTAATGGGGATGGCATTGAATCTATAAATTACCTTGCACAGTATGGCCATTTTCACTATATTGATTCTTGATTCTTCCTATCCATGAGCATGGAATGTATGGAATGTTCTTCCATTTGTTTGTGTCCTCTTTTATTTCATTGAGCAGTGGTTTGTAGTTCTCCTTGAAGAGGTCCTTCACATCCCTTGTAAGTTAGATTCCTAGATATTTTATTCTCTTTGAAGCAATTGTGAATGGTAGTTCACTTATGATTTGGTTCTCTGTTTGTCTGTCATTGGTGTATAAGAATGCTTGTGATTTTTGCAAATTGATTTTGTATCCTGAGACTTTGCTGAAGTTGCTTATCAGCTTAAGGAGATTTTGGGCTGAGAGGATGAGGTTTTCTAAATATACAATCATGTCATCTGCAAACAGGGACAATTTGACTTCCTCTTTTCCTAATTGAATACCCTTTATTTCTTTCTCTTGCCTGGTTGCCCCAGCCAGAAGTTCAACACTATGTTGAATAGGAGTGGTGAAAGAGGGCATCCCTGTCTTGTGCTAGCTTTCAAGGGGAATGCTTCCAGTTTTTGTCTATTCAATATGATATAGGCTGTGGGTTTGTCATAAATAGCTCTTATTATTTTGAGATATGTTCCATCAATTCTGAATTTATTAAGTTTTTAGCATGAAGAGCTGTTGAATTTTGTCAAAGGCCTTTTCTGCATCCATTGAGATAATAATGTGGTTTTTGTCTTTGGTTCTGTTTATATGCTGAATTACGTTTATTGATTTTTGTATGTTGAACCAGTCTTGCATCCCAGGGATGAAGCCCACTTGATCATGGTGGATAAGCTTTTTGAAGTGCTGTGGATTTGGTTTACCAGTATTTTATTGAGGATTTTTGCATGGATGTTCATCAGGGATATTGGTCTAAAATTCTCTTTTTTGTTGTTGTGTCTCTGCCAGGCTTTGGTATCAGGATGGTGTTGGCCTTATAAAATGAGTTAGGGAGGATTCCCTCTTTTTCTATTGATTAGAATAGTTTCAGAAGGAATGGTACCAGCTCCTCCTTGTACCTCTGGTAGAATTCGGCTATGAATCTTTCTGGTCCTGGAATTTTTTTTGGTAGGCTATTAATTATTGCCTCAATTTCAGAGCCTGTTATTGGTCTATTCAGGGATTCAACTTCTTCCTGGTTTAGTCTTGGGAGAATGTATGTGTCCAGGAATTTATCCATTTACTCTAGGTTTTCTAGCTTATTTATGTAGAGGTGTTTTTAATATTCTCTGATGGTACTTTGTATTTCTGTGGGGTCAGTGGTGATATCCCCTTTATCATTTTTTATTGCATCTATTTGATTCTTCTCTCTTTTCTTCTTTATTAGTCTTGCTAGCTGCCTATCAATTTTGTTAATCTTTTCAAAAAGTCAGCTTCTGGTTTCATTGACTTTTTGAAGGGTTTTTTGTGTCTCCGTCTCCTTCAGTTCTGCTCTGATCTTAGTTATTTCTTACCTTCTGCTAGCTTTTGAATGTGTTTGCTCTTGCTTCTCTAGTTCTTTTAGTTGTGATATTAGGATGTCAATTTTAGATCTTTCCTGCTTTCTCTTGTGAGAATTTAGTGCTATAAATTTCCCTCTACACACTGCTTTAAATGTGTTCAGAGATTCTGGTATGATGTATCTTTGTTCTCATTGGTTTCAAAGAACATCTTTATTTCTGCCTTCATTTCGTTATGTAACCAGTAGTCATTCAGGAGCAGGTTGTTTAGTTTCCATTTAGTTGAGCAGTTTTGATTGAGTTTCTTAATCCTGAGTTCTTGTTTGATTGCACTGTGGTCTGAGAGACAGTTTGTTATAGTTTCTGTTCTTTTATATTTCCTGAGGAGTGCTTTACTTCCAACTATGTGGTCAATTTTGGAATAAGTGCGATATGGTGTTGAGAAGAATGTATATTCTGTTGGTTTGGGGTGGAGAGTTCTGTAGATGTCTATTAGGTCTGCTTGGTGCAGAGCTGGGTTCAATTCCTGTATATCCTTAACTTTCTGTCTCGTTGATCTGTCTAATGTTGACAGTGGGGTGTTAAAGTCTCCCATTATCATTGTGTGGGAGTCTAAGTCTCTTTGTAAGTCTCTAAGGACTTGCTTTATGAATCTGGGTGCTCCTGAATTGGGTGTATATATATTTTGGATAGTTAGCTCTTCCTGTTGAATTGATCCCTTTACGATTGTGTAATGGCCTTCTTTGTCTCTTTTGATCTTTCTTGGTTTAAACTCTGTTTTATCAGCGACTAGGATTGCAACCCCTGCCATTTTTTGTTTTCCATTTGCTTGATAGATCTTCCTCCATCCCTTTATTTTGAGCCTATGTGTGTCTCTGCACGTGAGATGGGTCTCCTGAATACAGCAAACTGGTGGGTCTTGTCACCACCAGGCCTGCCCTATAAGAGCTCCTGACTATTTATCCAACTTGCCAGTCTGTGTCTTTTAATTGGAACATTTAGCCCATTTACATTTAGGTTAATATTGTTACATGTGAACTTGATCCTGTCATTATGATGTTGGCTGGTTATTTTGCTCATTAGTTGATGCAGTTTCTTCCTAGCATCGATGGTCTTTACATTTTGGCATGTTTTTGCAGTGGCTGGTATGGGTTGTTCATTTCCATGTTTATTGCTTCCTTCAGGAGCTCTTGTAGGGCAGGCCTGGTGGTGACAAAATCTCTCAGCGTTTGCTTGTCTGTAAGGATTTTATTTCTCCCTCACTTATGAAACTTAATTTGGCTGGATATGAAATTCTGGGTTGAAAATTCTTTTCTTTAAGAATGTTGAATATTGCCCCACCCCTCCCTTCTGGCTTGTAGAGTTTCTGCCGAGAAATCCACTCTTAGTCTAATGGGCTTCCCTTTTTTTTTTTTTTTTTGAGACGGAGTCTCGCTCTGTAGCCCAGGCTGGAGTGCAGTGGCCGGATCTCAGCTCACTGCAAGCTCCGCCTCCTAGATTCACGCCATTCTCCGGCCTCAGCCTCCCGAGTAGCTGGGACTACAGGCACCCGCCACCTCGCCCGGCTAGTTTTTTGTATTTCTTAGTAGAGACGGGGTTTCACCGTGTTATCCAGGATGGTCTCGATCTCCTGACCTCGTGATCCACCCGTCTCGGCCTCCCAAAGTGCTGGGATTACAGGCTTGAGCCACCGCGCCCGGCCATGGGCTTCCCTTTGTGGGTAACCCGACCTTTCTTTCTGGCTGCCCTTGACATTTTTTCCTTCATTTCAACTTTGGTGAATCTGACAATTATGTGTCTTGGAGTTGCTCTTCTAGAGGAGTATCTTTGTGGCGTTCTCTGTATTTCCTGAATTTGAATGTCAGCCTGCCTTGCTAGGTTGGGGGAGTTCTCCTGGATGATATCCTGCAGAATGTTTTCCAACTTGGTTCCATTCTCCCCCTCACTTTCAGGTACACAAATCAGACGTAGATTTTTCCTTTTCCCATATTCCCATATTTCTTGGAGGCTTTGTTCATTTCTTTTTACTCTTTTTTCTCTAAACTTCTCTTCTCACTTCATTTTATTCATTTGATCTTCAATCACTGACGCCCTTTCTTCCAGTTGACCGAGTCGGTTACTGAAGCTTGCGCATTTGTCATGTAGTTCTTGTGTCATGGTTTTCAGCTCTCTCAGGTCATTTAAGGACTTCTTTACATTGGTTATTCTAGTTAGCCATTCAGGAAATCTTTTTCCAAGGTTTTTAGCTTCTTTGCTATGGGTTCGAACTTCCTCCTTTAGCTCGGAGAAGTTTGATCGTCTGAAGCCTTCTTCTGTCAACTCGTCAAAGTCATTCTCTGTTCAGCTTTGTTCCATTGCTGGAGAGGAGCTGCATTCCTTTGGAGGGGGAGTGTTGCTCAGATTTTTGGAATTTTCCGTTTTTCTGCACTTCTTTTTCCCCATCTTTGTGGTTTTATCTACCTTTGGTCTTTGATGATGTTGATGTAGAGATGGGGTTTTGGTGTGGATGTCCTTTCTGTTTGTTTGTTAGCTTTCTTTCTAATAGTCATGACCCTCAGCTACAGGTCTGTTGGAGTTTGCTCAAGGTCCACTCCAGACCCTGTTTGCCTAGGTGGCAGCAGTGGAGGCTGCAGAAGAGTGAATATTGCTGAACAGCAAATGTTTCTGCCTGATTATTCCTCTGGAAGCTTCGTCTCAGAGGGGTACCCGGTTGTGTGAGACGTGAGGTGTCAATCTTACCCTAGTGGGGGTGTCTCTCAGTTAGGCTACTCCAGGGTCAGGGACCCACTTGAGCAGACAGTCTGTCTGTTCTCAGATCTCAAACACCATGCTGGGAGAACCACTACTCTCTTCAAAGCTGTCAGACAGGGACATTTAAATCTGCAGAGGTTTCTGCTGCCTTTTGTTTGGCTATGCCCTCTCCCCAGAGGTGGAGTCTACAGAGACAGGCAGGCCTCTTTGAGCTGTGGTGGGCTCCACCCAGTTTGAGCTTCCCCACCACTTTGTTTACCTACTCAAGCCTCAGCAATTGCAAGCGCCCCTCCTCCAGTCTTGCAGCCTCCTTGCAGTTAGATCTTGGACTACTGTGCTAGCAATGAGGGAGGCTCTGTGGGCGTGGGACTCTCCAAGCCAGATGCGGGATATAATCTCCTGGTGTGACATTTGCTGAGACCCTTGATAAAGGACAGTGTTAGCGTGGGAGTAACCCAATTTTCCAGGTGCTGCGTATCATGGTTTCCCTTGGCTAGGAAAGGGAATTCCCTTCCCCCTTGCACTTCCTGGGTGAGGTGATGCCTCGCCCTGCTTCGGTTGTTGCTCTGTGTGCTGCATTCACTGTCCTGCCCCCACTGTCCAACAAGCCCCAGTGAGATGAACCCGGTACCTCAGTTGGAAATGCAGAAATCACCCGTCTCCTGTGTTGCTCACGCTGGGAGCTGGAGGCTGGATCTGTTCCTATTCGGCCATCTTGGAACTGCCTCTCATCGCTCCTTTAATGAACAAAAGGTTTTAGCTTAGATATCTTCCTGTTTGTCAAGTTTTCTGATTTTGACTTTTCAAAATATGCTGTCATATACAAGAAACCCTTGGATATAAAATTCCATGAATATTTCTCTTTTCTTGCAGTCATCACTTCGGTGGATGTCATCAATTAATCTCTGGGTTATAGCATGTTTTCTTGAAAGTGTTCTGCAGTCTATTTTGGGCACTGAGAATTTCATCAAACTTAAGTGAATATTTCTACAAATTGAACGCATAGTCCCTTTTGATGCTTTATTATATGCATATATTGCTTCCACAAGACCATTTCATGCAAAGACTTGTCATGTCCCCACAGCCAGATCATTGCAACATGATATAGAATCAATTGGTCAAAAATGGGAAGGTTATCTCTGGAATGTCTATTTGACTCCATTGATCTCTCCATTTTAATTAAGACACAATATGCTGTGTTAATTACATAACATCGCTGCACATTCTCAAATCAGAAAGTGTAGTTCCAACTTCTTGTCGTTCAATCGCGGAAAGAATGATCTTATCTCCCAGATGCACATGCTTGGAAGTACTTCTCAACACACACACACACTCTCACATCCAGACACAAAGATACAAATACACACACAGACACAAACTGTTTAATACGTACACAATTGTTAACTGGCATTGTTTTACATGAAATAAGGCAAATGTGTAGCCACTGTCCTAACTCAGTTCCACTCCTATCATATTTGCCCATAACAGGGATTAGTAAATCTGATTCAACTGTTCTATAATCACAATTTAAGCTGTGTCCATTAAATTCCCTGAGGAATGCAAAAGGATACAACCTAAGACACAAAACTTAATTGACTGCTGATATTTCATTGTTAAATTGGGTAATTGATGGGTAAATGTAGTGGAACCGGTGGGTGGGCATTAGTTATATAAGGGGTGAAGCAGCAAGATACTTCATTATTAAAAGGTGTTTGAAAGAAATTGAAACACAGGAGTGTGTGTATTCAGCTGAAATAATATTAGAAAACCCGGAAATAAATCTCACTTAGGGTGTTAAAAAATTGCATTAGGGGAGATTCTGGGTCAATCGTCCAACTGTGCAAACTGGATCTTGGAAGCAGGATCCCTTTCCTGCAATGAGACTTGTTTATTGGTGGTGGTGTTTCAGTGGAAACGATTTTAGAGAATGGCCCCTTCCTTTTGTGTATCTGCTGATTAGATTTCATGGCTGATTAGATTTCATGGGAAATCTGGGGTTTTAAACTCTATTTAAATGTTAACATAATTCATTCAAATGACAAAAAATCAACAGGTTCTTTGATGTGGAATCATCACAGATCCCTTTCTTCTTAGGTACAGTTATTAAAGTTGACCTACCAGAGTGAAACAATTATGGAGAATGGCCCCTTCCTTTAGTGTATTTGCTGATTAGATTTAATGGTACATTTATCATTAGGTATAGTGATCAAAGTTGACCTACCCAAGAGTAGAGATGTCCAGGACAGAACTCAGGACTCTGTAGAATCACAGAATCTTGGATGCAACACTGTTCAAGCACATAAATATGCTCATTCAGAGTGTTTCGGTTTGACATGTGTGTGAATTGCAGTGTAATGAGCATGACACGCAGACAGGTTATCAAGTGGACTCACCTCACAATCAGTTATGGGCATTACAGAACACTGATGCCAAGTTCCCGGATCCAGAGGAAAGAAACTCCAGCATCCTGTGTAAAGCCACGGCATCTGGATTTCTCATGCTTCTGGGGATCATGCTCCTGAAAATAGTGACTCCTTCCTCCTTGTGGAGCATCTTTCTCAGCAGCGCTCATTTCTTCTTCCAGGACTCTGTCCAACAGAAAGGGAAAGCCTTCTGATAGAGCACACCTGACCCATGAAAAGAAAAGGGAAAGAAAGGAGGCCAAAGGTCACACTCTCCCCATTCCACCATCCTCCCTAAAATCATCCTGATTTCATGGGCCCTGAGACCGGGGATGCTTCTGTACACCTCGAGGCCTTGCCACCTGGCCTAAATTCTATTCTCTTTCTCATTATCTGAAAATTTTTAAGAAAATCCCTAGAGCCAGGATCTTTATTCCTAGTAAGCCAAAAGTCCCAAAGAAACACCCAAATTCTGTCCCTCTTAGTTTGGGAAACAAGTCTACCTTCATCAGCATGACATTTTCCACCAAATGTGGTAACTGCAAGTCCACCACACAATGCTTAACTGGAATTGGAAGCAACATCTCAGACGATGAAAAATACATGCAACAATCCCTAAGACAAATGGTTTATTTTTCCCTTTCTTACTAAAACAACCGCCAGTTTTAACAATGGTATGCAAATCTCTTTTAGACGCCCTGCTTTTAAATCTCTATGTTTCCTCCTGAGACATGGACTCACTCCCATCACCCAGGCATTTACAGTGTTTAATTCTGGTTATATGCTATTCTCAAATTTACAACTATTTATTTCATCTCTCTCAAATGTTGATCCATTATCACATACGTATTAAAATATTATCTCCCATGCTGTGTGATATGTTGTTTTTATATTCATCCTTTCTTAAATGAACCAAAGGTTTTAGTTGGATTAAATTGTGATTAGTCAAGTTTTCTGATTTCATGATTTCTTAAATTGCGGTCGTATGACCTCAATCACTGGAAATAGAATGTCATGAGTATTTCTCTTTACTTGCAATCATAAATACGGGGAATGTCATCAATTGGTATGTCGGTGATTGCATGATTTCCTGAAAGTCTTTCACAGTCTAATTTGGGCACTGAGTATTTCGTCTAAGTTCAGTGCATGTTTCCAACACTTGATGCTTTATGATTTCGGTATATAGCTTCCACAAGAGCATTTCCTGCAAAGACATGTCTTGGTCCCCACTGGTAAGTCATTTCACTCGAACACAGAATCAATAGGCTGAACATGGAAAGGTTATCGCTAGAATACTTATTAGACTGCACGGATTTCTTCTTTGATATTAAGGAAACAAATACACTATGTTATTAACTGTACTTCATTGATGATTCTCAAGTCAGAAAGTACAGGTCTGACTTCCTGTCCTTCAATGCCTGAAAGGATGATCGTAACTGCCAAAAGCACATAGTTAGAAGCACATCGCAGCTCAAACACACACACACCCAGACATATAAACAAAAACAAAGAAACACTCACATGGGCATGATTCCGCATGCCCACAAGTTCACGCAAGCAAACACATACACACAAACACACACATTGTTTTGTAAGGACAGAATTATTCCCTACCACTGTTTTAAGTAAACTAACGCATTCCCCAGGAGTTTTAAGTGAACTCCCTGGGGAATACAAGGGGACATACCCTATGACTCATTCTTTAACTGAGTGCTGATATTGGATTGGTGGACCGCGTACCTGATGGGTGGGTGGGGTGTTCGCGGTAGGCGGGGGTGAGTTATATAAGGGCTGATGCAGCCAGGTGGCGCGTCATTTGAAGACTCTATCGGAAGAGATAGCGTCTTTCTGCAACGTGTGGTCCCAGCAGAAAAAGCTTGTGATCCTTGCTCCTGGCGACATGGAGGCCGATTCACTCCACTTGGGAGGTGAGTGGCAGTTCAACCACTTTTCAAAACTCATATCTTCTCGGCCAGATGCAGCTTTTGCTGAAATTCAGTGGACTTCTCTACCTGAGAAGTCACCACTGTCATCTGAGACCCAAGTCAACCTCTGTGATGATTTGGCTCCTGTGGCAAGACAGCCTGCCCCCAGAAAGAAGCTTCCTCTCAGTAGCAGGAGACCTGCTGCAGTGGGGGCTGGGCTCCAGAATATGGGAAATACTTGCTACTTGAATGCTTCCCTGCAGTGTCTGACATACACACCGCCCCTTGCCAACTACATGCTGTCCCAGGAGCACTCTCAACTTTGTCAGCGTCACAAGTGCTGCATGCTGTGTACGATGGAAGCTCACATTTCATGGGCCCTCCACTGTCCTGGCCACGTCATCCAGCCCTCACAGCCATTGGCTGCTGGCTTCCATCGAGGCAAGCAGGAAGATGCCCATGAGTTTCTGATGTTCATTGTGGATGCCATGAAAAAGGCATGCCTTCCCGGGCACAAGCAGGTAGATCATGACTCTGAGGACACCACCCTCATCCACCAGATATTTGGAGGCTGCTGGAGATCTCAAATCAAGTGTCTCCACTGCCAGGGCGTTTCGGACACCTTTGACCCTTACCTGGACATCGCCCTGGATATCCAGGCAGCTCAGAGTGTGAAGCAAGCTTTGGAACAGGTGGTGAAGCCCGAAGAACTCAATGGAGAGAATGCCTATCATTGTGGTCTTTGTCTCCAGAAGGCGCCTGCCTCAAAGACGTTCACTCTACACACTTCTGCCAAGGTCCTCATCCTTGTATTGAAGAGATTCTCCGATGTCAAAGGCAACAAACTTGCCAAGAATGTGCAATACCCTGAGTGCCTTGACATGCAGCCATACATGTCTCAGCAGAACACAGGACCTCTAGTCTATGTCCTCTATGCTGTGCTGGTCCACGCTGGGTGGAGTTGTCACAACGGACATTACCTCTCTTATGTCAAAGCTCCAGGAGGCCAGTGGTATAAAATGGATGACGCCGAGGTCACTGCCTGTAGCATCGCTTCTGTCCTGAGTCAACAGGCCTATGTCCTCTTTTACATCCAGAAGAGTGAACTGGAAAGATGCAGTGAGAGTGTGTCAATAGGCAGGGAACCAGGAGCCCTTGGCGCTGAACACAAAGACAGGCGAGCAACGCAAGGAGAGCTCCAGAGAGAACCCTGCCTCCAGGTACCCGACTTGGAGGAGCACTTGGTGGAAAGAGCCACTCAGGAAAGCACCTTAGACCACTGGAAGTTCCTCCAAGAGCAAAACAAAACCAAGCCTGACTTCAACGTCAGAAAAGTTGAATGTACCCTGCCTCCCAACGTGCTTGTGATTCATCCATCAAAATACAAGAGTGGGATGAACAACCGTCATCCTGAACAGCAAAGCTCCCTGCTGAACCTCTCTTCAAGGAACCTGACACCTCAGGAGTCCATGAACACTGACACACTCACTTCTCTGCAAGGGAGGACCAGGAGATCCAAAGGGAGGAACAAACACAGCAAGAGGGCTCTGTTTGTGTGCCAGTGATCTCAGGAAAAGTCTCCACCCAAACGCAGGAGTGCATGCGCACACACACTGACACACACACACATACACGTACACACACACACACCCACGAGGGGGTTCACGCACGCACACACACACACCATCACATCACATACACAGTCAATCCGACATAAAGTAATGAGGAGCCCAGGTTTCTGTCTACACAAGAGGGACAACTGGATAGTGATGGCTGCGTTTCAGGATGAGCCCAGACATGGGAAACATCGAGTTTTGCAGTCGTGAGTCTTCTGAACCTGTGGAGGCAGTGTCTGTGTGTTTGTGTTCATGGTAGATGACATTCAGTGTGAATTTCTGAATATGACATATTGCGGTGTAGGATTGCGCGTGAGGTTATTGCAGGGGACGGGGTTGACTATTTTCTCTTGGGTGTGTTTCATTCGTCAGTTGTTGGTGAGCACCAGAAGTTGAAATTTTGTGAACGTGGGACTTCTGTGGATCCTTCTCCCTACCTTGAGTAGTGGAAACTGGGACGCATTTGAAGAGAGGAAGGGTGTTCTTCTTTTGAACCTGCCTCGCAGTTTTTACATTGCTTGTTGAATGGACCTCAGGCGCCCTAGGACTTGTGCCCTTGGTGGAACCCACAGAATGCTGGAGACAGACAGACAGACTCACTTGCCTATTGAATGCTGTCCATTTCCAATGAATTGAAGCAGAAAATCATCCCACTGGTATGTGAGTCATTTGGAAGTAAGTCGTATTGATAATAAAGGAAATCAAACACAGGAGCGTGTGTGTATTCAACTAAAATAAAATCAGCAAGTACTGAAATAAATCTCATTTGGTGTGTATCAAAATGGCATTTGGGAGATTCCGGGTCAATCGTCCAGCTGCGAAAGGTGCATCTCTGAAGCACAGTCCCTGAGCTGCAATGAGACTTGTTCATCCAAGGTGGTGTTGCAGTGGAAATGATTGTGGGAAATGGCCCCTTCCTTTTGCGTATTCGCTGACTGGATTTCAGGCTCCGTTTCTCGTTCGGTACAGTGATCCAAGTTGACCAACCCGAGAGTAAAGATGTCGAGGGCATAACTCAGGGCTCCGTACAACCACAGAATCTTGGGTGCAACCCTGCTCAAGCACACAAATGTGCGTATTAACAGTGTCTCTGTGTGACGTGTATGCAAAGTACAGTGTGATGAGCATGACTGGCAGACAGTATGTTGCCATCGTATGTCCCCAACCACCGGAAATAGAATGTCATGAGTATTTGTCTCTTCTTGCAATCATAAATTCGGGGAATGTCATCAATCAGCCGGTCGGTGATTGCATGATTACCTGAAAGTCTTTCACCGTCTAAACTGTGCATTGAGTATTTCGTCTAACTTCAGTGCATGTTTCCAACACTCGATGCTTTATGATTTGAGTATCTAGCTCCCACCAGAGCGCTTTCTGCAAAGACTTATCTTGTTCCCCACTGGCAAGTCATTTCACTCGGATATAGAATCAAGAGCCTGAACATGGAAAAAATCAAGAGGCTGGAATGTCTATTGGATTCCCCGGATCCCTACACACACACACGCACACAGGTGTACAGTCATTTCTACATAACATAATGTGGTCCTCAGGTTTTTGTCTATGTAAAAGGGACAACTGGTTAGTGATGGCCACATTTCAAGATGATCCCGTATCTAATATGTTGTTGTGGAGTTGTGAGTATTCTGATCATGTGAAGGGACTGTCTCTGTGCATGTGTTTTCACAGTAGATGACATCCTGTGTGAATATCTGTAGACTACATTTTGAGGTGTAGGTTTTCCCCTCAGGTTACTGGATGAATTTGAATTTATTGTTCTGTCTTGGTTTGTTTTGATTAGTCAATTGGTAGGCGAGAGTAGGTGAAATTTTGCTAAAGTGGGTTATAGGTGAATCATTCTCGTGAATGTGAATAATTGAGACTGGGATGCATTTGTAACATTGGAAGGGTGTTCTTACTTTTTATTCCAACTTTTTTTGCATTTGTTTTCAACTGATCTCAGGTGCCCTGGGTAGAACCTAGGTAATTCTTGGAACAGACAAACAGATGCTGCTAATTTTATGGTATGAGTTTAAGTTTAATTTAAAGGGAAAATTGTCTCACCAGTATGTAATTCATTTTCAAATAAGTTATACTTATCATCAATGGAATAATACACAACACACTGAAGTGTGTGAGTATGAAACTACAGTCAAATTAGAAAGTTCTTAAATAAACTGCATTTCATGAGTAAGGGATGGAATTTTCAGAAATTCGAGATCAACCATCTAGCTGTGAAATCTGTGTCTTTGAAGCAGTATCCCTGTCCTGAGAGTTGTTTTTCTCTGGTGGTATTTCAGTGGAAACTACTTTGGGGAATAGCCCCTTCACTTTTTATATTTGCTTGTTACTTTTCATTGTAAATCTGTGTTTTTAAACTGTATTTAAATGTTAATAGAATCCATCCCAATAAAACATAACCAACAGATCTTCTCATTTCTAATCATCACAGATCAATCTCTTGTTAGTTATGGTGATCAGTTTACTTACCTGAGAGTAAATGACACCTGGGCAGAACACAGGGCTCCATAGAAGTACAGAATCTTGGGTCCAACCGTGTCCAAGCATCAAAATGTGTATATTAACAATGTGTCTGTGTGAATTGTGTGTCAAGTAAACGGAGTTTAGTAAAACTTCCAGTAGATTATTAATTTGGCTCACTTAGTAATCAGCGAATGAGCTTTAAAGAGTATCAATGACCAGTGCCTACCCCTTAGAGATAAGAACTTCCAATGTCTTGTGTGAAACCATGGCATCTGGATTGCTCATGATTCTGAAGATAATTCTGTCCCCCATGGTTTCAGAATCACTGCAGGAGGTGGAAACAGATAACACATCAGTCCCTTGCTCTCTCTGCTCTCTTCACTCAGGAAAAGTCTCACTGGGACCAAGGAAAATCCTATGGTTTCCTAGGGAGAAGGATTTTTCTCAGGAGAGAAAATGGTGACTCCTTCCTCCCTGTTGAGCCTCTTCCTCAGGATTGCCCCTTTGTCTCTCCAGGACTCTGTTCATCAGACCTGAGATGCCCCCTGGTTGAGCACATCTGTCCTATGAACAAATAAGGGGAAGGAATGGTTCCAAAGACTGTACTATGCTCACTCCACCATCCCCTCTGAAACTATCCTGACTTCATGAGCCTTGGGTCAGAACCTGTTTCTTTATATCTCTAGGCTTTGCCTCACAGCCTAAATCCTGCCCCATTTCCTACATCTTGTAACTTTTGACAAAACCTGTAGAGTCTAGATCTTTATTCCTGACAGGGCAAAGGGAGACACACCAGAATTCGGTCCCTCTGAGACTGCAGGACATCTCAGCTTCCATCAACATGAAATTTTGCCTCAAATATAGTTACTGCAGGTCCACCTCACAATGAGTAATGGAAGTTGAGACAACATCTCAGACCCTGTACAGTTTTTGACCAAGCTCATTTAGTTTGGCAATGCTTTTACTCTATAAATCAGTTGTGAAAACACTTAGGATTCATGTTATTTAGTCTTTTAATCAGTCTGTTATTTTCAATGTATTTACTACACATTAGCTTAATATTTCTGATAAACTTTGTTGCAAAATTCTCAATATAATAGTGGCAAACCAAATCCAGCAATACATCAAAAAGCTTATTCACCAAGATCAAATCGGCCTCATCCCTTGGGTGCAAGGCTGGTTCAACATATGCAAATCAATAAATGTAATTCACCTCATAAACAGAACTAAAGACAAAAACCCCATGATTATTTCAGTTGACTCAGAAAAGGTCTTTGATAAAATTCAACGTTCCTTTATGCTAAAAATTCTCATGAAACTAGGTATTGATGGAGCATGCCTCAAAATAATAAGCGCCATTTATGACAAACCCACAGTCATTATCATATTGAACAGGCAAAAGCTGGAAGTATTCCATTTGAAATTTGGCACAAGGCAAGGATGCCCTCTCACCACTCCTATTCAATATAGTGTTGGAAGTTCCGGCCAAGGCAATCAGGCAAGAGAAAGAATAAAGCATATTCAAACAGGAAGAGAGGAAGTTGGACTTTCTTTTCTTGCAGATGGCATGATCCTATATCTATAAAATCTCATCACCTCAGCCCAAAAGATTCTTAAGCTACAAGCAACTTCAGCAAAGTCTCAAGATACAAAATCAGTATGCAAAAATCTCAAGCATTCTTATACACCAACAATAGACAAGAAGAGAGCCAAATCACAAATGAATTCACATTTACAATTGCTACAAAGAGTATAAAATACCTACCTAGGAATACAGCTAACAAGGCAAGTGAAGGACTTCTTCAAGGAGAACTACAAACCACTACTCAAGGAAATAAGAGAGGACACAAACAGATGGAAAAACATTCCATGCTCATGGGTAAGAAGAATCGATATCATGAAAATGGCCATACTTCCCAAAGTAATTCATAGATTCAGTGCTATTCCCATAAACTACCATGGACATTCTTTACAAAATTAGAAAAAACTACTTCAGAATTCATATGAAATGAAAAAAGAGCCCATATACCCAGGACAATCCTAAGTAAAAATAACAAAGCTGGAGGCATCCTGCTACCTGACTTCAAACCATATTACAAGGCTACAGTAACCCAAACAGCATGGTAGTGGTACAAAACAGACACATAGACCAATGGAATGGAATAGAGATATCAGAAATAAGACTGCACATCTACAACCATTTTATTTTGGATGAAAACAAACAATGGGGAAAGGATTCCCTATTTAATAATAAATGGTGCTGGAAAAACTATCTAGACATATGCAGAAAACTAAAACTGGACCCTTCCTTATACCTTATACAAAAATGAACTGAAAATGGATTAAAGATTTAAATGTAAAACCCAAAACTATAAAAATCCAACCCCATATAAAAGTGGGCAAAAACTGGGTGCAGTAGCTCATGCCTGTAATCCCAGAAGTTTGTGAAGGTGAGGTGGGCAGATAACTTCAGGCCAGGAGTTCAAGATCAGCCTGGCCAACCTGGTGAAACTCAGTCTCTACTCAAAATACAATAAATTAGCCAGATGTGCTGGCAGGTGCCTGTAATCCCAACTACTCAGGAGGCTGAGACAGAAGAACCACCTGAATCTGGGAGGTAGAGGTTGCAGTGACCCGAGATTGTGCCACTGAACTCCACCCTGGGTGACACAGCAAGACTCTGTCTTAAAAAGCAAAAATAAAAATATTTTAAAAAGTGGGCAAAGGATATGAACAGACACTTATGCAGCCAACAAACATATGAAAAAAAAAGCCCAACGTTACTGATCATTAGAGAAATACAAATCAAAACCACAGTGAGATGCCATCTCATGCCAGTCAGAATGGCGATTATTAAAAAGTCAAGAAACAACAGATGCTGGTGAGACTGTGGGGAAACAGGAACACTTTTACACTGTTGGAGCGAATATAAATTCAAACGCTGTGGAAGACAGTGTGGTGATTTTTCAAAGACCTAGAATCAGAAATACCATTTGACCCAGCAATGCCATTACTGGGTATATACCCAAAGGAATATAAATTCTTGTATTATAAAGATACTTGCATGCATATGTTCATTGCCACACTATTCACAATAGCAAAGACATGGAATCAACCCAAATGCCCATCAGTGACAGACTGGATACAGAAAATGTGATACATATACACCATGGAATACTATGCAGCCATAAAAAGGAATGAGATCATGTCCTTTGCAAGGACATGGATGAAGCTGGGAGCCATTATTCTCAGCAAACTAATGCAGGAACAGAAAACCAAATACACATGTTCTCACTTATAAGTGGCAGATGAACAATGAGAAAACATAGACACAGGGAGGGTAACAACATACACTGGAGCCTGTCTGGGGGTGAGTGAGGAGGGAGTGCGTCAGAATAAATAGCTAATCCATGTGGGGCTGAATACCTAGGTTACGGGTTGATAGGTACAGCGAACCACCATGGCACACACTTACCTATGTAACAAACCTGCACGTCCTGCACATGTATCCTGGAACTTAAAATGAAATAAAATAAAATTTTTAAAAACTTTATTTTTTCAAAGTCGTGTTTGCAATTTTCAATGTGAACTTTCTAGTAGACATTTATCATATATAGAATTATATAGTTGATTTTTGAACAACTATGGGTCTGCCATTCTTTAAAATGCAAATTCTTTATGAGTGTGTGTATATGTACACATATGTGTGTATATATATTTGTGTGTGTATATATATGTGTACGTGCAGATAGATAGATAGAGAGATAGATAGATAGATAGATAGATAGATAGATAGACAGACAGACAGACAGATAATGCTCCTGGTCTTCTGTTTGAGTAGGCTGAGAAGGAGGAGGGGGAGGAGTGATTGTTCTTGAAGTCTCAGAGGTAGCTAGGTGGAAGAGAATCTGCACAAATGAACACATGAAGTTCTCATTTGTAAGTGTGATTTAAATAATTGTACACCTGGACATAGAAGTGGAATGATAGACACTAGAGATCTGGAAGGGTGAGAGGGTGGGAGGGGCAAATAATAAACAATGGTTCAGATATCTGGATTCCTTGATCCCAAATGGTGTACAATTATTTCTCTTTAATTTGTGTCCATTTACCAGCAAGTTTGAGAGGAGTGAGCCAAGCTCAGAAAGGCATTCAGCTCTAAAATCAGATGTGCATGGCAATGGGCAGAAGTACCCTCTCCCTTTCTCAGAACAAATCCAAGCTTCCTTTATACCCCTTACGTACAGGAAAGTTATGTTCCAAAATGTATTTCTGCTGGAGGCAAAACATTTTATATTTTATGAAAAAAAAAACTTGTAACTTGGTAGAACTTAGAAATTAATATTGGAAAAAGAGTAGGGCACTCTCTTTGGGACTTAATCTTTGAGACACTTCAGCAGCATATACAGCTTGTAATTCGTCCTGAGAAAATCCAGATAGTATAAACTTGAGAATGTTCATGAGGAACGGAAAAGTACACATTTACTCACATATTTTACATTAAAGTTTATCAAGGGTAGAAATTCAAAAATCTGTTTTACTATGAATGTTCATATGAAAGTACAGACATTCACCTAAATTTTCCTGAAATTATTTAAAAATTAATTTGTCATTGGTAACAGAAACTTCCAAACATCTCCATTTTACAAGTTTCATTATCCATATTTTCTCTAAAATATTCAGAAGTAGAAAAAAATACATAGATTAAAATAGCTCCTATTTTTCAAATTTAAAATAATTGTTCAGTAACTGGGAAGAAAGGTTTACACAAATTGGAAATTCTGTATGTACATAGAAATTAATAAGATGAGAAAATTATGGCAAATAATAGGGGGCTTCAATAAGTTCATGCAAAATAACAATTATGAAAAAACTATGCATGAACTTTTAGCTTTTGCTTCAAAACACACATATGCTAGTTTATTTTAACTTTTCTTTTATTTTTGAGACAGGGTTTCACTCCTCTCACCGAGGTTGCAGTGCAGTGGAGCAATCTTGGCTCAAAGTAACCTCTGCTTCCCAAGTTGAAGCGATTCTCCTGCCTCAGCCTTCCAAGTAGTTGGGACCTTGTCTGGTTAAATTTTGTATTTTTTGTAGAGGCTAATTTTTGTATTTTCTGTCGAGGCAGGGTTTTGCCATGTTGGCCAACCTCCCAAAGTGCAGGGATTACAGGCGTGAGCCACCATGCCCGGACCTGTTTTAACATATATGAACAGGATTTAAAACATCAGTCTGAAAAGAGCCACATGAATTCTGCCGAACTTGAATCCTGCCAAACCTGAAATAAGAACAAACATCAAATTTATGGTGAAGCTGGGGTACAAAAAACGGTGAAATAAATTATTCTTTATGAAAAGTCTATGGGAAAAATGACCTGAAGGATCAGTCATTTACAAACGGATACCTGATTCTAAGAAGAGGTAAGACAATGTTGAAGATGAAGCCCACAGAGTAGGGGCACCCATTCCAATTTTTGAGAGAAAAAAAATTGTTTCTATGCCCTAATTGAGGAGAACTGACAATTAACGAGAGATATTATAGCCAACGCCACAGACATCTCAATTGGTTCAGCTTACAGAACACTGACTATAACGTGAAAGTTGAGAAACTTTACATTTGATGAGTCCCGAATACCCTTGTGCCTAGATCAGCTATGGACAAAAGCAGAGCTATTAGTGACTATTTTGAACAAGCAGAATCAAGATCCTGAAGCATTATTTTGAAGAATTATAACAGGGAGTGAAATTGACTTTATCAATAGGATCCTGAAGGCAAAGCACAATTAAAACAATGGCTACCAAGAGGTAGAATTGCTCCAGTCAAAGCAAAAGCAAACTTCTCAAAAGCAAAAGCCATAGAAGTTTTGGGGATGCTCAAGGCATTTTGCTTGTTGACGTTCTGTAGGATCAAAGCACCATAATATTTGCTTAGTAGGAGAGTTCTTATAGAAAATTAGCAAATACTTTTGCAGAAAAGTGCCCTGTAAAGCTTCACTACAAAGTCCCTCTGCACCACAACAACACTTCTGTTCCTTCCTCTCGACAAACACCAGTAATTTTCAAAGAGTTTTCATGGGAAATTATTAGGCATCAACATTACAGTCCTGATTTGGTTTCTTCTGACCTTATTTTTCCTAATCTTGAAATAACTGTAAAGGGCACCCATTTTTCTTTAGTTAATAGTAGAAGACTGCATTGACATGGTTAAATTCCCATGACCCTCAGTTCTTTAGCAATGGACTGAATGGTTGGGATCATCCCTTAATGCAGTGTCTTGACCTCAGTAGAGATTATATTGAGAAATAAAGTTGATATTTATATTTTTATTTTTAATTCCATTTTCACTGACATTTTTAAATCCCTTCACAATTCGCATTTGTCTCAAAGGTATTTAAATTTAGAAATCATATCCAGTGAGGTTGGTGCCACAATGGCCGAATAGGAACAGCTCCAGCCACCAGCTGCCAGCGTGAACAACACAGAAGATGGGTGATTTCTGCATTTCCAATTGAGGTACCGGGTTCATCTCACTGGGGCATGTTGGACAGTTGGTGCAGGACAGTGGGCACAGCCCAACGAGTGAGAACCGAAGCAGGGCAAGGCATCACATCACCTAAGAAGTGCAAGGGGGAAGGGAATTCCTTTTCCTAGTGAAGGGAAACTGTGACACAGAACACTGGAAAATTGGGTCACTCCCACCCAATACTGTGCTTTACCAAGGGTCTTAGCAAACAACACACCAGGAGATTATATCCCATGCCTGGCTCGGAGGGTCCCAAGCCCACAGAGCCTCTGTCATTGCTAGCACAGCAGTCTGAGATCGAACTGCAAGGTGGCAGTGAGGCTGGGGGAGGGGTGCCCACCATTGCTGAGGCTTAAGTAGGTAAACAAAGCAGCCAGGAAGCTCGAACTGGGTGGAGCCCACTGCAGCTCAAGAAGGCCTGCCTGTCTCTGTAGACTCCACCTCTGGGGCCAGGGCATAGCTAAACAAAAAGCAGCAGAAACCTCTGCAGATGTAAATGTCCCTGTCTGACAGCTTCAAAGAGAGTAGTGATTCTCCCAGCATGGAGGTTGGGATCTGAGAACTGACAGACTACCTGCTCAAGTGGGTCCCTGACCCCCGAGTAGCCTAACTGGAGAGCCTAACTGGGAGTAGCCTACCTGGAGTGGACCTCAAGCAAACTCCAACAGACCTGAAGCTGAGGGTCCTGACTGTTAGAAGGAAAACTAACAAACAGAAAGGACATCCACACCAAAACCTCATCCATACATCAACATCATCAAAGACCAAAGGTAGATAAAACCACAAAGAGGGGGAAAAAGCAGTGCAGAAAAGCTCAAAATTCAAAAAATCAGAGCACTTCTCCCCATCCAAAGGAACGCAGCTCCTCACCAGAAACAGAACAAAGCTGGATGGAGAATGACTTTGACAAGTTGAGAGAGGAAGGCTTCAGTTGATCAAACTTCTCAGAACTAAAGGAGGAACTATGAACCCAGCACAAAGAAACTAAAAACCTTGAAAAAAGATTTGACGAAAGGGTAACTAGAATAACCAATGCAGAGAAGTCCATAAACGACGTGATAGAGATGAAAACCATGACACAGGAACTACGTGACAAATGCACAAGCTTCAGCAACCGACTTGATCAACTGGAAGAAAGTGTATCAGAGATTGAAGATCAAATGAATCAAATGAAGCAAGAAGAGAAATTTAAAGAAGAAAGAGTAAAAAGAAATGAACAAAGCCTCCAAGAAATATGGGATTATGTGAAAAGACCAAATCTACATCTGATTGGTGTACCTGAAAGTGATGGGGAGAATGGAACCAGGTTGGAAAATACTCTGCAGGATATCATCCAGGAGAACTTCCCTAACCCAGCAAGGCAGGCCAACATTCAAATTCGGGAAATACAGAGGATGCCACAAAGATACTCCTCAAGAAGAGCAACTCCAAAACACATAATTGTCAGATTCACCAAAGTTGAAAAGAAGGAAAAAATGTTAAGGGCAGTCAGAGAGAAAGGTTACATTACCCACAAAGGGAAGCCCATCAGACTAACAGCAGATATCTTGGCAGAAACTCTACAAGCCAGAAGAGAGTGGGGGCTGATTGTCAACATTCTTAAAGAATTTTCAAACCAGAATTTCATATCCAGTCAACTAAGTTTCATAAGTGAAGGAGAAATAAAATCCTTTACAGACAAGCAAATGCTGAGAGATTCTGACACCACCAGGCCTGCCCTACAAGGGTTCCTGAAGGAAGTACTAAACATGGAAAGGAACAAACAGTACTAGCCATTGCAAAAAGATGCCAACATGTAAAGACCATCGATGCTAGGAAGAAACTGCACCAACTAATGAGCAAAATAACCAACTAACATCATAATGACAGGATCAAGTTCACACATAACAATATTAACTTTAAATTTAAAAAAGCTGGATGGAGAATGACTTTGACAAGTTGAGAGAGGAAGGCTTCAGTTGATCAAACTTCTCAGAACTAAAGGAGGAACTATGAACCCAGCACAAAGAAACAAAAACCTTGAAAAAAGATTTGATGGGTTAAATCTTTAGATAATTTATCTTTAAATCTAAAGATAAATGGGTTAAATGCTCCAATTAAAAGACACAGACTGGCAAGTTGTATAAAGAGTCAAGACCCATCAGTTTGCTGTATTCAGGAGACCCATCTCACGTGCAGAGACGCACATACATAGGCTCAAAATAAAGGGATGGAAGAAGATCTACCAAGCAAATGGAAAACAAAAAAAATGGCAGGGGTTACAATCCTAGTCTCTGATAATACAGACATTAAACCAAAAAGATCAAAAGAGACAAAGAAGGTCATTACATAATGATAAAAGGATCAATTCAACAAGAAGAGTTAACTATCCTAAATATATATGCACCCAATACACGAGCATCCAGATTCATAAAACAAGGCCTTAGAGACTTACAAAGAGAGTTAGACTCCCACACAATAATAGTGGGAGAATTTAACACCCCACTGTCGACAATGGACAGATCAACGAGACAGAAAGTTAATAAGGATATCCAGGAATTGAACTCAACTCTGCACCAAGCGGACCTAATAGACTTCTACAGAACTCTCCACCCCAAATCAACAGAATACACATTCTTCTCAGCACCACATTGTACTTATTCCAAAATTGACCACATAGTTCGAAGTAAAGCACCATTCAGCAAGTGTAAAAGAACAGAAATTATAACAAACTGTTTCTCAGACCACAGTGCAATCAAACAAGAATTCAGGATTAAGAAACTCAATCAAAACCACTCAACTACATGGAAACTGAACAACTTGCTCTTGAATGACTCCTGGGTACATAACGAAATAAAGGCAGAAATAAAGATGTTCTCTGAAACCAATGAGAACAAAGATACAACATACCAGAACCTCTGGGACACATTTAAAGCAGTGTGTAGAGGGAAATTTATAGCACTAAATTCTCACAAGAGAAAGCAGGAAAGATCTAAAATTGACACCCTAACATCACAATTAAAAGAACTAGAGAAGCAAGAGCAAACACATTCAAAAGCTAGCAGAAGGCAAGAAATAACTAAGATCAGAGCAGAACTGAAGGAGACAGAGACACAAAAAAACCCTTCAAAAAATCAATGAATCCAGAAGCTAGTTTTTTGAAAAGATCAACAAAATTGATAGGCAGCTAGCAAGACTAATAAAGAAGAAAAGAGAGAAGAATCAAATAGATGCAATAAAAAATGATCAAGGGGATATCACCACCGACCCCACAGAAACACAAACTACCATCAGAGAATACTATAAAAACCTCTACGCAAATAAACTAGAAAACTTAGAAGAAATGGATACATTCCTGGACACATACACTCTGCCAAGACTAAACCAGGAAGAAGTTGAATCCCTGAAGAGACCAATAGCAGGCTCTGAAATTGAGGTAATAATTAATAGCCTACTAACCAAAAAAAGTCCAGGACCAGAAAGATTCATAGCTGAAACCTACCAGAGGTACAAAGAGGAGCTGGTACCATTCCTTCTGAAACTATTCCGATCAATAGAAAAAGAGGGAATCCTCTCTAACTCATTTTATGAGGCCAGTATCATCCTGATACCAAAGCCTGGCAGAGACACACCAAAGCAAGAGAATTTTAGACCAATATGCCTGATGAACATTGACACAAAAATCCTCAATAAAATACTGGCTAACCGAATCCAGCAGCACATCAAAAAGCTTATCCACCATGATCAAGTGGGCTTCATCCCTGGGATGCAAGGCTGGTACAACATACTTGAATCAATAAACGTAATCCAACATATAAACAGAACCAAAGACAAAAACCACATGATTATCTCAATAGATGCAGAAAAGGCCTTTGACAAAATTCAACAACACTTCATGCTAAAAACTCTCAATAAATTCAGTATTGATGGAACGTATCTCAAAATAATAAGAGCTATTCATGACAAACCCACAGCCAGTATCATACTGAATGGGCAAAAACTGGAAGCATTCCCCTTAAAAACTGGCACAAGACAGGGATGCCCTCTCTCACCACTCCTATTCAACATAGTGTTGGAAGTTCTGGCCATGGCAATCAGGCAAGAGAAAGAAATAAAGGGTATTTGATTAGGAAAAGAAGAAGTCAAACTGTCCCTGTTTGCAGATAACATGCTTCTCTATTTAGAAAACCTCATCATCTCAGCCCAAAATCTCCTCAAACTGATAAGCAACTTTAGCAAAGTCTCAGGACACAAAATTAATGTACAAAAATCACAAGCATTCTTATACACCAATAACAGACAAACAGAGAGCCAAATCATGAATGAACTCCCATTAACAATTGCTTCAAAGAGAATAAAATACCCAGGAATCCAACTTACAACAGATGTGAAGGACCTCTTCAAGGAGAACTACAAACCACTGCTCAATGAAATAAAGGAGGACACAAACAAATGGAAGAACATTCCATGCTCATGAACAAGAAGAATCAATATTGTGAAAATGGCCATACTGCCCAAGGTAATTTATAGATTCAAGGCCATCCCCATTAAGCTACCAATGACTTCCTTTACAGAATTGGAAAAAAAACACTTTAAAGTTCATATGGAACCAAAAAAGAGCCCGCATTGTCAAGACAATCCTAAGTCAAAAGAACAAAGCTGGAGGCATCACACTACCTGACTTAAAACTATACAGCAAGGCTACAGTAACCAAAACAGCATGGTACTGGTACCAAAACAGAGCTATAGACCAATGGAACAGAACAGAGCCCTCAGAAATAATACCACACTTCTACAACCATCTGATCTTTGACAAACCTGACAAAAATGAGAAATGGGGAAAGTATTCCCTATTTAATAAATGCTGCTGGGAAAACTGGCTAGCCATAAATAAAAAGCTGAAACTGGATCCCTTCCTTACTCCTTACACAAAAATTAATTCAAGAGGGATTAGAGACTTAAATGTTAGACCTAAAACCATAAAAACCCTAGAAGAAAACCTAGGCAATACCATTCAGAACATAGGCATGGGCAAGGACTTCATGTCTACAACACCAAAAGCAATGGCAACAAAAGCCAAAATAGACAAATGGGATCTAATTAAACTAAAGAGCTTCTGCACAGCAAAAGAAACTACCATCAGAGTGAACAGGCAACCTACAGAATGGGAGAAAATTGTGGCAATCTACTCGTCTGACAAAGGGCTAATATCCAGAACCTACAAAGAACTCAAACAAATTTACAAGAAAAAAACAAACAACCCCATCCAAAAGTGGGCAAAGGATAAGAATGGACACTTCTCAAAAGAAGACATTTATGCAGCCAACAGACACATGAAAAAATGATCATCATCACTAGCCATCAGAGAAATGCAAATCAAAACCACAATAAGATACCACCTCACACCAGTTAGAATGGCAGTCATTAAAAAGTCAGGAAACAACAGGTGCTGGAGAGGATGTGGAGAAATAGGAACACTTTTACACTGTTGGTGGGACTGTAAACTAGTTCAACCACTGTGGAAGACAGTGTGTCGATTCCTCAAGGATGTAGAACTTGAAATACCATTTGACCCAGCCATCCTATTACTGGGTATATCCCCAAAGGATTATAAATCATGCTGCTATAAAGACACATGCTCATGTATGTTTACTGCAGCACTATTCACAATAGCAAAGACTTGGAACCAACCCAAATGTCCATAATGACAGACTGGATTAAGAAAATGTGGCACATATACACCATGGAACACTACGCAGCCATAAAAAAGGATGAATTTGAGTCCTTTGTAGGGACATGGATGTAGCTGGAAACCATCATTCTCAGCAAACTATCACAAGAACAAAAAACCAAACACCGCATGTTCTCACTCATAGATGGTAACTGAACAATGAGATCACTTGGACACAGTAAGGGGAACATCACACACTGGGGCCTGATGTAGGGTGGGGGGAGGGGGAAGGTATAGCATTAGGAGGTATACCTAATGTAAATGCCGAGTTAATGGGTGCATCACACCAACATGGCACATGTATACATATGTAACAAACCTACACATTGTGCACATGTGCCCTAGAACACAAAGTATAATAAAAAAAATCATATCAAGTGTGAAATAAAGAAAATTATATATATAGAGGGAGAACAGAATCTATAAATATGCATATTTGTGTACATACATCCATATACATACATATCTGTGTGCATGCAGTAATTTTATTCTCCTAAAGCAATGCCTCTGCCTTCCACCCTCACTGTACATGTCCTAGTCCTGTGATGTCCCTAGAACTGAGCACCTGATTTCCTTCTCTGCCTCCCACATGAACAGGGAATAGAAATGGAAACTATACTCTGTGGTTACTGTTGTGAAAATCCATGTCCCCCACAGGCTAGTTTTGCATCTTACATTCCAGTTCCCATTGTAAAAAAAGCAAGCAACAAACAAAAACTACAAAAGAAAAAATGAAATATTTGAAAGTCTAGAGCCACAGAGGTTCCGGATTCACCCACCACCCACAGTGACCTCCGCCGCCCTCCAGACCTGAAGGCAGTTGCGCCTGAACAGCCTGCCTCTTCACCATCCATGAAAAGAGGTGACCTTAAACTTCAATAGATTTTACTCTGTTCAAAAGGAACCAGGTCAACATTCAAAGTCAGTGGTCTGGCAACTCTAAACTTTGGCCAGAAAGTATTGGAAACATTTAACGTGCAGTGGATGAAGCAGCCTGGCTCCACTGCACACAACACACTCGTGGGGACTCAAAGGAGGATACTCAAGATCCGCTGGGTGGAAGTGAGGACAGACCCAGAAACACGGGGGGTAGGGGGGTCAAACCAGGAAGGCTCAGGCCCTGACCTCCTCCTAGGCCCTGCCCCTCCAGAACTTGCAGTTTTTTCTGACCCAGAAGTGGATTTCACTGATGGAAAAGAAGTTCAGTATTTCTGGTCCAGCCCAGTAAGCTGCTCCCGTCGCCCAGCCTTCCACACCCCTGCAGACGTCACAATGCCTACTCCCACTAACCCCACAAGGGAGCTATGCATCGCCTAGAGACGGTCCTTGGCCTGCAACCCCGCGATGGGGTCCAGGGTCTGTGTCCATTTCTGGTTAAAATTGCTCTAAGGCTGGTCGCTGTCTTGGCCTTCCCTGCTTCCTCTCTGTTTACTTCTCCCCTCCTCACCCCCTATGAAGCTTTTACTCAGGAGATGGATTATCGCCCCTCTTCGAGTATCAAGGACACCACCACGACACCGCACTGTCTCCTTGACCCTGGGATTCTGCAGACCTCAGTCTTCCTCTGAGGTCCCCTCACTCCCTACCTCATTTTTTCCATCCTTCTGGGGCCTGGGTCTGCTATACCTCAGGCTTCCTCTTCACAGTCACAGACGGAAGGAGCCCCCTTCATCCTTGGGCTCTGGCCACAGTTCACCTGCTGCAGGACATTCAGTGGCTTTCAGTAGTTCATCCAGACATCCAGATGGAAGTGGGATTTCCTGGAAGAAAAGCAGGACCCCAGAATTACACTGAATTCTAACACAAGAGCCCAGAGTCCCCTTCTGCATGGGACATTAAGCTGCAAACACTACATAGGCACTTAATGCTCAGCTGCCTTTTTAACATCTGGTCCAGCTGTGTCCCTCCTCCTTGGAATATCTCAGAAAATATATCTCCACATAGAGTTGTTTAAACGCATCATCCTATGTGATTCCAGACCATCGGGGGTACAATGGGTCCTCACCAGAACTTCCACTCTGCTTGGAAGACTTAGAAAATCCTGGGGCTGCTCAGAGGGTCAGATTCCCATTTCTGTGTTTCAGAAAAACTTCAGTCTTCCCCGGACAAGTGAGGAGACAGAAAATGTCTAGTCTCTGGCACATCTTTTGCAAGCAATGGCGGCTCCCAGGAATCAAAACCATCAATGAATATATTTTTGAGACTCTGGTCAAAAGAAGAGTCATTCTGCAATTTCAGGTAGGATGGAGTGGTTTTGTGGCTCCTGAGGTGATTTTGAAAAGATCTGGACCCTCACAAGAACCATGGAGGACATTTCTGGCATTTCCAGACCAGGAGGAGTGACTGGTGGACCTCCAGTGTTACTAGGAAAACTTTTTGTTGAACAGCTTTGCTTTGGCTTTCAGGCCTTCACATAGGTTGCTTAGATCATGGAAGTGCTTCTGCATTTCTGCATAGGCTCAGGATGCCTTCTCAAGTCGTCCCTGCAATTATGAGACAGTTTCTGTCTCCAGAGGTCACTTAGAATAACACAAGAGGCTTCACCTTCAAAGGGACACCAGACAATATAGCCACAGTTCAGCCAAGATTATCTGTGTTTACATACCTGTAAAGTAACACTCCTAGTTACCTCCATTAACGTGGACATCTTTCATGAATAGAGAAACTCTAGTGATTGTTCTATAACAGCTGCCACAAAAATTAACCAATAAAAATAAATGATAAATGAAAAATATTTAATAATTATGATAGTGAACGCAATGACCTAAATAGTAAGAATTTTAATACTGGTGACAATATGAACATAAGGATACAAAAATCAATGTGGAGATTCTCCTAAATATATGAAAAGTTCACAAATTGGGTCCTCCTTGTGTAATTCGGAGTCAGAGCCAAAGAATTTCACTATGAAATGTGTTCCATGACGGCAAACATGAGAAACAGGTGAAAGGAAAGCAAGCCACAGGAGAGCATGGGCTAATAGGACCACTTGTGTGCAAACCTCTCTAGTCAAGGACTACCAGCCAGAGGTGAAGAGAGTTTGGCTTGTGTCTTGCCTACCACTGGGCACACAAAAGCTTTCGGTAGTGCAACCAGATGGCTGGTTTGGCCTGGCTCCCTGCAAAGAAGACATGTATCTGATCCTCACCAGCCCATCAGTCCTGGAACTCAGAATCCTACATGCAGTAAACATGAAGCTCCAACTCCATAGCTGACTTCACCTCCTTACTGTCCTTCTGCCATCTGGTGTTTCAGGTGCTCTCCAGATCTGGACTTCTTGGCTCCCCTACCTTTATCAAGTGAAGTCAGGATGTATCATTCTCAGAGTTCTCCTGCCAGTCCAAGGTGAAACTCACCAATACAGGCATACCCTGGATGGACTTCCTTGGAATATTTAGAAAACAATGAGCTTGCTCGGGGGTGGTGTGAGCTCTAGGAGTAGAGTTACGGTTTCCCATGGAAACCTGAGAGGACTTAGAATAGTCCCAGAGGCCTAAGCAGTCCAATCTGCCCTGGAAACATCAGGAATGATGTACTTGGTCTTCCTGAGGCTCCAAACTTTTTCTAAATAAACTCAGAGGTTACAGAACCATTTTTCTCTCAGGAACTGAAGTGGAGTTATTTGCCTTCTGCCAGCATCTCACTTTTTTTATTATCTAAGTTAGCTTTTGAGCCCAGAAGTAGATATTCCTTGTATTTGATTTACACAGGGAGCTTCCTAGAATGCCCATGCGTCTGGATACTTTCTGCATTCACTCAGGTATTCACAAAATGCTGCCGTTCTGCTGAAAATCTATGAGATGATCATTTGATCACCCGAGCAACTTTAGAATGTGTCTTCTATGGAAGCCCTGGAGCCTCCCTTCTGGTATTTCATCCATTGCTGGTACTGAGTACCCAGGGTGAAACCCTCCATCAGACATTGTCAGCAATTCCAGTATGGAGATGGCACTTACGTGATGGGGCTCAAGAATCAGATGGTAGAAGACCAGCCAGGAGGTGAAGTCTCAGTAGGCTTGGGGGCTTAATGTTCGATGCACACCAGACTTCTGAGACTCAGGAAGCGGGTGTGGATCTGTCTGCCCAGTGCTTCTCATCTACAGCCTGGACCAGCCATTTCTTGGGGCGAACTACTGAAAGCTTTTGTATGACCTGTGTCAGGCAGGACTCTGGCCAGACCCTTTTCCATAGTCCATTTGTAATGTATTTCCACGTGGCACAGGCATCTCCACTTTTGCCCAAGCCCTCGTGTGGCTCAGGATTATTCTCCCTACTGCCACTCTTCTTTGCCATCACAGAAGATATTTCAAGATGCAGCCCCAAGCCTCTCCCTGTAATCAATAACATGAGGGCTCATATGGGAACAATGTCACAGGCTTACAGGAATATGCTCTTAAATATCTGCTTTTTTATTATTCTCTTCATTAAAATGACATTTATATCACACCATTGTGATTGCTATTAATGTTATTATTATGTGGGTACAGTTCTTTATCATGGATACATTTGTGGTAGTTATTAGGCAACGTTGAATAATTTTGTTTATGTTCTGAAGACTGTTGAATTTGCTGAAGATGATTAAAAGACAACCTGAAAACATACATACCACAGCAACCCCAAGACTCCTACTGTACCAGCTGGTGTCCTGTAGAAGAATGGGCTTCCTGACTTATTCTTTTCTTTTTCGGGCAAGTACCTATTCATACCAGCATAGGAGATGGATGAAGTGCACCCTGGTCTTGCCATGGGCTCAGAAAGCATTCATACATATGCTTTATGTGCTAGGAATTCTATGTGTAGGCCTGTGAGCCCTAGAATGCACTTTCTTTCACCAACTAGTCCACCTTAAAGTTTTCTAAGTCAAATTCCCCCTCCATGCTTGGATAGGTCATGAATGGCTTTCTGTTACTCACCTAAGATGAAGGGATACTGCTAAATCAGGTTTGTGGCCAAGAAACTTTTACCTGGAGTGGCAGGAGAGGGACTACCTGTTCACCAGAGTCTCTGCAACATTTTCTTTTTCTTCTTCTTCTTTTTTTTTTTTTTTTTTTTTTTTTTTTTTTTTTTTTTTTTTTTTTTTTGCGATAGAGTCTCACACTGACACCCAGGCTGGAGTCCAGTGGCACAATCTTGGCTCACTGCAACCTCCGACTCCCAGGTTCAAGCGATTCTCCCGCCTCAGCCTCCTGAGTAGCTGGGTTACAGGTGCATGCCACCACGCCTGCCTAATTTTTGAATTTTTAGTACAGACGGGGTTTCAGGCTGGTCTCAAACTCCTGACCTCGAAATCTGCCCGCCTCGGCCTCCCAAAGTGCTGGTATTACAGGCATGAGCCACCACGCCCAGCCTCTGCAACATTTTCTAAGTCAGTACAGTAGTTCTTTGAGCCACTTTTTCAGTCAAAGAACTCGTGAAAAAGTCCTCCAAGAACTTGTGACCTTCTGGAAATTGTCAAAATCTCTACAGGTGTCCAGAGTCATCCAGAGCTGTATTGCAAACCACTGACTGGGTTCCACCATTAGTAAAGCAAATGCAAAATATGCCATGCCCACCAAAAAGAACCCAGAAGCCGTGGTATTTAGCTCTTTCCATCTTTCTTGCCTCCTGCAGGTGGGAGAGTACAGAGTATGATGCCCTCCTACGCCTCTGGAGGACATGTCAGTGCCTAGAGGTACCAGTAGAGAGGGACCATGAAAGAGCAGATGACAGTCAGGTGGCTGGGAATGATATTGTCCTGGGGTTTTTTGCTTGTCATGAACTCTGCCGCTGGGCAAATGTACGGGTCTGGACACGTATCTTCTCTGGATCCCTGCCCCATCAGCCAGCTATCTTATCTCCTGAAAGCTGGTAGGTGTTGGTCAGCATGGTGTTGCAGGACCAGGGTTATATTAACATTCCCTCTTAGGCTGAAACAGCAGAAGTTAACACAGGAGTCCCCAGGTGTGCACATGCCAACCTCCAGATTGTTTTTCTTCTCGTTCTAGATGTTCATCCTTGCTTTCTGGGACTTGAAATAACCCTACACCACCAAATATTTATGCCTATTATCCACTTAGGGAAAACTTGTATGTCCCAAGTCCATAGGGTTAGTATTATTATCAGTATTATAACCACTAGTACTAGTATCATGATGATCATCATTCCTGTTAATATTCATCAATATTTTTATTAGTACCATTGTTAGTATGGATTTTTCATTATTGTAGAGCAAGGAATATAGTTTATCCATTCACAAATGGTGTTCAGTTACTAAAGATGACTACAAGGCATGTTCTGCAGACATATACACACACAGCTGTGCTGGAGACCCAGCTTTGCCACCAATTGCTCTTTCATAAGATGAGCTCCCCCAATACCCACCAGTTTTTCAGGACTCGACCTGAGCTGGTTGGGCTAGACCTGCAAAAGTTTCCTATTCTCAGCTGTACCTGGAAAAATTTTAAAGACTCTTCCAAGGCCCAGTAATAGCTTTTGGCAGCTTCCAAGACCAGAGAGGGTTTCTTGGCCATTCAGAGCCATTCAAATATTCTAAGTAAACTCAAGGAACCAGAAACCCCACTTGCAGTCATGAAATACCAGTGAATGGCTTCTGTGAGTCTCTTCAAGTTTTTCAAAGATAACTGCCTGGAAAGGCTGGCCAGGAAGTCACCCAAGCCCATCCCTCTGCAGGATGTTCTGTGTCAGCCAGGGACCCAGTGAATTGCCATTGAACAGAAGGGTGGAACAGAGACAGCATGCCTGAGCTTCTGGAAACATTCTAAGTGCCCTTGTTGGCCCAGAAAAGACTGGTGCTGCCATACGAGGCACAGATATGGCAACCTAGCCACTCTAGGAACCACACAAGATTTAAAGGCTCCCAGGAAGTCCAGGAAGGGCAAACATGGCCTTTTAGAGCCATCAGATTTTATTCTAAGTCTACATGGGAGACAGTGCACTTGGCTTCATAAAAACACCAGTGGAGGTGATATCACTTGCCCCAGTATCCGGTCTTTTCCACCTCATCTCAGAGCCAGGCTGCCACCATTTCCCAAAGCTGCTGTGCAATGAAAGGGGAATATTCTAGGTGCTCTCCTGTGCCCATGAAATTCTGTGGCTGCACTAAAGGCAGGGGTTGTCCTCCGGAATGCTCTTCAGGAATCTGACAACACTAGTCAAGATTAGAGAAGTTCAATTCAACGTCATACAAAACCAATCACAAAAAAAAAAAAAAAAAAAAAAAAAAAAAAAAAAAAAGCATAGTGAGACAAAATGATGAACACACCTGCTAATAATCATGAATGACAATAACAACAATGATGATCTTAGTGATAATGCCACCAACACTGTTAATGGCAATAACAATAAACCTGAGGTAATGGGTGTTAGGGTCCCTATTCACCGATGTGAAGGATGGCGCCAATTTCTGGCCTTCCAGAAATAAAGGAAAAGTAAACACCTGAAGGAGAAGGAGGTGAACCTGGAGCTCCCGCCGGCCTCTGGGCGCTCCTTGGTGGAAGGAGAGGGACTTGGTCCTGAGCCTGCCCAGGATCCACCCGCACCAGAACTCGGGAGTCCCAGTCCCTGGATGGGCTCAGTCCCACCCAGGCCAGACGCCCCGGAGCCCCGGAGCCCGGGTCCTCCAGCCCTCGCTGCCGCCGCTCCTCGCGGAGCCCGGGCCCCCCGCGCCACCTCAACCTCAGCGCGGCTCTGCGAGGGCAGCGCCAAGGATGCTTCGGGCCCAGCGGGGGCATCCTGCCCCAACGGGATACTGACGCCCTGAGGGCGCGGAACAGCGCGGCCTGTGCAGGGCCCGCCATCTTGGGCCTTGCAAAAAGAGCTGCCTCTTCAACGCCCCCACCTGGAACCTCCCCAGAGGCCCCAGCCCCAAAGCCAGGGCGGCGACGCCTTCCTCACGCTGGGTAAAGAAAACTCAGGTCCTCCCTGGAGACCCGGCTCGCCGCGGCAAGCAGACCGCGCATGCGCCCTGCATGGCCGGACCGATGGGTTTCATTGCCCTTTGCCATGAGGTGGCAGCACAGGACGTTTGGCCTTTACTGCTTAGCGGTGGACCTGAGTCTGAATCAATGAAATTCAGGTATGGATCAGTACCTTTCTTTTGGAAGATCAAATGGAAATTGAGTACGATATCTTGTGCTTTAATTAAAGAAGATGGGAATAAAGAAACAAATTCGAAAGTTAGTATACAAAAGTCGATTGATTCCCTCTACGCGAAGGGAAGAAGAGCTTGAATAAGAGAAGCATTCTGTGTTATGCTTTAATGCTGGAGATCTGCCACCATGCATTTGTCAAATCCCGTAGAATTTCACAGCACAAATAGTACATCCTAATGTGGCTCAGGACTACGTAGAATGTCAGCCACAGTTTGAGGGTAAATTACATATTTAATTAAATAGATTAAACAATAAATAATGTTATGAGCTCTACCTGGACACGATCCTTGCCTCTCAAACCAGTTTGCCAAGGGCTCGAATTTCTTGCTCGTTATCCTCACACTTGACATAAACCCTGGCTGCTGAGTAAAATCAATCACTTGTGGAGATTTTTAAATATAATGATGTGTCAATTTCAACCATGGATAAGGCCATTTAGCCTTAGTAAGGCCTATCGTATTAAGATTGTGCCTGTTTTGCAAGATTTCAAGTCATCATCCCACTTATTATTCAGGAAACGTTTTCTCTTGAGTTTTAGGTTCAGTACTGAGGCTCCTTGATGGACAATACATTTTCCAATTCTGAGGACAAGGCAGAGGAGGCCCCGTCTGTGAGAACTTTCATTTTGCTTCTGGAAAAGTACATTGAATCAAATATAGGAAAGGCTTGCATGGTGGCTGACAGGTTCGGCTGTTTTAGCATGCTGGTGTTTTACCTTCTGGACAGAAGTAAAAGGAACACAGCTGTGTCTGTCTCTGTGTAATAACTCAGGACTTACCTGAGTAAACTCTGGGGTGTCATGAGATGAACTGCTACCTCCACTTAGAGAGGCTTCAGGGACAAAATTTCAAGAGATTTCTGAGGGATAGAAGAGCAGGGCTGCCTTATTCTCTGATCCCAGGTAACTACTCAGAGACAGAGGCAAAGGCTGGGGACACCCAAATGCATATACTAGGTGTCTTTGATCCAGCCTCCGTTTCCTTGCTAAATCTATGCAATGACACACTGAGAAATCTGGCGAGTGGGGCTGAAGATCCCTGATGTGTCAGTTCCAGGGTTGGATGGAAACAAGTGGTTTTAGTGGACATGGAAGTAAAGGGAGGTGAGCTGTGAGGAAAGAGCCGTTGAAGACTGGGGAGACTCAGAAGTTGGGGTAGAATCTCGACCCATAATCCAAGGAGTGCAGATGCAAATCAATTTGTTAGGGCTGCATAAATGAAAGAAGGACTTTACCAACACACTAAGTTTTTCCAACAACCGATTGTATTCTTTGAATATTTGTAAGTATTGATATTTTGGAAATGTTTAATGAGATTTCATATATAATTCTGCATTCAATTTATGCCCAGGTCACTTTGCTATTATACGTTTATGTGCTGCATTTTTATGAATAGACATTTTCTCAAATTTCTGAATTATTTTGCCAAACTATATGTTAAGAGTTTTTTCTAGAGGTCCACCTTCTTGACTCACTTTTCTGATGAGAAACCTATCAGGTTTCTCCATAGTGATTTTCAATTTTAATAGCTCCTCAATGTGAGAAACTTAATGTTAACTAAGAAATGAATTACCCCTAAAGAATCTTCTCCTTTCAAGATGCTAACCGTGTTTTGTCCAGTGTGAAATCTCACATGTGCCACAAGCGTTACTCTGTGAAGAAAGGATTTCTCTTGATTTTTCAAGGCATAACTTCTCCAGTAAGAAGTGTTTGGTATTCCAAGAGAATTCATTGCCCTTGGAAAGACTTTCCCTTCTTATTTAGCTTATAAAGGATTTCCTCTCTTATTTTCCATTTTAACAGCATTTTATCACTGTGTTTTCTTGTGAACATCAAGCCTAGTGCTTGGCTGAATGTTTATTCACAGAAAATACAAATAAAGGGTTCATCCAAGTAAAGTTTTCTTACGTTATCTGACAACAAATTGCACATAAAAACATTTTCACACTGAACGCAGAGCTAGAGATTCTCTACCTGAAAGTCCCACACGTTTTAAGTTATTAAAACTGTTGCTGAAGACTTTTAGTTTATTATGTTGACAGTTTCAGCTCTCTCGTGTCATTTATGATCAGATCACTAACAAGCCTTTGGTACATATATGTCGTACAATTTCTCTTCCAGATGAATTTATTGATGTGGACTGAAGAATAAAGGTAACTGAAGTAACGTCCATGTTGATTATAGTAATTCTTCAAAATGTGAGTCCTTTGGCATGTTTAGATGTTACAACTGCAGCTGAAGTCTCTTCCATATTCCTTACATTCGTCATTCCTAACACCATGTCATCTAAAGTCAGAATATGTTCTGAAGACATTTATCATTTTCTCTCCAGGGTGAATTTTTTGATGTTATTTAAGATTAGTACACTGACTGAAGGCTTTCCCACATAAATGGCATTCATATGGCTTTTCTCCAGTGCGTGTTCTCTCATATCATCTAAGGTCAGAAGATAGACTGAAGGCTTTCCCACATAGAAGACAAGCATGTGGTTTCTCTTCAGTGTGAATTCTTGTGTGTCCTCTAAAGCCAGAGGTTTGACTAAAGACCTTCCCACTTTTATCACATTCATAACGCTTTTATCCAAGGTGAGTTCTCTCATGTCTTTGAAGATTAAAGGTTTGAATAAAGCCTTTCCCACACTGATGACACTTATACGGTCTCTCTCCCCTGTGAGTTTTCTCATGTCTTCTAAGGTGAGAACACTGAGTGAAGGATTTTCCACAAAGATGACATGCATATGGCCTCTCTCCAGTGTGAGTCATGTGCCATCTAGGGTGAAAGTAATTAGTATAGGCCTTTTCACATATATTACATTGATATGATTTACCTTTAGTATGAATTTGTTTATGTGGTTTAGGGAACAACTGATTACTAAGGGATTTTCCACACTGTTTGCTGATGTAGGGTTTCTTTCCACTCTGAGTTAACAAACGCTGAGTCATTGTGGAACTGTGAGTGCAATCTTCTCCCAAATCATTACATTCAAAGGGATCCTCCAGAATGAGAGAGTTCTCCTTTAGGGACAAAGATTAAAAGCTCTTAATGATTTACCAACATACATCTATACATTCATTTCACCACCTTTGAATTCTAGACCAACTATTCAGTGGTAGAGCCCAGTTGAAATCTTTCCAATGTTACTTGTGTGAAAGGAAATTAAATTTTGGCACCCCAAACTCATTGAACCAAAGGGAAAAATCGAGCTGGGAACAGGGTCACACAAACCTGCCTCCTCCTTCTGGTTCCTAAATAGTATGGCTACAAGATGAAAAGCTACATGCCTCCCCCATATTTTGCCCACAAGGAAATTCCTCATGAGCTGTTAAAGTTACACCATGGCAATGCAAACTGATAGCTTGTCTTTATAGGCGCAGTCATCCCCAGTTCACCAGACACAAATGCATATCCGATGTTTCCCTGCCCCATTTTGCCTATGTTGTCTTATATAAAATGCAGCTCTCCTGCATTATTCCTCTGCCTCATTTGTTTATGTCATCTTATGTAAAAAAATCCAGATTCAGTGAGCCAGAAAAATGCATGAATGACTATTTTTTTTCTATGAACCTTTTACATGAAAATTGTGTACTTCTCAATATCCCACCCTTTCCCCCTTTAAATTTAGAGAAAATCATCTTTGGAGAAAGGTATACACCTGTCCCCCAGGTACATGTCCTTAACTCTGGCAAATAAATCTCCTAAAATGATTGAGACTTGGTATTGAGAATGAACTGTCATTTTTCTCGTTTGACACTTGCGTACACATTGTCTCCTGCAGACACAGATATTTTCTCTTTTGTAAGATCCCAACTGCAGAGTTATTCTATTGATTGTGATGATATCAATATCTTTCAAAGTCTGAACATGAGCAATGTATATGCACTTGTTCTATTTTAAAGATCTCATGTTATGGTTTAGAACACAGGTCACTTTATTCACTGAATTCACACTATCAATTTTTTTTTTGCTTAGAAAGCACTTAATGCCAGCCTAATTACACTCAGGTGACTGTGCGTCATTACTAACTTAACCCATTACCAGGTCTTTAACTTAGATGACTGGTGTACACAGCTATAAAACTCACCATTGTCATACCGGTGGATGCGGCTTTTCTGATAGGATGCATGAATATCGTGTGTTTTTTCTTAAGGGCACTTTCCTTGTCTGAAATAATTGAAAAATAGTTACCTTGGTATTATGGTAATAAAATTGTTTGAAAAACCCCAAGGCCCTTTTACTTTTTTTCAAAAATTGACACTTAGATGTGGCAAATGTGTCAAATGAAGAAAATACTTCAATAGAAGAAACAGATTGTACAGCGTCGGCAATTAGAAAAGTGCTTTAAAATTAAAATGTGAAAAGAGATAAAATGGAGATGAGATATCAGGCAGGTAAATAGAGGGATAGTCTTCACAGGGGTATCGGGAAAAGAGTCAGCATGTGACAGTTTAATCCCAACAGGTACATGAATTATCCTTTTCCCGAAAGTAAAAGAAAAGGCAAGAGGACACAAGAGTGCCATCTGACATATGAACAAAATGATAATAACATCTAAGGAATTCTGCTCCAGTAGCTTAACCTACATTTTAGAAATTACCACTCATTTAATAAAACTGCTAATTAATATTTGACTGATATTATTCATTGACAAAGCACTTCCTCCTGTTAAAGCACAGGACCTTGTTCCTTACACAGATTCTGGCCTTGGAGAAATTCTCTTCCTTCCCGCCAGAGCTCTTTTCCTTGCTCCAGCTGCAAAGTTATATAGGATTTGCTTATCTGTACCCTGTTAGTGGAAACAGTACATGTGTTTTGAGTTCACTGTCAATAAATGTGCATTATCACCAACTGTAAGGCAGGCTACCGAGGAAGAATAAAAACAGTGAAGGTCAGCTCAGGCCACAAGACCTAGAACACAGAAAACTCCCCAGGATTTTTCTGACCCAACGTGAGACTAGAAAATAAATCCAAACAAAAGGTCCATCAGGAAAAGGAAATTCAAAACAGTCAGGACCTATGAATGCTGAGTCCATGCCTAAGTTCCAAGACACAATGCATAATACACAGTCTTTTCAGAAAGAGATTAATTAAACCTCTGCACAGTATGTTTATTATTATTCTCATGCAGAACAAAAAAAACATTCGATTTACAAAAATAATTGGTGTTCTATACAGAAAAGATATTGCTATTGTTTTCACTAATTGGTCTCAGCCTAAGCATAGCGACTGAAGCAGAAGAGTTATTTAGAAAATAGTTAATTTAATACATTGAAAATATTCATTAAGTTCCTAGGTCTGTTCTGAGTATTAGAGACTTAGTACCAAGGAAACCATGAAATCCCTGTCAAGATTACATTCTAATTGCGTGACACACTAAATAAAACAAAATAAAATAAAATAAAATAAAATAAAATAAAGATATTTCTTTAGACAGATTTAGAGAACTCAAACTTTTTTCAGATAAGATCTGTGAGAGAATCAGAGAAGAGATTAGAGTGAGATATGGGGAAGCTGTTCCAACACTTATTGAATGGATGAGTCAATGTGTGTCTACATACATATGTGAATGTTGAGGGACTCACCGAGGGACACCAGGTGACACACGTTTTCCAGCATTACATCTCTGTACAGTTTTCTCTTGGATGTGTCCATCATGGCCCACTCTTCCTGGGTGAAGTCAATAGCTACATCTTCAAAAGTCGCTTTGTTCTAAAACATCACAGACATTTTAGTTTAGACAGAGAATCCCTTTTAATGTCCAGAGGAGGAAGGCTGAAATGACATAGGTAGGAGCTGGGTATGCAGAACACTCAGTGTTTTAGGTTCCAGCCAGTTCATTCTCAATACTAAGCTGGTATCTGCCTTTCAAATTCACTCACAGAGACATACCCACTCTTACTCCATTAAACTTTCCTATGAAGAAATATAGCATGAGATGTGGCATAATATAGCCCAGATATTTTTTAGTAATGTGTTAATCACCTGTACATAACTGATTATAAAATTTTCACTTGAACTTTCATAAATAAAACAAATTTACCATGAATTTCAAGTAAATTACAGATTTGTCACAAGGCAAATAACCATGATTTACTACTTTTTAAACACGACCGTGATTAAACGAATTATTTCTCTAGATAAAACACAGGTTTCTCACCAATCAAATGGTTAAAAGACCTATTGTGTGTTTTGAATAATCTAAAGAAGTAATAGAAAACATGTTTCCTATCTAGCAAATATTTATTAAATACAGGTCATTGGTCCCTTATTCATTACAAAGTTAGAAAGTGATGAACCAGACTCCAGCATTCTTCAGAACTGAACAAGTTTTACACAGAATATAGGATTCAATTCATACATATAGTCACTCTAATGTTATGTAATTCAGGTGTTCATGACAAGGCTTAAAGACAGTCCAGCCGCACAAGACAAGACCGCTGAGGCTGCTATACTGAGGAAGTCTTAGTCTGATGATTCCTGTGATATGAAGCCTCCTGTTCTCAACTTTCTCTGATCAACCCAAACATCAGTTATCACTGCCTCTCTTTTAACTTTACCTTGTCACTTGGCTTGTTCAAGGATAAAAAGGCCTCTTTACTGTTTTGTTTTTTTCTAACCAGCCCTTATAGAGCATTTCCACAGAACGCTAAATTGTACTATATCTACTATATTCCTTCTCCTGAGTGTGCAACCATAATTAAGTAATTGTATTTCTTGTATGTTACTTTCAGTTACCAGAAGGCAAAAAGGTTAATTATCAGAAGGCAAAACGAATGGGGATAAGAATAATAATGACTTCTTTAGTTGTCCTTTTGCAAAGTTTTTAAAAGCATAAATATATTTTATCAAACTCTCCTTTTTCCTCAACACTGTGCAGCTCTTGCCCAAGGCCTATCACACGGGATTTATTGAACTCAGCTGCTAGAACATCAGCCTCATTATTGGGCTGTGATCTTCTGCTCTTCACGCATCTCTATTGCCTGCATTCATCACAATCCTAAGTCTATGTCAGCCAACGGGACAGTTAATGGGTCAATTATTTCCCTATGAGGTTATAGGATGGATAGAAGAAAAAGAAATACATAAATGAGACCTCCATGTCTTTTCTTGTAAATAGCCTGCATAGGGGCTGGAATAAAGTAGTGTAATATTAGAAATTATATTGATAATTTAGGAATCATTGACACATGATACCCAACCTAGAGTCCTGAGAAAACTTAATTGGAGGCCAGATAGCTGAAAGTCTCCTGACTGCATTTGGAACACCCAGGCTGGGTGGATTTTGCATCATAAAAACAAACAAAAAAAGAATAAAAATGAAACACCCATGCAAACTGGAGAAAACTGCCCATTTGCCAGCAATATGGGTATAATTTCAGTAGAAAGAGCCATCCCCCACTCACTAGTGAATGTATTGTCAAGAACTCAGTTTCTCTCTGTCTTCTTCTGGATTTCCACTTGCAGACGCTTCAGGCACTAAGAAAAGCTGAGGTTGGAGAAAGAACACGTGAGACACCAGCCTTGTACATAATTTTCAGACCAACCTGTGATGAAAAGCCAGACCTTCACTGAAGGGTGACACCACCTGCACCACAGCCTGACCAACAGACACAAACACACAGAGGCCTCTCCTCTTTTCCCATGGTCAAAATTAGGAAGCCTATGACTATGGTTTCTGACAAAGAAGGAACACAGATATCTTATGAATGAGAGCATCAAAAGCACTGGGTTTTGTATGTGAATTGACACAAGTCCAGATATTCAATTCCCTCACTGATTTTAAAACACAGGGATCCCTGACTCCGCCTACATGTGGAATATGATTTCCACCTGTAGGTAAACACTGTGGGATTTCTCAGATTTTATTATCCCAGCTTTATGCCCTAGCAATGTTTCTCCAACACCAATCACGGCCTTCTGAAACCTTACTCCACTTTTACTTTCTCTCAATTTTGACTTTTGTATTTCCCTTTGGAACTCAGAAATCAATCAAGTAAGAATCTGTTTTAGGGACAAGTGCGGTTGCTCTCGCCTGTAATCCCAGCACTTTGGGAGGCCAAGGCAGGTGGATCACCTGAGGTCAGGAGTTCGAGACCAGCCTGGCCAAAATGGTGAAACTCCATTTCTACTAAAAATACACAAATTAGCTGGGCATGGTGGTGTTTGCCTGTAATCCCAGCTACTCAGGAGGCTGAAGCAGGAGAATTGCTTGAACCCAGGAGGCAATTACAGTGAGCCGAGATCCTAACACTGCACTCCAGCCAGGGCAACAGAGCAAGACTCTGTATCACACACACACACACACACACACACACACACACACACACACACACATACACACACACAAAATCTGTTTTAGGATGGGGATAATCAACTCAGGAATTTATTTCACTTGGAGGGTCAACACTCCCATCCTGCTGATCTAGCCCTTAAAATCCCCCGCATCAGAAATTCGCAGCAGTACCCTGCGTCATGGTGTTTTTGTCCTGTGTATACAGTCACAATCCTCTAGGATGCTCAGAAAATACAAAATGACTTAGGGCTGAGAGAAATTTAGCGGCTCAATCTGATATTTTACTAAGGTGGTATCTAAAATTCTTGCAATCATGGTTTATATTAGTCTTTGTTAGTTGCAATATCTCTGATTATCATGATACGTATTTGCTGAGAAATACTGATGTTCATGTGTATATTCATACATAGATATGTAGGTATATAGATGGATATGTTTATATGAACGCATGTGTTTGAGATGGGGGAAAACATGCATGTATTATTTCCCTGCTAAAAATATAAAAAGAATTAAATATATTTTATGTACAAATGATAATTATGTGTCATAAACAAAAAATTAACTGACCTATTTGTACATGAAATCCAGGAAAAATAAAAAGGGTAGCTTTGTATTAATTGTGACATTGTGCTTACAGATATACACAAATTTCCTTATTTAACCCTTATAATAACCCTGCTGATTATAGTTTACTTACCAGTTTAATAAATGATCAACAGAGTTTGACAAATATGACAAAATTACAAAACTAGAAAATGACACAGCAATACTTTTAATTATATTCTGCCTTGTCACTGCCTCTTCTTGCTTTTTTACAAAATTACTCCCCTAACCAAGGTTCTCTATGATTCTGGGGACTCCAGGATTTAGACCCCAGTTCCCAAACTTCACTGTGTTTATTTTTACTGCCACATTTTAATGCACATTTACAGACTTCAACAAGCACTTTTCAATATCAACTTTTTTCTTATTTCTTGGACTATTTCCTACATCTGTTCATCAAGACTCCAGTAACATATGACTCCATCTGCCTGTCCCTTCCATGAATGTACCTGACAGTACATGTATTATGTAGTCTATAATTCAAGCAGAACAGATATTCCTTCAAAACAGTAAGGTATTAGAGAATGCCTACAAAGCTTCAGTGAAACCAGCTGTAACCCTTAATACTATTACCATGTAAACTCTTCCTCGAATATCAAAATAAGATTTGGACTTTAGAGAATATCTGTGTGTGATTATAACCCAAACATGAACTAAAAGTAATTTAAATGGTCATATACAGACTGTGCCAGGGACAAAAAAGGACAAATATTATAGGAAAATTAAAGCACACTTATTTCCTAAAGGACTCTTGTGTGGAATCTATAAAAACTATTTCAAGATATAGAGATTAAATATATTTCAAAACACATACATACACAAGCAATCTTTAGGAGAAATTTTTTAAAACTTATGTTATGAGTCTAAAATTTTCATTAATTCATGGAAAAAATGTATTGACAAACTTCTCACCAGAGCAGGAATAACAACTTACGTATTTGGTGACTTCAAGATAAGAGCCTGCACAGCTTAGTATCTCCCTCCAGATCTCTCTCTCTCTCTCTCTCTCTCCTTTTTTGTTTTTTGACAGAGTTTCGCTTTTGTTGCCCAGGCTGGAGTGCAATGGTGAAATCTCAGCTCACTGCAACCTCCACCTCCCAGGTTCAAGCTATTTTCTTGCCTCAGCCTTCCAAGTAGCTGGGATGACAGGCATGCGCCACCTCGCTTGGATAATTTTGTATTTTCTGTCGAGATGGGGTTTCTCCATTTTGGTCAGGCTGGTCTGGAATTCCTGACCTCAGGTAATCCACCCGCCTCAGCCTCTCAAAGTGCTGGGATTACAGGCGTGAGCCACAGCGCCCAGCCCAGATCTCTTAAAAAGTCATGAGGAAGGAGCCATTCTGCATCCTCAATATTCCCTTAATATTTTAAGGACACTCATAACAACTAAGAGGCAGACTTGTGACTTCCTAGCCCTTTCAGGGCTATTTAGGCACACCTTAGTGAAGTATTAGGAATGCAGTATTAGGTCTCAAGTTCCTGGACACCAAAACCATGTTCTCCAACAGATCTTCAGTAAAAATAGCTGATGTCTATATTCTTTTGCCTGTCCTTTCCCTTCCTTTTAATTCAGAACTGCGGTCTTGAAAAGTGCTATTATTTAGTAGGTTCTCTCAATTCTCAACACCAGCACTATACAGTGTTGAGTAACATCTCAGGTGCTAGGGAAACAGCAGCCGACATTCTAGCAATGCACAAATAGAAAAGCAAAGATCACCACAGAGAAAAAGAGAATAGATTTTTTAAAACTATGAAACCAAAACGAATATATATCAGATTACACTATAAATGGAAAATCCTATTATCTTGACTGGATTGCAAGTCGAAACCTCTCATGACTTCCAACATCCAATATATTCAAAGCAGTTCAGGAATGGTGAAAGTGGAATGGAATTTAAAATTATTCTAAGGTTGCATGTGTGAAAGCACCATGCCTTGAAACAAAATATTTATTTTTAAAGTGCATAATGAACACTGCATACAAAGTTTGTGTAACAAGAGAGAGAAAAAAATCTCACATTTTTTAAAAAGGAATATGCAACATATTTACATATAATAAAATAAAATTAAACTAAAATAACAACAATGAAAGACACAATCTGACCTCTGAAAATCAAGGGAGAAATCTCTTTTAAATAAACTTGGCACAATTTTTAAAGTAAGTTATGAAAAATAATAATACCTGAATATAGTATGTAAAAGTACCAACACAATAAAGCTAAAACAATATCCGTGGAAAAATTATTTGCTGTAGATTACTTTTAAAAAATGATCAGCCGGGCGCGGTGGCTCAAGCCTGTAATCCCAGCACTTTGGGAGGCCGAGGTGGGCGGATCACAAGGTCAGGAGATCGAGACCACAGTGAAACCCCGTCTCTACTAAAAATACAAAAAACTAGCCGGGCGCGGTGGCGGGCGCCTGTAGTCCCAGCTACTCAGGAGGCTGAGGCAGGAGAATGGCGTGAACCCAGGAGGCGGAGCTTGCAGTGAGCCGAGATCGCGCCACTGCACTCCAGCCTGGGCAACAGCGTGAGACTCCGTCTCAAAAAAAATAAAAATAAAAATAAAAAATGATCTAAGTCCTTTCCTGAAGAAGGTAAATGAATGAAATTTAAAAATTGCCTGAGAAAAATCTGTGAAAGGAAATGAATATAGAGAAGCAGAATATAATTTAACTATAAAGCACACAAATAGAATTTAAAAATAAGGCCGCGTGCAGTGGCTCATACCTGTAATCCCAGCACTTTGGGAGGTGGAGGCAGGCGGATCACCTGAGGTCAGGAGTTTGAGACCAGCCTGACCAACATGGAGAAACCCCGTCTCTACTAAAAATAGAAAAAAAAAAAAAAAACTGGCAGGCGTGGTGGCACATGCCTGTAATCCCAGCTACTAGGGAAGCTTAGGCAGGAGAATCGCTTGAACCTGGGAGGCAGAGGTTGCATTGAGCTGAGATCATGCCATTGCACTCCAGCCTGGGCAACAAGAGCAAAACTCTGTCTCAAAGAAATAAAAAATAAAAATAAAATAAAAATAAGTGGCAGCCAACATGCCCAACATGATTTTCTGTGATGAAAGAAATTCTCTGTATCTACATTGTCCAATGCAGTAACTACCACACATATGTAGTCACAAAATTTCTACTTTGGCCACAAATTTGGCTATTACTACTAAGGATATGCCATTTAGTTATTTAATTATAATTAATTTACAGTTTATAGCCACATGTGACTAGTAGTTACTCTATTGGTCAATGCAGATCTAAAATCTTGGAGAAGGCAGTTAAAATAATGAGATATGGTCAAAACAAAAATGGAAAAGGTGCACAAATAGTGAACACAGAATATGAGAATGTGAAGTAACAATTCACACAGTAAAATTTAATAATGAGATGCTGCCTTGATGGGACACATGTCTAATGATATTCAAGGCTTGTCTTGTTACAGGTAGAAGAGCAGGAGCAGGGCAGGAGAGGGCTCTTCCTCTACCCACTAGAAATGTCAGGTGATGGCCTGTTAATGATCACTTTGCCTCTCTAAAAATGACAATTAGGCAGCACCAGAGAGAGGCCATTTCATGGTGGTCTACACCTGTTAACATCAAAAATGTTAACTAAATGCAGACCCCAGGAAGAAGCAACTTCTTGGGCATTTATGTTAAGAGACAAAAATGGCAAAGCATAATCTTCTGGGGACACACTCCACTGGAAAAGGAAAGAAAACTTCAGATGGACATGCACATAACTCCCTAAACGCACCGTGCATGCTCAATTCCAAAGGGTAAGGAAAGCACTGTGCATGCCGGAAACTCTCCCTAAAGGAAGAATCGTGGGAAAGAGGCAAGCCCATCCCAGGAGCAAGGTTAAAGGCCCTTCTCTTTTCTCTCTTGGACCTTCAGGCATCCACTTGGGTCTCTTCCAAGAGAATTTTCCTTTCCTTTCTGTTCTAAAGCCTTTTTAAATAAACTTCCACTCCTGCTCTGAAACTTAGCCTCTTTTTCCGCTGTATGCCCCTCAGTCAAATACTTTCTTCTGAGGAGGCAAGGACTGAAGTTGCTTATGGACCCATGCAGATATGCTGCCAGTAACTCGAATCTCTTCTACTGGTAACAGTATCATTGTAAGGGAATGAGACCAGTTCACATCTCAGTGCTCGGAGAACTCACCAAAAATAAAAAATTGGAGGATGCTGTGAACTTATCTACCTTCCAAGGCAAGTCCCACAAGCAAGAAGCAAGACTCTCTTCCCCCAAGGTCTTAAACTCTTCTGATGCTCCTTCTCTGGGAAAACGCATCCTCTGATTGGCTTCCCCTTATATAGGAAAAAACAATTAATAAACCTAATCAGCACTACATTCCAAGAGACATGCCCTGATTGCACAGATACTGAACCTCATCAAAACTTCATTCTGGAGACACATCCGGTTCAATTTGATTGGATTTTTGAGACAACTACTAAAAACCCCACATCAACTTGGAAACCAAAGAGTTAAGGCTATTTTGAAGGAAAAATAGGAAGATTCATTCCTTTTTTCATTCATAAGTACTTTTTTATTTTATTTTATTTTTTTTGAGATGCAGTCTTGCTCTGTCGCCCAGGCTAGAGCGCAGTGGTGCGATCTCGGCTCTCTGCAAGCTCCGCCTCCGGGGTTCATGCCATTCTCCTGCCTCAGCCTCCCGAGTAGCTGGGACTACAGGCGCCCGACACCACGTCCGGCTATTTTTTTGTATTTTTTTTAGTAGAGACGGAGTTTCACCCGTGTTAGCCGGGGTGGTCTCGATCTCCTGACCTCGTGATCCGCCCACCTCGGCCTCCCAAAGTGCTGAGATTACAGGCGTGGGCCACCGCATCCGGCCTTATAAGTACTTTTGAGTGTATTATATGTACTAGAAAGCATTCGCAGTCATGGGGTACAGCAAGAAACCAGACAAACTCGAGTCTTATGGAGACTCTATATTCTAAAATTATTTGGAAGTAAACTGGACCTGAAAACAAATGGGAAGTGAATAGATCTAAAAAGTTTCAATATTCATGATGATGTAAAAAAATAAAATATATTGCAGAAATGAAGTCAGGAAGTGTTAGGGGGCATATGGTACTTTTAAGGCCATTGGTATCCTCTGAAATTCAAGCAGGCTGAATACATTTGCATAACTAAAAGGAAAGCAGATGCTAATAGAAGACAATGAAGAAAGAGCCTGAAAGACATTTCAGAGACCTTGGCTGGTGGCAGCCCCTCCCTTCAAAGGTCTGGAGGCCTATAAGGGAAGACTGGTTTTGTGGGCTGGGCCTAGGGCTGCACCACCCAGGGCAAGCGCAGGACAGTGCTCACAGCATTCTACCTCCCAACCACTCCAGCTCCAGCCAAGGCTAAAAAGGCCCCAGACACAGTTTGGATCACTGCTTTGAGGGTGCAAGCCATAAGCCTCGGCAATTTCCATGGGATATTAGACCTGCAGTTGCACAAAGTACAGGAGTGCGCTGCTGATAGAGACACATCCGAGACTGGGCAATTTACAAAAGAAAGAAGTTTCATTGGACTTACAGTTCCACATGGCTGGGGGGAGGCAGAAGGCGAAAGGAATTTCTTATATCACAGCAGGCGAGTGAGAGAATGAGAGCCAAGAAAAACTGGTTTCACCTCATCAAACCATCAGAACTCGTAAGACTTATTCACTACCACGAGAACGATATGGGAGAAACTGCCCCCATGATTCAATTATTTCCCAGTGGGAACCCTCACAACATGTGGGAATTGTGGGAGTACAATTTGAGGTGAGATTTGTGGGGGGACACAGAGCCAAACCGTATCAGAAGCCTTCACCTGGATTTCAAAAGATGTATGGAAAAGCCTGTATGTCCAGTAGAAGCCTGCTGGGGTGGAGACCTCATGGCAAATGTCTACTATAGCAGTGCAGAGGGAGAATATGGGGTAGGAGCCCCCACAGAGTCCCCACTGGGGCACTGCCTAGTGGAGCTCTGAGAAGACGGCCACCATCCTCCAGACCCCAGAATGATAGATCCACTGACAGCTTGCACCCTGAGCCTGGAAAAGCTGCAGGCACTCAACGCTAGCCCTTGACAGCAGCCATGGGGACTGACCCTTGTATCCAAAAGAAAATAATTGTTCTACCATAAAGACATGTGCACTCATATATTTATTATAGCATTATTTGCAATAGCAAAGACATGAATATTTTCTCTATCATTGGATAGAGAAAATGTAGTATATGTACACCATGGAATACTATGCAACCATTAAAAAATTATGTCCTTTGCACCAACATGGATGCAGCTAGAGACCATTATTCTAAAATAATGCAGGAAGAAAAAACCAAATACCATACGTTCTTAGTTATAAGTAAGAACAAAGCGCTGATTACACATGGATGTAAAGATGGCAACAACGGATACTGGGGACTACAAGAAGGGGAAGGGAAGGTGGGGACCAAGACCTGAAAAACATATACACCATGAAATACTATGTTTTCTACCTGGGTTACAAGATCATTCATACTCCAAGCCTCAGCATCACACAATGTGCCAATGTAAAACCCTGCACATGCATTCACTGAATCTAAAATAAAAGTTGAAATTTTTTTTAAATAGGTGAAGATCTGAATAGACGTTTCCCAGAAGAAGAGATACAAATGGCCAACAAATATATGACAAAATTCTTACCATCTCTAATTGTCAGGGGGATGCATACAAAAACCACCATGAAATGTCACCTGACACCTCTTAGAATAGCTGTTATCGAAAAGATGAATAGCAAGTACTAGTGAGGATGTGGACAAAAGATAACCCTTGTATACTTGTGGTGGAAATACAAACTACTATGGCCATTTTGGATAATAGTATGAAGGTTTCTCAAAAAATTTTTAAATAAAACTACCTGCTGATGAGGCTGTTGAGATATAGGAACACTTTTACACTGTTGGTGGAATGTAAATTAGTTCAACCATTGTGGAAGACAGTATGGTGATTCCTGAAAGACCTAGAACCAGAAATATCACTTGACCCAGCAATCTCATTACTGTGTATCAACCCAAAGGAATATAAATCATTCTGTTATAAAGATACGTGTACACACATATTCACTGCAGCACTAGTCACAATAGCAAAGACATGAAATCAACCCAAAGGTCCATCAATGATAGACTGGATAAAGAAAATGTGGTACATATACACCATGAAATACTATGCAGCCATAAAAGGGAATGAGATCATGTCCTTTGCAGGGACATAGAGGGAGCTGGAAGCCATTATCCTCAGCAAACTAACCCGGGAACAGAAAATCAAACACTGCATGTTCTCACTTACAAGTGGAAGCAGAACAATGAGAACATATGAATACTGAGAGGGGAACAACACACATTGGGGCCTGTTGGGAGGCAGGTGGAGGGAGAGTATCAGGATAAATGGGTAATACATATATGCATTGGAATATTATTCAGTGTTACATAATAATGAAATCATGTCATTTGTGACAACATGGGTGGACTTCAAGGGCATTATGTTATATGAAATAGGCCAGCCACAGAATGACAATTACTATATGATTTCACTTGCATTTGAAATCTAAAATAGACAAACTCACAAAAGCAGAGAGGAGAATGGTGGTTGCCAGGGGCCCTGGTGCAGGGGAAATGGGTAGATGTGGTTAGAGCACAAAGTTTCAGATATACCATAGAAGTAAGTTCTGGAGGTCTCATTTACAGCATAGTGCTTAGAGCTAAGAATACTGTATTGCACACTTAAAATTTGCTAAAAGGGTGGATTCTGTGTTCTTACCAAAATTTCTTACCAGTAATAATAATAATAATGGGGGGGGACTTTAGGAGGTGAAGGATATGTCTATAATCTTAAGGGTAGTGGTGTTCATGATGTATACTTACCCCAGACTCACTGAGATGCATACCTTAAACATGTACAGCTTTTTAAATGTAATCATAGCTCAACAAATTGGGTTAAAAAAATAAAAAGAGGGGGTTGGTTAAAAAATTTAAAAGGAGGGGTAGATGTTCCCTTGTTTTTCTCTCTTGGCTATTTTCTTTCCTGGTGCCTGGAATTAAAAAATGATAGGTGGGCATTTAGCAGCCAAACTGGAGCATCTTCTAAAGTACAGCAGAGCAGACAGCTGGAAGGGGCCTGCGTCCCTAATGAATTTGGCAAGCATCTGTACCAGCCGTGATAGGTGTAACTATAGATTTAAGTGAGAAAGAAATAAACTTCTGCCTTGTTTAAGCCACTTTGTTCAGACATTAATTTCATATGCATATAGAGAATATATAGAATATATGCTCCTTATGAGTAGGAAAAATGTTTATGCCATATGGTTCGTAATGGGTATTCCGCAATGTAGGATGATGCTGATTATGATGACAATGATGACAAACAGCATGAAATAATAAGTAATGAAAAAAAGTGGCTTAATAGTTGTATATGGTTACTTTATTTAAATATTCTGCTGCTAATATCATTCAATGTATTTGTATGCCGGTGGGAGTTTTATTTGATGTAGACTAAGAAAGTTTACATTATTTAATGAAAAATACTAGATCAATTTTAAAAAACAGTAAAAATATCATGAGATGGAACTAAGCATCTGTATTACAAAGCAAGTGTCCCAGTTGATTTTATGCATAATAATGATTGAGAATCCCCTGATCTAGATCCAACATATCTCAACCTTTATAGGTGCTATCAAGGAAGCACCTAAGGAAGACAATTTTCCTGACTATATCCATACCTCCAGTTGGTAATAGATCTAGAGATCTAGAACCCAAATCCAGACCTCCTGCTTCCATGTGCAGTGGTCTTTCGCTGTTCTGTTTTGTTCCACTTGGTGAAGAGGATTTGAGAATAAATGGCCACATGATTCAACTCCCTCCTCTGCTCTGAGGAATATAGCCTTGTCCTAGCAAGCAAGAAGCTCATACAGTAGTGGAAGAGGCAAATATACATTCACTAATCTAACATACAAGGCAGTAAGCACTGTAACATCAACAAAGCACTTTGGGGTTTCAGATCAGGAGCAAGTGGGGTGATTAATTCTTAGCAGGGCTAGAAAAGTCTGGGAAGTGTTCACTAACAAAATGTCTGGTCATTAACGAAAGCAACTGGTTTCTCAACACAGTCTAATTTATTGTAACAATATAAATGGTTGTTTGTTCATAAACTTTCATCTTTTGCCAAAATGTTTGTAGCTTGTGCTCCCATTTAACAAGGTTTTCTGGCCAAAATTGTGCATCCACATCAGTCCTCCCATCAAAGCAATTTTGCATGCATAGAACACCTCTATCTATGAATATCCCCAATGAGGTACAGAAAGGCTCTTCTTGTCCAAACAGAGACATTCCACTGGTGCTAGAGAGCCATGGACGGAAGTTTTCTCTGCCTCCTGGAAATGAAGCCAAACTTTCTTCTTTCTTCAGCCATGAGGATTCCTGTCCTCCTCTTCACCATTTTCTTCTTTATGAGCCAAGTTCTACCAGGTAACAAAATAAACTTGGTAAGAATGGAGCACCTAACACCTTACAGGGATTCAGAGCAATCACCATCATCTATGACCAGATAGGGGATCTCATAGGAAATCTGGAAGACACACCAGTCTCCGGCTACCTGGTTAGGCCCAATTCTGTCCAACCCACCTGTACAGGCCCCGCACACCCAGTGCCCACCAGGTCCTGTCAGCCAGGAGGACCCGTGCTCATCCCCTGAAGTATCCGTGGGAGCCTGCATCCCACAGGGACCCACATCTCGGGGCCAACCTCCATGGGGGCCTCTTGGTTGTGGTGGCAGGGGTGAGGGGTAGTTGACTTCCAGCCCTCCCATCCTGGCCACTGTATTTGTGGGGATCATTCAGGCCTGGGAGCTTCCTGGGGACCCCAGAAGGAAGAGAACAGGGTGGTCATGGCAGCCTCAGCTCCAGGCTCTGGGCCAGAAGTTGATAACGACCAATTGAGAGCAACCACTGAATTCAGTCCTCTTACAGATACACGAGAAGTTGGCGAAAAACTGAATGTCGACCATTCTATGGTCATCCAGCATTTGAAACCAATTGGAAAGCTGAAAAATCTTGATAAGTGGGTGCCTCATGAGCTGACCAAATATTTTAAAAATCATCCTTTTGAACTGTCATCTTCTCTTATTCTATGAAACAACAATGAACCATTTCTTGATCAGATTGTGACATGCCACGAAAAGTGGATTTCATCCAACAGCCAGCTCACTGGTTGGACTGAGAAGAAGCTCCAAACCACTTCCCAAAGTCAAACTTGTACCAAAAAAAGGTCATGGTCACGGTTTGGTGGTCAGCTGCCGGTCTTCTGATCCACTACACTTTTTGAATCCTGGTGAAATCATTACATCTGAGAAGTATGCCAAGTTAATCGATGAGATGCATGGAAAACTGCAGCACCTGGAGCTGGCACTGGTCAACATGAAGGGCCCAGTTCTCCACAATGCGTGACCACCTGTCATACAACCAGGACTTCAAAAGTTGAATAAACTGGGCTATGAAGTTTTGTCTCATCTGCCATATTCACCTGAACCCTCGCCAACCAACTACCACTTCTTTAAGCATCTTGACAACTTTTTGCAGGGAAAACACTTACACAACCAGCAGGGTGCAGAAAATGCTTTCCAAGAGTTCATCGAACCCTGAAAGCACGGAATAAACAAGTTTATTTCTCATTGGCAAAAATGTGTTCAATGTAATGGTTTCTTTTTTTTTTTTAAGACCTAGTCTCACTCTGTCGCCCAGGCCAGAGTGCAAAGGTGCAATCTTGGCTCACTGTAACCTCTGCCTCCTGGGTTCAAGAGATTCTCCTGCCTCAGCCTCTTGAGTAGCTGGGATTACAGGCACTTGCCACCACACTGGCTACTTTTTGTATTTTTAGAAGAGACGGGATTTCACCACGTTGGTCAGGCTGGTCTCAAACTCTTGACCTCCTGATTCACCCGACGCAGTCTCCCAAAGTGCTGGGATTACAGGTGTAAGCCACTGTGCCCAGTCCATTGTAATGGGTTCTATTTTGATTAATAAACATGTGTTGCAGCCTAGTTATAAAAATTTAAAATTCACGGTCCAAAACCACAATTACTTTGGCACCAACCTAATAATAGAAGAATTAAAAGAGGCCTTTATATTAGAGAGCCCATGGATGATAAAATAATAAAGAATATTACAATCTCCATAACCCACAAACTTGGTAAATTAGACCAACTGGATGAATTAAAAGGCACAATCTATTAATACTAAAACATAGGAGAAATAGGTAATCTAAAAATATTGATATCTACTTTAAAAATGGAATCAATACCTAATAACCTTACAGAAAACCTATATATTCCAAAATCCTGACATTCTGTCATGTTGTTCTAACTGGTGGGATTCGGGGATTTCCATTTTGATAAGAACATAGGTGAGTCGCACACACTTACTTTTACTGCTCATTGGTCAGGAAACCTATGTCCACTATAGGATACTGCAGAGCGATGCGTTTTGGAGAATTTAGGCAAGATAATATGATTTTCAGAGTTAAAGGAAGGCAACTTGTTTTATGTACAATAATTCCTCATAATATCACAGGGGATACCATATTTAAACTTTGGGGTATCCCCAGGTACAATTCTTATTTGAGCCACATGTGAATTTCAGACATGCAGGTTTCCCAACTTTGGTGGCTTTCAACAGATGTGGAAGTTAATTCACAACCTACTTTGTGGAGGCATAAAATTCAATGAGCACTCATTTAGCATTTTATTTGAAATATTATTTTTGTAAACTTTGCATTTCCAATTAGGTGAAATTTTAAACCTGTTTCAGTTCTTATCCACTTTTTTTTTTTTCCCTGAGACGGAGTCTTGCCCTCTCACCCAGACTGGAGTGCAGTGTCATGGTCTTGACTCACTTCAACCTCCACCTCCCAGGTTCAAGCAATTCTCCTGCCTCAGCCTCCCAAGTAGCTGGGATTACAGGTGCCCACCACCACGCCCGGCTAATTTTTGTATTTTTAGTAGAGATGTGGCTTCCCCATGTTGGTCAGGCTGGTCTTGAACCCCTGATCTTGTGATCTGCCCACCTCGGCCTCCCAAAGTGCTCGGATTACAGGCCTGAGCCACCGTGCCTGCCCTCTCCACTCTTTTTAGGCAGAGGGGAGTAAGGTTTGCTTTAAGTTAGGAGGGACTCCCGTGTACCCAACCCATTTGTGTAAATTTCTTCCTTCAGAGTTCTTCAAATCAGCATCACCATTGTTAAAGGCCTCTCACATGGTAATAATTGTGCTACAGGGTTTTATGAACATGAAGTTTATGTTTGGCTGAATTAACCTCCTTGCTGTGGCACAAGGGGGGCGATAGGTGTTTTCACCAATTATGAAGTGAGTTCACTGTGCAATGGCTACCAACTTTTCTGAGTACAATGAGACCAAACACATTCATACATAAATTCCATAAAGTGAATTTATTACTTACAAATAGCAAACAAAAGACAATAGAAGCCTAGGATTCAATATGAAGCGCTACCACAAGATCAGGAAGGCTATCCAGAGCAGATGGATGGAGTTTTGACTGTAAATGCTTCACTTGCACTACAACTGAGGGACCCCAGAAAGCAGCCCACCTTGGGTTTTCTCCCACGATGTGGTTTGCTGGACACAAACGTTAAAGGCCACTCTGTTTTGAGCAGGGACTCTAACAGAGCCTGGGCTGTTCTGACCAATGTCACCAGATTATCAGGATATTGCATTCCCAGCATATCATACAGTTATCTTGAGAACTACCAGTAGGAAAGGGAGGAAAATGGCCCTGCACCCTTCAAACTGAAGGATCAGGATATTTGTTGTGACAGAGGCACAGACAGTAGCGACAGAGTGTTCTTGTGAGCCATCTACTAGCTCTCTTGAACCATGAGGCACCATGGATGTACACCTCATCAGGAGGGTGTAGGGGACAGCGGCAAGGGGAGCAGCAGCACAAGAAACAAACAAGGCCACTACTTCTGCCTACATAATTACTATTGTCTTGGAGTGTACAGTAGTTAATAATGTTCACATGGCTGCCCTAAGCATACAGAGATGGTGACCAGAGTAGATGCAGGGACTACAGAGATACAGCCTGATTTTTGCTAATTAAGACTTAAGTGTCGGTTTATGTGCTGTGCTTCTGTGCATTAATAATCCAGGGCCTCAAAACTGCCTGTTAAGCACAGGTCAAATGTCACGCTGGGGTGCAATTAAACATTCATGTGTAGGAGATGAGAGCATTTTAGTGTGGGAGAAGATGACAACACCTGAAGACCACAAAACACTGTGCAGAACAAAGGGAAGGCCCATCGTCAGCTCATGGTTCTGACTCAGGTGACTGCTGATGTGTTACGGAACCATCAGCCGACAGCAGGTAGGTCAAGTTGAGCAGGTGTCCTGCATGAGGGCTGGTCCATTCCACTCGTGTTGCATTGCCAATTGTTTCAATAGCGTCTCATGCACCCCACTGGTGAGGAAGGAATGACACCCTAAGTTTACTGGCACCGTTAAACACATAATATCTATTACTAAACAGACAAGCCAGATATCAGTTATTAATTACATACAGAAAGATGGCATAATCTCCCACAGGCCCAAACAGGGATTAACTTGGGAGCAGGGAGTGGTATCACATTAAAAAAGTGAGGATGTTCCTTTTTTTTTTTTTCCTTTTTTTTGAGACAGAATCTCGCTCTATCACCCTTGCTGGGGTGCAGTGGTGTGATCTCGGCTCACTGCAAGCTCCGTCTCCCATGTTCATGCCATTCTCCTGCCTCAGCCTCCCTAGAAGCTGGGACTACAGGTGCCCACCACCATGCGTGGCTGATTTTTTGTAGTTTTAGTAGAGACGGGGTTTCACCGTGTTAGCCAGGATGGTCTCAATCTCCTGACCTCGTGATCCGCCCGCCTCGACCTCCCTAAGTGCTGGGATTACAGGCGTGAGTCACTGTGCCCAGCCGAGGATGTTCCTTTGTTCCTACAGGAGTACGTGATTGGTTTGTCTGTTGGTTGGTAGGGAACTGAATCATGTGACACTGACTGGTAAGACTGTAATACTCTAAAATACAATATATAAACTACCATACCATAATGGTGTAATACGATCCACTACAATACCAAAGACATCGATGAAAAGCCCAACGCTATCATATGTGACTGAGAGACTGAATGCTTCCTCCCTCAGATTGGTTACAACGTATCGTCCTATGACAGTCCTCTCTCCTTCATTCAAAGTGAACGATCCAAATAACAGACAGAAATAATAAAGAATAAAGGGCAACAGATGCAAAGAACTCACGAGATGATACTCCATGATAAACTTTATGCACTTAGGAATTAATACCAACTCAGTATTAGCAAAAAATAAACATCTTTACATCAAGAGTAATTTTTCCTTTAATAAAGAAAGGTGGAATGTGTATAATGAACAAGGTATAATCAAAGTTTACCAAATGAGGCTAGTAAGACTATCTCAACAATTCATAATCATTATTCACTGGTCCATTAATCACAGGGCAATACATACAAATGAAACTTACCTGGCCGGGCACGGTGGCTCATGTCTGTAATCCCAGCACATTAGGAGGCCGAGGCAGGCAAATCATGAGGTCAGGAGTTCAAGACCAGCCTAGCTAGCATGGCGACACCCTGTCTCTACTAAAAAGACAGAGAATTAGCTGGATGTAGTGGCGGGCGCTTGTAGTCTCAAGTACTCAGGAGGCTGAGGCAGGAGAATCGCTTAAACCTAGGAGGTAGAGGTTGCAGTGAGCCGAGATTGCACCACTGCACTCCAGCCTGGGCAACAGAGTGAGACTCCATCTCAAAAAAAGATAATAATGAAATAAAAAAATTGAACTTACCTACATATTAGAAAAACATCAAACTTCAACCATGAATCCAGCACATTATCAAATGAATAGACAAAAATTCTACCAACAAACTTAATATCATTATCTATGAAACTCAAGTACTACTGCTTAAAGAGCATCTACAGAACTCTCACCTCAAGGTTTCCCTGCAAAACAACGTGAAATGCATACTCAAGAATCTTTAAGAATGAGTCACTGATAAAAACAATATACTTGTAACTTGTGTAACATTTCATATACTTTTTTCAAACCCTGCACGATAATTAATTTGCATCAGGCTTTCCAAATTAGAAAAGCTTCACTTATAGAGCTTCTTTCCCATGGGAGTTTTCACATGACTTTTCAAGTAAATGTGAAAACTGAAAATATTCTTGCAGTTTCTAAACTATTAGAGTTTTAATCCTGTGTACGTTCTTGTATTTACAAGGTCCAGCCAGCTACAGTGTGCATTTTCATATGTCCTTGAGTGGGGATGAGAGAAATGAAACATTCCCACATTCTGGACATTCATAGGGTTTTTCTCAGGAATGAGCTGATGTCTTCAAATGGAACTAACACAACTGAAGGCCTTACCACAAATTTAAATTCAAAAGGCTTTTCTCCACTCTGAGTCCTCCCAAATCTTCAAAAACAGGAAAATCTGAAGGCTTGACCACATTTCCTACATTCTTAAGGTTTCTCTGCAGTGTGAGCCTTTTCATGTTTATGAGAGAATGGGAAAGAGTAAATGTTTTACCACATTTCTTACATTCAAGGGGCTTTTTTTATTTATTTGTTTGTTTATTGATTTATTTATTTAGAGATGGAATCTCACTCTGTCACCAGGCTGGAGTGCAGTGGCACAGTCTCGGCTCACTGAAACCTCCGCCTCCTGGGTTCAAGTGATTCTCCTGCCTCAGCCTCCTGAGTAGCTGGGATTACAACCATATGCTACCACACCCAGCTACTTTTTGTATTTTTAGTAGAGACAAGGTTTCACCATGTTGGCCAGGATGGTCTCGATCCCCTGACCTGGTGATCCGCATGCACAGGGCTTTCCCCCAACCCCCTGTTGCTTTTTATGTCCTTGAAAAAGAACTAAGATCACTGAAATGTGCCACCATGCCCAGCTAATTATTTTTATTTATTTATTTATTTATTTGTTTGAGACAGAGTCTCGCTGTGTCGCCCAGGCTGGAGTGCACTGGTGCGATCTCGGCTCACTGCAAGCTCCGCCTCCTGGGTTTACGCCATTCTCCTGCCTCAGCCTCTCGAGTAGCTGGCGTGAGCCACCGCGCCTGGCATTATTTTATTTTTTGTAGAGACAGGGTTTCACCATGATGCTCAGGTTGTTTCACATTGTTTTAATCCAAGCTGGTTATAAACTCCTGGACTCAAGCAATACACACTCCTTGGCCTCCCAAAGTGCTGGGATTATAGGCTGAGTCACTACACCCAGCCTCTATATCATGACTTCTTTCATGGCGAGTAAGGTGACTGGAACGAATGTAGGCTTTACCGCATCTCTGACATTCATAGAGTTTTTCTTCAGTATGAATTATTTCATGGAGGTGAAGGGAACTGAGGCGACTGAAGGCTTGGTCACATGGTTTACATTCATAGGCTTTCTCTCCAGTATGAGTACTTCCATGGTTACAAAGGGAACTCAAAGGACTAAAGGCTTTGCCACGTTGTTTACATTCATAGGGTCTCTCTCCAGTATGAATGCTTCCATGGTCACGAAGGGAAGTGGAACAGCTGAAGGCTTTATCACATTTGGTACATGTATAGGGTCTTTCTCCAGTGTGAGTCCTTTCATGCGTCTTAAAGGAACAAGAAAATCTGAATGTTTTTCTACATTCCTTACATTCGTGGGGTTTCTCTCTAGTGTGAGTTCGTTCATGTATTAGACAACAACCGGAAACAGTGAACGCTTTACCACATTGTTTACATTTATAGGGTTTTTCTCCTGTGTGAGTTCTCTGATGTCTTTCAATTGAATTGAGAACATAAAAAGCTTTCGCACATATAGCAAATGTATAACTGGATTTCCACTGTGCATTATCATGTGTCTTCTAACACCTGGAACAGAAACGAAGAGTTTCCCACACTGTTCACATTTATATTGCTTCTCTCCATATGGTTTGTATCCGGAGTGAGCTGGGATGTGCCTATTAGGGAGGGAATGGCGCACAAAGACTTTTCCACAAATACTTCATTCACATTGTTTTAATCCAGGAGAAATGCTCTCATTCAGATCAAGCTTTGGAATTTGGCTGACAACTGTCCATACTGACTACCTTCTTTGCTTTCACACAGTCTCTGTATCATATGATTTCTGTAAAAAAAAATGACAAGCACATTATTATTGCTTGGTTTAATAACTTTCTACTTATTAATAGGTCTTTGACTTACACTGCTACCAATACCAAGGAAAATGCTTTTTTTTGTTGTTGCCATGACTGAATTATTTGAAAGTAAATGGGTTACTACTGAAAACACAGCTACCACCTGCATGGCTATGACCAAATTAGTAACATTCATGTACACAATTTTGTAGTACTATTTTCAAGTAAACTGTTTTCCAAACACTGACTGCTACGCTGAAGTACATTACATTTTGGGTGAAATTTTTCTAAAAAGAAATAAATTTCAAGTGACTCTTATTTGCTTTGATCGCTTGTTTTTAAGTTCATGACAAGCTAAGATTCCTTCAGAGGACTTTATTTCCTCTTCTCAGTGCAAATTATCTTATCTCTTTCCCAGATTTTTCAAAGCGATCTTCAATATTCTGGCCTTTCCATTTGCTTCCTAAAATACAGACCCACAAAATTATCACAAATTATTACAAACTATAGAAACATTACTAGATTTAATGTTCATTGTACATAGTGCCCATGCCTGATTTCTTCACCAAATCATTCCCTTGCCACATTCCAAATCACAAATAGCACTGATGATAGGGAAATAATTCTGTAATTAAGTGAAATGTGTTGTCATTCTCACCTACAGAAACCAGGTTCCTGCAAGTTTCCTGCATCACTTCTCTGAAGAGAATCTTCTGAGAAGAATCTAGCAAAGCCCATTCCTCCTGGGTAAAGTTCACAGCCACATCCTCAAAAGCCACGGAGTCCTAGAACATCCCACACATGTGGATAGAAGGATGGGTGGGACTGACAGCACTGGGAATCTATAGTCAATCCATAAGCTGTTTACATGATTCTAAAATTTCCAAGCATTTATTCTGTGACTTGATTGTCACAACTCTTACTCTGTTCACACATACTCCCTCCCACACAGCAGTACTAATGCTAGAATTGAACTATTCAAAAAGGCAACAGCAAAGTAGAAACACCCATCTTATTAGAGAATCCAGGGAGTAAGATGTGCTGCAAGGAGTTACCTTTTAACTTCACTTTGTACATTTCTAGTATCTGTCATAATAAAGTCCTACCTGATGTGCATAAGGGAGTTAATATTATCAGTCCTGAGACTACTTATTCTTAAAAACGCCTGCTCACAAAGTTTCATCTTTGTTTGTATTAGTAACTTACATTTTGAAAGGGATTCCACCAACCCAAGTAATAAGAATGACTCACTGCATCTAAATGGCTTATGCAATATATTTGCCAAAACTTTTTCTGCTGAAGGTCCATTATATTGTGTCACTGCAGTGGTGCTTAGGGAACCAGACACCAAAACACAGTCTGAACACTAAGTGTTCAATGAGTTTCCCTGGTAGACAATATTTTACACGTGCTGTCACTTGTTAACTGAGGAATTGAGCCCATTCCATGTGATTACACCAAGACAGAGTAGGCTCACTAAATTTAACTGAGTAGTAAATTAAACCAATAATTGATATTTGGTAATACTAATGCCACAATTTTAAAAATTTCCATTGCACAATATCAAGGTAGAAAAGAATAAGAGGAAACGTGACACATGTTTTTTAAAATGACATTTATATCACCACTTCCAGATGTTATTCCTATGAAATCACATAAATTCCCAACTCAGGTTGTTTTTAGGCAAGAAAAACTACTTTTTCTTACGTAGTAAAAATGACAAATGTCTAATGATTTTTAGTCATCTAAAAAAAGAGTGATGGCTTGTCTAACATACTTCTAAGATTTTCAAACGAAAATATTCAGGACAGCACAGTATTAGCAGAGAGATGAGCAAGCAGATCAAAGGGAAAAAAAAGTGTTAATGACCCAGCATTCATATGGAAAGTTGATGAATGATAGAGTAGGCACTATAGAAGAGAAAAAGAAATCACATGCGTTTTAAAATATGAGACAAACCAGGCTGGCATCTACTTGGGAAAATGCATTGCATTCTTCTCTATTCCATGAACCATAATCAACTTATTATATATTCAAATATGAAAGATAAAACCAGAACACTTTCAGAAGTCACAGGAAGATTTTTTTTTTTTTTACGAAGGATTAGGCAGAATTTCTTTTATGTAAGAAAACAGTAATAAAGGAACAGACAAACTCAAACATATTAAAATTTAGGGAATAAAAAGAAAATAGAGTGGGCAGGGCATGGTGGCTCACCCCTGTAATCCCAGCAATTTGGGAGGCTGAGGAGGGCGATCACCTGCGGTCAGGAGTTTGAGACCAGCCTGACCAACATATCAAAACCCTGTCATTTTGTTGTTTGTTCGTTTGTTTGTTTTTTGAGACGGAGTCTCACATTGTCGCTTGGGCTGGGGTGCAGTGGCAACATCTTGGCTCACTGCAACCTCCACCTCCCGGGTTCAAGCAATTCTCTTGCCTCAGCCTCCCGAGTAGCTGGGATTACAGGTGCCTGCCACCAGGTTCAACTAATTTTTTTGTATTTTTAATAGAGACAGGGTTTCATCATGTTGGTCAGGCTGCTGTGGAACTCCTGACCTCATGATCGGCCCACCTTGGCCTCCCAAAGGGCTGGGATTACAGACCTGAGCCACTGTGTCAGGCCTAATACCCCGTGTTTACTAAAAATACAAAAATTAGCTGGGTGTGGTGGTGGGTGCCTAAAATCCCAGTTAATCGGGAGGCTGACACAGGAGAATCACTTGAACCTGGGAGGCGGAGGTTGCAGTAAGCAGAGATGGCGCCGTTGCACTCCAGTTGGGCTACAGAGCAAGACAGTGTCTCCAAAAAAAAAAAAAAAAAAAACAAACAAACAAAAAACAAAACAAAACCCTCAGATATCCAGAGAAGAGGATACAGATGTGTCCACTGTCATTAATTCTTCACCATACTACAAGAGGGAAACTGACATTTTGGTGAATCTTTGTAAATCATCAATTTATCTATCACACTTTTATTTCACTGGTAGCATTGACAGAGCTAAGTCCTACAATTCCATTTGAAATCACCCTTGAAAAGAACAGACCTTTAAAACTTACTACACTCACTCCGGGGAAGAAATAAATACGAATTTTTAGCAAATAAAATACATCATTTTACTTTGCCTCTTTGGAAATAGTATGTTTATCTTTCAAGCTGTACAAGTAAAATGTATCTTACAGTCAATGAAAAACTGAAACTCAAATCAGCGGACAAGCCTTTTCAAGGTAACAAATTCAGGGAGAGGCAGTGCTGACTCCAACACAGACCTTTCTAAGTGTCACGGCAGCCATTCTATCCCTCGGGACACCCATCCTGTTCAGTAAAGTACTCAGTGACCACCTAGGAGGCACTGGCACTGCTCTTTGTCCTCCTGTGTGCCTTCAGTGCATTTTCATGTTCAGGTTGTTGCACATCCTCTCTGTTGTGGGTTTTCCTTTTCCTTTGGGACAGTTTTTCTCTCTTCACAAGTCTGAGACAATCTAGAGAGCAGAAATCATTTCTGCCTTTTCCTCTCAATATCAGCATCCCACTGGCAGACCATCAATGTGTCTCCAAGGAATAAAAACTCTGGCTGGAGGAACAGTTTTAATGACCTAGCTTTAATGACATTACGTTGTATTGTCCATTCATTTTAATGTCCTAAAATTTTAATAACCCTAAGGGGTCACCATTTTAGATGAAATTATACCAGGAGATTCCTCTAAGGCCAAGAGCATCCAGCTACTCCCCTGAGAGACTCTACCCCCTACCTCAGGCTGTCCTTGGCGATGAGATGACCCCGGGGCTGATAGTCACTAGACCCTCCAATAGACATGGCCACTGTGGGTATCCTGGGTCATCCCCAGACAGTTCTAAAATTCCAGGACTAGGAAAAGACAGGAGGGTGGCTGAGAACACAGCACCCTGTAAAGTTTTCACAGGGGGACCTCAACCTAAAGACATTTTGGTAATATGTACACTTAGGAAAGATGAAAAGAAGAGAGGCACAAAGAATTTTTTTCTACAGTAGAGTGTCAGATGATTTATTCTCCGCTTTCCTCTCCTGTAAAGTGCTTGGAAACAGAAAAATATTTTGGCCAAGGTGGTTCGTGCCTGTATTCCCAGCACTTTGTGAGGCCGAGGTGGGAGATAAATTAAAGTCAGGAGTTCGAAACCCACCTAGCCAACATGGCAAAACCCTGTCTCTACTAAAAATACAAAAATTAGTTGGACGTGGTGGTGGAAGCCTATAAGCCCAGCTACTTGGGAAGCTGAGGCAGGAGAATCGCTTGAACCTGGGAGTTAGAGGTTGCAGTGATCTGAGACTGCGTCATTGCACTCCAGCCTGGCTACAGGGCGAGACTCCGTCTCAAAAAAAAAAAAAAAAAAAAAAATATATATATATATATATATAAATATACATTTAAAAGTATTACATGTAGATAGTATTTGAAGTTATGGGACTGACTGTAGGTAGAAACAAGAGAAGGCAAGGAAAGTTTTTATATTTATATTTATATATAATTATATAAAATTAATATACATAATTATAATATATAAATATATCATATAGGCTGGGCACAGTGGCTTACACCTGTAATCCCAGCAATTTGGGAGGCCGAGGTGGGCAGATCACTTGAGGTCAGGAGTTCGAGACTAGCCTGACCAACATGGAGAAACCCCATCTCTACTAAAGATACAAAAATTACCCAGGCATGGTGGTGTGTGCCTGTAATCCCAGCTACTCAGGAGACTGAGGCAGGAAAATCACTTGAAGGGTGACAAGGGTTAAACTCCGTCTCAAAATAAATGAATAAATAAAACAAGAAATATATATTTACGTCTAAATATATAATTGTAATACATAAATGTATATATAAATATACATTTATTATAAATTTATTGATATATGAAATATGTTTATTTCTGAGATAGTGTCTGGCTCTGTCACCCAGGCTGGAGTGCAGTGGCACTATCATAGCTCATTGGAGCCTTGAACAGATGGCTCAAGCGATCCTCCCACCTCAGCCTCCTGAGTGGCTAGGATTGCATGCACACACCACCATGCGTAGCTAATTTTAAAATTTTTTGTGGAGACAGGGTCTTCCTTTTTTGCCTAAGCTGGTCTTGAACTCCTGAGCTCAAGTGATCTTCCTGCCTCAGGCTTCCAATGTGTTAGATGTGGGCCACTGCATCTGGTCTAATGCATTTTTTAATTTGCGAGTTTATATTATTTGATATTTTGAAGTATTGAATGTGTTGAACAACCAACTTGCAGAATTCTCGAACAATGGATGGTCAGCTCTCATGTCCTGGTTCAAATCGCCCCAGCACACCATGGCTAGAAACCTTTCAGCCAACTTCCAATTATGTCTCCTGGGACAGGACAATGTCACTTGGCCAATCCCCACAACGAGGGACTCCAGAAAGGCAAGAAACTATTCTGTTCTCTATAATGGAACCTGACCAGGGAGAAGGCAGCTGGGAGGGCCAGCTGGGTCCTCCAACCAGCAGCGTCCACCATCGACCCACTGCCCTAGAACTACACCGTGCTGGGCATTTGGGGCGCTGTTATGAGCAAGAGTTTCCATTTTTCTTCTCATGGGACCTTCATGCTAGTGGCAAGAGACAATTTTTTTTTTTTTTTTTGAGAGAGAGTTTTGTTTTTGTCACTCAGGCTGGAGTGCAATGGTGTCATCTCGGCTCACTGCAACCTCTCCCTCCTGGATTCAAGCAATTCTCCTGCCTCAGCCTTCAGAGTAGCTGGGATTACAGGATTGCACCACCACGTCTAGCTAATTTTTGTATTTTTAGTAGAGATGGGGTTTCACCATGTTGGCCAGGCTGGTCTGGAACTCCTGAGCCACTGCACCCAGTCAAGAGGGAGATTTTAAATCAATAAGTAGAATTGTGATGAATGCCAAAAAGAAGAATGTGTGTGATGGGGAGGGGACCTAAGTTATTGTCTCACATTTTAACACTTTTGTAGGCAATAACTAAAAACTGAGAAGCTTAAAACAACACACACCTTTAAGCCAATTTTGGCAAGCCAGTAGTTGAGCACATTTTAGCGGATCCTGTGTTTGGGATCTCACGCCAAGCAGCTGGGAGGCATCCTCATCTGAGGCTCCACCAGGGCAGAATCCATTTCCAGGTCCACTGAGGTTACTGGCAGAATTCATTTCCTCAGACCGGCTTGGCAAGGGCCCAGCTTTTTGCTTCCTTGCCTACGGGGGCCCCTCCAAAGGTCCTTTCTCAGCACAGCATCTCCTTCCTGGAGCGCCTGCAGGCGGAACCTTCCTCTCTAGTGTGCGAAGGTGATGCACTGTGACAGTGACATCCCATTGCTTTTGCCAGGCTCTATGGGTTAGAAGCCAGTCACCGGTTTTGCTCATACCCAAGGTCAGGAAGACTATGCAAGGGCATAGGTTATTGGGAAGTCTGTCACTTTAGGGTGTGGCTGCCACCACTGAACTTGGTGAGAATTTAAGGGTTGGTAGGAGCTGGCCAGGTACAGGGGTGAGGGTGTGTCAGGCAGGGGTGAGGGCATGGAGGGGGATGCAGAGGCCTGCATCCTGGAATGTCCTTTCACTCCCTGAGGTTTTGTTCTCCTGATCCCTGAGTACATCCCAGAACACGGTGGGGCCCTAGCAGGGGAGAGGTAGGGAAGCATGTGTTGTTCATCTGGGGAGCTTGTTAGGCAAATCAGATTAGGGGCCAGGCTTTCAGTGGTGGGTGCGAGTGTGGGAGTGATGAGTGTACAGGTGTCTGTGGGAAAAGCGATGGGGATGGGGTCAGCCCCAGCCACCATGAAGACCTTAACTGTGCATCCACCCATCCCAGCAGCCTCCCTGAGTGAGTGCCTTCAGGGTGCAGGTCCTGTTTTGCACATGGAAGTGAATCAGAGTGGGACACTGCCTTGCCTTAGAGAGGTCACACTTCTCCTTCTTCTTCGTTTTTTGCTTTTTTTGTTTTTGTTTTTTTTGTGTTTTTTGGGTTTTTGTTTTTTTTTTTTTTAACTTGCAACAGAGTCTCACTTGTTGCCCAGCCTGGAATGCAGTGGTGTGATGTTGGCTCACTGCAACCACTGCCTCCCAGGTTCAAGCAATTTTCCTGCCTCAGCCTCCTGGGTAGGGTAGCTGGGACGATGGGCACGCATTACCATGCCTGGCTAATTGTTGTATTTTAGTTTCACTGTATTGACCAGACTGGTCCCAGTCTCCTGGCCTCAACCGATCTGCCCGCCACAACCTCCCAAAGTGCTGTGACTACAGGCGTAAGCCACCACACCGGGCGAGAGGTCACACTTCATGCCAAGTGGGTGGCAGCGACTCAGACAGCACCCCAGCTGGTGCTGGGAGTGAGGGGTGCTCAGTGTCCTAGGAAGGCAGAGGGCTGCATGAGAGGTTCGGGGAGGAAGGACTGGAGGAGGATTTGAGATTTTCACCTGAGCAGCTGGGTGGATGGAGGGGCTGTTTACAGAGAATCACAAGAATGTGGATGAGCAGGTTAGGGCACTAATAAAGCACTCTGTTTTGGCCCGCGGAAAATTGGAGATGCTTCCCTGTGTCCAACTGGGGCTTTGGGAAAGGTCAGGGCTGGGCATCTGACTGGGATGGATGTCTCTGGCTGGCAGCAGAGCATGTGGATGGTTTGTGAAGCCCGGAAGGGCATGAGATTTCCTGTGGCAGTGCCCACTGCAAATGGAAGGGCATTTGGCCTGAGCCCAGACATATACAAGTTGGGCAGAGCAGCTACGGAAGTACAGAAAAACCAAGGGTGTGGGGGCACATGAAGCAGGAATCTCAAATAAGATGAGGAAAGAGGTTTTAAAGACGATCAGGGCTGGGGACAGTGGTGCATGCCTGTAATCCCAACACTTTGGGAGGCTGAGACGAGAGGATAGCTTGAGGCCAGGAGTTTGAGACCACCCTGGGCAACATAGGGAGACCCCATTTCTATAAATAAATAAATACCATTGGTACTTGGCATTTCGGGTGGGGAACAGCAAACACATGAAAGCTCTGAGGCAGGAAAGGGAAGTGATTAGTGCTTGCTCCTGGTTCCTTTATCAGACCTTCAAGAGATGCAGAGACATTTCAGGTACTCCTTGGCCGAGCTCCTTCAGGGAAGGCCTAAGTTCGCTTCTACTTCCCATCTATTAATTTTTTTTTTTTTGGAGACAGAGTCTCACTCTGTCGCCCAGGCTGGAGCACATGCAGTGGCACAATCTAAGCTCACTGCAACCTCCACCTCCCGGGTTCAAACGATTCTCCTGCCTCAGCTTTCCCAGTAGCGGGACCACAGGTACACGCCACCACGATCGGCTAAGTTTTTGTATTTTTAGCAGAGATGGGGTTTCATCTTGTTGGCCAGGCTGGTTTCGAACTCCTGGCCTCAAGTGATCCACCTGCCTCGGCCCCACAAAGTACTGGGATTACAGGCGCGAGCCACCGCGCCCGGCCCTTCTTCAGTCCTAACGCCCACCATACGTGCTTCCAAATGTTTGCTGAATGACAAGGTGAACGAGAGAATGGGACTACGTGACTTCGGGCAGCAGGCAATCCTATTCCTTGGACCTCAGTTTCCCTTTTTGTAAAGCACGCCTGTCTCTCGCTCTCTGCCCTAAAAGCCTGAGTTCTGGGCTTGAGATGAGCGCGTCCTGTAGACCAGACTGCAGGTGGACGTTGAGCTGGGTCTTCTAGAAGGCCAGGATCCGGTCAGCTCTTGGGTCCAGTCCTCCCGCGGAACCCTGTACGCCCAGTCCCAGCGCCTTCCCGCCCAACCTCCATTTGTTCCCCCAGGCCCCGCCCTCTCCGTGCAGCTCGCTCTCCGTTGGCCAGGGGGCGGGCCTTGGGCGCCCGCCTCCGCTGGGGGCGGGGTGGCGGGCGGCGAGCGGGGCCTTGTGCACCTGCAGGGTGTGTGTCCCGGCCGCAGCCCCGCGCCAGCTGCAGCTCCTTGCTCCGAGCCGGATCCTGAGCGGGGAACACGCGCTGAAGCGGCGGCGGCGGCCCCGCCCCGGGACTCCATTGTTGAGGCTGCCTCCGCTCTGTAGGCTGCTCAGCTGCGCTCCAGTTGGCCCAGGCGCCGCGGCGAGGAGCGGGCGCTGTGAGCCAGCGGCCTGAGGTGAGACCGGGTGACGGGGTCTGCGGACCGGGCGGGGTTCTCTACGCCGGGCGTGGCGGCTTCGAGTTGGATTCCGCAGGGTCCGAAGTCGGGATCCGAGGTCCTTGCGCCTGGGCTTTGTCTCGGCCTCGGGTGGCACCGGGGGCTTCGCGCCTGCTGCGATACCGCGTGGGCCTGCGCGGGGGTCCCGGTCGCCCTGCGGGTGGGGGCCGGTCCCCACTGCTCCCCGGATCCCCGCGTCTGCCGCGGAGGGGACTGCATGGACCCGGGCGCTGGCTTCTGAGCCGAGATGACGTCACTGCACTCCAGCGTGGGCGACCGAGTGAAACTCCGTCTCGAAAAAAAAAAACTTGGTAAAATGTTTTACCCAGCCTAGGTACGTGTGGTAGAGCCGAATGAAAGCTTAGAAAAAGATGACTTGAGAACTAGCCCAGCAGAGGAATCAGGTGGGATGTGTTGTTACTGAGTAAGTGAAATTTGCACCTGCTTTCTCCCAGGCCTCCTTGAGTTGTGTACAACAGAGAGCTCAGGTGTTGGGGGCAGTTGACCGGTTGAAGAATGCATTGCTATTATGGGAGGAACATTGGGCTTTGAAAAAGCAGAACTGGATCCACGTTCTTGCCTGGTAACTCTAACTATCATCTAGTTTGTAAAGGCGAATGCAGTTCACTGAAAAATTCTTATGACAGTGGGGAAAGGATTGGGGCGTCTGCATTGGTTTGTGTAATATAGGTCATATGAATGAGCATTTAGGCTGGAGGGAGGCTTTTCATCTCTATAACTTTACTTTCACAGGACAATTCCATCATGATTTGAAGATTTTTGAGTCAAAACTACATTATTCTGCTACGTGTTTCGGGGCAAATTTATACATACAATTTGCTTAAATATTTCAGATGATACAAGAATATATATGTGGGGTAAAAAGCTGAAATTTGCATTCCGCCTTCTCTAGAAGTAACCATTGTGAATAGTTAACTCTGTATTCCAGCTATTTTGTATCCTATAAATACACTGTGAACATTTGAGTGTATATAGACATGTATGTTACACACAGTTTTAGAGATGGAATATTGCTGTGTTGCCCATGCTAGTCTCAAACTCCTGGGCTCAAGTGACCGTCTCGCCTCAACCTCGCAAAGTTTTGGAATTACAGGCATAAGCCACCGCGCCTGGCCTGCATGAGTATATTTACTAATTGCTAAGTTACTCTGTTGAATACGTGTCTATTGAACTCCCCCATGTGCCAAGCATTGTTCTGAATACCTTATATGCACCAATTCACTTAATTTTTAGAGCAGCTCTATTATTGTGGCCCTTTTACAGTGAGGAAACTGAACCACAGAGAGGCTGGGGACGTCGTCTAACATGACACAGCCGGTGCTGTTGGAATTGAGGTTTGAACCGAGACAGCTGGCTTCAGATCTCTTATCTGTTATCATAGATGGCACACCCAAACCTTAGGGCCGTCTCCCAAGCCTTGCCTCCGATACGGGCTCGCCTGAGCTCTGCGAGAGCCATGTCTGTGAGGTGTCTTTCCTCTTTAAGAACACAAGTCTTGGAATTGTCGCAGACCCTGGTAGGACCTCTTGAGGACCAAAAACAGGGATTCTTCAAGCCTGCTCCAAGGGCCAGATCTCTGATTTAGCTACTTGGAAGGTAGACGTGGAAGACAGTAATTTTACCAGAACAAAAAGTCAGGATGGCTGGGCTGACTCAGCCAGATGCAGTGGCTCATGCCTGTAATCCCAGTACTTTGAGAGGCCGAGGCAGGTGGATCACCTGAGGTCGTGAGTTCGACAGCAGCCTGACCAACAAGTTGAAACTCCGTCTCTACTAAAAATATAAAAAGTAGCTGGGCGTGGTGGCAGGTGCCTGTAATCCCAGGTACTTGGGAGGCTGAGGCAGGAGAATTGCTTGAACACGGTTGGTAGAGGTGGCAGTGAGCTAAGATTATGCCACTGTACTCCAGCTTGGGTGACAGAGTGAGACTCCGTCTCAAAAAAAAAAAAAAGAAGAACAATGGTTGGCTGACTCATAGGGAAGAGGCCCCACAGCAGCCGTAGGACCTTGGCCACTTGGGTGGAAAAGAAGGAAGGAAGAGTTTCACCCATGGCGGTGACCTGGACTGCAGAAACCACACTAAACAGTCCACCTCCTGGAGCCTGGCCACCCCATTTGCTTCTCTTCTCCTTGGGTAGAGGGCGTGGGGAGCTTTCTAGCCCGGAGGCTGAGCAGCGCAGCTTCTAACCAGGGTAGGTGTTTGTCTGTCCCTGGGAATACAGACAGCATTCTCATAAGCAGCCCAAATCCTCCTGAACAGCTTTTTGTAGGGTGGGGCGGGGCAGAGGGTCATTTTGACTCGTAGGTACCTTTTCCACTTTCACTGCTGATAACTGTGTTACAGATTAAAGTTTTGTTTTTGATACTGAAGAGGGCTTAAGAGAGTGAGCTATTATGGCACATCTAAGTCTGCTAAAATAGAACCACGGGGTAGTGTAGGAAAATCTCTTCTAAATTATGGATCATATATGGTGAACGTTAGAAGTCATGTGTACCTAAGTTGAAAAATCAAAACATGTCTTGTATTGGGGTGACCCCGGTAAGTCTGGGTGCCACTGCGCCTTGTGTGAACACAGGATGCTGAGGTGTAGGGATCAACAGGCTTTTTCTGGACATCTTCCGCTTCTCTCTTGGAGTAAAGTGGGGCGACAGTAGGAGTGCACAGCTGTTGGTCCCCTAAATTTGTCAGCTGTTTTTCCTGTGGGATTCCATTTAATGCAATCTTGGAGGTAAAATTATTTTATTGAAGATGAAGATAGAGGCTTAAAGAAGTTAAGAAAATTGTTCAAGGTCACGTCAATTTTTTATTTTTATTTTTATTTTTATTTTTTTGAGACTCAGTTTTGCTCTTGCCCAGGCTGGAGTGCAATGGCGTGATCTCGGTTCACCACAACCTCTACTTCCCAGGTTCAAGTGGTTCTCCTGCCTCAGTCTCCCGAGTAGCTGGGATGTCAGGCATGCACCACCATGCCAGGCTGATTTTGTATTTTTAGTAGGGATGGAGTTTTTCCATGTTGGTTAGGCTGGTCTTGAACTCCCAACCTCGGTTGAACCACCCGACTCAGCCTCCCCAAGTGCTGGGATTACAGGTGTGAGCCACCACGCCTGGCCGAGGCCATGTAATTTCTTAAGTGGAAAGATGAAGTACTTGATGAACCCAGAAGTTTGACGTCAAGGCCCTTGATCTTTCCATAACACGTGGTTCCTTCCCTGGTTGGTGGGAGTGACTGAAGAACTTAAGGAAGCTGTGTTTTGTGGAAAGAGGACCTGAGGGGTGTATGGTCTTTCCAGGCTTGGAATCTGCCATGCTGGGCTTCTGAATTGTATAGCGTGGCCATATAGAGAGAAGCCCCTCATTTAAGACTTGTTTTTTGGGGGAAATAAAGGAAGGCTGCCCACATGAGACAGGCAGAGGCGACTTTCTCAGAAGTGCTGTGGCAAGGGAGTTGGCACTATCACTTGCGTGTGGCACAGACTGATATGCAAGTGAATGGCGGATGAGGAGTGGGAAAGCTTCAGGATGGAAAAGAACGGCTCCCAGTGGAGGCTGTTGTGAGGGCTGGAGGCGGCTGTGCAGAAGCGGAGTGTCCTTGGTTGATTAGGGGTATATTTGGCTTTCTCTGAATGATCCTAACTGGAAACAGCGGCCAAAATTAGGGTGGCTGTTAGTTTTGAGTCAAGTCCTGGCCACCTAGGACAGAGTCGTTTCTTAGTTTCTGGGTTGTGGAGAGAGAGCAGTCTGGCTTCCTGTCTGAAGTGCTAGCCTGGCTGGCCTCCTGGCTGTTGACTGTAGATAGGGGATTGGTTTCCTGGGTGGGCAGCTACAGGTTGTGGTCTGAGTTCTGTCTTTCTACATATGATCAGGCATGATCTGTTTGTATATTCAGTCCCTCATTTTTCTTGTCAGTAAAAATATCAAATGACAAATTGGATACATTGGGAACTTTTTAGATGTCTGTGTCCCCTGGAGGAAGTTTTCACGTTCACATTTAATCAGAATGAATATAAACAATTGGGCCATTTATCTTGAAGGTTTAAAATAGGAAATCTTCAACAATACTACCTCGGCGCCCTTGCTTGTCTGTCCATCGATAGGGAATGTGTTTTTATCCACCGCCGGCTCATCGTCCACCAGTTTGTGGTTGATCCACTTCTCTATACGTCTTGTCTTGTGTGCATCTCATTGTTTGCTAGTGTTAGCTTTCCCCTTCGTCAGTGTGGTTTATTTGTGTAGTATCTGTTGGTAGGAAGTTATTTGTGGAATTTGTGAATGGAAGGGACCTTGGAGGTCTGCTAGGTCAGCCCAGTGATTTTCAAGAAAAATGGAAATACAGCGAAATGTTCCAGCTCTTTTTGGTGACAAAACCAGGAATAGAAAGCAGTGTTCCTTGTACCACAATGTCATTGAAAGACAGCTCAATGTGCGCCTAAAATGCAGAGTAACTAACTTTCATTTATCTCTGCTTCTGACTCTTGTTATCAGACATTTTAAATTGACCTTAATGTGTTAGCAGAAATATGAAAAGTCCCGACTTGTTTACATATAAGGTACTTTGTCGCCTACTCATTTGGTTGTTTTTTTCAACAGGATTGAAAAGACATTGTTATAAACTGAATGTTTATGTCTCCCCCAGATTCTTGTACTGGAGCCCTAACTGCCAGTGTGATGGTATTAGAGGGTAGGACCTTTGGGAGGTGATTAGGGTTAGATGAGGTCATGAGCATGGGCCCTGGTCTGACAGGATTAGTGCCCTTAGAAGAAGAGAAACCAGACCAGGTGTGGTGGCTCACACCTGTAATCCCAGCACTTTGGGAAGCCGAAGTGGGCAGATCACGAGGTCAGGAGATTGAGACCATCCTGAAACCGTGTTTCTACTAAAAATACAAAAATTTGTTGGGTGTGGTGGCACGTGCCTGTAATCCCAGCTACTCGGGAGGCTGAGGCAGAGAGTTGCTTGAACCAGAGGGTCGGAGGTTGCAGTGAGCTGAGATTGTGCCACAGCACTCTAGCCTGGTGACAGAGCAAGACTCTGTCTCAAAAAAAAAAAAAAAATATAGAGGAGAAAGCAGAGAGCTCCCACTCCCCTGGTGTGAGGAAACAAGAAGAAAGGTGGCTGTCTGCAAGCCAGGAAGAGGTCCCTGTCCGGGAACTGAGTTGGCCGACACTTTGATCTTGGACTTCCAGCCTCCAGAGCTGTGAGAAATAAACTACTGTTTAAACCACATAGCCTATGGTGTTTTTTATGGTATTTGCCTACGGTATTATGGCCATCTGATTTGACTGATACAGAGATGGTTCCAGAATACTGTATCCTGTATCTAAGTTGGTGATGCCATGAAAATAAACGTGGTAGTTCATTCCTTTCTATAAAGATAGCGCCGTGAGCCCAGGGCCCTTGCTTGTGTCTTAGTTGTGTCGTTTTCTTATAATAGCTTCCTAATTTCTCTTCTCCCTCTCTAATTTATATTATATATCTGGATTAAATCATATAGGGTATGATTTTATACTTTATGTCTATACAAACTTGTAGTGATTTTATTTCATTTTATTTGATTTTTGAGACATGCCCTTGCTCTGTTGCTCAAGCTGGAATGCAGGCGTGCCCTGACAGCTCACTGTAACCCTAAATTCCTGGGCTCAAGTGATCCTCCCGCCTCAGTCTCCTGAGTAGCTGGGACTACAGATGTGCTATCCTGCCTAGCTAATTTTTAATTTTTTTGTAAGGATAGAATCTTGCCGTGTTGTCCAGAGTGGTTTCAAACTCCTGGCCTGAAGCAGTCCTCTCGCCTCAGCCTCTCAAAGCACCGGATTACAGGCTTGAGCCGCCACACCCGGCCAAGTGATTTTTCATTGTTAAGATCAAGGACAGGTTCCCTGGCTTGGCATTCAAGGCTCATGATCAGGTCGTGATATGCAAGTTTGGGTTTCAGTGTTTCCATTCCCGCCATGAGCCTTGCGCTCCAGCTTGTTTCCTAAGCCCTGTTCTGAAACCCAGCCTGAGAGCTGCACTTAGAATTTATACCTTCTCATCTCTTCATCGTCTTCGCCTATGTTCTTATCTCCATCTGGGCCATCGTCTTCGCCTATGTTCTTATCTCCATCTGGGACATCGTCTCCACACTTCTGCCTCTTTAAATCTTCTCCATCCTTCAAGACTTGAAATACTCGCTTCCTTTACATGATCCCCGCTCTGACATCCAAGCTAGAATTAATCCTTCTTCCTTTGAACTCTGATAGTGCTTAATGTTTTTCATCCTTTAATTATACAGCAGTCCTGTGTGTTAGATATTATTATTCTCCCAGTTTTTCATAGTTACTTTGAAAATATTTGCTATAGTCATATATTTTGAATACGTAATATGAGCGACATTCAAAAGGTCCTGGAGAGTGAAAGGCAGTCCTACTCCCATCACTGCTCTGTGACCACTCTTGCCAGTTTTTGTTTGTTTGTTTTTCCAAGGCAGAGGCTTGCTCTGTCACCAGGCTGGCGTGATCTCAGCTCTCTACAACCTCCGCCTCCCAGCTTCAAGCGATTCTCCTGCATCAACCTCCTGAGTAGCTGGGACTACAGGTGTGCTCCACCACGCCCAGATAATGTTTGTATTTTGAGTAGAGACGGTGTTTCACCATGTTGACCAGGATGGTCTGGATATCTTGGCCTAGTGATCCACCTGCCTCAGCCTCTCAAAGTGCTGGGATTACACGAGTGAGCCACTGTGCCCAGCCTGTGTGTCTTGTTTTTAAAAACACAGATGTTGGCATAAGATAAACACGGTTGTCCACCGGTAAGTATTTAGGTTGTTCCCAACCGTTTGGATTAATCAATGCTGAGTTGTACATAATTCTTGCATATTTGCGTGAATATGTTCATAGGATGCATTGCTAGAAATGGAATTGTGGGATCCAGTGTTCTGCGAATTTTAAATGTTGATGGGTGTTGCTGGATTCCCTTCTGTTAGGGCCATACCGTTATCTCACTGTCAATGTGTAAGGGCGCCTATTTCTATTTCCTTGCCAACAGTTTCTTCTCAGCTGTTTTCTTTGACATCACACACACACAAATAGCCCCCTTGTTCCATAAAACGTGGACATTTTACATTTATACTTAAAGTGTGCTCACACTGACTGAAGCCCTGTGTTGCAGTGATGTGTGCTGCTAGGATTGTGGCTCTGTTTCGAATTTGCTAGCCAGGCTATGGCTTTCCAGGCAGGTATTTTTTGTTCATGTTGTTGCTGCCATTGGGCTGTGTGAATTTCCCTCCACTGCCCAGCCAGATTTCCTTTCCAGTGGACGAGCTTAGTGTCTCATCCAGCAGCCCTGTTTCCTGGTGACCTGGGCCGAGTGTCTTATCGGGTAGCCCTGTTTCCTAATGACCTGGACCGAGTGTCTCATCCGGCAGCCCTGTTTCCTGGTGATCTGGACCCAGTGTCTCATCCGGCAGCCCTGTTTCCTGGTGGTCTGGGCCGAGTGTCTCATCCGGCAGCTCTGTTTCCTGGTGATCTGGGCTGAATGCCTCCATGAGAAGTTGCACCCATCTTCTCCAGTAGTGCATCTTTTCACAGCACGCAAAACTTTTTTACCGTGTTTCCAGTGGGACAGGCACTAGCTCTTTTCTGGGCATCAGGAGACCTGGCTTTGTTCTGGTTCAAGCCACAGCTGGTGAGTTACCAAAGACAAGTCGCATCTGGTCCCTGGTCCTTTGCTTTATAAGTGGAATCACAGTCCGAGTGGACATCACTGCCCTGGTCTCTATGCGGTGCTGAGTGTTGTGGGGATGATGGCTAAGTGTCAGGGTGCATTTCCACCACTAGGGGATTACAGTCCAGCAAAGACACAGGAGAAAAACTAACAGCCCCGGGCAGGTACACAGAACCAGAGGAGTTTGAAAGGGTGGTTCCAAGCTCCTTGGTGTGATTGATGTGATCACAATAAACATTTTATCTCTAAGTCTTGGGCCATTGGACCAAGAGAAGAGAGAGCTGGTGTTGAGTTGTAGTGAGAGGTGCGTGGTTTGTGTGCCTGCTGAGCCTGGCTTGGACTCAATTCCATTAAGTCCAATTCCATTTTACCTTCTGTTTCCACCTTTTTCATGCTCCTGCTTGTTTCTCCAGAAAAAATTGCAATAAATTCCTTTCAAAAACTTTACAAAAGCCATAGATGCTTATTGAAAATAGTTCAAATGATATGGAAGGCAGAAAGATAGTGAGTGTTTTTCTGTTGTGTGTTTGGATGAATGTGTCTTTGGGGTAGTCACTATTAACACTGGGTGTATTTCCTTCCAGATCTTTTCCAGTGTACCTACAAATATATATGTACACTTTGTAAAAAACAAAATAGTACCTGATAAACACTGAGTCCCCCTACTCCCACTGCACAGTCTACATGGACATCTTTCCATGGTGATACGATGAGACCTGATCGACTCCTTTCGTTCGCTGGAGTGGCGGGTAATAATAGCTACAGATAACTCACCTTCAGTGGGCATTTACCATGTGACAGTGTCTGTGCTCCAGGCAGGCTACATGAAGTGGGTCTTAAGGCTTTTTACAACAATGCTATGGGTGAACACAGTAATTGTTAACATTTTGCAAATGATAGAATTGCAGTAAGGAGAAGCAAAGCTGCTTGCTCAAACTCATGACAGAATTCCCGAGAGAGAGAGAGAGAGAGAACACTTTTAAAACAATTGTTGTTATAGTCAGATGATTTATGATCATTTGAAGAAATAGTGCATTCAGTGAATACATTTCAGGGTCTGGTACAGTCTGGGAGCTGTTCCTGAAAATGCACTGGGCTAGAGATAAGGGAGAGGTCCATTGGCCCTGGGCCCCTAGTGCAAGGAGGGAGGTCCCGGGGAAAGGGGGCATGGAAAGGAGGTCTCTGAACAAACCTTGCAACATCCATTTCTGCTGAGTCCGGTCCGAGGTCTGGTTCTTGACATGTACACTTTTCAGAGATACTTGGTTTCGATTTTTATCATGGCTCACCTGAGCAGCCATGGTTTCGAACTGCCTGGAGATGTGGTCTGGCAGGCCAGTGCTATGGCCATCCTTCCCGCTCCTGCAGGAGGGGAGTCATCCTGGGACTAGAGGGCTTCGCCTGTAATCAGCTATCTCATAATAAGTGGATTTGATGCTGGTTTCGCTAAGTCAGGAAACTTCTCATTTGGAAGGAAAACTGATATTTGTTTTTGGGTTTTGCTGAGGAGCCACAGGGTTTAGAGCAGGGACTGGAAGTTTGTTGACACACACGTGAGCGCACTCAAACATCTTCCATGAAACGTGGAAATAAACACAGTGTTTCAGAGAGGTCCCTGGCTTTGGGATATAAATATTTCTGTAACAGAATGGCACTGGATGTCTGCTGTATTTTTTTCTCTGCTATTTTGGCAAGTTTTATTTGGGTGTGTGTCTCCTGTACAGCAGGTATGACATCAGTTTTTGCCACCAAGTATTTACAGCCTTGGTACCTCCTATGTGGGTCACTTTTATGCCCTGGTTTCTTTGGGGAAATTGTAGGTCTCCTACCCAAAGCACGTTGCCCATTTCAAGGTGCTCCTGGTTTCTGAACACCTGTGGCAGTGCCTTCCATGTGGGTGAAGCCAGCCGAGAAAGTACCCCTCCCCAGGGAGTGGGGACTGGTGATTGCCTGAGTGAGGAGGCCAGGTATGAGCCCTGGACTAAAACTTGTGACCGACTGCTTTTCCTTCCCCTCCTCTCCCTCCTATTTTTCCACCACCTCAACTTTTTAAAAATTTCTTATTAAAAATTAAGCAATTATTTCTGTTTCCTTTATTCTCTATTCCTTGCTAATCATATGCAGAGTGAGTCTGGGACAGTGGAAAGTTGTACTTAGCTTCAGATGATCCTACCAGTCCCGCATTGAGGGGCTTCCGCCAGGCGGCATTGTCATGTGGCGTTGTGGAGGTTCTCCTTTCAGTCCTCAGCGTTAACCAGCAGAGGCAGGTGGTACTTATTCCTGGCTAATGTTGAGAAAATTGAATTCAAAGTGGCTAAGGGAACTTCCCAAAGTCACATAAGAAGTAGCAGAGTAGAACCAAACACAGATTGTCTCTGAATCAGGCAGGTTGTTAGATTCCAAAATGGGCTCTTAGTTTTTGGAGGTCAAATAGCTGAACAGACACAGATATTTCTTTTTTCTTCTTCCTTTTTTTTTTTTTTTTTTTTTTTTTTTTGAGCTAGGGTTTTGCTATGCTGCCCAGGCTGGTCAAGGCTCAAGCTGTCCTCCTGCCTTAGCGTTCTAAGTGCTGGGCTTACAGGTTTGTGTCACCACACCCAATCGAACAGACATTTCTTTAAAGAAGACATACAAATGGCCAAAAAATACGTGAAAAAAATGCTCAGCATCACTTATAATCAGAGAAATGCAAATCAAAACCGCAGTGAGGTATCATCTCACCTGTTAGGATGAGTATTATCAAAAAGACAAAAAGTAACAAGTGCTGGCGAGGATATGGAGACAAAGGAGCTCTTACACACTGTAGGGGGGTGTACACTAGAGCAGCTGGCTGGGCGTGGGGCACACGCTGACATCCCAGCACTTTGGGAGGCCGAGGCGGGCAGATCACCTGATATCAGGAGTTGGAAACCAGCCTGGCCAACATGGTGAAACCCCGTCTCTACTAAAAACACAGAAATTAGCTGGGAGCGGTGGATCATACCTGTAATCCCAGCACTGTTGGGCGGCTGAGGTGGGTGGGTCACTTGAGCCCAGGAGTTCAAGACCAGCCTGGCCAACGTGGTGAAACCCCATCTCTACTAAAAAATACAAAACTTCGCCAGGTGTAGTGGCGGGTGCCCGTAATCCCAGCTACTCAGGAGGCTGAGGCATGAGAACCACTGGAACCCGGGAGGCAGATGCTACAGTAAGCAAGCCGAGATTGCACCACTGTATTCCAGCCTGGGCCACAGTGAGACTGTCTCGAAGAGAAAAAAGAAAAAGAGTAAGAGTAAGTTAGGGCACCCACTATGGCAAACAGTATGGAGGTTCCTCAGAAAACTGCAAATGAAATTACAGTGTGATCCAGCAGTCCCACTACAGTGTAGATACCCAAAGAAAAGGAAATCAGTGTCGGAGGGGCATCTGCACCTCTATGTTTCCTCCAGCACTGTTCACCATAGCCAAGATATGGAATCAGCCTCGGTGTCCAACAGCAGATGATGGATAGAGAAAATGTGGTGTTTATACACAATGGAGTACTATTCAGCCATAACACGGGATGAAGTCCTGTTATTCTCAGCAACGTGGATGGAACTGGAAGATATTATGAAATAAGCCAGGGACAGGAAGTTACACAGCACATGTTCTCTTATGTGGAAGGCAAAAAAGAGTGGATCTCATTGAAGTTGAAAGTAGACAGAGGATCCTAGAGGGTGAGAAGAGTGGGGGAAGAGGAAGATAGGGAGAAATTAGTTAAAGGATACAAAATTATAGCTGGATAGGAATAAGTTCTAGTGTTCTATAACATAGGATGACTATAGTCAACAAGAACATGTAGTTTCAGGCTGGGCGCGGTGGCTCATGCCTGTAATCCTAGCACTTTGGGAGGCTGAGGTGGGTGGATCACCTGAGGTCAGGAGTTTGAGACCAGTCTGGCCAACGTGGTGAAACCCCGTCTCTACTAAAAATACAAAAATTAGCTGGGCATAGTGGTGGGTGCCTGTAATCCCAGCTACCAGGGAGGCCGAGGCAGGAGAATAGCTTGAACCTGGGAAGGAGATGTTGCAGTGAGCTGAGATCACACCACTGCCCTCTAGCCTGGGCAACAGAGCAAGACTTTGTCTCAAAAAAAAAAAAAAATATATATATATATATATATATATATATATAGTTCCAGATAATTGGAGGAAGGGTATTGAAAGTTACCAACACAAAGAAATGATAAATGTTTGAGATGGTGGATATGCTAATTATGCTGATCACATACATTACATGTATTATAACATCACTCTGTGTACTCCATACATATGTACAGTACACAATTATGTGTCAATTAAAAACTGAACTTAGATTGGAATGGCTATGAAGTAGCTAGCTTTTTCATATTTTTGATATAGACCCTAGGCATTTATTTTAAGTAAACTACCCTTGGCTTCAGGAAATGTTTAGTATTCGAGTTTTAACCTTGCATTTGATAATATAGAGAAGTAAAACTGTAGGTTTACTTTCGATACGGTCATAGGGGTTTGCAGTGATGACTTTTTTATGTAATAAGGGGAAATATACCTTAATTACTAGGCATACATGCTCATTATTCTTACTCTTACACATTTTTAGTTGTTGTCCAGGCATTGTGATACTTATGTAAACAGTATGCAATATCTTAGGTAGGAATCAGAATTTTAAGGTAAGAATACTTAGAGTTACATATTTTCAAACTTTCAAACTGGACATTTTACATGTCCATTATATAACAGTAATTAAATTTGAAAAAGACAATACCTGTCTTTAATATGGGTGATGCTCTAGGATTTTTTTTTTTTTTTTGGAGAGAGCGTCTGACTTTCTCCCAGGCTGGAGTGTAGTGGTCCGATCATGGCTCACTGCAGCCTCAGCCTCATAGGCTCGAGAGATCCTCCCACCTCAGCCTCCCAAGTAGCTGGGACCACAGGTGTACAACACCATGCCCAGCTAATGTTTAAAATGTTTGCAGAGACAGGGCCTTCCTCTGTTGCTCAGGCTGGTCTGGAATCCTGGGTTCAAGTGATTCTCCTGCTTCATCCTCCCAAAGTGCTGTGATTACAGGCATGTGCCACTGCCTGGCCCCATATAAGTGGGATGATGACTTGAGCCTAGGAGTTCCAGACCAGCCTGGGTAACATGGCTCAAGACCCTGTCTCTACAAAAACTAAAAAAATGAACTGGTCACCGTGGCACCTGCCTGTGGTGCCAGCTACTCCAGGAGACTGAGGCAGGAGGATAACTTGAGCCCAGGAGTCGAGGCTGCAGTGAGCTCTGATCTTGTCATTGCATTCCAGCCTGGGTGACAGAGTGAGACCTTGTCTCTTAAAAAAAGTTACTGACTACCTGATTATTCATACGAAAAAAAACCTGAACTCTGATCTAAACCTCATACCTCGTACAAAAATTAACTCAAAATAGATCATGGATTAAAACGTGAAATACAAAATAAAGATGAAAGGAGGAGATAGAGACTGGGAGAAACTATTTGCAAACCACATGTCTGATAAAGGACTCATATCTATAATATATAAAGAACTATCCAAATTCAGCAGTGAAACCAAATCATCTAGTTTGAAAATGAATAGCAGACCTGAAGAGACATTTCAGATAACATATAAGCACATGAAAAGATGTGCAACATCATGAGCCATCAGAAAAATGCACACTAAAGCCACGTCACTATACACCTATCAGAATGCCTAAAATAAAAAGTAGTAACAAGACCAATGCTGGTGAGGATGCAGGGAAACCGGATCACTCACACTTGGCTGGTGGGAATGGAAGATGGTAGGGCCATTCTGGAAAACAGCTTGACAGTTTCTTAAAAAGCTAAATGTGCAATTGCCGTAGGAGGCAGCATTCACATTCATGGGCTGCTATCCCAGAGAAATGAGGACTTATGTTCACACAAAAGCCTATATGTATCTGTTCATAGCAGCAGCATTTATAAAGGCTAGAAACTGGAAACAGCCCAGAGACTGCTCAGCAGGTGAATGGTTAAACAATCTGGTGCACCCAGGCCCCAGATACCACTCTGCAGTAGTTAATGACATCCTTGTTCATCAGTCTTTCAAAGTAGAAACCACCATCATGCTTAATCCCCTTTTTTCCATCCTGGGTCTGAGTGGACTTCATTTTGCATTTCTTTCCAATACATTTTCCCTCTGTCCTTTCTGGTTGTGCCTCATGCCTGATTTGAACTGTTGTAAGAGCCACCGAATTGTTTCTCTGTCTCATCATGGAATCCTTTCTACACTTCATGCCCCACATTGCCATTGGAACAATCTTTCCAAAACATGAACAAACTAACTTAAAAGAAATAGATAGCCTTCCAAATAAGTATAAGCTTTCTGTTAGAAGTTTGACTTCTTGTCTATAGGGAACCCCAGGACTGTAGAGAGACGGATTTGCTGTCTGCATTTTCAGATCAGGCAGAAATCCCTGGAGGGGCCCATGTGGAATAGTGGCACAAATACCGGTTCTAGAATCAGAAGCCCTCATATCCTGGTTCTAACACTAGCTGGATGTTCTTGGGAAAATTTTGGTTTCAAACCTCAGTATGAGGAAGCATACCCAAGGGATCACACAAGGCTGCTGGGAGAAGCGGATGAGGGGCATGGTGAACATGCTGTGTAATCCGTGAAGCACGTCGTATGTGTGAGAAGTGGAGCTGTGTGGATAACGGTTCTGGAATCATTGTATGAAAACGATGGAAAACACATTCGTAGTTCTGCCTGATGATAGCACTGGGCACCTGTGTTGTACATGCCTGCAACATGGGTGAGGCCCGGGTCAGTACAGCTCACAGTTTGCTTTTCATGCAGTTAGAAAGGCCCGAGAGGACCCTTCCCCCCTCCAGCTGTAGGAAGGAGGCGGCTGTCTCCTGCCTCTATTTGGTGGGATTGTCTGTGGCTCCTTGGGGACAGGAATGCAGGGAGTGGGGGAAGAAAGCCGGCCTGACTGCTCACTAGTCAGCCTTCCCCCAGGGAGGAGTGGAGGGGCCATTTCGTGGTAACTTGCCAAGTCTTTTTTAACCCATCTGCTCTTAGAAATGATCAGCATGACCAAGTAAAAGACCCGTTAGAGACAGATGGGCTGTGTGTCCCGTGCCTTTGTGGCTTTGTGGCCTCAGAGCTGCCAGAACTCGATAGCTTTCTGGGGAATGCTGGGTCAGCCAAGGGGCTGAAAAGAGTGAGAGGAAGAAAATTCCCCCTCGCTGCTCTGGTCTGGGAGTGATTACTGAGGAGAGTGGCATGGAGGGCCCAGCCGTGGGGTCCCTCTCAAGCACGCCCTCACCGCAGTGGGAATGCGGATCTCAACTTCCCTAGGCCTCCGTGATTTTCGTCTGTCACATACTCACGTCCAGCAGGGATGTCTATGGTGATGAGATGAGGGAGCATCCTAGCACATGTGGCACTTAGTAGGCTTGCGGTGAGTGGACGCTGGTGTCAGTGGAACAGGAGACTGGGAGCTGTTCTGTATGGAAAACTATGCCAGGGCATTTTTTTCACCCGGCAATTTGTTTGGTTTGGACTGGAATAAATCTCTGATGTTGGTTTCTTTGCCAATATTATTAGGGAGTGGAGCCTAACTTGTTAACTTAGCCCGATTCATAGTGCTTAGAATCTCAGTGAGTGTGTGTTGAACTGAGTGGAAGTGTGAGAGCATCTTGGACAGTGGTTTGCAAACCTAGCTGCATCTGGATGGTTGTGAAAAAAGCATGCTTGCTTACTCCCGACCAGTTGAAATAGAATCTGCAGGAATGGAGCCTGGGCAGCTCTAGTGCTGTTAAAAACCCCCAGGTGGTTCTGATGTACCGTAAAGGTTGAGATCCACTGATCCACAGTGAATTGGAGGCCTGGATCATAGACATGCCTTACGCTTTCACCAGCTTAGAATGGCTCTTGTGCTTTAGAACTGTGAAAACAAAGTGTTACCCAAACAAATGTGGAAACAGTCTAAATGCCACCTCCTGTTACTACCTGCCATCAAGTATATTTAGCAGTTATTCACTCTTTCCTGATATCTACCCATTCCACCTTTTCTTCATGGAACAATAATTTGACAGTTGGTTATGCAGAACCAGAGTAAGTCTAGTTTGATTGGCGGGAAATGATTTTGGGTATGAAGTACTCTTTAGGCATTTACTGAACTCTTGTTTGTACCACCGCTGTGCTGGACAGTTTATAAATATCACTTCTTTAAACAAGGCCTATTGAGTCAGGCTGCCTGGGTTTTGCTAAGTAGTTGTGTCATTTGGGGCAAGTTTTTAAGCTTATATAAACCTAACTTTCATCTATGAAATGGGATGACAAGGGGTCATTATCATCTCACAGGATCGTGCAAATGTGTGTGTAAAGTGCTTAGTTTCGTGCCTAACACATAATAACTAGTTAATAAAGTTATTACACCATCGTCGTCATATTTAAATGTAAATATTAAGAGCTAATAAATTTGTAAAAGGTACTATACCTTTACCCCTTGACTACTTTAGTTTTAAGTGGTTGGGTTAATTTATCCCTTAAATATTGGCCTCTTGAATACCTTGAATTTCAATTGAACGTAGCCAGAGGATTTCATAATTGGACCATTGCCTCTGGAAGTTGGAGCTTTGTTTGTTCGTTTGGTTTCACTTCCTACACTAAGCATGTGGCTGTGCACACCTTTATGGTGACTTCTGGTACTGGGGAATCAAAGCTTCATTCGCTTCTTTGGAGGAGATGATCTTATGCTATACGAAGCACTCAGACTTTGTTAACTGTGTACCATCCAGACAAGACCAGGTGCTTCCCATGGCAGCCTGTCCTTTTCTTAGCTCTCTCATCAATCTAGCCTGTTCCTTCTATTCCTCTTTATACTAGAACTTGTCTTTGAACAAGGAATGTTGTTTTGTCACTGCTAGGTCTCCAGCAATTAGTAATGCCTAGCACACACTAGGTGCCTCCTGAATGTTAATAGGTGATAATCTAGCAGAAGACAAGATAAATCCACAGGTTGAGATTTAAGCTGTGTGGTACGAACGCTGCATTGGCAAACTTATTAAATCAATTTTGTTAATACAAGTTTAACATATTTTAGTAAGTGACTTAATTCAGGAATCATTTACTGAGTGTCTTCTAGGCCAGACACTGGGGACAGAAAGGTAATAATATATGATCCCTGTCTCATGCACAGGAAGTCTAGTGTGATGGACGGGCACGTGCCAATGGCTGTCATGGAATATGGTGAACATTAAGATAAAGGGGCACCCTGTGTGCCCTTGGAGCACAGAGCAGGGTTTGTGTTCTGGGAACATGGGCTCCATGTGAAAACACAATTTAAATTTTCTTTTTTCTTTTTCCTTTTTTTTTTTTTTTTTTTTTTTTTGAGACAGAGTCTTGCTCTGTGGTCCAGGCTGGAGTACAGTGATGTGATCTCGGCTCACTGCAACGTGCTTCCCCCAGGTTCAAGCGATTCTCGTGCCTCAGCCTCCCGAGTAGCTGGGATAACAGGGGTGCGCCACCACGCCTGGCTAATTTTTGCATTTATAGTAGAAATGGAGTTTCACCATGCTGACCGGGCTGGTCTTGGACTCCTGACATCAGGTGATCCTCCCACCTCGGCCTTCCAAACTTCTGGAATTATAGGCATGTATGTATTCATCCTTTTAAATATCTGCGGGTAGAACTTAACTTTAAATGGGTACTAATTAAACTATTGAATGACTTTAGTATGGATTGAATGACTTTGCTTGGGCCTCGTTTTTAATTTCCTTCATTAGAGAAAAAAAAAAAATGCACATTGAATATCCCTCGTCCAAACTGCTTGGAACCAGAAGTGTCTCAGATTTCTTTACATTTTTGGATTTTTGAATATTTGTATTATACTTGCTGGTTGAGCCTCCTGAATTCAAAAATCCAGAGTCTGAGCTGTTCCAATGAACATTTCGTTGAGCGTCACGTCGGCACTCAAAAGTTGTAGATTTCAGAGTTTCTGGTTAGGGAGACTCATCCTGTATGGGTGCTGGAATGTCACAGGAGATCTGGACCAGAGGTTGGGTGACTAGGCTTTGGTTTTCGCTTTGTTACTAAACAGGCTGTTTTCTTCCATAAGCTCAGCTTTAGATCCCCCGGTTGTCAAAGAACGGAATGGGCCATCTGATGTTTAAGGCCTCTGTTAGTTCTGACTTGGAGACACCTGGCTTCAGTTCATCTTCCTTAGGAGTGGACAAAGAATATGGGAATTTTGAAATTGTTAGTCAACATCTACAGGGTCATTGCAGCCTGGTTTTGGGTAAAGGTCATCTTTAGTGAGCCCAGGGAGAAACAGTGGTTTAGCTGTCAGCTGAGAGGGGTAAGCGGTCCTATTAATTTTCCTCTGTGTTAGTGAAAGCATTGTGTTAAGGGTCACAGCGTTAGTGGAGCAGGCTGGAAAGAGGAGGGGAACTCACTGTTACAGGTTATATTGAATGTCTTTAGTCACTAAATGCTTTTTATGATATGTTTTTCGGGATTTCAGTGTTGTATGATTTCTCTGTGTTAAGCACAGGAAATTTAACATCAGCAAAAAAGAATGCTCTTTCTTTTTTTTTTTTTTCTTCTTTGAGAGGGACTTTTGCTCTTGTCACCCAGGCTGGAGTGCAGTGGCGTGATCTCAGCTCACTGCAACCTCGACCTCCTGAGTTCAAGGGATTTTCCTGCCTCAGCCTCCTGAGTAGCTGGAATTACAGGTGCCTGCCAGCATGCCCGGCTAATTTTTGTATTTTTAGTACAGATGGGGCTTTGTCATATTGGCCAGGCTGTTCTTGAACTTCTGACCTCAGGTGATCTTCCTCCCTCGGCTTCCCAAATTGCTGGGATTACGGGCATGCGCCGCCATGCCTGGCCTTGAATGTTCTTTCTATGGGAATCTACGAAAGCCAGCTTTTGAGTCTAGTGGCAGAAAACCTCTTCTTCATTGTTGAGCTGTGCTGTGAGCTTGGAGGGCTTCAAGTCCAGCTGAAAAAGCTGTAGTTTTTTAGGTCAGTTGGCTGTCTTGGAGAACTTAATGAGCACTGGGCTGGAGTGATACTGTCAGAGTTCATGAGCTGTTTGAGACTCTCAAAGCCTAGATACTGGGGTTGCCCAAATACGTCAGCTGGACTCACTATTTGTCTCGGGAGTCGGGGGATGGAAAATGCTGTGGTCTTAACTCTTCTCTTAATTTGACAGTGCTGTTATTAATGCTAAGAATGATTTCATACGTTTGCATTTTGCTTTGTAATTCACAGAGAATTTTAAAATCCGTTATCTGATTTTATTCCCTCAGCAGTTCTGTGAAAAAGGTAGAACACTTTCATATCTTCTGTTTTCCCGTGATTCTCTTGTGGCTCACAGAGCTAAGAGCCTTCACCAAGGTCATAGGGTGAATGAGTTGCAGAGCTGGGAGTAGAGGCTCAGGCTTCTAGTGACCCTGTTTCTTCCTTGATAGCTCGCTCTGGTGGCGCTATGTTCAGGTAACTGCGCATGCTCGGTTTGGTCTTTTGTAAATCCCTGCCCCATTTCGGGGGAGGTTCTTGGGAGGCTTCTATTCATTTTGGAGCATTTAAGTATCTTGTCCTCTCTCCCTCTTCCCAGATGCATGGGCATTTCTGCAGGCGCCCAGGCTGCCCCTTGTGCGTGGGGACGTCTCCTGCCTCCACGTTGCTTGAACGCCGCCTTCTGAAGGGGCTCTTCCCCACATGGAACCCCCTCGTGCTGCCTCCACACTGCAGGCTGTTCGGTAAATGTTCCTAAGTCAGCATCGTTGTTTTCTAGAAATGGGACGGGGTATGGATGCCAAGTTCTTTTCTGTGTGAAGTCTTCGATTGTATCATCTTGCCTTCCCCGTGTGTGCTCCTTGAGGTTGTCGCTGTGCTGCGGTCATCTGTGTTCCCTAGGGTGCTTCCCTTGGAGTCCTGGCCGTATTAGACATGCAGTCAGTGTTCACGGCCTAAATGAGAAAAAGGCCAACAGAGCCATTAAATCTGGAAAATGACAAGTGAGGGAAAGGAATTTTTATTGAAGGCATGTGAAAAAGAAATCTCTTTAGAAAAGTTGACCTGTTTCTCAACTGGAGTTGAATTTCAGCTCAGAAAAGCAGCTGTGTGCCGAGGGCTTTGGGATTTCAGTTTGTGACAGATGAATTGAATTTGTTGTTGTATGAATGTGTTATCCTTTTGTGGTTTTATTAGGCCTTTCTCCCAAATGGAATCGATTTTTCTATAAAACTCACACTTCCTTTTTGAGAAGTGTAACAATAATTGTATGGGATGGTCTCCCAAAAGATAACCAGCCAGGAACCAAACACACTGCCTGAGACTCACGGCCCCTGGTTTCTGCCTGTGCAGCTGCAGGGCAGAGAGGCACGCTCGAGCTGAAATCAAGACGCATGTCTGCATCTTCTCTTTCTTGACTGCTGTTTCGTCTCTGAGCTGGCCTGCCTTCAACGTCTAGGAGCTTGGTGGGTGTAGACACATTACGGTATGGAGGAGGGATATGGCATTGCCGCAGCCAGGAGACTCGCTGAAGTCTCTGTTCTCTTCCTGCTCACTGCTCTGACTTTGTACAAGTCACATTTGTAGGGCTGTGCACAGTGGCTTACACCTGTAATCCCAGCACTTTGGGAGGCCGACCTGGGAGGATCTCTTGAGCCCAGAGTTTGGAACCAGTCTGGGCAACATGGTGAAAGCCCATCCCTACAAAAAATAAAAATTAAAAAATTAGCCAGGTGTGGTGGCTCACGCCTGTAATCCCAGCTACTGGAGAGGCTGAGGTGCGAGAATCACTTGAGCCTGGGAAGTCGAGGCTGCAGTGAACCATCATCACGCCACTGCACTCCAGCCTGGTCAGAGCAAGACCTTGTCTCAAAACAGACAAAAACAAACAAACAAAAACCCATGTGTAATAGTGGCAGTAGTTAACTTTTGAAAGTTTGAAGAAAAGTTTCTAAATCGCCTGTGACCATGGACAATTTACTTAGCCTTTCTATGCCTCAGTTTCCTCATCTATGAAAAATGAGAGAATATGGTACTGATCTTACAGGATCATTAAACCATTGCCCAGATTGCTTATAGAGCTAGAGCTTTTTCCTTGAAGTACCTGAGTATGGCTGTCAGACATCTGAAACCGGAAGCCATCTTACAACATCATTTGGATGTTACCCCCTCTCCGCCCTTTTTTTCCATTTGTAAGGGACAAGGATCCAGGAAGGAAAGTATCAGCTTACAAAGGCTTTTGTTACAATTAATCCTTCATGTTCTTTCTTTTGGTATCTTATTCTCTGTTTACATTTTTTTTTTTTTTTTTTTTTTACATTTTTTGAGACAGAGTCTTACTCTGTCACCCAGGCTGGAGTGCAGTGGCACGATCTCGGCTCACTCCAACCTCTGCCTCCCAGGTTCAAGTGATTCTTGTGCCTCAGCTTCCTGAGTAACTGAGATTACAGGCGTGTGCCACCACGTCCAGCTAATTTCTATGTTTTTAGTGGAGACAAGGTTTTGTCGTGTTGGTCAGGCTGATCTTGAACTCCTGAACTCAGGTGATCTGCCTGCCTCAGTCTCCCAAAGAGCTGAGATTACAGGTGTGAGCCACTGCGCCCGGCCGCTGTTTCCATTTTGTAACACTAGCGTCACCCCATTGTAGGGTGGCTAGGGGTATTATTCTTTCCTGTTTCCTGGTGTATTTTCCTCTACAGTCTTGATCACTCCTTAACATACTTTTTGGTTGTCTGTCGCTACTTACAAAAATATATGTTCGCTGTTATATCACCAGTGCCTGGCACATAGATAGTCAATATTTGTTGAATGAATGAATGAATGAATGGGCTGAAAGAACCTTATTCTTCTTTCTTCTGTCACTTTACACCAAATGCTTTTGGAAAATGCTATGTGAACAGGGATCGTAAGCAGCAGAGGTTACACACATGGCTGTGGGATAGCCCATCATCCTCAGATACTTGTCTAGAAGGAGGTGGAGTACTTGAGTAGAAATGATACAAGATAACTTCTTCAGGAAATCAGCCAAGTGTCACAGCTTTTCACACAGGCGTGTGATGTTAGTGTATTTGTGTATGAAGAGCTGTCGTGGCCTAGAATCACGGGCCTTTAGATCCCTTGTACAGATAGAAAAGTAAAGGCAGAGGCCCAGGAATGCTGTAGGCCACCGAGGTAGAGTCCCTGTCTGTCCTTCTCAGTGTCCGGTCACTTCTCACTGCACTCCCCTCTTTACTCCTAAAGCCACTTTCCCTGACTCTGAATGTGTAACCACGAGGGAGAAAATGTACTCCAGGCTCACAATTTGTGGAGAAAAAGCCCAGCACCTAAAAATAATGTTCACAAAGTTTGTACCTAGAAAACGTGGCCATTTCTATCATGTCTTTGAATTTCCCTGTTTCTCATAAATTTTATAAACAAGACAGTAGAAGGAGATTCGTGAACAGCAACTTTAGAACAAGGGGGAAAAGATCAAACCTAGAGCATTCCAGTTTCTGTTTTCTTCTCTGTTTAGGGCTGAGGCACTTTAGCTTCCTGTCTAAGGGACTACTCAAATCTGATTAGAAGCCATTGTGGGCTGGTAATTATCCATAATTTTAGGAAGACAGATGTAGCACCAACTCTGTTCTCTAATAGCAGGCTTATTAATTTTAAATTTGCATGGCAGGAGAATCAGATGGCGAGGTGAGATAAGCATTCAGATGCTTGGTCAATGATAGCTGTTTACTTCCATGTATCACATGGGGATTTGGGACCGGGGAAGCCCGCTGAGAACTGATGATTATCTGTCCGCTAACCCGCTGGGTTCTTTTTCCTCCTGAGCTCAGAAAGATTGCTCCTACTGCAGCCAGGGAAGACAGGTTGTTGACTGGTTAGAAATCATGGTAGGTTATTTTCTCCACTCGCAGTTTGCAGTTGGAAAGCAGAGCTATCAAGAAGTTGTCTCTGTTGTGTTTCAAATCTGGGTGCTTAAAAAATTATGTAAGTAATTTAATCATTTCTTTAACAGTAGTTGTGTGTGTTCTTGATGCGAATGAGAGGTGCATTCCCTTGTAAAATCCCTGGGACTTTATAGGAGGATGTGAGCCTTAGAAGAGAAGTTGGTTTTCTAGATGATCATGTAGCACTAGACAAAGACGTTGATTGAAGCGATTTAAAAAAATTTTGTCTGAGTTCAGATTTTACACCAATATTTAGAAAATCTGCAAAAGAACTTTTAGGAATGTTCTCAGGCATCCAGTTCAGCCCCCTGCGCACATTGTCATAAAATCCGAGTGTGTGCACAGGGAGACGCATTCCTTTCTGTTCTCATCACAGGTCCTTCCCTGGCTCTGCACCTGCCTGTCATGCGCGTCCGTGTGAAGAGACCACCAAACAGGCTTTGTGTGAACAATAAAGCTTTTTAATCACCTGGGTGCAGGCGGGCTGAGTCTGAAAAAGAGAGTCAGCGAAGGGAGATAAGGGTGGGGGCGTTTTATAGGATTTGGGAAGGTAAAGGAAAATTACAGTCAAAGAGGGGTTGTTCTCTGGTGGGCAGGAGTGGGAGTCACAAGGTGCTCAGTGTGGGAGCTTTTTGAGCCAGGAGAAGGAATTTCACAAGATAATATAATCGCTTAAGGCAAGAACCGGTCATTTTCACTTCTTTTGTGGTAGAATGTCATCAGTTAAGGTGGGACAGGGCATTTGCACTTCTTTTGTGATTCTTCAGTTACTTCAGGTCATCTGGGTGTATACATGCAAGTCACAGGGGATGCGATGGCTTGGCTTGGGCTCAGAAGCATGACATTGTCCTCTTCCCGACCTTCCCTACCTTTTCCCTCCTGTGCGGTTCTCTCACAAAGTGAATGGCCTCAGCCACAGCTTCTCTGCAGCTGCATCAGACTGTGGCGACAGGAGTGGTGGCTCCTGCAGGGCCTGCTGTCCCCACTGAGCCCAGTCTTGCTTGCCGCTGGAACCTGGTCATCATTTTGCACTGAAAGTATGTAATTCTACGGAATGAGAGCCAACATGCTGGGAATGGAGGCGTCTTTATCACGGTGCTCTGCATATTTTAATCTTGTGTGGAAAGTATGGAAAAGTATGTGATACCTGTGGTTTGATGTCAGAAGGACGTTGTGAACTTGACGTGGACTGAGGATGTTCAGGTGCAACAGGCACCCTGGCTTCATTAAATGAGACTTCCGCATCTCCCTGCCAGGCATGCACAGGTGTATGGCCACATCTTATGTGTTATCCTTATCTAGAGTGCGCCTTGTCGTCACGTTTAAAGTTACATGATGATATTCTGCCTCATAGAGTAGGTCCCAAACCGCATTCAACACAGAAATGCACTCTTGCTATTATACATGGAAAGTGCTTTCATATACCAAGTGGGAGAGCAGTCCTAAAATCTGGGCTGGAATCGCAGAAGGAAGGCTTTGGGAAGCAACAGATTCCCTAGTCCAAAGCTGATTTTTGATGAACCTAGAAACAGGACCAAGAAAAGTGAATTTGCCTAAGGCCCTGACAATGTCACACGGTAGCATTTGAACCTAGCAGTTTCTTGACCTATTTCTTTAAATGATTAGTCATGCTTCCTCTGATTCCTATATAAACGTATTCCTCATTCATTCTTTTGTTTCAGTGAATTATTGCGGTGCTACCACGTGGCAGTATTTGAGTCAAAATGTGGCAGTGTTTATCCCTTTCCAAGGTTTTTAGTTGTACAGTTTGTAAAAGTTGTGCTAACAGTTTCTTGTTGGTTGCAAGGTGTCCTTTCAGAAGCCAATTGTGTGGTGTATTTATATTGATTGTTGGAGGTAGTTTGGTTAGAACCTACTTTGAGTGGCTGGCGTGGGCCTGGGGGACAATAAGAGCTGCCTGCTTCATGGGTAGAGATGAAGTAATTGCTTCCTGGGAAGTACCATCCTCCTGGCCACACTCTCCAGCCCATTTCCTTTGTGGTGGTTTCCTCGCATCTGCATGGTTCTGACTTCATGTGAGTCTCATTTATTTTAGCATATGACTTCAGGCTGTGGGGAAGAATGGCCATTTTAGCACAGAGATGCACACAAAGGAACAACTGGCTAAATGTGAGTGAAGACATTCTTGGGGGGGGGGGATTCATTTCTTTTATTCTGTAACAGGCAGTCTGGGAAGCATTCTGGAGATGTGGCCTGTGGCCTGCACTGTCACAGCTCCTCCCTGCAGGATCGCAGATGTTTGGAGATTGTAGTGATAACTGTTATCATTGAGAATGTCATTCTCATAGGCTCTAATAAGTCAGGATTTATTCAGTGTTAATTTGTTAAAGACAACTGTGTTTCTACCAAATCCACGTGAGACGTTTCTCCCGGCAGTGTTGCTGGTGGTATTCCCGTGGCTTAGTCTTAGGGAAGCACACGCCTTTGAATACTGCTGAAGCTGTGAGTACCCAAAGCGCACCGGAGTATTTTTGCCATACGGGGTGTTAGTCACTGATACACGTCTCAGTCAGACCTGATGGATTCTTGACCCCTTCCTTTTTAAATTTTTAATTTTTATTTTTTATTTTTGTTTTTTAAGAGCACAACCCCTCAGGTGGCCACCATGAATCTCTGGTGTTTTCGGTTGGCTGCAGCCTATTTGCCATCTCTGGTTCAAACATATTCGAAGTCTGATGATGCTTCCCTCTGTTGTTCTTCTGCTGTGTGACCTCCACGCACGCAGGGTTCAAGACTGTCAGAGCTGGGAGCCACCTTCACAACTACCAGGGTTTCCAGAACCTCCTTTATCTAGCCCTGGGGATGAAAGAGATGTCATCAGAGACGGAGGCTTATTAGGTTTACATGCCATTGATAACGAATGAGGAGGTTTTCTTTTATATAAGGGGAGCTTCTTATAATGTGCTTTAGTAGGGTAAAGAAGCTTTTAAGGTTTGCTTTCTCTGGAAAGATAATTTGTGATCCTGCTGTTGCTTTCAACAAAAATATAATTTGCATACCAGTGCATGTTGTATTGCTGAGAACGGGCTGACAAATGGTTCTTAACTCGTCATTCACTCCGCCACTGTTTCTTGAATGGCATATGTTTGCCAGCTGTAGTAGGAACTTGCTAGGCTCTAGGACTAACCGTTATGAAACGAGGGTCCTGGGGGAAGCAAATGCATATAACTATAAAGGTTTTGAGGGGATATCAGAGGGGGTGCCTATAGGTGGAAAACTTCGTTCATTCATTGCCCCATCTAGGAGGTTTTGTGTCTTAGCAACGTGTTCCATAGCAACACATTCCTCTATCAAAATATTCATTATATTAAATTGAAATTCTCTGCTTAGGTATGTATTTTTCCAACTAAGTTTAGAACTGGTTAAGGACAGGCTATGGGGTATGTATTATATATATCTACACACACACATATATTTTTATATATACACATTACCATTGTAAATATACAATATATATATATACACATATATATTTCTCCCTCTCTATATACACATACAACCCACACATATATATACACACACACATATATGAAACACACACACACACACACACACACACACTTCTACTGCCAAGCACAGAAAATCAAAACTAGGTAACAGTTCCTTTTTTTTTTTTTTTTTTTTTTTTTTTTGAGACGGAGTCTCGCTGTGTCGCCCAGGCTGGAGTGCAGTGGCCGGATCTCAGCTCACTGCAAGCTCTGCCTCCCGGGTTTTTACGCCATTCTCCGGCCTCAGCCTCCCGAGTAGCCGGGACTACAGGCGCCCGCCACCTCGCCCGGCTAGTTTTTTGTATTTTTTAGTAGAGACGGGGTTTCACCGTGTTAGCCAGGATGGTCTCGAACTCCTGACCTCGTGATCCGCCCGTCTCGGCCTCCCAAAGTGCTGGGATTACAGGCTTGAGCCACCGCGCCCGGCCTAGGTAACAGTTCTTTTAGTGTTCATGAAAAAATAGATGTGTTAGTTGAGAGCGTCGTTAAGTTGCCAGGGGAAACACAGGATGGATTCACAAAGGGAGATAGTGTTTTTGTTTTTTGTTTTTTCTTTGTTTAACTCTTCAATTCGAAATAATCCAGACTTATGGAAAAGTTGCAAAAATAGTACGGAGAATTCCCATATACTCTTCCCCCAGATTCCCCAAACATTTCACCCCATTTGTACTTTCTCTCTCTGTGGATATAATTTTTTTTTTTCTGAAATGTTTGAGAGAGGAAGGTAGAATGCAGGGCAGGGTGAAAGGCGGAAGGAGAGAGGTGGGTTGGGAGGCTTTTTTTTTTTTTTTTAACCTCCTGAGATGGAGTTTCGCTCTTGTCACACAGGCTGGAGTGCAATGGCACAATCTCGGCTCACTGTAACCTCTGTCTTCTGAGTTCAAGTGATTCTCCTGCTTCAGCCTCCCGAATAGCTGGGAGTACAGGCACCCATCACCATGCTCGGCTAATTTTTTGTATTTTTAGTCGAGGGGTTTCACCATGTTGGTCAGGCTGGTCTTGAGCTCCTGACCTCTGATGATCCACCTGCCTTGGCCTACCAAAGTGCTTGGGATTACAGGCATGAGCCACTGTGCCTGACGATTGGGAGGCTTTTGCAGTAACTCAAAGTGCTATGATGAGGGCTGGACCTGGTTGGAAATGATGAGGAAGGTGAGAAGTGGTTAGGTCTGGCATATATTTTGAAAGGAGAGTTTAAATGGGTTGGATGACAAGAGAGAGAAAAAGAAGTTTTAAGGATGATGTCAAGGATTTTGGCCTGAGTAACTGGAAGACGAGAGATGCTGTTATTGGGATCAGGAAGACTATGGGAGGAGTGGGTTATAGCAGGGGGAATCAGAAATGTGTTTTCGGCATGCTAAATTTGAGGTCCAAAAAGAGATGTCAAGAAGTATTGGCCGGACGCGGTGGCTCACGCCTGTAATTCCATCACTTTAGGTGGCTGAGGTAGGCAGATCACCTGAGATCAAGAGTTCGAGATCAGCCTGGTAATTATTAAAATCGATCATTGATGTTTACTAATTAATCATATTATTGCTCTTAATACTGCAGGGGGTGTACACCTACCTGTGATGTTGTTCCTAATATCCAGGGACAGAGAACATGATGTTAGTTTTAATATCGCAGTAGGTGTGCACTCACCCTGTGACACTGATCCTAATATCCAGGTGGTAGAGTATGACATGACTCCCAACATAGCAATGAATGGACAGCCACCCGGTGATATTCCTCCTAATATTCATGGAAGAAGCACATGATATTACTCCCAATATCGCAGGAAGGGTACAGCTCTTCTGTGATATGGTTCCTAGTATCCGGATGGGGAGAGGATGATAATAGTTCCAGTATCGCAGGCTGTGTTCACCCGCCCTGTGATATTGTTATGAGTACCCTGGAAGGGATATGACTCCCCATAGAGCAGGAGGCGTACATCCAGCCTGGGATATTGTTCCTATTATCCATGGAGAGGAGAGGCTGATATTACTCCCAATATGGTAGGGGGTGTACATCCACCCTGTGATATTCTTCTTAATATTCCAAGGCTGAGAGGTTGATAATACTCCCAGTATCGCAGACACCTTACACCCCCGTGTGATACTCTTCCTGATATCCAGAAGGGGAGAAGGGGAGAAGATGGTATCCCCATATCGCAGGAGGTGAACACCCACTCTGATATCTTTCCTAGTATGCATGGGGAGAGGGGATAATATTATTCCCAATATTGCAGAAGATGTACACGGCCCCCCATGATATTGTCCTTAATATTCCAAGGCACAGAAGACGATGTTACTCCCAATATGGCAGAAAGTGTACACCCCCCAGTGATGTTGTTCCCATGATCCAGGAGGGAAGAGGATGATGTGACTTTCAACCCTTGCACCCTGCAATGCTCTCACCCTGCAACACCGACACCAGCTCAACCTGACATGGGCGCAGAGGTGCTGGCTGGGGGTGTTCATTGCTTCTCTTTTCTCCCTTGGCAGACTCAGTAGAGGAAGCTGTGACCGAGCAGCCGCAGGAACAAGGTGGGTTTTGCCAGTGGCTCAGGCTTCCTCTGGTTATGCGTTGGGCCTTGGGGTAATGCCGGAGGAGGGGACAGAGCTGAGTACAGTGGGCATTGGATGCGACAGTCACCCCTCTGTGGCGCGGGCTGGGGGCTTGGGGGTCGTCGCCTGAGGTGGGCCTGAACCTCCCGTCTACTCTGGCACTGGAGGCTGTGGGGTCCCACACTTCTTCCAATGCACATGCTGACCCCCGCCTGGTCCCCGACCGAGGTGGGGCATCCTTTCCACTGCTGGGGCCCACATGTAGCTGTGGGTTCCTTTTTCATGACCTGGAGAAGCTGCAGCCTGCCCTGTGCTCTGCCTCAGAGATGGGAGGCCACACAGCCCTCAGCGGGTAGCAGAATTCAGAGCCTTAGGTTGCAGGGGCCTCAACTGAGGTCCCTGAAGGGTCTGCTCCTTACTGAGGGGCTGATTCAGGGAGGCTCTCCCGTCTCCCCTCTGAGGCTCTGTCGCTTCCCCTCACACAGGGTCCGCATGTGGACAGCCTGGTGATGTGAATGCACTAAGGGCCCTTGGAAGTTCCCTGGGAGTGGGATCCATCCCAGTACATTTGGAATGCAGGCACAAGGTCCCACAGGAGGCCCGGGAAGCCAGTGGGGAATGGAAGGCTGTTGTATGTTTGCCTCGGGGAGGGGGTGGTTCCACCCTCTGCCAGAGTCTCTGGAGCAAAGGCACGTGGCTCTCCAGCTGCCCCGGAGGCCAGGGTAGTGTCTGGGAGGGGCTGTGGGCCTCTGCCGGGTGGGGGAGATTTCTTAGCTCATCTAGTGTAGTCAAGTCACATTTGCCTCTAAATCATATTTATTTATTTTTTTAATGCCAAGGCTTTACAGATGAATAAGGAGGCAGTTTGTATTGAAAATATTTTTTGCAAGTGAGCTTGAAACAGAGGGTCTGTTTAAATCTAGGTTTTTTCCTTCCCAGTAATGCCTCCTTTCATCCCAGGTTTTCCAACAGGAAATGCGCTTGTTTGCTCACCTCTGGGAGGGCGCTTTGGTTAGGAATCCACCAAAGCCAGCAGGCACCAGTGGGTTGCTTGAGCAGGCTGGCCTTTGTTAGGAAGCGAGCGCTTCAGGTTTTCAGACCATCCAAGGTGAAGGTGGCCACAGGGGCCTGGAAGCTTTCCCATCCTTCCTGCAGGGATGGTCCGTTTCCCTGCACGGAGCTGGGTACATGGGTACAACACCCCTGTCCTGTGCCGTCGGTGGCTTTACCAATTTTGCATAGCAGCTTTTGAGCTGATCAATAGCTCTGATTGGCTGTTGAGGATTTCATGGATTCCTGTACCCCACCGGGGGGCCCAATATGCTGACAAAAGTTACATTTGTAGTTGTAGTGCTGCATATACATGGGTCCAGTTAGAAGGCTTTGATTCTATCTAAAGGGAAAGGCGTCTCTGAGGGATCACTGAGCTGACATAGTCTCTAAAACCATGCCGTGAGGTGGCGACAAAGCAGGACAGGAGGGTGATTTTGTAGGAGAGTCGGGCCACGGGCCTGCGTGTTCTCTGTGTCCCCGGAGATCGTACGTGCTCCAGACCCTGGGTTTGCATTGCGCATAATTCTCAAGGGCTCATGGCAAGCTGCGCCAGGGACACAGAGGACGGGGATGCAGGGATCCTGCCCCAAGTGGACCAAGGACTCACTGTTGGACTCTAATCTGTCTAGGTGTTTTTGTGACTTGCAGAAATACCTCCACCTTGCTTGGGCCTGGAGCCACAGGAGACCCTGCCGAAGGTGAAGAATGTTCTGGAACAATGCAAGACCTGCCCAGGCTGCCCCCAGGAGCCAGCGTCCTGGGGTCTCTGTGTAGCATCCAGCAACGTGAGCTTGCAGGACCCCGAGGAGCCCTCCTTCTGCTTGGAAGCTGAGGACAACTGGGAGGATCCAGAGACCCTGAGCTCACTGCTGCTGTTCCTGAACAGCTCTGGATTCAAGGCCAGCTTCTGTGGCCTGTACAACCTGGCGCTGCCATGGCTGAGCAGCATGTTCAGCAGCTTTAGCGACGAGTAGGAGCTGACTGGGCGCCTGGCACAGGCCTGAGGGGCGGCCAAGAAAAGTGGCCTCCTCATGGCCCTGGCCAGGCTCTACTTCCTCCTGGGGCGGCTGTGCAGCAGGAGGCTCAAGCTGTCCCAGGCCCGGGTGTACTTGGAGGAAACACTGGGGGCCCTGGAGGGCAGCTTCGGGGACCTGTTCCTGGTGGTGGCTGTGTACGCCAACCTGGCCGGCATTTACTGGAAGCAGAACCGGGAGAAGTGTACACAGGTGGTTCCCAGAGCCATGGCCCTGCCCCTGGGGACGCCTGGCCACATCTGCAGCACCGAGGCGGACGGGGAGCTCCTGCAGCTGGTGCTGCAGTGGGCGGTGGGTGGCCAGAGCCAGCATGCCTAGGCCCGGGCCTGCTTCCTGCTGGCCAGGCACCACGTGCACCTCAAGCAGCCTGAGGAGGCCCTGCCCTTCCTAGAGCAGCTGTTGTTTTTGCACAGGGACTCGGGAGCCCCAGACGCTGCGTGGCTCTCAGACTGCTGCCTACTCCTGGCTGACATCTACAGCCGCGAGTGCCTGCCCCACCTGGTGCTGAGCTGTGTCAAGGTGGCCTCATTGAGGACACAGGACTCACTGGCTGGTTCGCTGAGGAACGTGAACCTGGTGCTCCAGAACGCCCTCCAGCCCCAGAGCCTCCCCACCCAGACTGCCCACTACCTCAGGCGAGCGCTGGCCTCCCTAACCCCGGGCACAGGCCAGGCGCTGCGCGGCCTTCTCCACGCCAGCCTGGCCCAGCCATACAGCCACCATGGCTACCATGGCCCAGCCATCACCTTCATGACGCAGGCGGTGGAAGCCTGTGCTGTTGCCGGAGTCCGTGCCATCGTGGACCCCCTGGTGGCCCTGGCCTGGCTGCATGTGCTTCATAGGCAGAGCCTGGTGGCCCTGAACATCCTGCAGTCTGTCCAGGATGCAGTGGTGGTCAGCGAGGACCAGGAGGGTGTGATTGCCAACATTGGTGGCCGTGGCTCTGAAGAGGACGGGACAGACGAGGCAGGCAGCCAAGGGCTACTACCATGCACTACCGGTGGCTTGGGACCTGGGCCAGCGGAGGAACCAGGCAGTGTTGCTGGCCAACTTTGGGACCAGCTGGCCCAGCACTACCTCCTGGAGGCTGTACGTCTGTTCTTGAGGCTTCCCTGTGGGGAGTGTGGCCGGGACTTCACCCACATACACCTGGGCTGCCTCTTCACCTGCCAGGGCCCGGCCCAGCAGTGCAAGGGCTACTACGAGTGGGCCCTTCTGGTCGCCGTGGAGATGGACCACGTGGAGAGTGAGTGCCCCAGTTCCTCCTGTGAGCCTTCTGGGGCCACTTGGGTCAGGGCACACCTGGGGTTTGTGATTCGGAAACAAGTGGTGGTTTTTCCACCATCGAAAGCGCTGAGTCATGGCCAGCAGCAGATGTTGGCAAACGCCCTGGAGACAGGCCGTTCCCATGCAGGGCCAGGCCCTCTGTACCCTACTGAGGCAGGCAGCTCTTCTTGGTTTGCCCAGGGACCATCCTGCCTTGAGCACGGAAAGTCCTGTGTGCTGGGAATCCCTAGACATAACCCTGGGATCAAGGCATGTTGTGCTGAGCTAGGACTTGGGGCCCCTCCATGAGCCAGGCCCTGAACGCCAGTTCTTGTGCCTGTGTTTGCTTGGTATCTCGGCAGCCCTGTGCACCGGTCATCCCACTTCACAGAGGACACAGGGGCGGGTGATTGCCCAAAGCCACAGAGCAGTTCACGCAAAAGCAGCTCGTGCTGAGTGTGCCAGGCCCCACCCACAAAAGGGGCTTGTGGGGTCCTCGGGAGGGAGGTGCTGAGCGTGGGAATGTGAGCTTCAGGCCAGAGAAGCCACAAAAGGGTGAGTGGCGTGATGGCGGGGCAGCACTTGGCCCCGGGTTAGGGAAGCCTCTTTAGTTTGGGCCCAGAGGGTTAAGAGGATGTAGTCAAGTAATAGGTGTGGATGAGGGGCTGATGGTGTAGCCTGTGTGAAGGCCCAGGGGTGAGCGAGTGGGGGTGAGTCAGCGAGGATGGGTGGGGTGTGAGTGGTGGTGAGTGAGCGGGAGTGTGAGTGGGGATGAGTGTGGTGTGAGTGGGAGTGAGCAGGAGTGTGAGTGGGGATGAGTGTGGTGTGAGTGGGGGTGAGTGAGCAGGAGTGTGAGTGGGGATGAGTGGGGTGTGAGTGGGGGTGAGTGAGCGGGCGTGTGAGTGGGGATGAGTGTGGTGTGAGTGGGGGTGAGTGAGCGGGAGTGTGAGTGGGGATGAGTGGGGTGTGAGTGGGGGTGAGTGAGCGGGGGTGAGTGAGCGGGGGTGAGTGGGGGTGAGTGAGCGGGAGTGTGAGCAGGGGTGAGTGAACAGGGCTTATGCAGGGAGGTGCAGAGTTGGGAGGGGGTGGGTTGGGTGCTGGATGGTGAGAAGCTCTTCTGGAGAGCTAAGCAGGGCCTGGGGCCTCAGGCTGTGGCTTGGCCTTTTCCCCAAGAGCACTGGGGAGCCACGGAGTGCTATCGAACAGTCAGTGCAGACCGAGCAGTGAACGGACAATAGCTGGGCAGGGCTGTCCGAAATCTAGGCCGCAGAGAATAGCTGAGGAAGTTGAGTGCAGGGAAATGGCTGAGACAAGGGATACTGCTGAGGCCCCTCTGCCTTGCAGTGCTTTGTCATGGCATAGTGAGACCACTCAGAGGTGCCTCTTGTGGCCTGGACCAGAGCTCCAGGGGCTGTGCCCAAATCTGAATCTGCTCATTTCCCAGCACAGGCCTGGCACCCACTCCTGGCCCTAGGAGTGATGAGATTTTGGAAAGGACCATGTGAAGGGGCCCCGGTCCCACACATCTGCCGAAGGAGGGTTTTGGGGTTCAGACCCAGGCTTCTTCCCCAGGGACATTCTCTGACTGGAAGGAGACCCTCCAGGAACCCAGCGCCCCAGTCCCCACTGCAGCCTCCGGTGGCTCCTGGCACAATAGCCTGTGGTATCTCCTCCTATGAGGCCCTCCCCTGGGTGCTGGGGGATTCAGACTTGGAAATGCAGGCCAGGGAACGGGGATCATGCTTCCCTGTCTCTCCACCCTGAGCTGAACGGTCGGGGAGACCGAGGGCGGGGCTGATACCCCACATGCTTCCTTGGGGTCATTTTTGAGTCACTTTCGGTAGTTTGTGTCCTTCTAGGAGTTTGGCTGTTGTGTCTAGATGGTCTGGCTTCTTGGTGTACAATTGTTCGTAGTGTTTTCATGGAATCCTTTTATTTCTGTCAGGTCGGCAATCATGTTTCCTCTTTCATTTCTGATTTTAGAAACTTGGGTTTGTAATTGTTTATTTATTTTTATTAGAGATGGGGTCTCATCATGTTCTCCCAGGGGGGTCTTGAATGCTGGCCTCAGTGATCCTTCCCCCTCGGCCTCACAAAGTGCTGGGATGACAGGCGTGAGCCATGGTGCTCAGTCTCTGATTTTAGTCGTTTGTGCCCCATCTTTGTTTTCTTGGTCAGTCTGGTGAAAGATTTGTCAATTTTGTTATTATTTTCAAAAAACCCACTTTTGGTTCTGTTGATTATCTCTTTTGTTTTTCCATTCTCTGTATTTTTACTTCCCATTTCCACTCTCACGTTTATTATGTTCTTCCTTTTATTCACTTTGGGTTTAGTTCATTTTCTAGTTTCTCAGGGTGGAAAGTTAGGCTTTTGATTTGAGATTTTTCTTCTTTCTTTGAATGTAGACATTTACAGTTATAAATTTCCCTTTCAGCACTGCCTTAGCTACATCTTGGTGTTTTTGATACACTGTGCTATTTTTTTTTTTTTTAAGTTTTGCTCTATTGCCCAGGCTGGGGTGCAGTGGTGCAATCTTGGCTCACTACAACTTCTACCCAGGTTCAAGTCATTCTCATGCCTCAGCCTCCTGAGTAGCTGGAATTACAGATGTGTACCGCCAAACCCGGCTAATTTTTGTATTTTTTTTTTTATAGAGACAGGGTTTCACCATGTTTCCCAGGCTGATCTCAAACTCCTGGACTCAAGCGATCCTCCCGCCTCGGCCTCCCACAGTGCTGGGATGAGAGGTGTGAGCCACCGTGCTGGCCCGGGCTGTGCATTTGTTTGTATTCTTTTCAAATTAATTTTCAGTTTCCCTGATGGTCTCTTCTTTGACTCACTGGTTGTTTAGGAGTGTGTAGTTTTCACATATTTTTGAATTTCCCACGTTTCCTTCACTGTCGATTTCCAGTTTCATGCCAGTACAGCTGAAGAACACCTGTGCTTTGGTCTCAGTCCTTCTCCCTTCACTGAGGCTCATTTTGTGGCCTGGCACATGGTCTGTCATGGGGAATGTCCCATGGGCGCTCAAGAGGACTGTGTATTCAGCTGTTGTTGGGGGGCGTGTGTGACAGATGTCCATTCGGCGTACCTAGTTTCCTTTGTTAATCTTCGGAATGTTTCTGACACTAGAAAATCAGAAGCTTTCCACCGTTCCCAGCGCCCTGGCTTTGGGAGAGGCCAGTGAGCCTGTGGGTTTGGAGCCTTGTTGCATGAGAGAAGCATGTGTGGAAATGCCAGGGGCCAGCTTTGAACCCCATTCCCCCAACATGATGCCGTGTGTGGCAGACGTGATGCTTGGCTTTGCTCTCTCAGGGTTCCATCTGCGACAGGGGCTACTTGTGTCCCTGGTCTCATCATCTCAGGCTGAAGGTGGCCCTGGTCCTGGCCAGAGGGGCTTTGTGAAGCAGAAATAGATGGCCTGGTGCAGGGGCCGAGCCTGGCCAGGACCTCGGCCCTGGGAGTTGTAAAGAAGGCCGGCCTGTACCATGAGCATGTGCACCAAGCTGTGCCCATGTCACGGTGTGCTCGGCGCCTGCCCTTGCACAGGTGCATGGCCTGTCTGAGCCCAGGCTCCCCGCCTATGGGGCCCAGGTTCACAGAGGTGTGAAAGAGACAAGCACAGAGCAGGGGCCTCTGGACCCAGCCAGCCTCGCTTCGATGCTGGGAGGCTGACGTCTTCCATTTTGTCTTCTGCCCAGGCCAGCAGCGGGCCGTCCAGCGGCTGTGCTACTTCTACAGCGTCGTCATGCCCAGCGAGACCCAGTGTGTCATCTACCATGAGTTCCAGCTCTCCCTTGCCCGCGAGGTGGCCGACCAGGTGCTGGAGAGGGCAGCTCCTGGAGACCACCAGTCAGCTCTACCTGTCCCTGGGCACCTAGTGGTGAGGACTGGCTTTGCAGTGGTGGGGGTGTGGAGGGGTGCAAGGGGGTTGGGGTGGCAGGGAGGGGGGCACAGGGAAGCTGGCCCAGGGCCTCCTCAGCCCCTTTCCTTTGGATCATTTGGTTCCTTGGCATCAGATGCTTTGAGCTGGTGGGTCTGGGGTCGTCCCAGGGCTGCTGCTGGCTTGTGAGTCCCAGCTTGAGTCTCCCTTGTTGGGTCAAAGGTCATCTCAACCCCAGCAGAGGCAGTACGTGCACGTGCACTCTGGGCTGTTCTTCCTACTATGGTGGCCTTTGTCATCTGACCTCTGCCTGCCCTGAGTCTTGACTCCTGGCCTTCATCTGTCCCCTTAAATGTGACCACAGCAGCCACCTGTGGCTTCTCTCCCACAGAAGACAGAGCCAATTGTGTCACCTGCTTCCCTGGGGCAGGGTTTCAAGGTCTCACGTCCCATATGTGGCCCACTCGGCTTCCCCTGAGCATGCTGACCTGGTGGGGTAACCATGGCCCTGGCCACCCCACCCACAGGGCCTGGTGACATTGCTGCAGTCACAGCCCCTCAAGTGTTGGACTTACTGAGAGAGCAGGGAAGGGGCCAGATTCCATGGGGACCCGGGAGACTGGCTCCAGTCTTGGCCTCAGGTTCACAGAAGGAAAATGGGTCAGTGTGCTAGAGCCATGCTTCTCAAAGTGTAGTCCCTGGACCAGCAGAGCAGCATCCATGTCACCTAGGAGCCTGTGGCAAGTGGGAGTTCTAGGGCCTGCCCCAGGCCTGTGGAGCCAGAAGCTCTGGGGGCAGGGCCAGCAAGCTATAAGGACAGGCCTCCGGGTGACTGTGATGCCTGCACACCTTGAGAACCATCGGCCTAGATAGCCTCTGAACACTAACGGCTCTTGGTGCGTCTGGAGAAGACACAGGCCATGTCTGGGAGGCAGGGGAGATGGACTAGCACATTCCTCCTGCCACAGGGCAGCATGATGCTCGATTCCCTCAGAAGGATGTCCTTCATCTTTTCCATGCCGTGTGTGTTCACCCTGGCCCTCCCAGCAGCCTGGGAAGGGCAGAACACTGCACATACAAGAGGGCCGTTCCCAGTCCCCACATTCCAGATTCATCTGTCACCAGACCCACGAGAGGAGGCAGACTGGTTCCAGGAGGATGAGAGCCCTTGTTCTGACACCTGTGTCTGATTCCAGTGATTCCAGGGCCTACAAATCCTCTCTGGACTACACCAAACGAAGTCTGGGAATTTTCATTGACCTCCAGAAGAAAGAGAAGGAGGCACATGCCTGGTTGCAAGCAGGGAAGATCTATTACATCCTGCGACAGAGTGAGCTGGTGGACCTGTACCTCAGGGGGGTGGCAAGGGATGCAGGACGACCCCTGTGCTGTTCACTCTCTGTCCATCCACCCATCCATTCATCCTTCCAGCATCTATTTACCTGTTCATCCTTCCATCCATCCATCCATCATCCATCCATCTGTCCCTTCATCCATCCATCATTCATCCATCCTTTTATCATCCATCTATTCACCCGTCTATCCATCCATTCACCTGTCCATCCACCCATCCATTCATCCTTCCGTCATCTATCTATTTACCTGTTCATCCTTCCATCCATCCATCCACCATCCATCCATCCATTCTTCCATCATCTTCCCATACACCTGTGGGTCCTTCCATTCACCCATCCATCATCCATCCATCCATCATCCATCCTTCCGTCCATCCATCCATCATCTATCCATCCATCCCTTCGTCCTTCCATCCCTCCATCATCCATCTATCTGTCCATCCATCCATCCATCATCCATCCACCTGTTCATCCTTCCATCCATCCATCATTCATCCATCCATCCATCCATCCATCCATTCTTACATCATCTTCCCATACACCTGTGGGTCCATCCACCCATCCATCCATCCATCCTTCCATCATCCATCCATTCATCTGTTCGTCTTTCCACCCATCCATCATCCATCCATCCATCATCCATCATCCATCCATCTTTTTATCCATCCATTCACCTGTTCATCCATCCATCCATCCTTCCATCTATCTTTCCATCATCAATCCAACTGTTCATCCTTCTATCCATCCATCCATCCATCATTCATTAATCTATTCATTTCTTCATCCATCCATTCACCTGTTCTTCCATCCATTCATCCATCCATCCTTCCATCCTTCCATCCTTCCATCCATCCATCCTTTCATCCTTTCATCCATCTTTCCATTATCCATCCATTCAGCTGTTCATCCTTCTATCCATCCAACCATCTTCCATCCATCCATGATCCATCCATTCACCTGTCCATCTATTCATTCATCATTCATCTTTTTATCATCCATCCATTCACCCATGTATCCATCCATTCACTTTTCATCCATCCATCCATCCATCTATTCTTCCATCATCCATGCATTCATCTGTTCATCCTTCCATCAATCCATCTTTCCATTTATCCATCCATCCATTTATCCATCCATCCATTTATCCATCCATGCATCCATCATCCATTCGTGTCCATTCTTCCATCCATCGTTCATCCATCCATTTATCATCCATCCATTCACCCGTGTATCCATCCATTCACTTTTTCATCTGTACATCCATCCATCCATTCATCCTTCCATCATCTATCCATCCTTCCATCATACATCCATCCTTCCATCCATCCATCCATCCATCCATTCATCCATTATGAATGCATCTATCATCCATACTTCATCATCCATCCACTTGCCTCCTGTTCATCCTTCCATCCATCCATCTGTCCATTCATCCATGCATCCATTCATCCATCATCCATCCCTCCTTCCATCATCCATCCGCTCACCTCCTGTTCATCCTTCCATCCATCCATCCATCATTCATCCATCTATCCATTCATCCATCCATCATTCATCCATCCTTTTATCATCCACCCATTCACCGGTCTATCCATCCATTCATCTGTTCATCCATCCATCCGTCCATTGATCCTTCCATCATCCGTCCATTCACCTGTTCATCCTTCCATCCATCAATCATCCATCCATCCATCCATCCATCATCTATCATCCATCATCCATCCATTTATCCATCCATCCATCATCCATCCATACTTTCATCATCCATCCATTCACCTGTTCATCTTTCCATCCATCCATCCATCATCCATCCATTCATCCACCCATCCATTCATCCACCCATCCATCATCCATCCACCCATCCATTCACCCATCCATCCATCCATCATCCATCCATCCATCATCCATCCTTTCACCCATCCATCCATTCACCTGTTCGTCCATTCATCCATCCATCATTCATCCATCTACCCACCAATCTACCTATTAATCCATCCCTCCATGCATCTATCTGTCCATTTGTTTATCCATACATTCGTCTATCCACCATCTATCCATCCACATGTACATACATCATCTACCCTCCACCCATCCATACATTATCTACCCACGCATACATACATACACACATCATTCCACCCACCCATCCATCCATCCCTCCATCCATCCATCCATCCATCCATCCGTCCGTCCATCCATCCATCCATCCATCCATCCATCCATCCATCCATCCATCCATCCAAGTATTCATCTGTCCACACACCGATCCATCCATCCATCCATCCATCCATCCATCCATCCATCCATCCATCCAAGCATTCATCTATCCACACACCCTTCCATCCATCCATGTGTCTACATCTCCTCATCCATTCATCCATCCATCCACTCATTCCTAAGCCACTGCTGAGCACCTGTTGTGTGCCTTGTCCCTCCCTCCAACTGGTTCCCTCACATCCTCCCCCGGTGGCCAGCATCTTCTCCCTGAGGGCAGAGGCGCGGGCCCCCCACAGTGCACAGCACCTGCTGGTATACAGCACATGCTCAAATAATGTGACGACTCAATTAACACACAGAAGAACTTGCTCCAAGCGACATGTGGCACATCTCCTTATAAAATGAATCTATCATAGTGGCTGTTTTCAGAGGCTTTCCCAAACACAGTGTGATCTGGAACAAATTGTGAAGCCCACGAGCCTGATGAAGCTTTCATTATTGAGCACCTGCTATATACCTCCTTGAGCTGAGGAGAGGGATGAAGAGCTCATGGCCAAGAGGGGACCAGGCCCACCCACAAACACTGCTGATGTGGCAGGGATGTGGCAACGCAGAAAGGAGCCAGGGGCTAGGCTCCCAGCAATCTGGGGGCCACGGAGACTGGTTTGAGTGCAGGGGGAGTGGGCTAGGGCTAGCCCTGTTGGTAGGATTCACAGGTGTCGGGCTCCTGGGCTGAAGCTGCTCAGTCACCTCCTGGCACTCAGGAGCATCAGTTCATTGTCCTCATGCCAGTGGTGGGGGCAGCCCTAATGCACAGGGTCTGAAAAATGCTCAAGTGTACCTGTACTGTGTGAGAGGAAGGAGCCTAGCAAAGGTGCGCGTAGCCACCTCGCTAGGTGTGGGTCTTGAGGGAACTTCTGTCTCCTTTCAGGTGGCACAGAATGTGGACCTGTACACAGGCAACCTCAACCTGGGGCTGGAGCTGTTTGAGGCAGCTGGAGACATCTTCTTCAATGGGGCCTGGGAGCGGGAGGAAGGCATGTCCTTTTACCAGGTGAGCTGGTCTGTGGGCTGATGTGGGTGGGCCTCAGTGGAGCACCTGGAGGGCTGAGGCACAGGTGTGGCAGGGTAGAGGCCTCCCAAATGGAGGCAGGGCCACCCATGCACATGATGAGTTTCCAAGTGGTCTCACCGGGAATGATATTGACCATGCCCCTGCCTGGGACAAACGCTCGGGGCCTGGACGTGACAATGGCTCTACCCTTGTACCTGATGACCTCAAGCAACCCTGAGTGGGAAGTCCTGTCCCCATCTTCCAGATGAGGAAACTGAGGCTCAGAGAGGCATAGGGACATGCCAAAGGACACACAGCATATCAGTGGGAGACCCAGGTCTGCATACACCCCGAAGTGGGACGGCTTCTCCCTTCCTCTGAGCTCACGGTGTGGCTCAGCCCTGGGCACAGATCAATGTGGTGTTTTTAGAGCAGAGAGGAGTGCTGGCTCCCCCCAGTCAGACCTCCGGTGCCCAGGTGGGAGAGGCTGGTCTGAGGCTGTCGAGTGTAGCTGGATGGGCCTCAGGTGACTCTTCAGCCCCCAACTTGGATGTCTGAACTGTGTGTTATCCCAGAGCACAGAGCTGTGTCGAGGTGCAGGGGTAGCTGGGGTGTGGGAAGCTCCAAGCACGTGTTTGAGCTCTGAGGAGGGCGCTGGGCAAGGTGGGTGCTGCGGGAAACCTGACCCCACCTGCCTGTGTGGTAGGACCGGGCCCTGCCCCTGGCAGTGACTACGGGCAACCGCAAGGTGGAGCTGCAGCTACAGCTTGCAACAAGCTGGTGTCACTGCTGGCCACACTGGAGGAGCCCCAGGAGGACTTGGAGTTTGCCTACATGGCCCTAGCACTCAGCATCACCCTGGGTACATCCCCTGAGCCCCCGCCCTGCCAGGACCCACACTTTGCCAGAGCCCAGCCTCCAGGTCTGCAGGCCAGGAGCTGAAACAGCTGCTGGATTTTCCTGGTCTCCTGTCCAGGCAGGCAGATCTGCCCAACTGGCTTCCCCGTCCGGCTGTGGGGCACAGCCCGAGGTCTCTCACGCAGTGCAGAGCTCCCTGCCTGACTGAGCTCTGCTTCCTCTGCCTGTTCCCGCTGCTGACCACAAGGGCCTCCCAGTGTGCCCTCTGCCTTCCAGACATCCCAGGCATCTCGTTGGTCCCTGTATGTGTCAGGCTGAGTGACACATTCCCTATCTCTTGTGCCCTTCCCACCCTCATCAACCACATGGCTCTCTGGCTGATAAAATCCCAGTTCCCCTTCCAGCAGTCTGCCCCTTAAGGCCGTGCATCCCCTGGTGCTGTGCCAGGGTCGTCTGTCCCCCTCCAGAGACAGGGAACCCTAGGCAGGCCACATGCCCCAGCGCCTTGTGCCCCGTGGCCCAGTACACAGTAGGTGTGCAGCTGACTCCCCAAGGTAGGGGGCTCTGATCAGGACACACCCAGGAGGAGTCGGATGTCACGTCTGTGGGTTGCCTGGAGCCGGGGAGCCCGGGAGCACCTGCACTGCATTGCTTTTGGGCTCCCCTGGTGAGCAAAGGCAGGTGGCTATGTGTAGGCACAGAACTGGGCCATCCAAGTCCGACTTTGCCAAAGCCTCTCAGTAGACAGGGGCAGGCCTTATTCGTTCTGCTTTGCAGATGGAAAAGTGAGTCTGGGAACCTGGAATGGAATGGCCAGAGATGCCCAGGTGACCACAGGTGCCTGGAGACAAGCCACGTGTGCTGCCTGGGGTCTGTATACCTGCTCCTGAGGGGCATCTTCCCTCCCTGCCCCAGAGAGTCACATCCTCACACCTGCCACTTTGGCCTGCACCCCAGGGGACCTGCCGAACAAGCGTGTGGCCTACCACCGGCTGGCCGCCCTGCACCACCGGCTGGGCCATGGCAAGCTGGGGGAGCACTTCTAGCTCAAGGCCGTTTAGCTCTGCAACTCGCCGCTGGAGTTCGACGAGGAGACCCTCTACTACGTGAAGGTGTACCTGGTGCTCGGTGACATCATCATCTACGACCTGAAGGTGGGTGGGGAGGGGCAGGGCTCGGGGTGTTCCTGGCCCCCTTGCAGTGGGATCTCCATCCGGACCCCAGAGGCCTGGGTTCCAGCCTTCCTTAGGAATGGCCCAGTGGCCTCCCTGGAGCTCTACACCCAGCTGGAGGAGCCGGCAAGGTTAGCAGGTAAAACCTAGCTCCCCAGATGGCCAGGCCCCACCCTCAAGAACTCAGTCTCAGCCAGGGAGGCTGACACATGAGTGGGCAATGGTAGCCTCTGGGTAAAGAAGGGGGATTGTAGTCAGGGGGCCCTCCTGGAGGAGGTGACACCAAAGCTGAGTCTTGACAGTCAAGTATCAAGGTGCATTTAACAAAGAAAACAGGGTCGGGAGAGTGACATTTCAGAGGACGCCATCATCCTCACATTGAATCCACGTTGCAAGATCTAACCCAAATCTTGGCGCCTCCTCTAGGAAGCCTGCCCAGGGTGCCAGCCTGCACTGAGCAACTCCTTCCTGGAGTCCCGAGACACCTTGAATCTTCCCATCACCCAAGAAGGGTGGGGTGGGACCAGTGTCTTACCATTGGGTTCACAGACAGGGAAACCCCAGCTCAGGGCAGCTGCAGTGGGGCGGGGCCCCAGCCAGCCAGGCTGAGGCCTTGTTAGGTCGGGTGTGTCTCGAGGGGAGGTGCTGTGCTCCCTCTGCCCCCAGCCCTGCAGGGGTGGAGAGCTGGGATTGGCAGACTGAGACCTGTGGTGTCTCCACCCATCTGCCCAGCGGGCACCGCCCCTCCTTAGCATCACACCAGCCTCGTGTCAGTGCTCCTTACGGGCTGAGGGGCCAGGGCACTCCAGTCCAGGGGCCGAGATCTTGGGGACCTTAGAACAACATGAGGAGCTGGGGCAGCCCTAAGACCCTGACCCGTATACCCCACCGCAGGCCTGGGGCTGCCCGGGAGGCCCCCGCCCAGTACTGGCGACACCTGGTGGTCAGACGTGGTTTCTGTGGCCTCCCAAGTCCCAGCCAGATAGGGAGGTGCCAAGTGTCAGGCCCAGGGGGATGCTGTTCACCGCTCAGGGGCACGCCTGGGACCCAGGGGGACGGGCCTCCCAGAAGAGGCCTTTATCTCTCTTGGTCAAGCCTGCCGCCCACTCCGCCTGTCCAGGAGAAAGGAAAGCGCCAAGTAGCACAGCCCTCCTTCCCATGCACAGCCCTCCTTCCCGTGCACAGCCCTCCTTCCCATGCACAGCCCTGCTTCCCATGCACAGCCCTGCTTCCCATGCACAGCCCTGCTTCCCATGCACAGCCCTCCTTCCCATGCACAGCCCTGCTTCCCGTGCACAGCCCTGCTTCCCGTGCACAGCCCTCCTTCCCATGCACAGCCCTGCTTCCTGTGCACAGCCCTGCTTTCCGTGCACAACCCTCCTTCCCGTGCACAGTCCTCCTTCCCGTGCACAGTCCTCCTTCCCATGCACAGTCCTCCTTCCTATGCACAGCCCTCTGGGCCTCATCGTGACTATGCTGTCAGCACAGGCCAGCTTCCCACAGGGAGGTCCCCTTGGAATTATCCAATGGCGGCTGTCTTTCCAAGGCTACACCCTCCTCCATGTATAGGAGGCTCTGGACCCAGGGCCCAGAGGAGTGGGAGAAGAAGCCGGGCTGGATGGGACCTGGAAGGCTGGCAGAGAAGCAGGGGTAAATGGGCATCTTTGCCAATTGCCTCTAAAATGGGGTCCCCTTTAGTCTACACATGAGAGTGAGCCCTGGAATAGGGTGGATTAGGTGTTTACTGGCTCAGGCTGTCACTCACTACAGGCACATGGAAATGCACACGCAAATGCACACAGGCACAGGCACACGCACACACAGGCGCGCACACACAGACGTGCACACAGAGGCATGCACACAGGCACACACACAGGGACATGCACGCACAGGAACACAAACACGCACATTCACATGCACAGGCACACACACAGACATATGCATTGGCTGGCTCCTTCCTGTTTAGTTGGGAAGCCCCCACCCCTTCAGGAAGCCTTTGCCTTCCACACCCGGCTGAGTCTGGGGCCTCCTGGGCTTCCCTCTGCCACAGCCCGGGCCACCCTGTGTGGTCAGTGTTCACTCCCAGGTCCCTCAGACTGGAAGCAGGGACGTTAGGCTCAACCATGCACCCAGCACAGAGTCCAGTGTTCGGCTGGTCCGGGGGGCATTGGATGAGCGGTGGCGGTGACTCGGGGCCTTCTCACGCCCCTGCTCCGTGTGTGGGGCGGGGCAGTGAGGGAATGGACTGCTGCATCTTGGACTCTGTCATTGGCCCTGGGAGCCATCTTGAGATGGTAAAGAGGGACAGGCCAGGCATGGGTCTTAGAGAGGTCCCTTGGGTGACCGCCATGTGGAGGAGGTGCCTGGGGAGAGGCCGGGTGGGGGATGGGAGGGTGAAGGAGGAGGTCTGGGAGGCGGCATCCCAACCCAGGGATGGTGAGTTTGAGCCAAAGACCCATTGAAAATGGGAGTGGATGTCTGGGGAGTTACACTCCGTCAATATTTCAGGGAACATTGCCAGAGAGGACACCTGTGACATGCTTTTGTACCTGGCCTGGCCCGTGGAGGGCCTGGAAATGGTCAGCATGGACAGGGGCCAGAGTGGAGCCTGGGTCACTCAACGCAGTGCCCCTGCTATGGCTTGGAGCCACGGGTCCTGCATGGAACTCTCAGAGCAGGCAGGATCTGCCCTGACCTCAGTCCATGGGGAAAGCAGCCACTGCCTGCAGAGAGGGTGGCACTGGGGCAGGAGGCTTGGGGTGAGTGGGGCGTAGGGACAGTCAGGAAGGCTTCCAGGGGTATCAGGGTCGTCCCCACCTCCTGCAGCTGAGACCACAGCAGTGTCACAGGCTTCGGGGCTCATGGGGTGAGCCAGCATCGGATGGACATGTGGAATGACCTGGACACAGGAACGGCCTCTGGGAAGACGGGCTCCGAGTCCCCCTTTTGCTGACCATGACCTGTCCCCTTCAGGATCCGTTTGATGCAGCCGGGTACTACCAGCTGGCACTGGCAGCCGCCGTGGACCTGGGCAACAAGAAGGCACAGCTGAAGATCTACACGCGGCCGGCCACCATCTCCCACAACTTCCTCCTGGACTGCGAGAAGTGGCTCTTCTTCTACCAGAAGGCCAGGACCTTCGCCACAGAGCTCAGCGTCCACAGGGTCAACCTACCTCCTCTGCCACTCTGCGGGTGGGCCCCTGGTTGGCCTCCAGCCACCCTCGCTGAGGACAGTATCCGAGGGAGTGGGTTTTGTGCAAGGAGGATGATCTTCTGCCTCTCCTGGTGTCTCCCGTAGCTCATTTTCTGGGTAATGGAAGCATACAAGCAGGGTTCAAATAGCAATAAATGTTTTTTTTTCTTTTTTTGCAAAAACATACCGAAGTCCCCATGGCATCCTTCCCTGTGTGCTTCCTGGGCTGTGTCTAGGGGACAGCTCCTTCCCTGGTGGCAGCCCTCTGATCTTGGGGATGAGAAGGGCCGTGAGTCCAACAGTCCTGGGCCAGGTCACCATGAGCCTCGGTTTCCTCGGCGGCCAGAGGGGAGATGGTGATTGAACTCTGGGCAGCTCCCTGCTCTCCCTGCTCAGAGTTCTTGCTGTAGGTCTCGTGCCACCCTTGCCTTTAAGCTTCAGGCCACTGTGCCCGGATGTGGGGGCTGTTAGTGTCCCTGTTCGCCATTGAAGAAATAGAGGCACAGAGAGGTTAGGAGTCTGGCCCACCGTCACACAGCAGGTAGAGGCGGACACGCAGAGCCCAGTACACTGACCACCACACCACCCTGCCAGCCTGGAGCCAGGAAGGTGTCCCCCATTAGGACCCAAGGTCAGCTCCTGGAGCTCTCTCGTGGTGTCAGGAGAGCCGCAGGCCAGTGAGGGTGGCCCCGGGGATGCCTCACTCAGTGTCCTTTGCTCCCAGACTTGGTTGGGCCGAGCCTGGCCAGTCTCACCTCTGGCCACTGGTCAGCCCTGCGGGAAGTGAGATGCAAGGATCTCCGCCTGTGTAGACGCTTCTACCCAGTATTGAAAGCCTTATCTGGGCTGCCCCCCAGCTCTCCCCACCCACCCTCTCCCCTTCCGGCCCCCGGCCCTCATCCCAGTCCCAGGAATCCCAGGTTTCCCTTCTTGGAATCTCTTGGCCCCAGGGAATACAGTTCACACTGTCTCTTTGTCAGTTTACGCAAGGAAACTGACGTTCAGAGACTGTGGGTGTCCCACGTGATTCTCACATACACTGCACTCTCCCAGACCCCTCTTTTAAACACTTTAAATGAGGTGACTTTCACATCGCATGCAATTAACTATTTCAACGCAAATAATGTGGTGGCATTTGTACATTCACAGTCCTGTGCAACCACTCACGCCATCTAGTTTCAAAATGTATTCCTCTCCCCAGAAGAAACCTCCCATCCTCACTAAGCAGTTACCCCTCCTTGGTATCCCCCAAGCCCCTCGTTTAATGGAAGGGGAAGCTGAGGCCCGGAGAGAGACTTGTCATTGGGCGGAGCTCTGATAATAAGGAATCAGGCACCCATCTGCTGCTTCAGCCCTGGGTTGGTTTTCCACCCAGCAGAGGTGACAGAGCCAGGAGGTTCTGGGAGCGCCACAGGTGTCACTGGTTCAGCCCTGGGTTGGTTTTCCACCCAGCAGAAGTGACAGAGCCAGGAGGTTCTGGGACCCCATGCTTGCAGCCAGAGCCCTGCCCCGAGCCTCCCCACCAGGGGGCAGCAGAGAACTTTCCAGAACCGGCCGCGGGGCTGGCGGAAAGCAGCGGGTCAGAGCTGCTGACAAACCTCACGTGGACCCCGGATCGCTGTCTCTGTGGGTTGGGTTTGGGAATTGGAGGGGAGGCCGCATGATTGGAAACGTGAAGACAGTACGGCCTGGCTGGAGCAGCCGGAAGCGCCGTCACGTTGACTGAGGACACAGACCTCCTGTCCGCTGGGCCGCGCCTGCAGCCATTCTTCTCGGAGTGGGGCCCGTGGGTCCGGGTTGCTCTTGGTCCCTGACCTGCTTCAGAGTCCGGCGGGCTTTGGACCTCTGCCTCCCCATCTACGCCCACCCTGGCTGGTGCCATGAGGGGCCTGGATCCTGGGATCCTGTTCCTCTTGGGCAGCAGAGTCTGGGGGACCAGAGGAGATGATAGGTCTTCAAGCCCCACATTCAAACCCCAGCCCACCACTGACAGTCTGGGGGTTCGGGATGAGGGAGTTGATGTCTCTGAGCCCCAGTTTTGTCACCACTAAAATGAGGCCGATATAATGGGGCAGAGTGCCAGCCCCCGGGCTAACAGAGGCCTGTTTCCAACTGGCAATACCTCTTACTCCTAGGAAGAGCTCCAACCACCACACACTAGGGAACACTCAACCCAGGCCAACTTGTCAGAGGCACGAGAACCAGAGCGACTCCATTTTGAATGGGGGCTGGGTAAAGGGAGGCTGAGACCTGCTGGGCCGCATTCCCAGGAGGCTGGGCATTCTTAGTTACAGGATGAGATAGGAGGTCGGTACAAGATACAGGTCATAAAAACCTTACTGATAACGCGGGTTGCAGTAAAGTCAGCCAACGCCTACCAAACCCAAGATGGCCACAAGAGTGACCTCTGATTGTCCTCACGGCTCATTATGTGCTAATTATAATGCATTAGCTACTACAAGACACTCCCACCACCGCGACAGCTTACAGATGCCATGGCAACATCTGGAGGTTTCCCTACATGGTCTCAGAAGAAGGGAGGGCAGAAACTCTCATTTCTGGGAATTGCCCATCCCTTTCCTAGAACACTCATGAATAGTCCAACCCTTGTTTAGCGTATGATCAAGAAATAACCATGAAAATGGGCAACCAGCGACCTTTGGTGCCTTTCTGCCTATGGAGCAGCCATTCTTTATTTTCTTTTCTTTTCTTTTTTTTTTTTTTTTTTTTTTTTTTTTTGAGATGGAGTCTCGCTCTGTTGGCCGAAATGGAATGCAGTGGCGTGATCTTGGCTCACTACAACCTCCACCTCCTGGGTTCAAGCGATTCTCCTGCCTCAGCCTTCCTAGTAGCTGGGATTACAGACACCTGCCACCACGCCCAGTTAATCTTTTGTATTTTAGTGGTGACACGGTTTTGCCATGTTGGACCAGGCTGGTCTCCAACTTACCACGTCAGGTGATCCACCTGCCTCGGCATCCCAAAGTTATAGGATTGCAGGAGTGAGCCGCTGCGCCCGGCCAGAGTAGCCTTGCTTTTATTCCTTTTCTTTCCTAATAAACTTGCTTTCACTTTATGGACTCGCCCCGAATTCTTTCTTCTGTGAGATCCAAGAAACCTCTCTTGGGGTCTGGATCAGAACCACTTTCCAGTAACAAACTTGCTTCACCTCTCAGACCCTTCGTCTCTTCATCTGTACCCAAAGACAAAGCCTTCCCCGAGGTTCCAAAAGTGTGGGGAGAACGCATGGGAAACGAGGGTCACAGAATTGATGTGCAGAACCAATATCACAGACTCTGTGTCAAGCCACTGTCATACTGGAAGTAATATCATGCTCTCCCCCAAGTTATGAGAAACAATATCACAGGGGGGTGTGTACCTTCTCTGGTGGTGGGAGAAGTATCACCATCTGTACCTTTAGATGACAGAAACGATGTCACAGGGTGGGTGTACACCCCGTGAGTTTTTGGAAGCAATGTCATTCTCTCTTCTTCTAGGTTTTACGATTCACATCACAGGTGGGATGTACACCCCTTGTTATATTGGATGGAGTCTCATCCTCTTTCAACCTGTATCTTTAGAACAATATCCCATGGGGGTTGTATATCTCTTCAATATTGGTAGTAATAGCATCTTCTCCTTTCCTGGATATAAGAAACAATATCACAGGAGGGTGTACACCCCTTGCAATGTTGGTAGTAATCTCACCTCTCCCCTGTGGTTATTAAGGACAAAATCCCAGGGTGGCTGTACAGTTCCTACGTTATTGGGAGTAATAACATCCATTCACCCCATGGATATCAGGAACCATATCACAGAAGAGTTGTCCACCCCCTTCGATATTGTCATCCATGTCATCTTCTTCCCGCCTGGATATTAGGAACGATACCCCAGGGTTGGGGGCGGTGTACACCCACTGCGATATCGAAAGTAAAATCAGCCTCTTTCCCGCTGGATATTAGGAACTCTATCACAGGTGTGTGTGCACCTTCTGGGATATTGGGAGTACTATCAGCCTCCACCCCGCTGCATATCAGGAACAGCATACAGGGGGCAGGGTGGTTACACCGCCTGCGATATTAAGAGCAATACTCTTCTCTTTCCCCTGTACATTAGGAACTACATCACAGGGGTCTGTACACCTTCAGCGACATTGGAATTCATGTTATCCTCTCCCCCATTGAATGTCAAAAACGATATCACAGAAGGGTGTACACCCCCTGCAATATGGCCAGTAACATCACCGTCTCTACCTTTGGATACTAGGAACAACGTCACAGAGGGTGTGCACACTCCCCTGCAATATTGGGCAGAATGTTATCCTCTCTTCCCCTGGATATTAGAAACGATATCCCTGGTGGAGGGAGGTGGAGTACATTAAGAACAACATCACTGGGTGGCTGTACTCCCCCTGCAATATTGGCTGTAGTATCATCCTCTCTTGCCTCAGATATTAAGAACAATATCACAGGAGGGGTGTACAGCCGCAGCCCCTGCGTTATTGGGAGTAATAGCGTCTTCTCCCACTCTAGATATAAGGAACAATATCCCAGGGTTTGTGTACATCCCTTGCGATATTGGGCATATTGTCATCGTCACCCAACGTGAATACTGGGTGTAGTGTCTCAGGGGGGTGTACACCTTCTTCGATATTGGGAGTAATATCATTCACTCCCCTCAGCATCGTAGGCTAAATATCGAAGGAGTTTTACAACTCCTGCGATATGGGCAGTAATATCCTCCTATCCCCACCTGGATGTTAGGAACTATATCACAGGTGGCTGTTCACATCTTGGCATATTGGGAGTCTTATCATCCTCTCCCATCTTGGATATTATGAAAAATATTAGAAACGAGGTGTACACCCGCTGAGATATTGAGAGTAATATTATGCTCTCTTCTTCGGGATATTAGGAACAATATCACAGGAGGTGTGTACAACCCCTGCGATAATGGGAGTAATAGCATTCTCTCCCCTTGAATATAAGAAACAATATCACAGGAGGATGTGCCACCCCTGTGATACTGGGCATCATATCATGTTATTTGGAACAAGAGCACAGTGGGTGTGTAAAATCCCCGCGATGTTGCCACTAGTATTATCTTCCCCATCCCAGGATATAAGGAACAGTATCACAAGGGGATGCACAACCCTGTGATATTGGGGATACCATCTTCCTCTCCCCGGCTGGAGGTGAGGGAATATATCTCAGTGGAGGTCCACGCCCCTTGCGATATTGGGAGTACTATCATCCTCTCGCACTTTGGATAGAAGGAACAAGATGAACGAAAGGATGTACACACACTGCGGTAGTTTCCATTATGTCATCTTCTACCCCCTGGTTATTAGGAATAACATCACAGAGGAATGTATACTTTCTGCGATATTGGGAGAAATATCATTTTCTCCACACCGGATATCAGGAATAAGTCTGTTAATTATTAATATTAATAAATATAATAATAATTAATATTATAATCAAAATTAACAATGACAATAAAGATACAAAACATTAACACTGATTAAAAATGTTAATGATTAGTATTAATAATAATAACACTATTAATAATAAAATAATGATATCAACATTAATGCTACTTAAATCACTACTAACTGATGCTGGCAAAAAAGCAATCATTAATATTAAAAATTACTTTTAATAAATGACATAATTATTAAAAATTAATTTTTGACGTCCATCATAATCTACTTAAACTAATTATCAATATTATGGGAAAATATTAATTGACAGTATTATTGATAATTATTACAATCGACTTGATGTTTAATAATTAATTATATCATTGTTACCTGAGCAATAAAATGAAGGTGCACACCCATCTGTGAAAGAATTGACTATTTCCACAGGAGGAGACGATACTACTCACATTATGCAAAACAGGCTCTGAGACCACAATGACTCCCAATAGCCAAGGGGGGGAGAGGGGGTGGCTATTGGTCCCCACCTCGCGGGGGGTGGCTCGCCCCCCTGCGGGGTGGCTCCCAATAGCCAAGGGGGGGGAGAGGGGGTGGCTATTGGTCCCCACCTCGCGGGGGGTGGCTCGCCCCCCTGCGGGGTGGCTCCCAATAGCCAAGGGGGGGAGAGGGGGTGGCTATTGGTCCCCACCTCGCGGGGGGTGGCTCGCCCCCCTGCGGGGTGGCTCCCAATAGCCAAGGGGGGGAGAGGGGGTGGCTATTGGTCCCCACCTCGCGGGGGGTGGCTCGCCCCCCTGCGGGGTGGCTCCCAATAGCCAAGGGGGGGAGAGGGGGTGGCTATTGGTCCCCACCTCGCGGGGGGTGGCTCGCCCCCCTGCGGGGTGGCTCCCAATAGCCAAGGGGGGGAGAGGGGGTGGCTATTGGTCCCCACCTCGCGGGGGGTGGCTCACCCCCCTGCCATACTGGGAGTAATGTCAGCCTCTCCTCTCCATGAATATTAGGAACACTATCCCAGGCTGGGTGTACGCCTCCTGCTCTATCGGGAGTCATATCATCCTCTCCCTTCCAGGGTATTAATAACAATATCACAGGTCGGGTGAACACCGCCTGTGATACTGGAATTATTATCATCCTCTCCCCCTCCAGATACTAGGAACCATATCACAGAAGAGTTGTACCCTCCCTGGGCTATTGCGGGTAATATCATACGCTTCTTCCCTGAATATTAGGATGAATATCATCAGGTGGCTGTCCGTTCGTTGTCATGTTGGGTGTCATGTCATACTCTTTCCCCATAGGTATTTGGATTATTATCACAGCGTTAGTGTACACCTACTGCGCTATTAAAACTAATATCATAATCTCCGTCCCTTGATATTAGGAATGACATCACAGGTAGTTGTACACCCCTTGCGGTGTTAGCAGTAATAATATGGTTAATTATTAAACATCAATGATCGATTTTAATAATTATCAATGACACTATTAATTAATAAGATACCATTATTAATTTTGGATAACTATTTTATGTATATGATTATGGACGCTTAAAATTAATTATTAATATTAATGTCATTTAACAATATTATTAATTCTTTATAAGAATCATTATTTTATTACCAACATCTCTTAGTAATTATTTCAGCAACATTAATTGCTGATATCATTATTTTATTAATAATGATATTAGTATTAATTATTAATATTAATAATTAAAGTTTGTAACGTGTACTAATTTTTTACCAACATCTCTTAGTCATTATTTCAGCGACATTAATTGCTGATATCATTATTTTATTAATTATATTAGTATTAATTATTAATATTAATAAAGTTTGTAACAAGTATTAATTTTTACTATCTTTTTTATGATTATTAATATCCATAATTATTAATTTTTATATTTATTAATATTAATAATTAATAGACTTTTCCTGATATCCGGCGGGAAGAAGATGATATTACTCCCTGTGTCGAAGAAAGTGTACACCCCTCTATGATGTTATTCCCAATAGCCAGGAGGTATAGGATAACATTTTTGAAACTATCACAGTGGTTGTCTATCCCCTCAGTGGTCTTGTTTCTTATATTCTGGGTCGGAGAGGATGATATGACTCCCAATATCGCAGTGGGTGTAGACCTCCCCCGTGATATTCTCCCTAACATCCAAAGGTGGAGAGGATGATATTTCTTCCCATTTCGCAGTGGGTGTACACCACCCCTGTGATATGATTCCTAACATCCAGCGAGAGAAATTGTCTCAATATTGCAGGAGGTGTACACTGCCGTGTGATATTGTTCGTAATATTCAGGGATGGAGAGGATATCACCCCCTATAGCGCAGGGGGTGTTCACTCCTTCTGTGACATTGTTCCTGATAGCCAGCAGGGGAGAGGAAGACATTACTCCCAATATTGTAGGGGGTGTACACCACCTTGTGATATTGTTTCCTATATCCTGGGAGGGAGACGATGATGCCAGTGGCAATATTGCAGGGGGTGTACACACCCACTGTGATATTGTTCCGAATATCCAGAGGGAATTATATTCAGGGGGAGAGGATGATATGACTGCCAATATGGCAGGGGTTGCACACACCTCCTGCGATATTGTTCCTAATATCCCGAAGGGGAGAGCATAATATTTCTCTCAACATCGTAGGGGGTGTACACCTACTTTGTAATATTGTTCTTAATATCCATGATGGGAGAGGATGATATGACTCCCAATATCGCAAGAAGTGTACAGCCACCTGTGATATAGTTCCTAACATCTGGGTGGGGAGAGGATGATATTACTGCCCATACCGCTAGAGTTGTAAAACCCCTTTGATATTTTGCCTGTAATCCTGAGGGGAGGGGATGATATTGCTCCCAATATCGAAGAAGGCATACACCCCCCAGGACACTATGCCTAATATCCACTTTGGGAGACGATGGCACTACGCCCAATATCTCAGGGGATGTACACCCACACTGGGATATTGTCCCTTATATAGAGAGGGGGAGAAGATGCTATTGCTCCCAATAGCGCAGAGACTGTGGCTGTACACCCCTCCTGTGATACTGTTCTTAATATGCTAGGGACGAGAGGATGATACTACACCCAATATTGCAGGGGGAGTACACCCACCCAGTGATATTGTTCTTAATGTACTCCACCTCCCACCACCAGGTATATCGTTCCTAATATCCAGAGGAAGAGAGGATAACATTATGCCCAATACTGCGGGGCAGTGTCACACCCTCTGTGATGTTGTTCCTAGTATCCAAAGGTAGAGACGATGATGTTACTGGCCATATTGCAGGGGGTGAACACCCTTCTGTGATATCGTTTTTGACATTCAGTTGGGGAGAGGATAACCTGAATCCCAATATCACTGAAGGTGTACAGACCCCTGTGATGTAGTTCCTAACGTACAGGGGAAAGAGAAGAATATTGCTGTCAATATCGCAGGGGGTGTAACCACCCTGCCCCCTGTATGTTGTTCCTCATATGCAGCGGGGTAGAGGCTGATAGTACTCCCAATATCCCAGAAGGTGCACACACACCTGTGATAGAGTTCCTAATATCCAGTGGGAAAGAGGCTGATTTTACTTTCGATATTGCAGTGGGTGTACACCGCCTCCAACCCCGGGGTATCGTTCCTAATATCCAAGCGGGAAGAAGATGACATGGCTGACAATATCGAAGGGGGTGGACACTTCTTCCGTGATATGGTTCCTGATATCCAGGGGGTGAATGGATATTACTCTCAAAAAAGTAGGAACCGTACAGCCACCCTGGGATTTTGTCCTTAATAAGCACAGGGGAGAGGTGATATTACTACCAACATTGCAAGGGGTGTACACCCCTCCTGTGATATTGTTTTTTATATCCAGGAGAGGAGAAGATGGTATTACTACCAATATTGAAGGGATGGACAGCCCCCATGGGATATTGTTCTAAAGATACAGGTTGAAGGAGGATGAGATTCCATCCAATGTAACAAGGGGTGTACACCCCGCCTGTGATGTGAATCGTAAAACCTAGAAGAAGAGAGAATGACATTGCTTCCAAAAACTCACGGGGTGTACACCCACCTTGTGATATTGTTCCTGTCATCTAAAGGAAGAGATGATGATACTACTCCCACTACCGGAGGAGGTACATACCCCCCTGTAATATTCTTCCTCATAACCTGTGGGGGAGAGCATGATATTACTTCCAGTATGACAGTGGCTTGACACCCAGTCTGTGATATTGCTCCTAATTTCCAGTAGGTAAAGTACAATGTTCCTGCCAAGAGAGTAGTGGGTGTACAGCCGCCCTGTGATATGTCTCCGAATATTCAGGGAAACACAGGAGGACATTACCCCAAATCTCCCAAAAAGCGTACACCCATTGTGTGATATGGTTGCTAATATCCGGAGGTGCAGAGGATGGTATTCGTTCTCCTGTCGCAGGCTGTGTACACACAACCTGTGAAATTCTTCCTAATATCCTGAACAAAAGAAACTGCTAGTAACGGACACACATTGCAGGGGAGAGTAATTGGCTATTACGATCCACATCGCAAGGGGTGAGGAACTCCCCACTATATGGGGAGTAATATAAACCCCCTCTCCCCACTGGCTCTTACGATCCACATCGCAGGGCAATTCAGGACACCAGCCCTGCCCTAAACTTGACCCAGACAGTGGGTGTCATGGGACCACCTCAGGGTGGGTGGCAGCTCAGCTCTAAGGTATCCTTGCTGCCAAAGACCAACTGCTCCTGCTAGTTTGAATCTGGATACAGGTTCTCTCTTGGTGAGACAGATGACCATGAGGCAGACACCCTGAAATCTAGCACGACAGAGCTCAACGCCCCATGAGAGGCACCATAGCACGCAGACTTTGCAGACATACTAGCAAAGGCCACAGCAGGCCCTGAGAGAGGAACAATCTGACCAAGATCCTGGGGTCCTGCCACACAGCCCTTAAACCAGGGACTGGAAACTGTTTCCCTAAAGAGCCAGGAGTCAGTATTTTCAGCTTTGCCAACTGATCTTTGCCTCCAGGATGCAACTCTGCCATGGCTGCACGACAGCTGCCTTCTGCAGGTGGCCTGTGAAGAGATGGGCATGACTGCACCCCCATCAAACTTTACTTATGGACATGGAAATTTCTCAGTGTCACGAAGTTTAGTTTTTTATTTGTTCAACCATTTGGAAATGTAAAATCTGTTCTTGATTCACGGGCCACAAGAACAGGCAGGGACAGGCTGCCCCTTGCCGACCTCTGGAATGAGCTTAGAGAAGGTATGGACAGGCTGGGCCAGCGCAGCCTACTCACAGGGGATTCGCTGCAGGAGGGTCCTTCGTAGCAACCACTTCTCATCCTTCGTCTTGGCTTCAAGTGCAGTTCAGGTGGAGAAAGAGAACAGAACCGGCCTCAGCAACAAGAAGGAAGGAGATGCAGGGTCAAGCAGCCGTGTGGATCCATCACACTCAACATTCACACCAAGCGGAGCACAGGCAGGACCAGCCCGGGGGACCGAAGTGGAGGCTCTCTGGTGGGGGACCTCTGGGTGGGCAAGATTCTCTACCTAAAACTCAAATAGAAGATCTACACAGCAGTAGTTCCAGAAAACACACACTAAGAAAAAGGCCAAAATAAAAATAGGACACCAAGTTTGGCCAACCGGGTCTCACAAGCCAGTAGGTAAGAAAGCCCAGGAGGGCCCACCAGAGGCGCTGGGGGTGGGTTCCTGCCTGCAGGGGGCCTGGGACACCCCATTCCCACAGAGGAGGACCCAAGCTTTGGGGAGGAAGCTGTCAGAGTCACCCAGTGAGCTGCTCAGAGCTGGAGCCACAGAGCAGGGGAGGAGCCCTGGCTACGTCCCCCTGTGCGCTGAGAAGCTGGTGTGGGGGCACACCCCCAGGGGCCGATGCAAACAGTGGACCGCGGGCCCTCCTCCTGCCCAGAGGATGCTCAGCTCCCAAGGGACCACCAAGGCCTGGAACCCAGGGACACACCACCTGACCCTTATGCCCAGGCCTCCTGGACCAGGCAATGTCCAGTACAGGCAGGCAGTCTGGGCTTGGGGCCAGGATAGGGGTGGGTGGTCCTGCTAGCCAGGCCTCCTTCTCCCTACCAGCTGGGCTGGCGGCACTGTAGTTTTGGTTCTGGCAACATATTGCTGCCCTCTTTGGCCACACCAGTCCCTGGCTCCCTGGTTAGACCCAGTGCTGTCCAACCCACCTAAACAGGTCCCACACACCCAGTGCCCACCAGGCTCCTGTCAGCCAGGAGGACCCGTGCTCATCCCCTGAAGTATCTGTGGGAGCCTGCATCCCACAGGGACCCACATCTTGGGGCCAACCTCCATGGGGTTTTCTTGGTTGTGGTGGCAGGGGTGGGGGGGTGTTGACCTCCAGCCCTCCCATCCCGGCCACTGTGTTTTATGGGAATCATTCAGTCCTGGGAGCCTCCTGGGGACCCCAAAAGGAAGACAACAGGGTGGCCATGGCAGCCTCAGCCCCAGGCTCTGCAGCCAAGCGCAACAGAAGGAAGAGAACAGAGCGGTCATGGCAGTCTCTGTCCCAGACTCCGGGCCCAAGTGCAACAGTCTTCCGGTTCTGGTTTGAGCTGGGCGGTAACAACAGGTGAAGTCATTCACACAAGGATTGGCTTCAATATAATGCATCAAGGGACTGTGGAGGACACAGATCAGCCTCCAGACCAGTTACACCTGGTGACTTAGCCAGTGCAGGCTGGGGAGTGGAAAAGCTGACCCCTGACCTCCCCACCTACCCTGCCCACCAGATGTCAGTAGCGGCCAGGGATCCCTGACTTCAGGCAGAGACAGACAGCACAGTTGCTGCCTCCTTTGATCCCATCCCAGGGCCCACAGGGCCTGGAGAAACCTGGCAGGGGCTGAGTTGGGAGAATCAGGCAGGGAGATGCCAAGTGAAGAATGTGAGGGACTGGGTATGAGGGGCACTAGGGTACAGGGTCTGCTTCCCCTGGGGAGGTGGCAGTGAGACATATAGTAGCCAAGCCTCCACAGGCACCACCCTGCTCCCAGGCATGTGTGGTGCCCATACCCACCCCAATGGCTGCAGGAAGGTTCTTCATCAATTAAAGGAGAGGACGCACCCACACCCACATAGGCATTGGTGCCCACACACATCAGAGAAGAAAATTGCTGCTGTGTGCAAGGTGTGGGGAAAGGGGCAATGTCCCCTTCCTTCCCATGGTGGGTCCAAAATTACCTGTTCCTGCCAACACCCCCACCCCCAACTCCACAAGCTGCTGACCTCCACCACAGTGCCATGCCACGTGCCAGGAATAGCTCAGCGGTACATCCCAAAGGGTGTTATCCTGGAGTGGCTGTGCTGGGCAAGGGACACATTTCCTAGTCACAGAGGTTTTCTTTCTTTACCGCTCACCAGCCCTGTGTCTCGGTTTCCCCCACTGTGGCAGTGTAAAAATCCCATCTTGAAGACTAGGAACTCAGAAAGGTCACCACACCTGGTGAAATGGGGGTGAAACTCCCTGTCTTGAACCTCTTGCTCCAGGACTGATGTCCATTGGGACATGGCCAGGCCAGCATCCTGGGGAGGGCTGCATTCCCTGCCTGGGGAACCTTGCTCCCAGTTAGGCATCACTGGAGTTGAGGCCCCTAATGGATTGGGGGAGACACAGGGGTAGACTGGAGGTAGCCCCGTCATACAGGCCTGTGTAGACCCCAGAAAGCCAGCATTGAGTTCAGACTCTTGTGTGAAGCTGGCCACATGAAAGTATTTGGGCTTTGGGGTGTGATGAGGGCCTGGGGTCAGGGAACAAAGTGTTCTGGTTTGGACACGCAGGAGATTCTCTGCAGCTCTCTCAAGTACAGGGTATGTTGCTAAGTATATGCTTTTAAAAACCCTAGGAGGAGGGGGCAGCTAGAAGGGACTCTGAAGTCAAGGGCATGGTCCAGTCTTACCACCTCCCCAGCTGAAGACATGCTGGAGGACAATTCTCCAGAGTTTCCTAACAAAGAAGAGAAAAAAGAAATCAAAAAGACCTGGAGGATAGGCAAGCTAATGAGGGCTGACTGGGATTACCCTGCCTAATCCTCAAAACAAGCCTTCCCTATCTGTCCTCTGGGCCAGGTGAGGAAACAGGTCACCGTAGGACATTCAGACCCTGGGCAGGCAGCTGGCAGCCTGGAGCCCAGGAGGTGCAAACACATTTTCCCTAAGGCATGTCCTGCACAGCCGTAAATCCATTCAACCTTGAGTCAATAGAGCACATGCTTCTGTGAGCACAGGGTTGCGTCTAGGGTTACAGATTAACAGCATCTCAAGGGAGAAGAATTTTTCTCAGTACAGATCAAAATGGACTTTCTTATGTCTTCGTCTTTCTCCATAGACACAGTAACAGTCTGATCTCTCTTTCTTTCCCCCACACAGAGAGTGTCACCACTGTATGTCAGCCAGCGGGGGACAGGCTTCAGCTTACACCCACATTCCAAATTCCACCCTCTCACCTTGGCAGAAGCTGGCCAGGAATTGGGGCCAATGGATGGGTGGGATCTGCACACGACACCGTGTTCAGGTCCCCATGATGGCTTCACACATGGGTGGTGGCCCTACAGTTCCAGGTGCCACACATACGCCAGCCCCTGCTCGGGCCCTGATCTTTGAGGAGGGGGAGCAGCAGAACCCGGGCTCTGACCGCACAGTGCCACTCACACCCACAGACGATTCTCCACACAGTCATCATATCTCGGTCCTGGCCACCTCCCCCTGCAGGGCCTCAGCTCTTTCCTGGGACTCACGTGATCCTTCCTCACATGCAGCTCTGGTAGGATGCATTGATCTGTACCCAGGGGCTCTGAGGTGACAATGGTCACGCTCATGCAGAGTGCAAGGGCACAGGCTGGGTGCCCATTGTGGGGACCCTGACTGCAGCACTCCCAGACTATCATCGGGCATGTTGGCCCCCAGGCTTAGCTAGGTCACCAGCAGTAGGAGTGCACTGCTCTGGACTCTGCAGGAGGAGGACAACTGTTACCACATCTTGATGTTCTCCTGCTGGTGTCACTCTGTGCTTCTCATCTCCTGGTTGTAGGATTCAGGGCAGACTCTCTGAACACCTTGTGGGAAATAGCAGAGTCCAGCAGAGAAGAGGAGAAAAGCCCAGCTGCAAAGATAAAAAAATGGCAGGTGTGACATGGGCCCGCATTCAGATTCTGTATTTAGATGAGGTCTTCTGGAACACTTGCTCTCATTGGATAATACTTCAAATATATGTGTGTGTGTATATATATACATATACGTATATATATATAAATATACATATACATATATATACAAATATACATATACGTGTGTGTGTGTGTGTGTGTGTATATATAGATATATATATTTTTTTTACATAGAGTCTCACTCTGTAGCCCATGCTGGAGGGCAGTTGCATGATCTTGGCTCACTGCAACCTCCACTTGCCGGGTCCTGGTTCAAGGAATTCTCCTCCCTCAGCCTCCCGAATAGCTGAGATTACAGACATGCACCACCATGCCGGGCTAATTTTGTGTACTTTTAGTAGAGATGGAGTTTCACCATGGTGGCAAGGTTAGTCTTGAACTTCTGGCCTCGGGTGATTCACCCACATTGCCCTCCTAAAGTGCTAAGATTACAGGCATGAGCCACAGTACCCGGCCCATTGTGGCAGCTTAATCATAGAGGAAAAGAAGGCCCGGAACCAGCACGAAGATGATGAAAAGGGGTAAGAGCAGTTCTCTCTCCTATGGTGTGGCCAGGCACTTAAACTTTCAACATAAGGGACACTAAATAGCTTTCCCAACAAAAACAGAGATGTTGGATAAAACCTACCAAAATGCATCTTTGTAAGTGCATTACTGAGCTGGCAATGAGGGATAGAATCCACAGCAGTCAATAAAGAATTGGCAGGAACTAAAGTGAAATTTTTTTTTCCCTTTAGACAGTTGCACAGAGGATGAGGCATCAGAAACAAAACTGTATGTCTCTCCAAAATCAGGTCAGAAATCTGACATCTTAGACTTAAAATGAAAGCCCACCTCAGAGCAGGAGCAGCGAGGAGAGCAGCTGTCCCTGCATTGCTGCTGGGTGGAGGGAAAACCCTGACCCTGAGAACCGACGAGAAACAGTCCTCCAGGAGTTCATGCTGGAAGACCTGGAGAGCATGGGTCAAATCGACGTGGCACCAGGCGGCTGCTCACTTCACCTCTACCCCATGTGAGTGAACATCTTTGCTGAAACAATACAACCCTGTCCTCAAAACATCTCCCCACATAAAATTCCAAGGAAGATAAGTCCGTGTGCAGAAAGTTACAAAACTTAAGTAAACAAAGTACTGTGGATACATCCAATAATTCAAGAAACAAATTCAACAGAGCCACAAAAATCCAAAAGGTGGAAAAGATCAACTGCTGGCAAAGGATCCACTGCTGTTGCTCCTGCTAAGAGACTGTATTTCATAAAAAAGTAAACACGCCCCTCTGTGGCCTCACACTTGCCTTCTCAGGCATGTCTGCCCCAGAAATGCCCTTGCACTGTCTTCTCCAAGAGACACGTACGGGGCAAGAATATTTAGGCTGTGATTGTAGAAATAGAAAACACCTGAAAGCCATCCAAACACACCTCTATCAAGGAAAAAAGCTGGCATAGTCATATTGTGGAATATGATACAGCTGTGAAAATGAACTGCAGTTAGAAGCATCAACAATGAAAAATTAGAGTAAACAAAGGAAATTACTGAAAAATACACTGCTATTCCATATACAGTTCACAAACCATAACATATGACATTGCTTAATAATATACACAGAAATGATAAACCTTATGAAAAGCAAGACAAACGTTAACACATTAGTCCTATGTCTGGGTGAAGAAGGGAGACCCAGGTGATCAAGGAAGGGCATATTGTAGCCTTTCAAGACAGTTGATACTAATGGATGATGACATCAGTGCAATTATTAATCTTTGGTATTATGCATTCAGTTTTTTTTGTTGGTTGGTTTTTGAGGCAGAGTTTTGCTCATGTCGCCCAGGCTAGAGTGTAATGGCATGATCTCAGCTCACTGCAACTCCTCTCTCCTGGGTTCAAACAACTCTCCCACCTCAGCCTCCCGAGTAGCTGAGATCACAGGTGCCTGCCATGATGCTCAGCCAACTTTTTGTATTTTTTTAGTAGAGACGGGTTTCACCGTGTTGGCCAGGCTGGTCTCGAACACTTGACCTCAAATGATCCACCTGCCTCAGCCTCCGAAAGTGCTGGGATTACAGGCATGAGCCACCGTGCCTACCCAAATTTTATAGACTCTTACGTGTCATATATTTCATAATTAAACATAAAAAATAAAATATTTACTGTAGTTTGTAAATGAAAGAGCAACAAAAATGTTGCAAACTTTTAAACATCAAACCTGTTGTATAGCTCATAATGACCCTCGTATTAAGCTGTGGTAAGTTCCAAGTTGTATTTCACTGTCATTTTCTGAAAACTAGGTGAACAGATGAAAAACAGAATTCAGTTTTCAAACAAGATATTAAGATAATGTTACTGGTTGAAGGTGTCCAGGTTCTTGCTGCCTTGAACAAAGACTTGGACACAACGCAAAAATGGAGCAAGGAAAGAATGAAGCAGCAAAGCAGAGATTGACGGAAAAGGAAAGCACACTCCACAGGGTGGGAGCGCCTGAGCACAGGGAGCCCGTTACTGAAGTCTCTGGTGTTGGAATCCCCTCTAGAGGTTCCCATTGGTTACTTGGTGTGCACCCTATGTAAATGAAGAGGAGGAAGTACAATTACAATGACATGTACTCGGTGTATGTCCTGTGTAAATGGAGAGGATATTTCCTGTCATAGCTCAAGAGTTTCCATTTGATTTGGTTCTCCGAAGTCAGGGTGAATCAGCCTTATGTTCCTGCCTCCAGACCCTTTTCTCCGGCCTCCGTGGAATGGATGGCAGGACATGGAAAAGTGTTCTGTCCAAATGACATGCCCCAGGGCACTGGCAGCTGAGGACGAGAGGGAACCAGTTGGTGCCACTGAGGAACGCTCACCCGTGTCTCCACACCGCACAGAACAAAGTGAGTGTCCTTGTCCTGAACCCTCTGAAGTGAGTATCTCGCCTCAGGGCTTTCATGAAACCCTTTTTTGGAGAGGCTCCTTCTCTCTCCTTCTGCAGCCACAAGGCAGCAGGGATAGCCCCTCTCTCGCTGAAGTTCTTCTAAAAAAAACAAAGAGAAGGCCGGGCGCGGTGGCTCAAGCCTGTAATCCCAGCAGTTTGGGAGGTCGAGGCGGGTGGATCACGAGGTCAGTAGATCGAGACTATCCTGGCTAACATGGTGAAACCCCATCTCTACTAAAAATACAAAAAACTAGCCGGGCGTGGTGGCGGGCGCCCGTAGTCTCAGCTACTTGGGAGGCTGAGGCGGGAGAATGGCGTGAACCCGGGAGGCGGAGCTTGCAGTGAGCCGAGATCACGCCACTGCACTCCAGCCTGGGAGACACAGCGAGACTCCGTCTCAAAAAAAAAAAAAAAACAAAAAAAAAAAAACAAAGAGAATAAAAGAATAGAATTAATGTAATGAATAATAAAATAATGAAAATGAAACTTTCTTTTACAGAAGCAGCTCTGGAATTTCATGTATTGGTGGCATTAAAAGCAGAAAATGGGCCTATAGGCGTGGTGGAGTGGCTCACGCCTGTAATCCCAGCACTTTGGGAGGCCGAGGGGGGAGGATCACGGGGTCAGGAGATCGAGACCATCCCGGCTAACACGGTGAAACCCCGTCTCTACTAAAAATACAAAAAATTAGCCAGGCATGGTGGCGGACGCCTGTAGTTCCAGCTACTCAGGAGGCTGAGGCAGGATAATGGCGTGAACCCAGGAGGCAGAGCTTGCCATGAGCTGAGATTGTCTCACTGCACTCCAGCCTGGGCAACAGAACAAGACTCTGTCTTAAAAAAAAAAAAGAAAAAGAAAAGAAAAGAAAAGAAAATGGGCCTATTATAGAGCTCAATTTAATGGCAAAATTTAAGGAAAGAATAAAAAGACTCTGTTAATAATGATGACATGAGCTGCTCATATTGCCATTTTCTCTGGGAACCAATATTGGGGAGGAGGTGGGACCACCTGCCACCAGGCTCCAGGTGATTTTCAGGCTGTTCCCCAAAATCACTGCAGCCTCTTCCCTGCTCGTCCCTTGATGCTGCTGCCGTGCCGGGTGTCCTGTGTGGTAGGAGGCACCTCGGCAGCTTCCAGTGGGATGGGCTTGTGGCATTCTGAACCTGAATGCCGTGATCACTAGGAAGTGAGGAGACACAAGCAGGAAGGGTTCAGGGATGGAGCGGCCGCTTCTCAGGGATCAGTCTCAGGCCTGAGCTGGGAAGAATCCCCTTTCAGGACAATGGCTCCAGGCTGAGGTCAATGCTGTTTCTGTGCATTATGATGACTGACCTGCATCCACAGGGAAGCGTATCTGGGCTCCTTTTTTCCAGGCGATGTTGGGAACACCTTGAAATGGGCACTGGTGGATTTCAATTCCAGCCTTCCAGAAGCCACTCCAAATGGAAATTGAGCTAAGGGATGTAGCTAGAGTAAGTAAACAACTTTAGGTCCTGGACAACAATTTTCACATACAATATAGTGTGCAGGGAAAAATGAAGCCTCAGGACCCCAATTCACAGCCAAAAAGAAAAAAAGCATTAAGCTGGAAGCTGAATCATGCAAGAAACTGCCTTTCCTTTTGTTCCTAAGCGGATAGCTACACATAAAGGGTTACGTATCTCCACAGGAAGCTGGTCTATGTTCACCTTATCTTATGTAAAGGACTGATTTACCGCCTGTGAGATGAAGACATAACTGACCATTCCCCACCTGCTCTCTTTCTCTTGCAACCTGAGGACGACCACAGGCTCCCTCTTTCCCCTCCAGCCCACCCTTTTCCTCCAGCCCACCCTTCCCCTCCAGCCCACCCTTCCCTCCAGCCCACCCTTTTCCTCTAGCACACCCTTTTCCTCCAGCCCACCCTTTTCCTCCAGCCCACCCCTTTCCTCCAGCCCACCCTTCCCTCCAGCCCACCCTTCCCTCTAGCCCACCCTTTTCATCCAGCCCACCCTTCCCTCCATCCCACCCTTTTCCTCCAGCCCACCCTTCCCCTTTAACTACTGAAGCCCTCAAAATCATCTTGGGAGGAAGGCACAGACCACAGACTGTTTCTGTGATTCCGTGTTTTTTTCTTCCAAGCATGTCCTTAACCTTGACAGAATTAACTTTTAAATTAATTGAGATCGGTCTCAGGTACCTTTTGGTTTACAATCGCATGCCTCAGCCATCGCACGGCTCTCTGGCCTTTGTCCTCTTTTACCAAAGGAGGAGGGTGAATTCCATGATCCTAAAACCCCTTCAGCTCTCCATAGGTTTCTAGGGGGACACAATTACCTAAGAGATTAGAGAGAGCATCATAAAATAGAAGTAGACAGTATGTGGCAGTTAGGGTTAAGTTTGGCTGCATAAAACAGAAGACACAAGCTAACAGAGGCTCACACATAGAAAGGTCTGTCTTTTCACATGAAAGGAATCTGAAGGCAGGCAGTCCTCCCCTGTGCACTGGATCTGTGATCTTATCAGAGAGCCCAGCTTCTCCTATCATTCCCTCAGGCACTTTGACTGAAGGTGGTTGTATCTTCTAGGTCACCTCATGCCCCAAGAGATCAGCTTTGTTCCTGCAATCACAGCTGCATTCAAAGCAACAGGAAAAAGAAAAAATAAAACAACGTCGTACTCAGTAGTTTGGCTTCCTTTTTTTTTTTTTTTTTTTGAGACGGAGTCTCGCTGTGTCACCCAGGCTGGAGTGCAGTGGCGTGATCTCGGCTCACTGCAAGCTCCGCCTCCCGGGTTTATGCCATTCTCCTGTCTCAGCCTCCGAGTAGCTGGGACTACAGGCGCCCGCCACCACGCCCGGCTAGTTTTTTGTATTTTTAGTAGAGACGGGGTTTCTCCATGTTAGCCAGGATGGTCTCGATCTCCTGACTTCGTGATCCAACCGCCTCGGCCTCCCAAAGTACTGGGATTACAGGCTTGAACCACCGCGCCCGGCCTAGTTTGGCTTCTTTTAAGTCCTTTTGGATGTCCTGCTCAACAATTCTACTTATATCACATGGCCCAGAATGCACCAACTTGGCCACATGGGTGTACAAAGACAGCTGGGAAATGAAGCATTTAGTGCAGAGCTTTGGGCAGAAGAGGAGGAAGAAATGGATGTTGAACCAACTGTTTCTGTCACATGGCGTTTTAGTTGAGCTTGGAAGGATGAGTGGGTTATTCACAGACAGGCTTGGAGAGAGACACAAGCAAGGATCGTATGTGGAAGAAGCACGTCGGAAATTCGCAGGATAAAAAGAGTCTCTCCCTTACTGCAGATTCTTCTTGCTAAAAACTCAAGGGCTTCTGAATTATTTCCATACTTTTTCTTTCTGAATTGAGAAGATTTACAATTCAATTATATGAATTGTAAAGTCCTGGGGCAGAGGGCCCAGTGAAGCCTGCCTGAACTCCTGGCCCAAGGAGTAATCATTCCTGTGGTATAACTGTGTGCTGGTGTGGGCCACAGTTTGGACTAACCTGTCAAGGGACAATAAAGAACAAACACACACCTTAGGTCCTACTGGGGGGAAGCTGTACAGTCAGCACGGCATGTAATATCTGTCAGGCCTCTGAGCCCAGGCCAACCTGTGGCATCCCCTGTGACTTGCATGTATACGCCCAGATGGCCTGAACAAACTGAAGAATCACAAAAGAAGTGCAAATGCAATGCCGCGCCTTAACCGATGACATTCCACCACAAAAGAAGTGAAAATGGCTGGTCCTTGCCTTAAGCGATGATATTATCTTGTGAAATTCCTTTTCCTGGCTCATCCTGGCTCAAAAAGCTTCCCCACTGAGCACCTTGTGACCCCCACTCCTGCCCGCCAGAGAACAACCCCCCTGTGATTGTAATTTTCCTTTACTTACCCAAATCCTATAAAACGGTCCCACCCTTATCTCCCTTTGCTGACTCTCTTTTCGGACTCAGCCCACCTGCGCCCAGGTGAAATAAACAGCCACGTTGCTCACAGAAAGCCTCTTTGGTGGTCTCTTCACAGGGACACGCATGACAATATCTTCCTGTTGAACTAGAAGATTAATTGCTAAGGCCAAAGATAAAAAAAAAAAAAAAAAAAAATAACCTCTAGGTGTAGCACCATTAAAATACATGACTTCCCAAAAAAAAAAAAAAAAAAAAAAAAAAAAAAAAGCCATAGCTATTCTTTTCCATTTAGCTACAGGTATATATTAATATATGTTAATTCCCTGACTGAGCAATGGGCCAAACTCATGAGAACAGACTTATGAGGACCGTCAGTGACCACCCTGACCCCAGCCCTTATATACAGACAAACTTTTGAACATAATCTGTAACCTTGGGGGTCTTAACACTCTAAATTTTATTGTTTTTAATTAACTATTTCTATTCCCTAAGCAATACCTGTTGATCGGAGAGAAAAAATGGCATTACCTATACTAAGCAAAAGAAAGGAAATAAAATGTTCAGAAACATTTACATATATATGCAGACACACACACACACTTACACACTCGCACACACAGGCTCACACTGTGTCTAGGCCTACCTTTTCACTTATTTGTATGTCCTGAACATATTCCCATGTCAGTAGACACTTATCTTCGTAGTGGTAACAGCAACTAACCATTATTACAGCGTCTATTTTTACCATCATTTATTTAACTCATTGTGTTTGAACTGTTAGGTTGTGTCTATCGTTTTCTGTATTATAGACAATTTGAAGACAAATGACCAATCCCCTAATGTTCAATATAAAAATATCAATTGTATAAGGAGATAAGGGGTATGTGGCTAAAATAAAATTCAGTGTGCCCCACCTTCTCCACATGTAATATGCTCTAAAAAGGCATGAATAATTAAATTAGCCCTTCTATTCTCCAGCACGGATCCTGAGCCCAGCGGTGGTGCAGGTGCTTAGAGCCTCGGTCTGCTTTTCTGCCCGCCAGAAGGCAAAGGCCACTCAACTGCCACCTTAAGACACCCAGGATTCTCCTCTCCTTTTTTATTAATAGAATAATGCTCAGGCTCAGCGCATGAGAGCAGCGCTCTCCGACTTTGCATTCATCAGAGTAACCTAGGTGGCTTGTTTAAAAATACATATTCCCTGGCTGCGCTGGCAGAAACTGGACTTCAGTGGTTTCGTGGGGGTGTGCATAGGACAGGTGAATCTGAGGACCACGAGGGGTTAGGAATTTCCCCGTTCATTCTGGCCAAAGGAGAGAGCAGACCATCCAGCATTGTCCGCAGCATATTTTTTTTTCCTCTTTTGCAATGAATATATGATGCTCAGCGGGATGAGCCCCAGGATAAGGCACATATCCAAGAAAAATCCATGCCTCTCCATCTTTTCCCCAGGATTGCCCTTTGGCGAGACTCTCCTTTGCGATTGCTTCACTTTCCCCGGTTCATAGAACAAACCTCTTCTTAGTCTCTTTTGTTGTCTCTTATCTGTTCAACAAACACCCACTGCGCAGGACCATCCTCCGGTAAGCCCTCGAGTGGGGCCGTTTGGGAGCCCTTCTTCGTGGGGGTGGCACTGAAGGAACCGGGGCCCCATGAGCCCTTGCTTTTGTTGGGGCTGCCCCCTCTCCCATCGCAGGGTAACTGGCACCAGGCTGTTAAGCTGTGGATGCACAGCCGCACAGCGCATTGCGTGTGCGTATTTCAGCACGTGGCATTGGCCAGTGAAGTCAGCCGAGGTCGGCAGAGCGTACAGCAGCGCGCGTGTCCGTGGGGAGGAAGGGTCGTCCCGCCTCCCCGTGAGGCCAGTCCTGTTGCGCCTCCTCCTGCCCCATTCTGATTTTCACGCGCCCAGGCGTCTCTGAGGGTCGCGCCCAGACACCCTCCTCCACCCCAAGGCTGCTTCTCCCATAGGGTCGGGCTGGTGGCCCAGGAGCGCCACAGCCCCCGTGGGCCCGGGAAATCGCAGTTTCGTCATGGCTAAGCCGCCGCGCTCAGCTTTTCCCACGACCTGAAGGATCCACTCTCCGCGCGTCCTTCCCGACCTCAGGCTTCAGAGAAAACTTGGGGGCGGGGATCGAGGAAGCCGCGCCCCGGTGCTTCCAGCGCAGCCCCAGGAGGAATCCTGCGGTTAACAAGAAGTTGTGCGTGCGCTCGGGCTCCGCGCCCACAACAGCAGGAGCGGCCGGGCCTGCCGCGAGCCTCCGTGTCCAGGTGGGGTCTCCGCGCCCCAAATCCACCCCGCCCCGCCATCGGCGCTCCCCGCAAGTGCGGGGTTTCCACCCGCCCCGGCGTTCGCGCCCACTCACAGTCTCCCTTGCCCTCCCGGGAGATGCTCCTCGTGTTCCATTCCGCCCCGTCCTGGAGCGCCCCGCAAACGATGTGACCTCGCCCCACTGCGGACTCCCCTCCCCCGGACGCTGCCCCTGCCCCCACCCGTGCCGCTCCAGGCATCTCTAAAGCCCCCAACCAGAGTCCTCTAACCCACCCGCGAGGCTCGCGCACCAGTAACGCGACCCCACCCGCAGGGACCCCGCCCACTTGTGGTCTTCTCTGCGACCTCCCCCATCGCTAGCGCGGCCCCCACCTACGACGACCCCCGCGTAGGTGCTCCTGCCCATACCCGCCCCCCCCGCCAGCCCCTGCCCCTATCCCTGCTCCTGCCCCTAGCCGCACCCCCGCCCCCGCAGCCCCTCCCGTGCGCCCTGGCCCCACCCGTCTCCGCCCTTTGGCGCTGGCGCCGAGCGGGGGCGCGGGCGGGGCAGCGGTTCCGAGTCGGGCGCGCGCCGGCAGGGTCCCCATTGCCTGCTGCACACCAGGACTAGCGACTCTCCTCGGCCTCCTCGCCAAGGACGCGGACGACTCCCGGGCCCCCAAGGGCTCCTTGCGGAAGTTCCTGGAGCACCTCTCCGGGGCCGACAAGGCCATCGGCGTGCTGACCAACGGCGGGGATGCTCAAGGTGCGCGACCTCCTCCAGGCGGCGAGGGAGGGACGGAGGGAGAGAGGGAGAACAGGGCGAAGGGGATGGGAGGACAGGGCAGAAGGGTGGTGAGCGATGGGAGGACCCGGGGAAAGATGGGGAAGCGATGGGAAGAACCGGGGAGAAGAGCGGGGAAGCGATCGGGAGAACTAGGTCGAAGCCGGTGCCCGGGGGCGGCAGTGCAGGGGTACCTGCGGGGCAGCGCGAGCCGTCAAGGCAGCCCCGGGGTCCTTGCCGGGTGGGGCGGAGAAGAAAGGGACATGGCGGTAGGAACCTCCATCCGGAAGATAGTGAGCTTTCCATTCCCTCCGGTTTATGTTTTAAATTGAGCCTGGCAGAGGGGGTCGCCTGGAGCGCCCTCGGGGGTCGTTCTGCCTCTGAGCGGTAGGACGGGGCCGGGCTTCCCCTCCGAAGCGAGGGTACAGCGCGATCACTTCCTAAGTGGCCCCCCCGGCCCCCAACTCGGCCCCACGCCACCACCCAGCATGTCGAGGAAGAAACGGCCGGGTCCCTGCCCGCCTCCTGTCGCCTCGTGCCCCGCGCGGCGTGGGCACGGTCCCGGCTGCTGCAATGCAGGACGCGGCGGGGGTGCTCTGGGTTCCCGCCTGGCGTCTCCGAGGCGGTCCGGCAGCCCCTCGCGTTTCCGCTGGAAGATTTACAAAAAGGGTTTCTTGCGCTCGCATGTGCTGTCGCCTTCCGGCTCGTGACAAAACTGAAAACTAAAATGGGTCCCAGGCCCTCCCCGCCAGCCTCCGCGGACGCGAAGGACCAGGAAGCGGGGACTCCGGGACGTCAGCGGCGCCGCGGCGCGGGCTCTGGGCTTCCCCTGCCCTGCAATGTGGAAGCGACTCTCCAGGAGGGGCCCGAGCTTGGGCCCACGACGCGGGCGCGCCGGGAGGGCATTTAACATTGAAGAGCAGGAGGTGGTGGGGACTGCGCTCCCCAGGCCCCGGGTGCACGTAGGGGCGCCGGTGCCCGGGATCAGGAGGGCGAGGCCTTCTTGGCCAGGTAGCCTTTTAAAATCTATCTGAAAGTCACAGATAACTAAGTGTGAAGTCGTCAGATATTTAAGTATCCTGAATGAGATGGCTACGGACAACATGAAAACATCGTTACTGGTTACGTGCATGATGCATCAAAAACATTGTTGCCTGCACAGTGGCAGCACTGATATTTGTAGGCTTTTGAACGTGTGTACTGGAGTGTTAAGAGTCCTTCAGAGTTATGACAGTAGTTTGATTTGAATGTTCTTTTCTTGGCGAATAAATGCTGTACATTGAATTTCCCCAGGAAACTAGGAAGGTGAACCCACACGAAGGACACAGGCCTGTGGGCTGCTCCAGGCACCATTAGGGCGTTGTGGAGCCTGAGCCACGGGCTTCCCGCTCAGCCTCCTGAGAGCGGTGACAGCGTCTCTGTTCTGCCTCACAGTGGACCCGCTAGTTTCATATTCTTGTTATGGTTCCGAGACTCCAAGCGGTTGGATTCTGCGAGTCACTCTCTGTCTTCCTCCTCCAGCTGCTTTCAAATGGGTCATCTCTTCTTTTACAACTGCTTTTTTAAGTAGTGATTGATGGGGTGAGTTGTGCTGTCCTGAATTGCAGAGGCAGCGCATTGAGGAACGTGGGTTTTGATGCTGTGCACATCAGCTGAGTCACCAGCCCAGGGCCCTGTCAGTCCTATTATTAAGCTCATTTCTTGCTCTTCTCATCGTTACTCGACGCCTTAAAAAAAAAAGCAAACTCCTGCTTGCCGTCACTGGCTTAGTTTGGCAAATGGGTGTTTACCCTGGGAAGAGGGGCATTTTGTCCTCTGGACCATCTAAGGCGCCCTTTGGTGACGTGGTCGGTTTCTGACCACTCTATTCTGTGGGCGTCCTTCCTGCTTCCACCTTCCCTTTCCGAACGTCCCCGCCTCCAGGGCTTTAATTTTCCTTCTGTGTGTGTGTCACGCAGAGGTTATGACTATTGTGCCAGTGCCCTGTTTTTTTGTTTGTTTGTTTATTTATTTATTTTTTTCTGCTGAGGGCCCAGAACTTGCTACATCTCAAAAGAAGCAACCGCACCCATTTGTTCGCGATGATCATAAACAGCGCCCTCTAAGGGAGACTAATTGGTCAACCCCTCTGCTGTGTGTAAAAAGACAGCGGTGGCCACGGAACAAGGGCTCTGCCTCTTCAGAGCCTGCACAACTGTCCTGCTTTCTTTCTTCAATATCCAGTAGGGGGGTTAATTTTAATAAGTCCTTGAAACCAAGAAAGCAGGGAAGTGCAAAGACATTGAGTTGCGAAATTTAAAATTACAACCAGCAGCCTCTCATTCTTCCTTCACTGGGGGTTGCCGCTTCGTTTTGGGGCTGCAAGGTATGTTTGGCAGCGACATCGGACCTTTGTGCTGTGCGACTCATGAATTGAGATAGTTCTTTACTAAGTGCTTTGTGCTGTAGGTATGAAAATGGGGAAAGAGGGAGCAGTGTCCCGGGTGGAGAGGCGTGGAGAGACGCTGTGATACACCGCGGGTCCTTTTCTTCAGGGCTCCTAGTTTTAAAACTTTTTTTTTTTCTCATAGCTTGACAAATGGTTTTTGTGTCTTAATTAAAAGATTGAAGACTGTAGGCCAGACCCAAACTAATTCCACTGGCATCAGAGAGAAGAATTCTTTACATATTTATCTATAGGCATAATGCAATTTTTTTTCCCCTGAATTATCTGGTTAGTCAAATCATACATTAGAGAAGTAATATTTAAAATTAAAAAAAAAAAAGTACCTGTAAACCTAACCCCCTTCCATTCCAGTCTTTTTCTCTGTGTAATTTTAGAACATTGAACCATGATGTACATAGAGTTTATATTCTTTTAATATCTTGCAGGCCGGGCGCGGTGGCTCACGCCTGTAATCCTAGCACTTTGGAAGGCCGAGGCGGGCGGATCACAAGGTCAGGAGATCGAGACCATGGTGAAACCCCGTCTCTACTAAAAATAGAAAAAATTAGCCGGGCGCAGTGGCGGGCGCCTGTAGTCCCAGCTACTCGGGAGGCAGAGGCCAGAGAATGGCGTGAACCCGGGAGGCGGAGCGTGCAGTGAGCCGAGATTGCGCCACTGCACTCCAGCCTGGGCGACAGAGCGAGACTCTGTCTCAAAAAAAAAAAAAAAAAAAAAAAATCTTGCTACTTCATTGTTTTAATGTTTAATCTTTGGGTTGATGTATCACAGGTTACTTGACCATTTCTTACACGTGTTTGGTTTAGTTTTTTTTTTTTTCCTTTAACTCTAATGTAAATTTGAGTGTTTGGCTGGTAGGTTTAGCAGGATTTAAGGCAGAGCCTCAGTTACGGCCGTGGATCGATTTATGGTCCCTAGTTTTAGGAGGGAGGCGGCAACCTGTCCTTTCTTCTAAAATTGATATGTTAAATCACAATGGACATTTACTTGATTTTGAGCACTTGGGACTCCCCTGGGGTTCACTGGTATTGCAAGGTCAGGACTGGGGATCTCCTGCTGGAGAGGCCCCCAGCATACCCAGCGCAGGGTCCTGAGCGCGTTGCTGCAGGACAGAAGCCCTGGGCTTTGTCCTCCAGCAGCCGTCACTCTGGGAAGAACTGGCTGCTCCAGGAATGAGGTCTGTGCTCTGAAGCCCACAGTCAGCAGACCAGCAAAGGTCAGCACAGGTGACTTTATATGAATCATTCATTGAACAAGCATTCATGGAATACACACTCCATGCGGTTGGAACTTAGAGTGGAGGGCCATCAGCTCACTGTTGTCTGAGCAGAGCTTGATTTCTGGCTCCCTGTTGTAGCCTCTACTCCTAGGAGGTGCACGGTGAGTGTTGGGGAACCCTCCACAGGCACAGTTGCTGAACAAGGACCCCTCCCAAGGGCGTCAGCCCTGGGCCCTGAGCTCTGAAGAGGAAGAAGGCATTCTTAGGGCCGACTTCCCTTCTGGATACTGAGCTCTGCACCGAGAGAAACTCTTCCACATTCACTGCAGAGAAGTTCATAAAACAAATAGCACTTTAGAGACTGGGGCCTGCATTCCGCAGAATTTCTGTGGCTGCAGGTGGTGTCTGCACCATGCAACTGGTGTCTATGTTCCCTGGAATTTTCATGGCCATAGGTGTTGGCTGTACCATGTGAATGAGGGTCTGTGTTCCTTGGAATTTCCATGGCCATAGTTGGTGGCTGTACCATGCAACTGGGGTCTGTGTTCCCCGGAATTTCTGTGGCTGCAGGCTGTGGCTGCACCATGCGACTGGGGTCTGCATTCCTTGACATTTCCATGGCCATAGATGGTGGCTGTACCATGTGACTGAGGGTCTGCCTTCCCTGGAATTTCTGTGGCCGCCAATGGTAACTGTACCATGTGACTGAGGGTCTGCATTCCCTGGTATTTCTGTGGTCGCGGATGGCGGCTGTACCATGCAACTGGGGCCTGCATTCCTTGGAATTTCCATGGCCACAGGTGGTGGCTGCACCATGCATCAGGTCCTGTCTCAGGAGTTGGTGCCATTCTCTCTGTTACTCCCTCACCTGACACAGAGCGGCAGTTCCTGACCTTATCACTCCCAGGAAACACACAGGCATCTGTTTTAGATCCTTGTTTTATTTCACCATCACCTTTGTCATCAAAGGGAAATTCACATCCCTATAAAGCTGAAAATGGTGTGGGGCCCGCTGGTGGTCTTTCCAAGGCATTATCAGCAGGTAAATTAAACCATATGGGCCAGTGTACCTGAAATGAAAACAGAAAGGTAAGTCGTGTCACTAAGCTTTGCTGGGAGATTCAGGGTCTTTGTCCGTGACAGAATCATCCAAAGTAAGTTGTTTGTTCACTGCAGATCGACACGGTTAGCTGTGTCGGGATTAAACTTACCCAGTGCCGACA